>NC_073224.2:103077500-103702500 GCF_029281585.2 Gorilla gorilla gorilla
AACCTCTCCACTCCCAGACACTACTTCTATTCTAATGGGATGGCCTTAAAGATTCCTGAAAACTCCTACCACAGGACATGAATAAATTCCTGACCAGGCTAAAAAGCTTCCTCTCCTATCTACTCTCTGTAAACTTTTGCCTTCTAGGAGACAAGAGGAAAAGGTAGGGGAGAGGGAGGAGCCTGAATGATGTACCCTGTACCAGATCCTGCAAAGCTGGCTACACAAAGGGCTAGCTGAGCCTCCAGCAATGATCTATTGCTGAGAGACCTTGGGTTGAACAGTTTCTCTAGGCCCCTTCCCTAGCTCCCGTGAGCTCTGCTCAGAGGCCTGAGTCAATTCTATGGGTCACTGCTCAGTGAAGGAGCAAAGTGGCCTCTTGGAACAGAGAGGCTCAGCTAAGGTTGTAGAAAGTGAGAGTCCAGAATTTGGATGGGTGGATAACTGCAATGAGGAAAAAATGAGAGGCCCAGTCCTTTCTGTTCACAGGCAACAAGAAGTATAAAGGATACTTTACTCTTCCTGGACTATAGAAATTACTTTTCCAAACAGGGATGGGAAAATTGATTACAAATCATTCAGGGTGACAAAGGACCATGTCCCTTCAAAGAAAGCCACAGGAAGCCAGATCCCTACAATCAAGTAATAGCAACCCTTTTCCTCTAGTCTCCAGAGGCTCTTAGTAAAGATCGAATCATAGGTTCAGATGCCAACAACTGCGGGCAGAATGGCTCTGTTCAGAGTAAGCCCTCCATGACAGTACCTTAGAGAGCTGAGTAAATATTTACAATCTCTAGGAGCTCCTGAACTAATTTTTCTAATACTAAGACTACCTGACCATGGTTTCCATGAGAGCAGCAGCAGATGAAATGGGGGAGAAAGAGGGGGAGGGGAAGGCCTTTCTCTTTCCCAGTATATACCCAAAGCTGGAGACTCAAGCTGGAGGAACCCCTCTAACCTTTCCATTTCCCCTCCCTCAGCCAGGTGGATATAGAGTCTGGTAAAAAGCATACAGTGGCTGGGTGTGGTGGCTCACGCCTGTAGTCCCAACACTCTGGGAGGCTGAGGGGGGCGAATCACGAGGTTAGGAGATCGAGAGCAGCCTGGCCAACATGGTGAAACCCCATCTCTACTAAAAATACAAGAATCAGCCGGGTGTGGTGGCGCACACCTGTAGTCCCAGCTACTCGGGAGGCTGAGGCAGGAGAATTGCTTGAACCCAGGAGGCGAAGGTTGCAGGGAGCTGTCGCGCCGCTGCACTCCAGCCTGGGTGATGGAGCGAGATTCCATCTCCCCCCCAAAAAAAGCATACAGTAAATACTGCTCCCTATGGGAAGTGGCCTTAAACACCAAATTCCCCATCTTCAGAAAAGGAAGATACAATCTAACTCATAAAATCCCCAAGGACAGCTGGGTGCGGTGGCTCACACCTGTAATCCCAGCACTTTGGGAAGCCGAGGCAGGAAGATCACGAGGTCACGACTTCGAGAGCAGCCTGGACAATATGGTGAAACCCCATCTCTACTAAAATACAAAAATTAGCTGGGCGTGGTGGTGCACACCTGCAGTCCCAGCTACTTGGGAGGCTGAGGCAGGAGAATCGCTTGAACCCAGGGGGCGGAGGTTGCAGTGAGCCAAGATCGCGCCACTGCACTCCAGCCTGGGCGACAGAGGGAGACTCTGTCTCAAAAAAAAAAAAAAAAAAAAAAAAAAAAAAGTTAAAAAAAGACGCGGGGCCAGGAGCGGTGGCTCAAGTCTGTAATCCCAGCACTTTGGGAGGCCGAGGTGGGCGGATCATGAGGTCAGGAGATAGAGACCATCCTGGCTAACATGGTGAAACCCCGTCTCTACTAAAAATGCAAAAAATTAGCCGGGCGTGGTGGCGGGCGCCTGTAGTCCCAGCTACTCGGAAGGTTGAGGCAGGAGAATGGTGTGAACCCGGGAGGCAGAGCTTGCAGTGAGCCAAGATCCCACCACTGCACCACTCCAGCCTGGGCGACAGAGCGAGACACCATCTCAAAAAAAAAAAAAAAAAAAAAAGAGGACGCTCTTGGGCCTCCCGCTTTCAGCCTGATTTAAAAGTGATTGGTCCCTCTTTGGAAGAAGAAAAACCAGGAGCTACCAAGGCTCATGAGATCAGGAACTACATGTTCTAAACTCCTTCAATCTCTGGCACTATTTTTATCTCATTCCCTCCCCAAATTGGGATGGGAATGGGCAAGAAGACTTCCGCCTTCAAAGGGAAAAACAGGGCCAAAGAGAAGAAAGGATACACCAAATGTTCCCTAGGGTAGAAGAGTTAAGAGTTCCTGCCTGGGATGCTCTTGACCAGTGCTTCCTACTCCAAATCTCTAAAGGTCTTTCCTAATCACACCCAATTATAATGACCTGTCTCTTCACTACTCTAACCAGTTTCTTTTATTGTTTTTGTTTCTTTTACCTTCTTGTGGGTGTGTTAAATCAAGCCATTAGATGATAAGCTTTGGAAGGCAGACCTTGGATGTCCTCCATCCTGTTTTCCTATCAGACCTAGCACAGAGTAAGCATATATGGTCAGGAAACTACCTCTGTGTTCCTGGGCAATAGGTAGGTCTGTGATGGGAAAATAACCAAGCCAGAACAAGCAGAGGTCAGTCGATCAACACCAAGTTTTCATAACTTCTGTGTGCAGAGATCTGTGGGGAGACCCAGAGGAAGAAGCCAGTAAGTCTTGCCCTTAGAGACCCTCTGGTCTAGTGGGGATAACCGAACCACACACATTGGGAAAAAAATAGTGTGGCAAGTCTTGCTAGAAAATTCAAATGCAAAGCACAAAGGGCAAAGAAGGGGGAGCTTGAGACATACTGGGAAACATCCACATTATGGAGATCAGAAAAAAAGAAAGACCCTCCCTCCCCCTTTTCCCTGGAAACAGTTGGAAGTTCACTCTCAGTATTAAAAAAGCCAGAAAATGCATGCTTCCCCTCTTCGATGGTCCCCTCCTGCCGCATCATTTCATTTAGTAGCAAACACGTCACTGCTCAGAAGAACAGGATGCTGTACTATTCAGTGAATTGAATTAAAGCAGAGACACAATGACGCCTCTAAGAATCAGGGTGGGGATTCCAACCCCTGGGTCTTTTGCCCTCCACTCAAACTGATGGAGGGATCAAAGGCAGTCCATTATTGACTTTCTATACTTCTAGAGCTCCAGTGTTAGTACACAGGGATCAAGAAATGTTTTGACAATGACAGTGGCCATTTCTTAAAAAGTAGATAATTCCAATTGCCAGGCAGTCCTAAAGTCATTCTCACCTGTTTTGGGAATACATTGTTTATATTCATAATTATATCTACCTTAGCTGATAACTACAGACAGCAGAAAACAAACTGATTTACCTGAATGCCCACAGAATTATGAGGGAAAAGCATGATGGGAAGGCAGACTGCAAGTAGACATTTGCTGGTGGATAATCCACAAAGTTACTATCCAGCCACTTCTTGATTCACAAAGTTCATTTTGGCATGTATGTTCTACCATCTTGTATCTGACCCATTTTTTCAAATCTAAATTCTGAATTTCACCTGTCTGCCTGCCCACCCTCTAATAGCTGATAAAGTTAGAAGCTGGGAAACAGCCAGTGAAGAGCCAAGGCCTGTTAATGTACTCATCCTGTCCCTGGATAACCACCGAGTTGAATATTAGGCCTTACAAACAGTTAAGCAATCACGTCTCAGTTCTGGATCTCATATTCTTTTTTTTTTTTTTTTTGAGATGGGGTCTCTCGCTCTGTCGTCAGGCTGGAGTGCAGTGGCGCAATCTTGGCTCACTGCAACTTCTGCCCATGGGTTCAAGCGATTCTCCTGCCTCAGCCTCCCAAGTAGCTGGGATTACAGGCAAAAGCCACCATGCCCAGCTAATTTTTGCATTTTTAGTAGAGACGGGGTTTCACCATGTTGGCCAGGATGGTCTCGATCTCTTGACCTTGTGATCCGCCTGCCTCGGTCTCTCAAAGTGCTGGGATTACAGGCGTGAGCCACCGCACCCAGCCTAGATCTCATATTCTTAAGTACATATTCTCGTTTGTAGGAGTGGAAAGGTATACGTGATCAACTCTGAGATGGCAGAATGAGAAAGCTGGGTAAGAGGACAGGAGGGGCAACTGTCAGGTCCCCTGAAGTCCTCATTCAGGTCCATTCCATTTCTTCGCTCCACCTTCTTTTTCAGAAGCGATGTGTTCTCTCCTCTGTGTGTGCTATCTGGTTCTGAAGGAGAATCCCCTAGGTACCATTCACCCCACTACAGTGGCTGATGCCACCAAACTAAACACTACTCACTTTTCTTAAGTCTTCACTCATTATAGATGCCCAGTTAACATTACTGGCAATTGGTTGTGTCTACACGAAGTCAATGATAGCATCTAACAGGAGGGTCCAAGGTCTACTGCCAGCTCTTACCAGCCCCCAAACATCTACACAGACATACATTACATCTCAACTCAATATATTGACCTAAGTCTGAAACAGGGTTGATAGTAAAAATAGCTGGGGTGTGTATGTGGAAAGGAATGTCAAAAATAAATTCGGTAAACCTGGATGTTGTATCCCTTCCTTCGCCAACACCCCCCACCCATTTTCATACTAGTGGCTGCTGTTACTATGACAACCTGTCCAGGAAGTTGGCCCACATTTCTTCCCTCAGGAGCAGGAAGCTGGAGCAGTGTTTGTGTTACTTCAGAAAAAACTTGAAAGCCTCCACCCCCGCCCCCACCCCTCGTCCTCCCACCCGGTATCCGCTCCAGTATCCCTCCAAAACCCAATTTCTTAACTCCCTTCCCTCCCCCCACACCTACCTCCTCTAACTCATCCTTGGCATCCAAACTGGTTGAAAGTAGCAGCCTCCCCCCTCCTGGGGCTCCTGCTCCCGCTCCTCCTCCTCCACCTCCCGCTGCTCCCGAAGCAGCTGCTGCTGCTGCCGCCCCTTTTCCCTTCTGCAACTCCATGGCTGCAGCCAGGAGACGGGAAAAGGTCAGGGAGTGGATGGATGGACAGTCCTAGATATCGGGATCTCTGGATTGCCAGGGACTGGGGGGCAAGAGGAACAAGTTGGGGAGGGGAGAGCAAGGGCCCCTGTCCGCTCCACTCCTCCCTCCTCTCCAAAAGGCCGCGCCTGCGTTGGGGGCGAAGGCACAGTCCTCTGGGTCCTGACTCTGGGATGGCAGTGCTGAGGGAAAGGCGTTGGCTCCGAAGTACAGTGGGGTAAAGGCCTGTGCCCCTATGGGAAGGGTAGGAGAGGCTTCCGCCCCTGAAGAAGTGGACCCTAAGAGCGTCTGACCCTAAGAAAGGAGGGAAACCCCTAAGTTTCTGCCTCTTTTCCCCGTGGGGGGAAAAGAGGAGTCCTGCCCCTGAAGTAGGAGGTAGGAAACCTTCCTGGCTGATGTCCCAAGGCTTGGGGAGTGCAGCGCCTTTGGATCCGGCCCCTAGGGAATGAGGGTGAGGCAATAAGCGCTATGGGAGGACAGGGAGGACCAGCGTCTCCCCACACCACACAGAAGCGGCCATAGTGGAAGAGCGGGGGGTGGGAAGGCGGAGGGCGGGGGAGGGGGAGAAATCGTCTAGGCCCGCGCCGGAAGTGAGCGGTCGCGGCCCCTGGCCTCCGCCAATAGCTGCTTCCGCGGTGGCGCTGAGTCTCCAAGGGGTAGGAAGACCTCGGCGGACTGGCCTTTTCTCCGTCTGCCAATTGTGTTGAGGGAGAAGAGAGCCTGGTCTGATGGACAACTAGCGTGCCCAATCGCTTCCCTCCTTTGCTCTCGGGTGGGGTGGGAGCGCGAGGCGATCAGGAAGGAGAGAGGCTGCGCCGGCGTGCGCTGAGGCGCATGCGCGGTGTCAGCCTCCGCCCTCTTCCTCCTAGAATTTGGGTGGGTGCAGGAACCTGGGCAATGTCCCTGCGTGGCTTTGAGAGACACGAAGCCTGCCACGAAGTGGCAGGGCGGGGGAGGGAACGGTACCCCAACCCGTAGGCAGTCACAGAGCAAATGCCGTCGGATGGTATGAAGCCAGCTCCCAGAGCTAAGAGTGCATCACACAGGCACGTGTATGCACTCACACAAGTGCAATTACCAGACTTTGCAAAAAAAGTGCATTGCCCCTTAGGCCGGGTCCGATGGCTGACGCCTGTAATCCCAGCACTTTGGGAGGCCGAGGCGGGCGGATCACGAGGTCAGGAGATTGGGACGATCCTGGCCAACGTGGTGAAACCCCGTCTCTACTAAAAATACAAAAATTAGCCAGGCGTGGTGGCGGGCGCCTGTAGTCCCAGCTACATGGGAGGCTGAGGCAGAAGAATCGCTTGCACCCGGGAGGCGGAGGTTGCAGTGAGCCGAGATCGCGCCACTGCACTCCAGCCTGGGCGACAAGAGCAAAAACTCCGTCTCAAAAAAAAAAAGTGCATTGACCCACTTGTGCAAAACAAGTCGTTCGAATCGTGCCAGCACTACCTCCAGCAAAAATGTTCCAAATGATAGAACCAACTTCATTTTTGTTTTGAGTATCTGGGACTGACCCATGTCACTGAAGTCACTGTACTTTCACCCAATGCAGTGTTGTGATGCGTTACGAATGCAATGTGGCCTTGATTGTTTTGTAAGTCCATTTGTATTTCTTGGTTTTCCATCTGTGTGTCTCAGTGGCATTTTTTTTTTCAAGAGCACTTTAGGATTATCTTTCACAGGCCCAAAGACAGATCAAATTTCGCTTTTTTTTTTTTTTTTTTCCTGAGACGGAGTCTCACTGTTTTCGCCCAGGCTGGAGTGCAATGGCGTGATCTCGGCTCACTGCAACCTCCACCTCCCGGGTTCAAGCGATTCTCCTGCCTCAGCCTCCCGAGTAGCTGGGATTACAGACACCCACCACCACGCCCGGTTAATTTTGTTTTGTTTTGTTTTGTTTTGTTTTTCCTTTTGAGACGGAGTCTCCCTCTGTCGACTATGCTGGAGTGCAGTGGCGCGATCTCAGCTCACTGCAAGCTCAGCCGCCTGGGATCATGCTATTCTCCTGCCTCAGCCTCCCGAATAGCTGGGACTACAGGCACCCGCCACCACGCCTGGCTAATTTTTTTCTATTTTTAGTAGAGACGAGGTTTCACCGTGTTAGCCAGGATGGTCTCGATCTCTTGACCTCGTGATACGCCCGTCCGGGGATTCCCAAAGTGCTGGGATTACAGGCGTAAGCCACCGCGCCCAGCCAAATTTCGCTATTTTTAAAGCCTGCTTTAAAAAAAAAAAAAAAAAATCCACAGGCTTGTCCTAGTGCAGTAGTGTTTACAACTCATTGATCACAACCAGTTAGATTTCTTTGTTCCTTCTCCACTCCCACTGCTTAACTTGGGTAGCCTTTAAAAAAAAATCCACATTCCTGCTTGTTTTACTTCCAGTAAAATGGAGACAAAGGTTGCCTGTGAGCTTTGGGAACATTATGTGACCTAATGGATGTGAGATCACATTTTAAACTGGAATACACTGTACAGATACTAGTTACCACTACAGGCAATCCTATTTACTTTTACACTTGTAATGGCTTAACATTTTAACTCTGTATGTGAATGTTCCTTTAAGTTGGCTCACTCATTCCTTTCTTTATTAGTAGGTGTAAGACCTTAGGGAAGTCATTTTGACTTTCTGTACATTAATTATCTGTAAAATAAGAGGTGGACTTGCTGATCTCTAAATACCTTTCTAGCACTGAAAGTCTATAGTTCTATTGAGGATACCTTGGATTTCTTCTAGGTGCAAAACACTGCATAGCCGCTGAAGAATGCAAACTCTTTGGGTGCAGTGGCTCACGCCTGTAATCCCAGCACTTTGGGAGGACAAGGCAGGGGGATCACTTGAGCCCAGGAGTTGGAGACCAGCTTGGGCAACATAGCAAGACCCCGTCTCTACAAAAAAAAATTTTTTTTAAAAGAATGCAAACTCAAGTTATTACAATAACATTACTGTGTGTCATTGGAAATACATATATATGTAATTGGAAATACATAGGTGAAAAAAGAAGAGTAAAGGGTAGAACACTGTACTTTATGCTTCCATTTGTTTGTGGGTTTTTTACAGTAGGAGCTGGGAGCCTGGTGCAGTGGCTCAAGACTGTAATCCCGCACTTTAAGAGGCAGAGGCAGGAAGATCACTTGAAGCCAGAAGTTTCAGACTAGCCTGTGCAACAAAGTGAGACCTTGTCTCTACAAAAAATAAAAACATTGGCAGGGTGAGGTGTCATGCACCTGTAGTCCCAGCTACTCAGGAGGCTGAGTCAGGAGGATCACTTCAGCTTAGGAGTTCAAAGCTGTAGTGAGCTATGATCATACCACTGCACACCAGCCTAGGTGACAGAGTGAGGCCCTGTCTCTGATACACACACACACACATATATATATACACACATACATCTATATACATACATATATATATAGAGAGAGAGAGAGAGAGAAGCTTAATTCCCCTTCTTTAGTAGGATATACATTTATCAGGGCATAAACTATAGTTCTTCTTATATACGTATTAATAAAATGACAGTTGGGCCAGGTGCAGTGGCTCACGCCTGTAATCCCAGCACGTTGGGAGGCTGAGGCAGGCAGATCACTTGAGGTCAGGAGTTCGAGAACAGCCTGAGCAACATGGAGAAACTCCGTCTCTACTAAAAATACAAAATTAGCCGGGGGTGGTGGCGCATGCCTGTCATCCCAGCTACTCAGGAGGCTGAGCACCAGAATTACTTGAACCCAGGAGGTGGAGGCTGCAGTGAGCTGAGATTGCATCACTGCTGTCCAGCCTGGGCAACAGAGCAAGACCCTATCTCAAAAAAAAAATCACTTAAAATCATAAAGTCAAAAGTTAAAATCAAAAGTCAAAATTGGCAAGAAAATTTGGTTATTTCTGTGTTCTACAATAATTTAACATAATAACCATAAATATAACTAATAACATACCAAGATATATCAGAATTTTAGGAATCTCATACAGTTTTGGAATACATATTAATAACATATCCATAAAAATATAACTTGGTTAAACAACATTTCTTTTTCTTTTTCTTTGTTTTTTTTTGAGATGAAGTCTTGCTCTGTTGCCCAGGCTGGAGTGCAGTGGTGTGATCTCGGCTCACTGCAAGCTCTGCCTCCCGGGTTCATGCCATTCTCCTGCCTCAGCCTCCCGAGTAGCTGGGACTACAGGCGCCCGCCACCGCGCCCAGCTATATTTCTCTATTTTTAGTAGAGACGGGGTTTCACCGTGTTAGCCAGGATGGTCTCAATCTCCTGACCTTAAGATCCACCTGCCTCGGCCTCCCAAAGTGCTGGGATTACAGGCGTGAGCCACTGCGACCGGCCTAAACATCATTTCTTACTCAGAAATTTCTTTTTTGACAATACCTGATATGTAATTTAACATATCAGAAAACTTGTTTATTATCTCTCTTTTGGATGCCACAGGGGCCCTCTATAACATCCCAAAGTAAGTTGTTTTGTTTGTTTGTTTTTTGAGACAGGGTCTCACTCTGTCACCCAGGCTGGAGTGTAGCGGCATGATCTCAGCTCATTGCAGCCTCCACCTCCTGCGCTCGGTTGATCCTCCCACCTCAGCCTACAGAATAGCTGGAACTACAGGTACATACCACCACACCTGGCTGATTTTTCTATTTTGCAGTAGAAACAGGGTCTTGCTGTGTTGCCCAGTCTGGAATACAGTGACATGATCTCCACTCACTGCAACCTCGGCCTCCTGGGTTCAAATGATTCTCATACTTCAGCCTCCCAAGTACCTGGGACCACAGGTGTGCACCACCACACCCAGCTAATTTTTGTATTTTTTGTAAAGATGGGGTTTTGCCATGTTGACCAAGCTGGTCTCAAACTCCTGGCCTAAAGTGATCTGTTGACCTCAGCCTCTCAAAGTGCAGGGATTACAGGCGTGACCCACTGTGCCCAGCTGTTCATCATGCAGTTTCTGCGCAGGCTGCTTCACCAATAAATGACACTCAACTTGTTTTAAATGCATGTGATTACAAAAAACTGTTCATACTGTTCATCAAAAAGTGGGTGGGATTTTCCATTGATATTTCAAACATCTAATCAATACAATCTATATTCTGAGTATCAATTTGAGTTGCACAGGTTAAGATGAGAACCCTTCACATAGTATTAAGGATGTGATGCAATCTGTACCTGAATTGACATTGTGTTTCCTCATAGTTAGGCTGCCTTTTTGAGAAATATCTTCTATCCCTGAGAGATCAGCTACATCAAGATAGCTCATCAGCTAAATCACGTTGGTCAAAATACCTGCTAACCAAGCAGATAAATAAATTCAGGCCAGGCATGGTGGCTCACACCTGTAATCCCAACACTTTGGGAGGCTGAGGCAGGTGGATCACCTGAGGTCGGGAGTTCAAGACCAGCCTGACCAACATGGAGAAACTCTGTCTCTACTAAAAATACAAAAATTAGCTGAGTGTGGTGGTGGGCGCCTGTAGTCCTAGCTATTTGAGAGGCTGAGGTGGGAGAATCGCTTGAACCCGGGAGGTGGAGGTTGCAGTGAGCTGAGATCATGCCAATGCACTTCAGCCTGAGTGAGAGAGTGAGACTTTGTCTCAAAATAGTAATAATAATAATAATCTGTCCTACTGTCAGTTGATTTTCAGTGTGCCTTCAGAGGGGGAAGGGAAAGTATACCCTTGACCTCTACAGTACTTAGACAAATTTTCACTAGGTCCAGCAAAACCTGAGCATTCCAGTCACTACACGTACTCGCCAACACTTAGTCAGTCTTTTGAATTGTAGCTATTCTGGAAAGTGTTTACTGATATTTCATAGGTTGCTTTTTGAAATTTTTTGTTTGTTTGAGATGGAGTTTCGCTCTTGTTGCCCAGGCTGGAGTGCAATGGCGTGATCTCGGCTCACAGCAACCTCTGCCTCCCGGGTTCAAGCCATTCTCCTGCCTCAGCCTCCAGAGTAGCTGGGATTACAGGCATGCGCCACCATGCCCAGCTAACTTTGTATTTTTAGTAGAGACAGGGTTTCTCCATGTTGGTCAGGCTGGTCTTGAACTCCTGACCTCAGGTGATCCGCCTGGCTCGGCCGCTTTTTTAAATTTTAAACGTGTGGGCCAGGCATGGTGGCTCATGCCTGTAATCCCAGCAATTTGAGAGGCCAAGGGGGGCACATCACCTGAGGCCAGGAGTTCGAGATCAGCCTGGACTAACTTTTTTTGTTTAAGAGTTGGGGTGGCCAGGTGCAGTGGCTCACGCCTATAATCCCAAAACTTCAGGAGGCCGAGGTGGGCAGATCACAAGGTCAGGAGTTTGAGACCAGCCTGGCCAACATGGTGAAACCCCGTCTCTACTAAAAGTACAAAAATTAGCTGGGCGTGGTGGCGAGTGCTTGTAATCCCAGCTACCGGGAAGCTGAGGCAGGAGAATCGCTTGAACCCGGGAGGTGGAGGTTGCAGTGAGCCGAGATCACACCACTGCACTCCAGCCTGGGTAACAGATAGAGACTCCATCTCAAAAAAAAAAAAAAAAGAAAGAAAGAATTGGGGTGGCCGAGCATGGTGGCTCACGCCTGTAATCCCAGCACTTTTGGAGGCCGAGGTGGGTGGATCACCTAAGGTCAGGAGTTTGAGACCAGCCTGGTCAACATGGTGAAACCCTATCTCTTTAAAAATTCAAAAATTAACCAGGTGTGGTGGTGCTTGCCTATAATCCCAGCTGCTCGGGAGGCTGAGGCAGGAGAATTGCTTGAACCCAGGAGGCAGAGGTTGCAGTGAGCAGAGATCGTGCCACTGTACTGCAGCCTGGGCAACAAGAGTGAAACTCGGTCTCAAAAAAAAAAAAAAAGTTGGGGTTTGGCTGGGTGCAGTGGCTCACATCATAATCCTAGCACTTTGAGAGGCCGAGGTGGGTGGATCACTTGAGATAAGGAGTTCAAGACCAGCCTGGCAACATGACAAAATCCCATCTCTACTAAAAACACAAAAATTAGCCAGGCCTGGTGGCGGGCACCTATAATCCTAGCTACTCCCAGCTACTCTGGAGTCTGAGACAGGAGAATCATTTGAACTTAGGGGGCAGAGGTTGCAGTAAGCCAAGATCGTGCCACTTCCCACCAGCCTGGATCAAAGAGCGAAATTCTGTCTCAAAAAAAAAAAGGCGGTGGGGGGTTGGGGTTGGCCAGGTGTGGTGGGTCACACCTGTAATCCCAGCACTTCGGGAGGCCAAGTTGCGCAGATCACTTGAGCCCAGGAGTCGGCACCATTGTGAAACCCTATCTCTACAAAAAATACAAAAATTGGCCTGGCATGGTGGTACATGCCTTTAGTCCCAGCTACTTCGGAGGCTGAGGTGGGAGAATGTGATGTCGAGGCTGCAGTGAGCCATGATCATACCACTGCACTCCAGCCTGGGTGACAGAACAAGACCGTGTCTCAGAAAAAAAAAACAAAAAACAAAACAGTTGGTGTTGTGCAGGATCTGGATTTTATGGAAAAATGAAGAGTTGGAGTCTCACTCTGTTGCCCAGGCTGGTGTTTAGTGCTGCAATCATAGATCACTGCAGCCTTGAACTCTTGGGCTGAAGTGATCCTGCCTCAGCCTCCCAAGTAGCTAGAACTATAGGTGAAAAAAAAAAAAAAAAAAAAAGAAAAGAATTACATAACAAGTTATAACTTTGTTTAAGGTGCTTTTCCTTGGCATCATGTCTTTTTTTTTCTTTTGAGACAGAGTTTCATTCTGTTGCCAAGGTTGGCATCTTGTCTTAACTGGGCTTTTACCCACTCTTCCTCGGTTTGGGCAAATGATGGTACAATATGTGGGCCTGGTTTAAGCTCTGTGCCTTTGAGATCTAAATTTTCTACCTTGTTTTACCTAAGATTCATCCCTTTAGACATGCAAATTTAGGACTGCCTAGCTAACAGTTGCTTAGGGTAATAAAACAGGTAATTAGAAGATTGATAGTCTGAATGGCAAGAAGAAAAACTATTTATTTATTTATTTTATTTTTGTTATTTTTTGAGATGGAGTCTTGCTCTGTCGCCCAGGCTGGAGTGCAATGACGTAATCTTGGCTCACTGCAATCTCCTCCTCCTGGGTTCAGGCGAACTCCGCCTCCTGCCTCAGCCACCTGAGTAGCTAGGACTATAGGTTTGCACCATCATGCCCGGCTAATTTTTGTATTTTTAGTAGAGATGGGGTTTCACTGTGGTGGCCAGGCTGGTCTTGAACTCCTGACCTCAAATGATCTGCCTGCCTCAGCCTCCCAAAGTGCTGGGATTACAGGCATGAGCCACTGTACCCAGTCTATTTTTGTTTTTTGTTTTATGTTTTTTGTTGTTGAGGCAGTACCTCACTATGTTGTCCAGAATGGTCTCAAAGTCCTGGGCTTAAATGCTGTCACCTCAGTCTCCTGTGTAGCTGGGATTACAGGCATGCACCATCACACATGGCAAAAAAAAACTATTTGAAAGCCAGCGAATTATAATTTTTAATGAAAGCTATAAGATGTACTTCTGTTTGTGTGTCTATATACCTATATGTGCTATGTGTATGTGACAATTTTTGATAAATAAAACTAGCTTTAAATTTGTTAGTAAAATAAAGGCTGTGTGTGGTGTCTCATGCCTGTAATCCTGTAATCCCAGTACTTTTGGAAGCTGAGGCAGGAGGATCACTTGAGTCCGGGTGTTTAAGACCAGCCTGGGCAACATAGTGAGATTTTTTTTTTTTTTGAGACGCAGTTTCACTCTTGTTGCCCAGGCTGGAGTGCAATGGTGTGATCTCGGCTCACCGCAACCTCCGCCTCATGGATTCAAGCAATTCTCCTGCCTCAGCCTCCCGAGTAGCTGGGATTATAGGCACGCACCACCACACTCGGCTAATTTTGTATTTTTAGTAGAGACAGGGTTTCTCTATGTTGTTCAGGCTGGTCTTGAACTCCCGACCTCAAGTGATCCGCTTGCCTCAGCCTCCCAAAGTGGTGGGATTATAGGCGTGAGCCACCGTGCCTGGCCAAAATAAAATAAAACAAAATAAAATAAAATAAATTCTTATGTCGTATTATGTTAAATTAAGTAACAGATAATCACAAAATGTCTGAGTCATTTATAAGTAAGTTAAAATACTGAAACATTAATTATTAAACATAAGTTTTATACTGTGGCATCTTATTTATATACAATATAGAAAACCTAAATATATTTAGATAGATCTTTTAATAAACAAAAATTGGGCTGATTGTGGTGACTCACGCCTGTAATTTTGTGAGGCTAATGCAAGTGAATAACTGGAGCCCAGGAGTTCAACCAGCCTGGGCAACATGGTGCAACCTTATCACTACAACAAAACTAAAAAAAATTAGCCAGGCGTGGTGGTGCATGTCTCTAGTCCCAGCTACTCTGGAGGCTGAGGTGGGAGAGTCATTTGAGCCTGGGAGGTCGAGGCTGCAGTGAGCTATGATTGTGCCACTGCACTCCAGCTTGGGTGACAGAGCGAAACCCTATCTCTTAAAAAAAATTGCTTACTTCCTAGGTTTTCACTAGAAATTAGGATTACTAAGAATTAAGATTATAGTTAGTATAGGCTGGGCACGATAGCTCACGCCTGTAATCCCAGCACTTTGAGAGGCCGAGGTGGGCAGATCACAAGGTCAGGAGATCGAGACCATCCTGGCCAACAAAGGTGAAACCTCATCTCTACTAAAAATACAAAAATTAGCTGGGCGTGGCGGTGCATGCCTGCAATCCCAGCTACTCGAGAGGCTGAGGCAGGAGAACCGCTTGAATCTGGGAGGTGGAGGTTGCAGTGAGCCAAGATTGCTCCACTGAACTTCAGCCTGGTGACAGAGCTAGACTCCATCTCAAAAAAAAAAAAAAATTATAGTTAGTATATGTAATTAAAACTACTAGATATGGCCAGGTGTGGTGGCTCATGCCTGTAATCCCAGCACTTTGGCAGGCCGAGGTTGCAGTGAGCCGAGATGGCACCACTGCACTCCAGCCTGGGTGACAGAGACTCCATCTCAAAATAGACAAACAAACAAACAAACAAACAAACAAAAAACCTACTAGATATAAAAGAAACAATTCTGTATACAAAGTGTATAAATAAAAGCAAGATATATTTTTGGCAAGGAAAGTTGTAAAAGCATGTAAAAGCATTGAGAAAAAATAATTTTGTCTATTTTACAAGTTACTTAAAGTTTGTTTCAATTAGAAGGAATAAAAATATAGATAAAACTAAATGGATACAGAAGTTGGGAAGAGAAAGGGAGTAGAAAAAGATTCTGTGGGGAACTGGCTGGGTTGAAAATCATGGCATGGGTACCAGCAGAGTCTGCAGTGGAAGAGGAGTTGATGCCTGGCCCTCTGCCACCAGACAGAAGGTTTCAATCCCTCGTTATCCCAGAGGATGCCTCAGGAATACCTGAGGAATGTCCATACCAAAGCAGCTCAACGTCCAGATGCTGTGGTACCTCAAACTGACCCAAATAAGTTGAAAAGGAAGGACGGGCACGGTGGCTCACGCCTGTAATCCCAACACTTTGGGAGGCCGAAGCGGGTGGATCACCTGAGGTGAGGAGTTCAAAACCAGCCTAGGCAACATAGTGAAACCCCATCTCTACTAAGAATACAATAATTAGCTGGGCGTGGTAGCAGGCGCCTGTAATCCCAGCTACTTGGGAGGCTGAGGCAGGAGAATCACTTGAACCCAGGAGGCGGAGGTTGCAGTGAGCTGATATCGCACCACTGCACTCCAGCCTGGGCGACAAGAGCAAAACTCCATCTCAAAAAAAAAAAAAAAAAATGAAGTTGAAAAGGAAGCAAGGTGTGAATGTTTCTCTTTTAGGATGCCAACCTGCCCCTGAAGGTTATTCCCCAATACTTCAGTGGCAATAGAAAGTGGCACCGTTTTCAACGTAAGACAGAATGTGCACAAACATAGAAGTCACTGGAAACCACGACAGTTGGATAGTAATGTGACTATGCCAAAATCTAAAGATGAAGAAGGCTAGAAGAAATTTTGTCTGAGTGAAAGTTTATATGCTGGTGTGGTCACTGACAGCTACAAATGAAAGTCCTAGAATTAATTATGTTCAAATTGGTTTTCCTCCCTTGGTTAGTATTGCTAGCAGAATGAATCAGACAACAGTAGCTACTGTCTTGGAATATCTGAGTAATTGGTTTGGAGAAAGAGACTTTACTTTGGATTTGAGAAGATGGCTTTATGTCTTATTGGCTTGCCTTGAAAAACCTTTATTACATGAGGTTCATTCACTGATTCAGCAGCTTGCAAGAAGGTGCTCTGAAGTGTGAGGCTCTTAATGGATAGCAAAGATGATGAGAGGGTTCCTGCTTTGAATTTATGTATTTATGTATTTATTTATTTATTTATTTTATTTTTTTATTTTTTTGAGACGGAGTTTCGCTCTTGTTGCCCAGGCTGGAGTGCAATGGCGCAATCTTGGCACACCACAACCTCCGCCTTCTGGGTTCAAGTTTTTCTCTTGCCTCAGCCTCCCGAGTAGCTGGGATTATAGGCAAGCACCACCACCCCTGGTTAATTTTTGAATTTTTAATAGAGATGGGGTTTCACCATGTTGACCAGGCTGGTCTCAAACTCCTGACCTTAGGTGATCCACCCACCTCAGCCTCCCAAAGTGCTGGGATTACAGGCGTGAGTCACCATGCCCAGCCACCCCAACTCTTTCTTTTCTTTTTTTTTTTTGAGACGGAGTCTCTCTCTGTTACCCAGGCTGGAGTGCAGTGGTGTGATCTCAGCTCACTGCAATCTCCACCTCCTGGGTTCAAGCGATTCTCCTGCCTCAGCTTCCCGGTAGCTGGGATTACAAGCACTCGCCACCACGCCCAGCTAATTTTTGTACTTTTAGTAGAGACGGGGTTTCACCATGTTGGCCAGGCTGGTCTCAAACTCCTGACCTTGTGATCTGCCCACCTCGGCCTCCCGAAGTGTTGGGATTATAGGCATGAGCCACTGCACCTGGCCACCCCAACTCTTAAACAAAAAAAATTAGGCCAGGCTGATCTCGAACTCCTGGCCTCAGGTGATGTGCCCTCCTTGGCCTCTCAAATTGCTGGGATTACAGGCATGAGCCACCATGTCTGGCACACACTTTTAAAATTTCAAAAAGCAACTTATGAGATATCACTAAACACTTTCTAGAAGAGCTACAATTGAAAAGACTGACAGTACTAAGTGTTGGCGAGTATGTGTATGAGTCACCAAGCCTGGACTTTTTTTTTTTTTTTTAGATAGAGTCTCCCTCTGTCGTCCAGGCTGGAGTGCAGTGGCATGATCTCAGCTCATGGCAACCCCCGCCTCCCAGGTAAAATGACTCTCCTACCACAGCCTCCTGAGTAGCTGGGACTACAGGTGTGTGCCACCACACCCAGCTAATTTTGTATTTTTAGTAGAGACGGGGTTTGACCATGTTGGCCAGGCTGGCCTCTAACTCCTGACCTTGTGATCCACCTGCAGAGGATCAAAGCACATTTAAGGCCACAGCATGTCAAAGCACCAGTCTTTGGGGTATTACTTTTTGAACCCCAACACTACGTTGGTAAATTGTTGAGCTGTATCTACCAAAGCCAAACAATTGCCTATCCCATGATACAGCATTTATAAGTATATAGCTGAGAGAAATGAGTACCTGTGGCTATAAAAAGCATGTATAAGAATGGCTGGGTGTGGTGGTTCCTACCTGTAATCCCAGCACTTTGGGAGGCTGAGGCGGGAGGATTACTTGAGGCCGGGAGTTTGAGACCAGTCTGGACAACATAGTTTAACTGCCTTTGCAAAGATTATGCCCGTTTAGAGAAATCTAGCATGGCTGACTCTATCTTGCTTCTAGCCTCACAGGCTAGCTATCTTCTCTTATTCCTAGGCATAGGCCAAGCTACCCATAGGAGGAATTTAGTGCATAGCTTAATTTAAAAGCAAGGATGATAATAGTGCCTTCCTAAAAGTAACCCGCTTCTTGCTCAGGGAGTGAAAACTGCCTTTATAAGACTAATGAAAGGCCACAGGATTAGGATTATGGGAGGGACGTGAATTCTACTAAAATATAGGCATAGTTTCTATAATCCCTTACTGCTCAGGAGTCATGTGGCCGGTGGTCTCAAGATTTGTGACTTCCCCAATTGCTCCTACAGATAACATCAGTATTGTAGAACCTAAGACTGGTATTTTAAAATGTTTTTCAGGGTGGGTGAGGTGGCTCACGCCTGTAATTCCAATACTTTAGGAGGCTTAGGTGGGCAGATCACCTGAGGTCGGGAGTTCGAGACCAGCCTGGCCCACATGGTGAAACCCCATCTCTACTAAAAATACAAAAATTAGCTGAGTGTGGTGGTGCATGCCTGTAATCCCAGCTCCTCAGGAGGCTGAAACAGAAGAATCATTTGAACCCGGGAGGCGGAGGTTGCAGTGAGCTGAGATCGCACCACTGTACTTCAGCCTGGGCCACAAGAGCAAGACTGTCTCAAAAAAAAAAAAAAAAAAAAGTCAGACTTCTATTAGGGTGGTGCAAAAGAAATAGTCAAAACTGCAATTACTCTTGCACCAACCTAATACATTCTGGCAACTTACTGACCTTACCCAGACTTGTGACTCATGATATAACCAAATGGTCTTGTGCCTGCCCCTCACCACCCAGAGGCCGACTCAGCACACAAGGACATTTTTCCACACCCCTATGATTATATCCCCAACAAAACAGCAGCACGCATTCCCTAGTTCCCTGCCTACCAAACTATCTTTGAAAAACCCTAACTTTGATGATCACTTGAGGCCAGGAGTTTGAGACCAGCCTAACCAACATGGCAAAACCCCATCTTTACTAAAAACACAAAAAATTAATCGGGCGTGGTGGCATGAGCTTCTAGTCCCAGTTACTCAGGATGCTGAGGCATGAGAATTGCTTAAACCGAGGAGGTGGAGGTTGCAGTGAGCCGAGATTGCTTCACTGCAGTCCAGCCTGAGTGACATAAAGAGTCTCAAAAAGAAAAAAAAAAGAGAGAGAGAGAAAGAAAGAAAGAAGAAAGAAAGAAAAGAAAAGAAAGAAAGAGAAAGAAAGAGAAAGAAAAAAGGAAGGGAAGGGAGAAAGAAAAAAGAAGGGAAGGGAGAAAGAAAGAGAGAAAGAGAAAGGAAGGAAAGGAGGGAGGGAGGGAGGGAGCCGGGCATGGTGGCTCACGCCTGTAATCCCAGCACTTTGGGAGGCCGAGGCAGGCGGATCACCTGAAGTCAGGAGTTCAAGACCAGCCTGACAAACATGGTGAAACTCCGTCTCTACTAAAAGTACAAAAATTAGCCAGGCGTGGTGGCTAACACCTGTAATCCCAGCTACTCAGGAGGCTGAGGCAGGAGAATCACTTGAACCCGGGAGGCAGAGGTTGCACTGAGTCGAGATTGCGCTACTGTACTCCAGCCTGGGCGACAAGAGTGAAACTCCATCAAAAAAAAAAAAAAAGAAGAAGAAAAAGAAAGACCCTAACCTTCTAGCCTTCAGAGAGGCTGATTTGAGTGATAACTCTAGTTGTACTACACAGCTGGCCTTGCATTGATTGAACTCTTTATTGCAATAACAGGGTCTCAGTGGATTGGTTTCGTGTGTTCAGTGGCCAGAAGAACCAACTGGGGAATGACAATAGCCAGACACCATCTCTCTAAAAAACAAACAAACAAACACACAAGTTATCTATGTCAATAAAAGTAAGAATAAGCCAGGCGCAGTGGCTCACCCTGTAATCCCAGCACTTTGGGAGGCCAAGGTGGGCAGATCACGAGGTCAAGAGATCGAGACAATCCTGGCCAACATGGTGAAACCCCGTCTCTACTAAAAATACAAAAATTAGCTGGGCGTGGTGGCACACGCCTGTAGTCCCACCTACTTGGGAGGCAGAGGCAGGAGAATCATTTGAACCTGGGAGGCGGAGGTTGCAGTGAGCCGCGATCATGCCACTGCACTCCAGCCGGGTGGCAGAGCGAGACTCCATCTAAAAAAAAAAAGTAAGAATAATGATTGCATCTAAGGGGTTGAGGGTCAGGGGAGGTATTGATTAGGAGGGACAAGAAAGAACCTCTGAGGTGCTGGGAACAATCCTATCTTTTTCTGGGTGATGGTTATGTATACACATGTATACATGTATACACAATGTATACACATGTAAAACTTTATTGAGCTGTACACTTTACTATATGTATTTTGTGTGTGTGTGTGTGTGTGTGTGTGTGTGTGTTTTGAGATGGAGTCTCGCTCTGTTGCCCAGACTGGAGTGCAGTGGCGTGATCTCTGCTAACTGCAACCTCTGCATCCCAGGTTCAAGCTATTCTCCTGCCTCAGCCTCACGAGTAGCTGAGATTACAGGTGCCCACCACTATGCCCAGCTAATTTTTTGTATTTTTAGTAGAGACGGGGTTCACCATGTTGGCCAGGCTGGTCTCGAACTCCTGACCTTGTGATTTGCCTGCCTCAGCCTCCCAAAGTGCTGGGATTACAGGCGTGAGCCACCGTGCCCAGCTTGTTGCTTCGTTTTTGTTTTTGTTTTGTTGAGGTGGAGTTTCACTCTTGTTGCCTAGGCTGGAGTGCAATGGTGTGATTTCGGCTCACTGTAACCTCCGCCTCCCAGGTACAAGTGATTTTCCTGTCTCAGCCTCCCAAGTAGCTCGGATTACGGGCATGTGCCATCACACCCAGCTAATTTTTGTATTTTTAGTAGAGATGGGGTTTCACCATGTTGGCCAGGCTAGTCTTGAACTCCTGACCTCAGATGATCCACCCGCCTCAGCCTCCCAAAGTGCTGGGATTACAGGCGTGAGCCACTGCACCAGACTTACCTCAATTTTTTAAAATGGAGCAAATAAAGCTAAACTGAGGTACCACTTTTTATCTGTCAGGTTGACAAAAATCCCAGTTTTGATATAGGAGTTAAGAAGATGGCAGGGTGCAGTGACTCACGCCTGTAATCCCAGCACTTTGGGAGACCAAGGTGGGTGGATCATCTGAGGTCAGGAGTTTGAGACTAGCCTGGCCAACATGGTGAAACCCCATCTCTATTAAAAATACAAAAATTAGCTGGGCCTGGTGGCACGTGCCTGTAATCCCAGCTACCCGGGAGGCTGAGGCAGGAGAATCGCTGGAAGCTGGGAGGCGGAGGCTGCAGTGAGCTGAGATTGTGCTACTGCACTCCAGCCTTGGCAACAGAGCAAGATTCTGTCTTAAAATTAAACAAACAAAAAAAGAATCTACTTAGGCAGATAGGATATGGGAGTCCTTAGTAAGGTTCTCCTTTTATTTTTATTGATTGATTGATTGATTATTATTTTCAGATGGAGTTTCACTCTTGTTGCCCAGGCTGGAGTGCAATGGTGCGATCTCAGCTCACTGCAACCTCCGCCTCCTGGGTTCAAGCAATTTTCCTGTCTCAGCCTCCCAAGTAGCTGGGATTACAGGTGAATGCCACCACGCTCAGCTAATTTTTATATTTTTTTAATACGGACAGGGTTTCATCATATTGGTCAGGCTGGTCTCAAACTCCTGACCTCAGGTGATCTGCCCTCCTTGGCCTCCCAAAGTGCTGAGATTACAGGTGTGAGTCACTGCACCTGGCCATTATTATTATTATTGAGATGGAATCTCTCTCTCTCGCTGAGGCTGGAGTGCAGTGGACGATCTGGGCTCACTGCAACCTCTGCCTCTGGATTCAAGTGATTCTCCTGCCTCAGCCTCCTGAGTAGCTGGGGTTACAGGCGTGCCCCACCAAGCCCAGCTAATTTTTGTATTTTTAGTAGAGACGGGGTTTCACCATTTTGGTCGGGCTGGTCTTGAACTCCTGACCTCAAGTGATCCACCTGCCTCGGCCTCCCAAAGTGCTGGGATTACAGGCGTGAGCCACCGCACCCGGCCTATTTATTTATTTTCGAGACGGAGTCTTGCTCTGTCACCCAGGCTGGAGTGCAGTGGCAGGATCTCGGCTCACTGAAACCTCCGCCTCCCGGATTCAAGTGATTCTCCTGCCTCAGCCTCCAGAGTAGCTGGGGTTACAGGCACGTGCCATCACACCCAGCTAATTTTTGTATTCTTAATAGAGACGGGGTTTCACCATGTTGGACAGGCTGGTCTCAAACTCTTGACCTCGTGATGCACCTGCCTCGGCCTCCCAAAGTGCTGGGATTACCGGCATGAGCCACCAGGAGGTTCTCCTTTTAATGAAAAGCAACCCCAGATCATTTTTCTTTCTAACAAAGAGCAGCCTGTGAAATCGAGCTGCAGACATAGATGCCAGCAGTTGTGCCAATCATGTTCAAAATGGCAGTTCCATCTTTCCTTCTCTTTGTCAGCCACAGTGTACAGTAAGGAGCAGATAATATGGCGCCTGGCAAGGGGAGAGTTCATTTGCATAATAAGATTAGGGTGGGGTGGTCAGCCTTCCCCTCAAGCTATATAAACGTCACACCTGATTGAACCAATTTGATTTACCTACGTAAATCAGACATCGCCTTCTCAAGCCTGCCTATAAAATCCGGCGAACTCTGCTGCCGGCCAGTCTTTTCCTTTGGGAAGCCCCTCTTTCTCACCAGAGAGAAAACTGTTCTCCTTTTTCTTTCTGCAACCTCCGCCTCCCGGGTTGCAAGTCCAAATAAAGCTGAACTGAGGTACCACGAAACTCCTCCTGTGTGTATGTGTCCTAAATTTTCTTGGTACCAGACGACGAACCTCGGATATTTACCCCAGGCAACGAAGCCACTTTAGTTTGATACTGTTGTCAAAGTTTTGGGGAATTCATCACTATCATGCATTGCTGGCGGGTGTGCAAGTTGTTAAACCCTATATAGGGTCAATTTCGAATAGATATAAAAGTTGCAAATGCATATTATATCTTTTGACTCACTAATCCCATTTCTAGGAGTTTATCTTACAGATATATTGAATGAAACATAGATATGAGATAACACATTAGGTATAGGTATGGGATTAGACATAGCATTTATAATAGTGAAAGATTAAAAATATATAAATGGGCTAGGCACAGTGGCTCACGCCTGTAATCCCAGCACTTTGGGAAGCCAAGGCAGGAGGATTGATTGAGGCCAGGAGTTCAAGACCAGCCTGGGCAAAATAATGAGACAGTGCCTCTACAAAAAAATTAAAAAATTAGCCAGGCATGGTGGTACATGCCTGTAGTCCCAGCTACTTGGGAGTCTGAGGCAGGAGGACCTCTTGAGCCCAGAAGTTCAAGGCTGTAGTGTGCTGTAATCATGCCACTGCACTTCAGCCTGGATGACAGAGTGAGACCTGTCTCAAAAGAAAAAGAAATAAAATAAATAAAAATAAACTTCATTTGGGCCAGGCACGGTGGCTCACACCTGTAATCCCAGCACTTTGGGAGGCCGAGGTAGGCGGATCACGAGGTCAGGAGATGGAGACCATCCTGGCTAACACAGTGAAACCCTGTCTCTACTAAAAATACAAAAAAATTAGCTGGGCGTGGTGGCAGGCGCCTGTAGTCCCTGCTACTAGGGAGGCTGAGACAGAAGAATGGCATGAACCCGGGAGGCTGAGCTTGCAGTGAGCCGAGATCGCACCACTGCACTCCAGCCTGGGCAATAGAGCAAGACTCCGTCTCAAAATAAATAAATAAAAATCAATCAATCAATCAATCAATAAACAAACTTCATTTGATTTTGCTAGAGAAAAGATTGAACTATCTTTCTTTTTCCTCCATAAAAAAATGATATCATGGGCTGGGCACAGTGGCTTATGCCTGTAATCCCAGAACTTTGGGAGGCTGAGGCGGGCAGATCACTTGAGCCCAGGAGTTTGAGACCAGCCTGGGCAACATGAAAAAACCCCATCTCTACTAAAAATACAAAAAAATTAGCTGGGCGTGGTGGTGGGTGCCTGTAATCCCAGCTACTCTGGAGGCTGAGGCAGAAGAATCGCTTGAATCCGGGAGATAGAGGTTGCAGTGAGCCGAGAGCGCGCCACCGCACTCCAACTTGGGTGACAGAGTGAGACCCCGTCTCAAAAAAAAAAAAATTCTAAAAATTAGACAGGGTGTGTGCCTGCAGTCCCAGCTACTCAGGAGGCTGAGGTGGGAAGATCGCTTGAGCCTGAGTGATTGAGGTTGCAGCGAGCTATGATTATGCCACTGGACTCCAGCCTGGGTGACACAGCAAGATCGTGTCTGAAAAAGAAAGAAGTATTACAAAATCATTGTTATATGAAATAACAATCAGAGTATGCAGTGAGAAAAGTAGGAGTTTGAGCTATAGAGTGTCTGACAGAAAATAAAAAAACTTTAGGCCGGGCGCGGTGGCTCACGCCTGTAATCCTAGCATTTTGGGAGGCCGAGACAGGCGGATTATGAGGTCAGGAGATCGAGACCACCCTGCTTAACACGGCGAAATCCCGTCTCTACTAAAAATACAAAAAAATTAGCCGGGCGTGGTAGCAGGCGCCTGTAGTCCCAGCTACTCGGGAGGTGGAGTCAGGAGAATGGCGTGAACCCGGGAGGTGGAGGTTGCAGTGAGCTGAGATCACGCCACTGCACTCCAGCCTGGGCAACAGAGCGAGACTCTGTCTCAAAAAAAAAAAAAAAAAAAGAAAATACAAAAACTTAAAAAAATTTTTTTAAAAAGGAAAAAAGAGAAAAGTAGTAGTTAATATTATAGAAGTGAGATGGGTAGTTACTAATAAAGATATCCTTCTAGATTGTGAGATGTTTTGATTTCTGTCAGGTTTTTGAAATTTGTAATTTCTTTTCACTTTCTAATTAAATATTTATTTCATAACCTTTTTTTTTTTTTTTTTTTTGAGATAGACTCTTGCTCTGTCACCAGGCTGGAATGTAGTGACGCGATCTCCTGTGTTCAAGCGATTCTCGTGTCTCAGCCTCCCGAGTAGCTAGGGTCACAGGCACACATCACCACACCCAGATAATTTTTGTATTTTTAGTAGAGACGGGGTTTCACCATGATGGTCAGGATGGTCTCAATCTCCTGACCTCGTGATCCGCCTGCCTCGGCCTCCCAAAGTGCTGGGATTGCAGGCATGAGCCACCGCACCTGGCCTGTATTCTTTTTTTTAAAGGGGACCCACCAAACTGTGTAAACTCCAGGTCCCACAAAACCTGGATCCACCCTGGCTTGGGCCAGCTGCAGAGGGACTTTGAGGAGACAGCAAAACTGTCCACTGGAGTTTTTAAATAAAACAAAACAAAAACAAAAACTGGTCTCTATGTGACATATCCCTCCTTTCCCCCAAATCCTGTATGAAATCTTTAGCAAAATAGCTATTTTTTAACTTTAAAATTTAACAGAACCAGGTGGAAGAGACTTGGATTAGCAGGAGCAATGTGAGAAATTCTGTGGGGGTAGAGGGAGGAGTGTATGTGTGGCCACAAGTTCCATAATAGGTATGGAGGTGACAATTGCCTGCTGTCTGCACTCCTCAGGCTGCACCTGGAAGATTCTGCCCCAGATAAGGAGGCAGGTTGTCAAAGGGACATGGAAAGACTAGGGCAAACCCACAGGCACTCATCCAGAGTGATAAAGAGTTTGGAGTCAGAGCCTGGAGATTTCTTTCTCTCTCTTTTTCTTTTTCTTTCTTTCTTTCTTTCTTTCTTTCTTTCTTTCTTTCTTTCTTTCTTTCTTTCTTTCTTTCTTTCTTTCTTTCTTTCTTTCTTTCTTTCTTTCTTTCTTTCTTTCTCTTTCTTTCTTTTTCTCTTTCTTTTCTTTCTTTCTTTTTCTTTCCTTCTTTCTTTTTCTTCCTTCCTTCCTTCCTTCTTCCTTCCTTCTTTCCTTCCTTCCTTTTCTTTTGTTTCCCTCCCTCCCTTTCTCTTTCTTCTTTCTTTCTCTCTTTCTTCTTTCTTTCTTTTTCTTTATTTCTCTTTTCTTTTCCCTCCCTCCCTCCCTCCCTTCCTCCCTTCTTTCCTTCCTTCCTCCCTTCCTCTCTTCCTTCCTTCCTCTTTCTCTCTTTTTTTTTTTTTTTTGATAGAGTCTCTATATTTCCCAGGCTGATCTTGAACTATTGGCTTTAAGGAATCCTCCTGCCTTGGCTTCCCAAAGTGCTGGGATTATAGGTTTGAACCACATGCCTAGCCAAGATCTTGGAGAAGCGTCTCAAGAAACTACAGATGGTCTTTGACTTACTATTTTTCTTTTTTTTTTTTTTTTTGAGATGGAGTTTCACTCTTGTTCCCCAGGCTGGAGTGCAATGGCACGATCTCAGCTCACCACAACCTCTGCCTCCCCGGTTCAAGTGATTCTCCTGCCTCAGCCTCCCGAGTAGTTGGGATTACAGGCATGCACCACCACGCCTAGCTAATTTTGTATTTTTAGTAGAGACGGGGTTTCTCCATGTTGGTCAGGCTGGTCTTGAATTCCCGACCTCACGTGATCTGCCCACCTCAGCCTCCCAAAGTGCTGTGATTACAGGTGTGAGCAACCGTGCCTGGCTAATATTTAATTTTTAATTATTATGGATACTTGCTAGTTGTATTAAATGTATTTTCAATTTATAATACTTTCAATTTAGGATGGACATATTGGGATGTAACTCCATCCCCCATAAGTCAAAGAGCATCTGTAGTGATGTCGTACTGCTGAGACTCCAAATGGAGGGGTGGGAGGAGGTGGGCACCGTTGTTAGAAGAGACAAGGGACCTCTGCCTACTTAGAAAAGACAACGCTGGGCCTGGCTCAGTGGCTCATGCCTGTAATCCCAGGACTTTGGGTGGTCAAGGTGAGCAAATAGCTTGAGCCCAGTAGTTGGAGACCAGCCTGGCCAACATGGCAAAACCCTATCTCTACAAAAAACACAAAAATTAGCCAGGTGTGGTGGTGTGGGCCTGTAGTTTCAACTACTTGGGAGGCTGAGGTGGGAGGATCACTTGAGCCCAGGAAGTGGAGGTCGCAGTGAGCCAAGAAGTCATCCCTGCACTCCAGCCACTGCACTCCCACCTGAGTGACAGAAGGAAACCCTGTCTCAAAAAAAAAAAAAAAAAAAAAGCCAGTGCTATGCAGGGCAGGTGGGCCCCACTTAGCCTGGGAGTGTTCTTGGTCTCCCCCAGGAAAGAATTCAATAGTGAGCCAGCGGTGTTAAACTGCAACTTTTAATTGAAGCAGCAGGGTACAGCAGCAGCACAGGTGCCGCTCTCTGGGGAGCACAGCTACCCCATCGGCAGTGTACCCAGAGTAGCAGCTCAAAGGCCATTTGCAGTCATTTTTATTTTATTTTATTTTATTTTATTTTATTTTATTTTATTTTATTTTTTCGAGACAGAGTCTCGCTGTCTCTCCAGGCTGGAGTGCAGTGGCGCGATCTCACTGCAAGCTCCGCCTCCCGGGTTCATGCCATTCTCCTGCCTCAGCCTCCCGAGTAGCTGGGACTACAGCCACCCGCCACCATGCCTGGCTAATTTTTTGTATTTTTAGTAGAGACGGGGCTTCACCATGTTAGTCAGGATGCTCTTGATCTCCTGACCTCATGATCCACCCACCTTGGCCTCCCAAAGTGCTGGGATTACAGGCATCAGCCACCATGCCCAGCCTGCAGTCATATTTATAACTCACTTTTGTTGTTGTTGTTGTTGTTTTTGTTTTTTGAGATGGAGTCTTGCTCTGTCACCTAGGCTGGAGTGCAGTGATGAGATCTTAGCTCACTGCCTCCTGGGTTCAAGCGATTCTCCTGACTCAGCCTCTGGAGTAGCTGGGATTACAGGCGTGCACCACCACTCCTGGGTAATTTTTATATTTTTCGTAGAGATGGGGTTTTACCATGTTGGCCAGGCTGGTCTGGAACTCCTGACCTCAAGTGATCCGCCTGTCTCGGCCTCCCAAAGTGCCGGGATTACAGGCGTGAGCCAACTCGCCCAGCCTATAACTCACTTTTAATTACATGCAAATTAAGAAGCGGGCTATGCAGAAATTTCTAGGAAAAGGTTGGTAATTTCCAGGCCATCAGGTTGTTGCAATGGAAAGGGGCGGAAACATCCCAGTGTTGCCATGGCAATGGTGAACTGACAGGGCACACTGTTGGGCATGTCATGGAAAGCTGCTTCTCTTCAGTCCCTGTTTTAGCTAGTCGTCAACTTGGTCCTATTTCTGAGCCCCACCTCCTGAGTTGAGTCCTGCCCCCTACCTCTCTAGGACAATTGGAAGAGGTGGGGAGCCGGAATGGCTTTTCTATAAATATGAAAGGCATTTATACTAAATACCTAACATAGGCCAGGCGTGGTGGCTCACACCTGTAATCCCAGCACTTTGGGAGGCCAAGGCGGGTGGATCACTTGAGGTCAGGAGTTTGAGACCAACCAGACCAGCCTGACCAACATGGAGAAACCACGTCTCTACTAAAAGTACAAAATTAGCTGGGCGTGGTGGCGCATGCCTGTAATCCCAGCTACTCAGGAGGCCGAGGCAGGAGAATCACTTGAACATGGGAGGTGGAGGTTGCGGTGAGCTGACATCGCACCATTGCACTCTAGCCTGGGCAACGAGTGAAACTCCATCTCAAAATAAATAAATAAATAAATAAAAATAAAAAATAAATAAAATAAATAAATACCTAACATCAAACAATTTATAATTCACATTGGAATGATGTTCATCAGATTTTTTTACATTTTATTTTTATTTTTTATTTTTTTGAGACAGAGTCTCACTCTGTAGCCCAGGCTGGAGTGTGGTGGTAGGATCTCAGCTCACTGCAACCTCTGCTTCTCGGGCTCAAGCAATCCTCCAACCCCAAACTCCCTGGTAGCTGGGACTACAGGCACGTGCCACCACGCCAGGCTAAATTTTTTTTTTTTTTTTTTTGAGATGGAGCTTCACTCTTGTTGCCCAGGCTGGAGTGCAATGGCACGATCTTGGCTCACTGAAACCTCCAGTTCCTGGGTTCAAGCAATTCTCCTGTCTCAGCCTCCTGAGTAGCTGGGATTACAGGTGCCCGCCACCACGCCTGGCTAATTTTTGTATTTTTATTAGAGATGGGGTTTTGCCATGTTGGCCAGGCTGGTCTCGAACTTTTGACCTCAGGTGATCTGCCCACCTTGGCCTCCCAAAGTGCTGGGATTACAAGGGTGAGCCACCGTGCCTGGCCTTATTTTTATTTTTTTAATTTTTAAAAAATGTGGGTACGGCCAGGTGTGGTGGTGCCCACCTGTAATCCCAGCTACTTGGGAGGCTGAAGCAGAAGAATCGCTTGAATCCCAGAGGCGGAGGTTGTAGTGATCTGAGATCACACCATTGCACTCCATCCTGGGCCACAGAGCAAGACTGTCTCAAAAAAAAAAAAAAAAAAAAAAAAAAAAAAAAATTTCAGGGTCTTGCTGTATTGCCCGAGCTGGAGTGTAGTGGTTATTCATAGGCTGGATCCCATTACTGATTAGCATGGAAATGTTGACCTACTCTGTTTTCGATGTGGGCCAGTTTACCCCTTGTAAGGCAACCTGGTGGTCTCCTGCTCCCAGGAAATCACCAGATTTATGCCCAATGTGGTGGGGACACCTGATTGCATAGTGCACTACAGCCCAGAACTTCGGCCCTCAAGTGATCCTCCTGCCTCCACTCTCCAAGTAGCTGGGCCTACAGGCATGTACTACCATGCCTGGCCAAATATTAACAAATACTATATTTATAATTGTAGAGATAGGGTCTTGCTATGTTGCTTAGGCTCGTCTCAAACTCCTGGGCTTCAAGTGATCCTCCTGCCTTGGCCTCCCAACAAGCTGGGATTATAGATGTAAGCCACCATGCGCTGCCAATAATGACTATTTTGATGTCAGAATCTTAGGTGATTTTTTTTTTTTTTGTAAGTCTGCATCTCACTCTGTACTCAGGCTGGAGTGCAGTGGCACCATCACGGCTCACTGTAACCTTGAACTCCTGGGTTCAAGGGATCCTCCTGCCTCAGCCTATTGAATAGCTAGGACTACAGGCATGTGCCACCACACCTGGCTAATTTTTTTTTTTCTTTTGTAGAGATGAGGTCTTGTTATATTGACCAGGTTGGTCTTGAACTCCTGTCCTCAATTGATCCTCTTGCCTGGGCCTTCAAAGTGTTGAGATTATGGGTGTGAGCCACTATGCCTGGCCTCTTAGGTGATTCTTTATTTCTTCTCTGTAATTCTTTTTCTAAATGTATGTTATTTCTAGAAATAATAAGGTCATTAATCTTTTTTTATTTTTTGAGACGGGGTCTTGCTCTGTTGCATAGGCTGGAGTGCATTGGCACAATCTAGGCTCACTGGAACCTCTGCCTCCAGGGTTCAAGCGATTCTCCTGCCTCAGCCTCCCGAGTAGCTGGGACTACAGGCTCGTGCCACCATGCCTGGCTAATTTTTGTATTCTTAGTAGAGACGGGGTTTTGCCATGTTGGCCAGGCTGGTCTCGAGCTCTTGATCTCGTGATCCACCCACCTCAGCCTCCCAAAGTGCTAGGATTACAGGTGAGAGCCACCTCACCCTGCCCAAGGTCATTAATCTTAAAAAAAAAAAAAAAAAAAGAGGCTGGGCCTGGTGGCTCATGCCTGTAATCCCAGCACTTTGGGAGGCCAAGGCGGGCAGATCATGAGGTCAAGAGTTTGAGACCAGCCTGGCCATCATGACGAAACCCCATCTCTACTAAGAATACAAAAATTAGCCAGGTGTGGTGACACGAGCCTGTAGTCCCAGCTACTCAGGAGGCTGAGGCAGGAGAATTGCTTACCAGGAGGCGGAGGTTGCAGTAAGCCAAGACTGTGCCACTGCACTCCAGCCTGGGCAACAGAGCGAGACTCCATCTCAAACAAACAAACAAAAAAACAAAAAAAACTCGACCAGGCGCAGTGGCTCACACCTGTAATCCCAGCACTTTGGGAGGCTGAGGTGGGCAGATTACCTGAGGTCAGGAGTTTAAGACCACCCTGACCAACGTGGCAAAACCCCGTCTCTACTAAAAATACCAAAAATTTAGCCAGGCACGGTGGTGTGCCTGTAATCCCAGCTGCTCAGGAGCCTGAGGCAAGAGAATCACTTGAACTCGGGAGTCGGAGGTTGCAGTGAGCTGAGATCATGCCACTGCACTCCAGCCTGGGTGACAGAGTGGGACTCTGTCTTAGAAAAAAAAACAAAAACAAAAAAACAAAAACCTCTTTTAGATACATGTGGTCTCCAAAGTTCTAATTCAGCTACTGAAATACCTCTACCGTTGCTTCTTCTCTCAATTATTACACAAGTGGATTAAGTTTATCCTGATTTTCACGACGTATATAAAAACTCATCTCCAAGCTCAACAAAACAAAGGATCTCCCATCCAACAAGATGTGCCTTCCTGGCTGGGCCTGGTGGCTCATACCTGTAATACCAGCACTTTGGGAGGCAGAGGTGGGCAGATCACCTGAGGTCAGGAGTTCGAGACCAGCCTGAAACCCTATCTCTGCTAAAAATACAAAAATTAGCCAGGCATGGGGGCAGGTGCTGTAATCACAGCTATTGGGGAGGCTGAGGTAGGAGAGTCACTTGAACCCAGAAAGTGGAGGTTGCAGTGAGCTGAGATTGCACCACTGCACTCCAGCCTGGGTGACAGAACGAGACTCCGTCTCAATAATAATAATAATAATAATAATAAACTAATTAATTAAAAATACAAAAAGTAGCCAGGCTTGGTGGCAGGCACCTGTAATCCCAGCGAGGCTGAGGCAGGAGAATCGCTTGAACTTGGAAGGTGGAGGCTGCAGTGAGCTGAGATAATGCCATTGCACTCCAGCGTGGGCGACGGAGTGAGACTTCATCTCCAAAAAAGAAAAAAAAGAATTAGCTGGTGGGGGTGGTGTGCTCCTGTAGGCCTAGCTGCTCGGGAGGCTGAGGTAGGTGGATCACTTCACCCCAGGAGTTCCAGGTTGCAGTGAGCTATAATTGCTCCACTGCACTCTTGCTCAGCCTAGGAGACAAAGTGAAACTCTGTCTCAATTTAAAAAAAAAAAAAATCTAGCGTTATGATTTGTATAATGTTGACTCTTAATCATACCAACAAACACTTACCTAATTGTTATTACCTGCCAGTGTTCTGAGCATGTAACAGGAATTATTAAGTCATGTAATTCTCATAACAAACCTATGAAGTAGGTTTTAAGATCATTCCTGAGTTACAGAATAGAAAACTCAGGGCAGAGAGAAGCTGAGTAGTTTGCATAAGGTTACATTGATTATGAGTGACAGAGCTGGGATCTAAATCCAGGCAGGCTATCTCCAGAGTCCAGCCTCTTACCCAACTTTGCACTGCCTCTCATTTGATAGAGGAGTGTAATTGTGCCAGTTTTGAACACTGAGATCTGCATGGTATTTTGGCCTAGCTTTTCCCTGCCTGAAGTTTAGTGGGCTGACCTGATCATCGGACATGCAATAGCCAAGGCATACCATATGTAGTCCACATTTGGAAGCCAAAGACAGATAGTCATACTGGGATGATTGCATCAAGTTCAGACAGGGTGCCACTGTCATGAGCAGATGTGCCTGATTATGGAATCTTCCCTTTGGAAAGGTTCTTAAAGGGCAACCAGCCTATCCTCTGACTCACTGGTGCCAGTGTATGCGGTATGAAAGTGGATGGCTGGGGTCTTTTCCTATCTGGACTCTCTCACTGCTTCTCTAACCATGGTTTGAGGTACAGTCAAGCAGGTTTTTGCCACCACCTCCCCTGTTCCTGGTAGAATGCAGTCTGGGAGCAGGCACGGGACGTGGTCTCATCTTCCTCCAGAGCGTCCTCTCCTGTCTTTGTGCAACACCAAATTCATCTGCATCCCGACCCTTCATCTTGGTGGTAAACACCTCGCCTGGAATCTTACTTGCGTTCCAACCCAAAGAGATTAAATCTTCCTGGACAGCATTCTTCTTTTTTTTTTTTAATGGTTAATTTATTTATTTTTATAGCTCCTGCAATTTAATTAAAAAATTGACTTTCAGTCTGCAAAACTGGGCTCTGCTTAATTAGATTCCACGGATCTGTCCTGAAAGGTATAAATCTTTTTTAAAAATAATTATTACTAAATATACTGCTATGATAAATAAATTACTCAAACCCTTTGACGTAGAGAAAAGAGCGGGTGAGGGAGGAGGTTATTTGTCTGTTTCTGTCAGCTCCATTTTTGTTCCAGGCCGTGGCCTTGTTCGGGGCTGGCTGGGCGGGGGTTCCCTCTGCACAGCCTCCAGCTGGCCCTTCCACCCGCCTGCTGAGCTGCCTTCTCAGCCCGCCCCACTCTTCCAGGGGCGTCACGTGGGCTGATGAGATAATGTATGTGAAAGCCTTTGTCAACTGCAAGGCACAATTGAATGCCAATTATTATTGTTATTCTTACCATACTCTGGGGAAACCCTGCGGCCCCCACCCCTCCCAAACGTACTAGGCGGGACAGCCCGGGAAACTGAGAGGCTAGACTGCCCCTCCCACGTGGGCGGAGGTTCCTGGCACAAGACGGTCTCCCCAGCCTGTGGGGAGGGCTTTATTGCTACCCTCCTGGTGCCCCCTTAGGAATGGCTTTCCCAGTTCTTTCTGGCTTCAGGGGCCTTCCTCCGGAAGGAAATCTCCTTAGTTCCAGTGAAAGTTCTCGGGCCGCTGAAATCATCGACTCCTTAGGCCCCTCCTCACCTCCGCCGCACAGCCCCTTCCCCTCCCGGTGCCCGCAGTGGAGCCAGGCTGCCTCGGAAGGATCTGACCGGCAATTTCCTAGAATTGTGCTTCTGGAGCTCCTCAGTCGTCCACTCCCTGCCCCTCTTCCCCACCTCATTTAAGGCTCCTCTCCCCAGAGCCCAAGTCCCCGTAGCTGTCCCAGCTCCACCCTGATCTAACTTCCTAGGCCTCACAGCTCTCTTTATCATAGCCAGTCTCTTCAGGGGCTGTCTGCTACCCTTGTGGGGAGGAACTGGGGCATGGGAGGCTACAGGGCCACCAGGGCCCATCAGGAAGTTCAGTAGCTGTGGTTGACAGGACAACCACTCTTGGTTAGGCCTTCCCAGTGCTGTTCATCCCCGGCTTGACTGGTGAGAGGACTGGACCATGTCTGCTCCCTCTCCCAATAAATTGAGCCTGACTGGTGCCAAAAAGGGTGGGCGGGAAGCACAAAACAAGAAGAGTCACTGGACAGGAGGGGAGCAATTTATCCTTTCTTTATCCCAAACTGCCAGCCGTGTACCAGGGAGCAGTGCCACGCCAGACCTCCAAGCTCCCAGTGGCCACCCTACGTCCAGGTCCTACAGGGTGGACTCCAGGAAGAGGCCTGGGAGGTCAGGGGAGAGGCCTGCCTGCACTTGATGGATGGTCCTGAAGAAATGTCTGGCACTTTCCTCCCCCATGAGGGCGGTAGAGCTGCAGCCACCTCTCCCCCGCATTCCTGCCTGCCTGCCTGCCTGCCTGCCTGCCTGCCTGGGAAGGAGGGGTGAGCGGTGGGTCCAGCAGGGAAACCAGGGCTCCTGGCTCAGCTGAGAGGCATTTTGCAAACTATGACTCAACATTTGTCTACACTGACATGGGGAATGGAGGAGCAGGTGGACAATCCCCAAATTTCACCTGGGTTGAAAGGCATCCATATGTTCCCACCCGACCCCCACTTCCTCCCCAGCTCCCAGGCCTCTCCATTCAGTCCATACTAATTATCTGATTCCTACTGTATGCCAGCCATTGAGTAACATAACAGTTCTCAAGGTGTGGTCCGCAAATCCTGGGAGTCCCAAATATTTTTTCAGGGCATAGATGAGGTCAAACGATTTTCATAATAATTCTAATACGTTATTTGCCTTTTTGACAGAGTTGACACATTGCATCGAAGTGCAAAAGCAATGGGGGTAAAACTGCTGTGGCTTTACATAAATCAAGGCAGTGGCACCCAATTAGTATTGCATGCATTCTTCACCACTGCACACTGAAAAGGCTGGTTTCACATAAGAATGTTCTTGATAAAGCAGTCAACAATTATTAACATGTAATAGGCTTATTATTGTTATCTTACATGAGTTAATAAATAAGGATTTGTGGCTGGGCGCGGTGGCTCACGCCTGTAATCCCAGCACTTTGGGAGGCTGAGATGGGCGGATCACGAGGTCAGGAGATCAAGACCATCCTAGCTAACATGGTGAAACTCCGTCTCAACTAAAAATACAAAAAAATTAGCCGGGCACGGTGGCGGGCGCCTGTAGTCCCAGCTACTCGGGAGGCTGAGGCAGGAGAATGGGGTGAACCCAGGAGGTGGAGCTTGCAGTGAGCCGAGATCGCGCCACTGCTCTCCAGCCTGGGTGACAGAGCAAGACTCTGTCTCAAAAAAAAAAATTAAAAAATAAATAAATAAGGATTTGTTTTAATATCTACTATGGTAAATATCAATAGATATCCACATAAACAAAAGCTCTTTAGGTCCCTAATACTTTTTTGTGTGTGTGATTGAGTTTCGCTCTTGTTGCCCAGACTGGAGTGCAATGGCACGATCTCGGCTCACTGCAACTTCTGCCTCTCAGGTTCAAGCAATTCTCCTGCCTCAGCCTCCTGAGTAGCTGGGATTACAGGCACCCACCACCACGCCCAGCTAATTATTGTACTTTTTTTTTTTGAGATGGAGTTTCACTCTTGTTGCCCAGGCTGGAGTGCAATGGCGCAATCTCGGCTCACCGCAACCTCTGCCTCCCAGGTTCAAGTGATTCTCCTGCCTCAGCCTCCCTAGTAGCTAGGATTACAGGCATGTGCCACCACACCCGGCTAATTTTGTATTTTTAGTAGACATGGGGTTTCTCCATGTTGGTCAGGCTGGTCTCGAACTCCTGACCTTAGGTGATCCACCCGCCTCAGCCTCCCAAAGTGCTGGGATTACAGACATGAGCCACCGTGCCTGGCTAATTATTGTATTTTTAGTAGAGATGGGGTTTCACCATGTAGGCCACGCTGATCTCAAACTCCTGACCTTGTGATCCACCCACCTCGGCCTCCCAAGCTGCTGGGATTACAGGGTTGAGCCACTATACCTAGCCTTTTTTTTTTTTTTTTTTTTTTTTAAGATAGTCTCGCTCTGTGGCCCAGGCTGGAGTGCAGTGGTGAGATCTTGGCTCACTGAAGCCTCCACCTCCTGAGTTCAAGCAATTCTCCTGCCTCAGTCACCTGAGTAGCTGGGATTACAGGTATGCATCGCTATGCCCGGCTAATTCTGTATTTTTTTTTTTTTTTTTTTTTGAGACAGAGTCTCACTTTGTTGCCCAGGCTGGAGTACAGTGGTGCAATCTCAGCTCACCACAACTTCTGCCTCCCAGGTTCAAGCGATTCTCCTCCCTCAGCCTCCTGAGTAGCTGGGACTACAGGCATGCGCCACCATATCTGGCTAATTTTTCTGTTTTTAGTAAAGACGGGGTTTCCCTATATTGGTCAGGATGGTCTCGAACTCCTGACCTCATGATCCACCTGCCTCAGCCTCTCAAAGTGCTGGGATTACAGGTGTGAGCCACCACGTCTGGCAACTAATTTTGTATTTTTAGTAGAGACTGGGTTTCTCCATGTTGGTCAGGCTGGTCTCGAACTCCTCATCTCATGTGATTCGCCCACCTCAGCCTCCCAAAGGACTGAGATTACAGGAGTGTGCCTGGTTTTTTTTTTTTGAGACAGAGTCTCCCTCTGTTGCCCAGGCTGGAGTGCAGTGGCGCCATCTCGGCTCACTGCAACCTCCGCCTCCTGGGTTCAAGAGATTCTCAGCCGGGTGTGGTGGCTTACGCCTGTAATCCCAGCACTTTGGGAGGCCGAGGCGGGCGGATCATGAGGTTGGGAGATCGAGACCATCCTGGCTAACATGGTGAAACCCCGTCTCTACTAAAAATACAAAAAATTAGCCGGGCGAGGTGGCGGGCGCCTGTCCCAGCTACTCTGGAGGCTGAGGCAGGAGAATGGGGTGAACCTGGGAGGCAGAGTTTGCAGTGAGCCGAGATGGCGCCACTGCACTCCAGCCTGGGCGAAGGAGCGAGACTCCGTCTCAAAAAAAAAAAAAAGAGATTCTCCTGCCTCAGTCTCCTGAGTAGCTGGGATTACAGGCGCGTGCCACCATACCCAGCTAATTTTTGTATTTTTAGTAGAGACTGGGTTTCACCATGTTGGCCAGGCTGGTTTCGAACTCTTGACCTCAGGTGATCCATCCACCTCAGCCTCCCAAAGTGCTGGGATTACAGGCATGAGCCCCTGTGCCCGGCCAATAATAATAATTCTTAAGGATGTAAATGGGTCCTTAAACCAGTTTCAGCACTGCTGGGCAATTCATAGGCTGTTACTACTCTCAGAGCCTGCATTCCCAGCTTAAGAATTGAGAGTCTTTTTTTTTACTTCTCCTTCTAGACCCTTGTAGAACAAGAAGTGAGTCTTATTTGAAGTAGAGAGTGGAGAACTGACTGTTTTCTGGCAACCCTCTCTCCCTCAAGAAGAGACACTGTCACTGGAATAAAGATTTTAATTGTCTCTGCTCACGGTAGAAGCAAGGCATACAGGCCCCCAACCCTTCTGCGCCACCCCTCTTCTCCCCTGTGCACTGTGTCTACTGCTGGGTGGAGGGGGTAGGGGGAGCAGGTATTGTGGGTCAGGCCCAGATGTGGGCTCCCCTGCCCTCTCTTCACCTAGTCTCTTTTCATGTTCCCCTTCAGGTGACTCTTTCTCCTCCCGGTAAGTCACAGGGTAGCAAGGCTGAGGGAGGAGAGCATGGGGAGGGGAGGGGATCAGGAATCCACAGCCCAGCCTGGCCTGAGTCCAGGTGGAGAGCAGGTGTGTGTGCCTGTGTGAGTGTCCCTGTGCATGGCCGTGGGCTTGGCTCAGCCTGTAAGCTCTGAGATCCCCCCATGCCAGTCCCCTCTCAGAGGTCCTATCTGGTGTCTTCACTGGGGTCAGCACACCTGAGCTATTCAAACTACTTCCATCCTTTGGTGATGGGGCTGCTGTGGGTGAGGCTGAGGCCTGGCACCTCTGTTGCTTCTGGCACAGGGTAGGGAGGTGTGGAGGGATAGGAGAGGAGGCAGGTCAGCCTCGGGTGCTACTCCCCCGCTCCCCAAGGAGCCAGTAGGTCCGAACCTTGCCTTTGCCCTGGAGGGAAAAAAGAGGATGGGCTGGGGAGTGGCACATGCCCTTTCCCCAGTCAGATGAGAGCCTTAGGGATGGGAGTGGCATTGGCTGCTTGAGAAGGGTAACTCCCTCTAGGACCCCAAAAGGTGGGGAGGGCAGAGGCTTCTCCCTCTACCTTCATTTCTACATCCCCTCGAAGCTCCAGCTCGAAACCACCAAACTCCTCCAGGACAGCCTTGGTCTCAGAAGACAAGTGGATCTTCAGGGCTGGGTAGGACAGGGGAGAAGAGAAGGTGAGCAATGTGAGAGAGGAGAGCAGGAAAGTAGAGGCAAAAGAGACCAGGGACTGTGGGGGTGGACAGGTGGACAGGTACCCTCTCTCCCTCTTTTGGGCCGGGAAGCCCTCTAGCTCAGAGAGGCCCCACCCCCTGAATGTAGTGCGTGACCACATTAGCCTCTCATTTAGAACTCTGGAGCTGTGTAATCCAATACAGTAGCCACTAATCACATGTGCCTGTTTCAACTTAAATTAATTTAAACTAAATACAGTTAAAAATTCAGGCTGGGTGCTGTGGCTCACACCTGTAATCCCAGCACTTTGAGAGGCTGAGGCAGGAGGATCACTTGAGGCCAGGAGTTCGAGACCATCCTGGTCAATATGGCGAAACCCCGTCTCTACTAAAAATACAAAAATTAGCTGTGTGTGGTGGCACTCACCTGTAATTCCAGCTACTTGGGAGGCTGAGGCAGGAGAATCGCTTGAACCTGGGAGGCGGAGGTTGCAGTGAGCCGAGATTGCACCACTGCACTCCATCCAGGCTGGGCAACAGAGTGAGACTCTGTCTCCAAAAAAAAAAAAAAATCAGGGCCTCAGTTGCACCCGTCACATTTCCAGTGATAAGTAGCCACATGTGCCTAGAGGCTACTGTATTGGACAGCACAGAATACAGAACATTTTCATGACTATGGAACATCCTGTTGGACAGCACTCTCTGGAGTGTCACCCGGCTCTACACAGCATGGTGGTTAGGAGCTGGCACTTTGGATCCTGCACTGCCTCAGTACGAACCTCAGCTTGGATACTTGCTTAGGTATGTAAAATAAATTCTCTCTGCTTCATTTTCCTAATCTGTAAAATGCTGATAGTGTCAGTACCCATCTCAAAACCTTGTTGTGAGGATTAAATTTAACATCCATAAAGTATTCAAACGGAATGCGCTACCTAGGAAGCACTATGTAAATTGTTGCTTTCATGATTTCATGCTATACCCTCATTTTGTGGCCGAGGAACTGAGGCCCAGGGTGATCTGCCCAAGTGGCTGAGGAGGTCAGTGATGGAGTGGGGCCCAATATTGCCACACCCTCTCTTTGACCACTGTCTGAACTCATGTCCCTACTTCTGGGGTTTGCATCAATCACAGTGGCCTTGTTGTGTTTAACAGTTTCTTTCTTTTCTTTTCTTTCTTTCTCTCTTTTTTTTTTTGAGACAGAGTCTCGCTCTGTTGCCCAGGGGTGCAATCTCGGCTCACTGCAACATCCACCTCCCGGGTTCAAGTGATTTTCATGTCTCAGCCTCCTGAGTAGCTGGGATTATGGGCACGTGCCACCACGCCCAGCTAATTTTTTGTATTTTTAGTAGAGACAGGAGGTTCACCATGTTGGCCAGGCTAGTCTCCAACTCCTGGCCTCAAGTGATCTGCCCACCTCGGCCTCCCAAAGTGCTGGGATTACAAGCACCCCCAGCGCCCAGAATGTTGAACAATTTCTGGGAATGTGCTCCTTGAGGACTGGACCCTCAACAAGGGGCTGTACTCTGACAGCCCCCAAAATAGTGCCCAGGGAATATTTGCCAAACTAGATCCCTCTGGGCTCCCAGGACTGGCTCCCAAGCAGCCTTTCTTTCACCATAAGGTTTAGATGGGGTCCACATGAATTTCTCAGCTAATTCTGGATCTGGGCCATGTTACTATCCCAGGGCCTGGCACTCAGTAGTCACTCAATAAATGTTTACTGCATTGAATTGTGTCAAATACAGCAGAAGGATAGAAGATAAACAGGAGGCAAGAGCAAGGGGCAGGTGGGAGCAAGAATTTATTAGGTGCCTGCTGGGTACCAGGGTTTGTGCTAGGCTTCTTGCAATCCTGAGATAGACATCATTTTACAGATAATCCACTAAGGCTCGGAAAAGTTAAATGACAATTATGTGGTAGACATTTTTAATGGGTTTCTCACATAATCCCTGTGAGGTAGATTTTTTCTCTCTTTTTACAGATGAGGAAAACCATGGCTCAGAGAGGTATAGCAAACTGACACACAGCCAGCTGTGGAGCTGAGATTCACAGCCAAGTATGCTGGCTCTGAAGCCATCTTTACCACATCAAAGGTGGAGCAGAGGGTCTTTTTTTTTTTTTTTTTTGAGACAGAGTTTAACTCTTATTGCCCAAGCTGGGGTGCATGGCTTAATCTTGGCTCACCGCAACCTCTGCCTCCCGGGTTCAAGCAATTCTCCTGCCTCAGCCTCCCGAGTAGCTGGGATTACAGGAGCCCGCCACCACACCTGGCTAGTTTTTTGTATTTTTAGTAGAGACGGGATTTCATCATGTTGGTCAGGCTGGTTTCGAACCCCTGACCTCAGGTGATCCGCCTGCCTCAGCTTCCCAAAGTGCTGGGATTACAGGTGTGAGTCACCACGCCCCGCCCACAGAGGGTCTTAAAATCGGATTCCAGCTGGGAACTCTCCAGCACTGGCCCGGAAATACTTTTACATCGTTTGACAAGAGGGGCAGCAGGAACCTGAGTCTCTGATTACAGTCAAGGTGATGAGCCCAGGTTGAGCTATTAATATTATGAGAAGGGGAACTTGGGAGGCGAAAGGGCTAGGAGCTGAAACGGGCTGTGCAGGCACAGGCTGCCCCAGGATGGCATTTCCTTCAGCCACCCTGCCCTCCCCATTCCCTCTAGGAGGGGGCGCTGTACCTTCCCCATTAGACTCCATTCTTGAGGCTGTGTTGACTGTATCCCCAAAGAGACAGTAACGGGGCATCTTCAGTCCCACCACTCCAGCACACACAGGTCCTGGGAGGAACAAGGGAAGGAGCAGAGCCCATCAGCGAGTGAGGGAGGGAGGGGTGTTAAGGGAGGTAGGTGGACAATCCAAGAGAGGCAGGAGGCAGGATCTGAGGTCCCAGCTCTGTGTGTGTGTGTGTGTGTGTGTGTGTGTGTGTGAGAGAGAGAGAGAGAGAGAGAGAGAGATGAAAAAGCGAGGGGCTGCGCCAGGGGACAAGTTTCCCTTGCGAAGCCTTGGCCTCTGGATGCCCGCCTGCACCTTCAGGGGCCTTACCTGTGTGGATGCCAATGCGCAAGCGCAGCTGCTCCTGGGGCCGGTGGCGGATTCGGAAGGAGCGCACAGCATCCAGCAGTGCCAGGGCCATGCGGGCTACCTCGCAGGCGTGCAGCCGCCCGTTCCGCACAGGGAGCCCCGACACCACCATGTAGGCATCGCCAATTGTCTCCACCTGTGGGAGAGGCGAGGGGGTGCAGGACTTGACGGCTGCAACTGTGCGGCCTGCCACACCGTCACACCGGGTGCAGCGTCTGTCATTCTGTACCTTCATCTGTCTTTGCTCATCCCCCATCCCACATGGGTTCTCTGCCTGTTCCCGGGTCTCCCTGTGTCACTATCTCTGCCCGTGTCCCCTGATCTCCTCTCTTAAGACTCCACGTCATTCTGCCTACCCTTCATCTTTTTCTGACCTTGTCCATGTCTGTCTGTCCCTTCCCATCCCCACTCCCACCCTCACCTTGTACACATCAAAGTTGTCTATGACAGCATCAAAGCAAGTGTACAGGTCATTGAGCAGGGTCACCACCTGGAAGGGAAGAGAAGCTAAGAGAGACAGGAAATAGGGGACCCCACCTGGGGTCAGGTGGGTAAAGCAGAACCAGAAGGCAGGTCTGGTGGGATCCAGATGCTGAGCCAGGCCAGCCTGCTTGCCTGGCACCTGCGGCTGAACCCTGGCCTACCTGCATGGGTGTGCTCTCCGCCGACAGCGCTGTGAAACCCACAATGTCACTGAAGTAGATGGTAACGCTGTCAAAGGCTTCGGCCTGCACCGTCTCCCCACGCTTCAGCTGCTCAGCCACTGAGCTAACGGGTCAGGGCAGGTGCAGGATCAGAGTGGGGGGTCGGGACAGGGGCTTTGTGTTGGAGGGGGGGTCCCCAGACTCAGGCACTCACTGAGGCAGGATCTGGTAGAGCAGGGCCTCGGCCTTGCGCTTCTCCTCCAGGTATGCCTGAGTCCGCTCCTCCACCAGTTCCTCCAGATTGTTCGCGTACTGCTCCATGCGGGACAGCAGGTTGTCCAGGATGTTGCTGCTGTTCTCCCTGGGGGCAGAGGGTGGCGGTGGGGGTGGTGAGAGAGGAGCAGCACAGCCTACCCGTGAGCGCCCGCCCCTAGGCACTTCCCCCTCCAGGCTGCAGTGAGGTCTCTAGAGACGCTCAGGGTTGAGGGCATAGCAGGATACCGGGGAGCAGGGGAAAACAGAAGGAAGAAAGTTCAATTCCTTTCTGAGACCCCAAGGTCAAGTATGAAGCTTCAGACATATGGACATTTTGTTCATCTTTATTGAACCCAGTGAGTTAGAAGGAGGTAAAGGAGGTGGAGAATAACAAGGGTCAATTGCAGACAAAGTGATGTCCACAGGAGGGTGTGTCTGGAGGAACTGGGCCTGGTGGGCACGCTGGGGAAGGGAAATCAAGGGGTGGGGCAGGAGCTCCTGTGGAGGGCCAAGAGCCTACAGGGCAGGAGGCGGGAGGCCCATCTACTCTACACACTGCTGAGAAGTCTAGAGGCCAGCAAGGGGAGTGGGCAGGAAGGGTGTGGGGTGTCGATGGTGGAGGGAAGGGGCATGAATGGCAGGGGACTGTGGGGACAGCTAAGTCATGCTGTATTTGCGAAGAGGGTCGTGAGGCTGTGCTGGGCTGGAGCTGACTATGTACAGAGAGGAGGTGAGTGGTCTCCCTCTGCCACTGCTGGGATAAGCCGGAGCCAGAAGCATTAGGTAAATGGTGGCTGTGGAGGAAGGGCCTGGGGGATCCATGACAAACACCAGGGACCTGTTAAACTTGCGCAACGTCAGGCGGATCTGCTGGAATGGTGGCCTCTCCTGTGGGTCCTCAGCCCAGCACCGCTGCATCAGCAGCCCCAACTCCTCCAGGTGACTCTGCAGGGCCAGGGAGGGCCGGAAGGGGGGCTGCTCACCCCGAGTCACCCGCTCGACGATCTCTGTATTGGGGGGTAGAGGAGCTGAGGGGTGGGGCTAGCCAAGGGCCTAGTGAGAGACTGGGGCAACCAGCTGAGATGGCAGGGGAAGTCCAAGACCAAGGCGTGGGGGCGGGGGACTGGTCACTGGCAGCAATGGGTCAAAGGGTGGTGACTGAGCCCATTACAGAAGGAAGGTGTGGTGGTGCTGCCAGGGGACCCTCTCCCTGGGGCTGGGGTTCGTTGAGACTGTGGCTGGGTTTAAGGAAGGCGTGCTCCTCTCACCTTTGGGGCTCAGGTCCAAACCTTCCACGTGGAAGACCCCACTCCTCAGGGCAATCTCCTGAAGGATGATCCCAAAGCTGTATACGTCACCAGCCTGGGAGCCCCGCGCAGGGGGTGAAGCCATTCGCAGGAGCTCAGGGGCCGTCCACAGCTTTTCTGTGGGTCAGAGGTCGGTAGTCACCGAGTGAGGGAGCCCAAAGCTAAGGGGTGAGGGGAAACAAGGGTGTGGCCGAGACTGATCTGGATGTATCACAGAGTGTTAGAGCTAGAGGAGGCCTTAGAAACCACTTCGTCTGGCCTTCCCTTTTTCATGGGTGAATGAATTGAGGCTGGAGTCAGGACAAGCATGCCCAAGCCCATCAGAGGCCTTGCATCAGTCTCCCTACTGGGTGGTGCTGGGGGCAGGTGTTAGGTTCAAGAGTCAAGGCTCACTGGCATAAACGGTGTGTCCTTGCTCTGGGTCCAGGTCCCTGAAGCTCTCCAGCCCATAGTCGGTGATCTTGAGCACAAAGCGCCCATCTACCACGCAGTTGGATGACTTGAGGTTCCCATGGGAACAGATAGCCCCATTGTGTAGAAACAGCATGCCCTGGAAATGTGAGTGGGCAGAGGTATTGGCCAGGAGTGGGACCTACACCCGTGGCCAGGAGAAGCATGCCTGGCCCCTCCCCTACACATCCAATAGGTGCTTAGGGGCATACCTTGACGATGTCATTGGTGAGTGAGTACCGGAACATCCAGTCCAGGGTGATGCTCTCATTCTCCAGAATGTCCTGCTGGGGCAATAAGAGTCAGACCAATCCCCTGCAGATCCCCCTGGGAGTTGGAGGAGGGTGCAGGGTCCTACTGATGTGAACTGGTAAAACAGGACAAAACTTTGGATTGACTCTAGTGCCACTGCCCTTCCCCAACTCCCATTTTTACAGATGGGGCCAGAAAGGTCAGAAAGAGGGCGAGGCATGCCTGGGGTCTTATGGCCAGTCAGGGGCAGAGCCAGGGCTAGAACCCAGGTTTCTTGACACCCCTTGTCCCCCTTACCTGCAGGCTCCCACGGGGACAGTACTCTGTGAGGATGCAGATATTGGGAGGGTCGGTGCAGGCTCCCACAAACCTGGTCAGGTGTTCATTCTGCACATCCCTCATCTGCAAGTGGGACCAGCATCAGGAGCTTGACAGAGACCTCGCTCCTCACCAAGCTGCTCACTAGCTTCAGGGACCCTCACTCTTCTTAACTCCTTATTCATTTTCTGCAACCATCACTAAGATCTTCCCTGGTGATTCCCACCCATGTCCTTTAGCCCACCCTCCCCAGAGTCTGCTCCTACTCCCTCTGCCTCCTAAGCCCTCTCTCCCCCAGGGACATCACATATGGCCCCTCAAGATTCCTCCAGGTTATCTCCAGTGGTCTCTTCTCCTAGCTTAGGATATCCCCACTCCCACCCACAAGATGAAGGTCCATCCCAGGGCTCCAGTCCCTGCCCCTTTCTTGGGGTACCGTGAGGTCCCTCCATAACTAGTTCTGTTGGCCAGTCTCCCTTGCGTCCCCGAGGGCCCCTTCTCCATGCCACTGCCTCACTCCCCACATTACATGCTTCAGTTCAAACAGGACTTTTCGTGTCAGCTCAATGCGTTTACGGTTCACACGTTTCACAGCCACGAGGTTGCCCTGGGCATGGAATGGAGACTGTCACTGTGAAGAGCATGGTCCCATGTCCTGGGAATTCCAGCTGCTCCCGACAGCCCATCCCGGCCCTCAGGACCCTCACTTGTTCCCAATAGCCCACCCCCAGGGCCCCCATCTGCTGCTCCCCACCAGCTTACTCCTTCCCTCAGAACCCCCCACCAGTCCTCCATTAGAGTACACTCCTGCCCCAGTCCCAAGGCCCAGTGATGTTTCCCCAGGCCTACCTTATAATATGCTGTCTTGGCAAAGACTTGGAACTGGCCCTCTGTGGTTAGCAGGGAGCCGTAATTGGAGCCTCTCTGAAAGGAGGGAGAGCAGGAGGAATGGTCAGCCGGTGGGCCCAGTCTGCATCCTGATTGCTTGTGCTCTGGTCTTTATTTCCCTGCCTTATCCTGCCTTATCTCTGTGTCGCCCTTCCTTTTTGTTGTTGGGTTTTTTTTGAGATGTAGTATCATTGTGTCGTCCAGGCTGGAGTGCAGCGGTGCTATCCTGGGTCACTGCCGCCTCAGACTCCTGGGCTCAGATGATCCTTTCACCTCAGCCTCCAGAGTAGCTGGGACTACAGGTATGCGCCACCATGCCCTGCTAATCTTTGTATTCTTTGTAGAGACGATGTCTTGCTCTGTTGCCCAGGCTGGTCTTGAACTCCCAGGCACAAGCAATCCTCCTGCCTCGGTCTCCCAAAGTGCTGGGATTGCAGATGTGAGCCACTGTGCCTGGCCTACCCTGCTTTATGTTCCACATCATAAAATTTCCTCCTCATTTACTTTTTTTTTTTTAATGTTTTCACAGGTACTATCTCCTCTGACCTTTAAAAGAGCCCTGTGAGGGAGGCTCTGCTGCTGTAATCATCATCTGAGACAGTCTCGGAGAGGGACTATGAGTCGCTCAACGTCACACAGCAAGTGAAAGCAGAGCTGGGACTAGAATCCTGCTCCCTTCCCTACCCCTCAGGCACTGCCCCTTGTACCCACCTCTCCTTTATTGCCCCCCAACACAAACACCAGCGTTCTTACCCCGCTCAGGGTCAGCCGGCTGCCTGCACTCCGCAGGTGCCTCTCAAGGCTACTGGGCTCAACGTCCTCCCAGCGCACCCGCCACAGCTCCGAGGCCAGTTCCTTCTCCAGCTGCATCTTCCTGGGATACGAAGGCTGCAGCTGAGCCTGTGGCTGAGCCGCTGACCCAGGGCAGGGTGCTCAGCAGCCCCTCCTCAGAGCCGTGGGACCACACCATGCACTCAGAGATGGAGGGGGAATTCTATTCTCTGGACTGAGAATCAGGATGGCTGGGGGAAATTCTGCCTTACTGGGGACGTTGGGGGAATCACCTCAATGTCCTTATTTGGGAATGAGGCCGCAATATCTATTTCATTCTTAACTATTATAAGAATGAAAAGAAATAGTGTACATGAGGCCAGGCACAGTGGCTCATGCCTGTAATCCCAGCACTTTGGGAGGCCAAGGCGGGTGAATCATGAGGTCAAGAGATCGAGACCATCCTGGCCAACATGGTGAAACCCTGTCTCTACTAAAAATACAAAAATTAGCTGAGCGTGGTGGCATGTGCCTGTAGTCCCAGCTACATGGGAGGCTGAGGCAGGAGAATCGCTTGAAACTGGGAGGCGGAGGTTGCAGTGAGCCGAGATCATGCCACTGCACTCCAGTCTGGCAACAGAGCGAGACTCCGTCTCAAAAAAAAAAAAAAGAAAGAAAGAAATAGTGTACGTGGAAGTGCCTGGCACACATTATATGCTCAACCAGCAGTGATTTTTCTCCCCTCCCTCCTTGCTTTTGTATATCATTAACTCCTCTTGTACTTCATTTTAGCCTCCACTGGATGGCAGGAACAAGGCTCATTCAGCTCCCTTCTCCATTCTAGGTTGGGCACCTGGCACACACCAGGGCTCACCCTCCTCAACTAACATGGGCATGATTGCAAAGGTTCAGAAAATTGCTTCCTATCTGGCCTGCAAGAGTAGCAAGGAAAACCAGTCCACGCCCCTATGATGTCACCCATCAACTTCTCTGCTTCTTGGATCTTTCTGACTCTCCTTGGCCATTCCTATCCTTGTCTCCTCCCCTTGCCCTGCCATTCCCTTCTCTTTCTTTCTCCTCTGGCTTTTAAGCCTCCTTTGTTCCTCATCTCCCTTGGTTTTCCCCTGCTGCCCCTTCACCCCTGCCCTCTTCCCTCTGGGTCCCCACCGCCTCCTCTGCTATTGGTTCTCCGGGTCCCCCAGCCTCACTCAACCCCCCACATCACAGCTCACCTGTATATGAAGAAGGAGACAATCAGAATGCCGAGCAAGGAGAGGCTGCCCACCAAAGCCAGCACCTCCAGGGTGGAAAGGTGATCTGCAGGAGAGAGTCCATATTGCAGCAAGAGAGATTTGGGTTAGACAGCAGGAGGAAGAACTTTCTAATAGTCCATCAGTGAACTGGGATGATGGATGAAGGGAAGAAAAAGGCAGGAGTCATTCTCCAGAAAGCCCTCAGCATGGGACAGGAGCACCTACTCGACTGTGCTTAGGGGAAGGATGCAGCATCTCTGGGATGGAGGCCTGGAAGGCAAGGGGCAGTCACCTTGGTTGCATGCTGGGTCTTCGTTGTCAAAGCCACATTTGGGGATGTCAGGAGGAGGGTACCCCAGGGGCCAGTTCAGTTTGCGCCCCGACACAGCCACCAGCTCTTGGGAAGTCCCATTGTAGTTCAGTACAATCTAAGGGAGAGCAGGACTGGTGGCTAGGCCAGGGCCTGCGGGGAAGGCATGCTGTGCAGTGCAGCAGTCTCACCTCCCACCTACCCCAGCTCTGCTTCCAGAGCCTACATATATATCTGGGTTGTCACCTGCTTACCAAGCCCCCACTGCAACTGGATACAGGACCTCATACCACACACATAGTACTCAAGTGGAAACACCTGAAAACTATCAAGGGGTTTATAAAGAAAACTCCATTTAGAACCCGATCTCTACACTCAGGGAGCTTATAATCTTGGTTGAAGTACCAACCAAGCATTGATTTTTCTCTACTTATTTTCTTGGTAGAAAACAGGAGACGGTAATGTTCACCTTAGCCTACATTCCCAGGCCCAGTCCATGTGCCCCTCTTCCAGGAAGCCTTGTCTGGAGGACCTGTCCCTTGTGGCCATTGGCCTCAGCGCCTTCCTGTCCCTGCTCGCTTGCAGAGCTGTGTAATGTCCGTCTTTCACGGCCCTGTCTCTGCTGAGAGGCAGTCCTGCCTGCCTCCCTTCGGAGCTCCCCGAGGGCAGGGTTGTGCTTCCTCCTCAGGCATGGGGCTCCCCAAGTGTGATGCCTGTGAGTCCCTATTGTTCTGGTGGCTTCCCCAGACTGGAGCTGGGTCAGTTTTATCCAGGGCTGTTGTAAGTGTCCAGGCATGGTGAAATGGCTACAGGATAAACAGGTGCCCTGGCAGGGCTGTGGGGGGGAAGTAGGAGGGTGAGATGTCATTCGGAATTGGCACTGTTTTCTGGGTGCACAAACTTACCCTGAAGTCACCATTCTCGGGATCCATATCCCAGAGGGAGAAGTCTGTTTCCCGATCGCCACTGCTATCAATTTTCAGGTATCCTGTCACACCTGAGGACATGGGGGAAGATGACTATGTTTGAGAGAATAGAAGTTCAGGGGTGCCCCACTTCATCTCTTCATCCTCTAATCTTTTTTGCCTTGCCTTCCAAACATACATGTGTACAGAATGATAGTAAATGGTAAAACAGCCGGGCACTGTGGCTCATGCTTGTAATCCCAGCACTTTGGGAGGCTGAGGCGGGCAGATCACCTGACGTCAGGAGTTCAAGACCAGCCTGACCAACGTGGTGAAACCCTGTCTCTACTAAAAAAAAAATACAAAAAATTAGCCAAGTGTTGGTGGAGGGCACCTGTAATCCCAGCTACTCAGGAGGCTGAGGCAGGAGAATTGCTTGAACCTGGGAGGCGGAGGTTGAAGTGAGCCGAGATGGCGCCACTGCACTCCAGTCTTGGGGACAGAGCGAGACTCCTTCTCAAAAAAAAAAAAAAAAAGAAAAAGAAAGGTAAAAGAACTCAGTGCCCAGCAGGGATGATTGAGATTGGACACTTCATAGGACTTCTGAGGGATGGGCCCGAAAAAAGCTGTGGAGGAAAAGGCTGGTGTGCATAGGTAACTGCTGCAGGACAATAGGCTTCTCATGGCTTGACACTGGGCACCTGGGATTCATCCCCCAAGGCAGCCCATTCCAGCCACCTCCAGGCCCTGACCTTGAAAGCTTCGGTTCCACATCCGCTGAGTGATGTTCTCCCCATCAGTGACAGTTCCCCCATGTGCCAGAGTCTCCGTCACTGCCTGGATATACAGCAGGAGCCCGTCGTGGAAGGATGCTGGGATGGTGTTCACCTGTAGGGGCAAACAGAGGTCGGCTGGGGTGGGCATATGAAGGGCATGGAGGTGGGAGCTGTGGGGAAGGGAACAAGAGGCACTGGGATTTTGGAAGAGGATGGGAGAAAATAACACCCCTATATCACAGGGAGATTTTACTATTTAAACGATGCCTTTGGATTAGCATCACTTCCTGAATCCTACTAGGTAGACAGGGCAGGATGTATCGTCTCCATATTACTGATGATGACCTGAGTTTCAGAGGCTGAACTTGCCAGTGTCCTCCTCCATCATCACGAGAAACATGGAACAATGGGAAGGGAGGGAAGGAAGGGGAGAACTGGGAATAGGGAAGGATGGAGGCTGGCAGAGGGTCATGGAGTGGGGGCTGGAGGTCCACGCTGGAGGGTCCCGGGACCCCTTCTTACCAGGCCATCCTCCATGGTGAAGTTGAACTGCTCATGGGCCAGGTGTTTTAACTGCTTCAGGAATTCCAAGTACTCGGGATTATCTGGGTCTTTATACGTAATGATTTTGGCAGCCTGAGAAAGGGGTCAGTGGAGAGCAGAGAGTTGGGAGCTGACTATTCCCTAGTACTGTGGGGCCCCAACAGTTGGGAGCCCACCTCCCAGAGCTGCATCTCTGCTTAGCTCAAGGTCAAACTGGACCCTATGCCCTGCATGAAGTGATGCCCACTCCAAAGCAGGGGATCCAATGGGATGCCTTCTCCAAGTCCTGTCCAGGCTGTGGGACTCTATCCTCCTGCCGCCTCAAGCCCATTTTCTTATCTTTTTAGCCTGCTGGTGGCGAAGCGCCCCTGGGCAGTCCCCTGCCCTTCATTGCCTAATTCCCAGTGAGCATCACCAACCTCTTTTCTGTTCTGTGAGTTACCAGGAGTGCATAAAGAAACAAACAGACAAAAACCTCTTTTCTGGAATTCTTTCAGACGCTGAGGGACACAGTGCCCAGAAATGATGTGCCACAAGCTGAGACAGCCTGGGCTTCAAACCTAGGTACTCACCTGAAAGGCCTGGCGGGCACTGACATCCTGCCCATCCCCTCTCTCCCAGGGCCTGCGGGGAGCAGAGCCCTGTCCACCTTGCAGGCTTTGCCCAAAGATATCCAGGTGGAAGAAAACGTAGTCCTCCCCACACAAGCCAGCTTCCAGGGCCAGGAGCATGAGGGTTCTGAAGGCATCAGGGGAGCTGCAGATGTAGATAACTGGAGAAAGACGGGGAGTCAGAGAGAGAAGCCTAGGTACTGCGGGAGAGACAGGAGTAGGAAAGCTGGGGCACCCAAGGGAGGAAGTTTAGAGATAGGGTGCAGGAGAGACCCAGTGAGAGTTAAGTGGTAACTCCCGGCTCAGCCTAGGCCACAGCAGGAGAAAGACGAAGGGTGGAACGGGGCGGGTGCGAGGCGGTGGGGGGGGAGGAGGAAGGGGGAGGCGGAAGGGAGGAAGGAACAGGTAGGGAGAGGGGGATAGTGGAGCTGAAGGTGGAGAAGGATGGGGCCAGGAGGGAGAGAGGAGCGAGAGGGAGGGGGAGAAGAGAGGGGATGAGGCGCAATGAGAGGAGAGGATGAAAGAGGGGAGAAGGCTATAGGGAAGAGAGAAAATGTGGGAGGGAAAAAGGGACCGGAACCGAGCTGTGCTAGGGTGGGAGGGAATGAGTGGGGGTCGGGGAGGTGAGAGGATAGAGACGTGGTGGGGGTGGCGGAAGAAGAGAGGGAAATAGAAACTCAGCTGTAGAAAGGGCCGGAGAGCTGAAAGTAGAATGAAGAACGGCGAGGAGAAAGAAGAGTGCCCCCAGACGAGAGAGGAAGTCCCGATGCCTCCCGCAGGTCAGAGGGGAGGCCCTGCGGCTAAGCGGCGGGACGGGGTGTGCCAGCGTCTCACCTCGGCCTTTGCGCGGCATGGTCCGCAGCAGCCTGGTGTAGTGGCTGAGGTCGTCCTCGGCGAACTCCAGGTGGTCCACCGTAATATTGAGGCGGTCGCGGACCCGCATGAACAGCCCCTCCACGAGGAAGAAGCAGTGCTGTTCGTCACCCGGCCGGTAGGCGTAGAGCATGAGCGCTTGGCGCTCCCAGCCCAGCCGTCGGTGCAGCGCCGCCACGAAGTCCCCCAGCTTGGCGTAGCTGGGCCCCGCGCGGGTGGTCAGCGCATACTCGTCCTTCACACCGAAGCCCAGCGCCGGGGCGCCGGCGGTCAGCAGCGGGACCCGCCAGTGCGCGGTGAAGCGCCCCACTGGGGCGGCGGCGTACACGCAGCCGGGGCCCAGGAACACAGCGGGGTTGTGCTCCCACTTGAGGTCCACCGCGGCCAGGGGCGCTGCGGTGTCGGAGCAGACGCCCAGCGCGTTTTCGCTGCTGCCCAGCACCGTGCGGACCGTCCAGCCAGGCAGCAAGTCGGGGCGCGCCTTCACCTGGGCCAGGGCCAGCTCCACGGCGGGTCCCACGCGCGCCCACGACCACGGGTACGAGGTATTGGCCAGCGGCAGTACCACGGCTACCGTCAGGTTGCCCGCGTGGCTGCCCCGGAGCAGCAGCAGCAGCGGCGGCAGCAGCAGGAGCAGGAGCAGGCGCAGGCGGGAGCCAGCGGGGCGCCGGGGCCCCGGCATGGCCTCAGCGGGCACCGCAGCAGGCGAGCGCTCCTACCATGGCCTCCTTGGTCCCCTTGGGCTCAGCGGCCGGTCCCAGGCATCAGGCGCGTCCCTATGGGAAGGAGCAGGAGCGGGACGGGGACGCTCACCCCGGGGCTCGAGGCCCCCTGTAGCTGCGACGGTCTGGGCCGAGAGCGCAAGGGGCGCGACCGAGGGGGGCGCGCAGGGCGCCGCGGAGCAGGTGGGTGCCAGGAGAACGTCGGGCTGGAGAGGACCCGAGTGTGAACAACTGGGAGTGTGCGTGCGTGTTAGAGAGAGAGAGAGCGAGAAAGGGTGCGAGTGAGCGCTTCGTGAAGAAGGATGAGAGAGGGCGAGCGAGGGAGGAAAGAGGAGTGTGTGTTTGTAGCGTGCGTGAGCGCCTGCCCCAGGGAGTGTGCCAGAAGGGGCGTCCGGCCGGCCCAAGTCTCCGGCTATCCGGAGGGAACCGTGGAGGACCCGAGCCAAGCTCCGAACCCTCCCTCCCAGCCGCTTCCCCTCCCAGACTCAGTGACAGAAGAGCCAATCCTGGATCTTTAACTCCTTCCTCCCCGCCGCCCAGCCCGCGCGCTTCCCCGTGGACCATCTTCCCCGGTCTCGGCCGCCCCACGCCTACCTCTTTGGAGGACAGGACCCTCTGAAGGTGCGCCCTCGCCGGGATGGAAAGGACGGCTGAATGGAGGGTGTGTGTGGAAGCAACCGGGGCCCACTTGCGCCCCACCTTTTCCCTCGCCTCCTACCTGGTCTCCTCGGGGTAAGAGGGAAAGGTGTGCTGGTTTGGGATCCTGGCAGGAAACTGAGTGAGTGCGTGGATGTGTGTGTTTGGGAGTGGGGTGGAAGGTGACGGGTTTCTGGAAAGTCCGTTAAAGTTGAACGCGAGCCCAGAGTGCTTGTTACCCATTCCTTCTATGATCTCCCTTTCTTTCCCTCCCTGCCACCTTCCAGACTGTGCAGATTAGCTGTGAAAAATGATCTGGTGTCAGGGCGGAATTAAATCTTTAGCGCCCAAATTGTAGGAAGATGGGGAGAGTGGGTGGGTGTCTGGGAGGGAGGAGGTTCACACCTCAGGGACGCCCCAAGAAAATGACTGTTTTGTGTTGAGGGTTGTTAAAATGAAGGCTGTGGGAGATGACCACTGGAGGCGTAAATTGGGGAGTGGGTTTTGGAGCACTTGACAGCTGGGCCCCCGGTGCAGACTGCTGTGGAATCAGTGTGCCCTCTAATGGTCATCGGGGGTCATTGACGGCATTGCAGCGCCAACCTCTCCAACGCTGCGCCTAAGCAGGACATAAGATCACCAAACTTCAGGTCAGCAAACATTTCCAGAGAACCTTCGGTGCGTTAAGCACCCACTAGGTGCCGAGGGCGTAAAGATGAATATATATAGTCCGTGCCTTTGAGGAGCTCCATTTGGGACAAATAACCATAATGCAACATGCATTAAGCACTACAGGGGAGACATGGATAAATTGCTAAAGGACTCAGATGAGGGCTATTCATTCTGCTTGGATTGGGGCCAGAAAATCTCCAAAAAAGAAATAATCCAAGAGGATAGAAGGATGAGAAAGGTATTCTGTGTAGACAGAGCAGAATGTTGAAGTATATTTCCTATATATGGAATTTTAGGAGACTTGAATATTCTTATTATCTAGAGCAAATTGTGGTCGATAGGCCAACTTGAGATGGCAGGCATGCTTTGGCTTGCATTCTGTCTATGTATATTGTATTTAATTCCCCACACTTAAATATCATAAGATGGGGCCAGGCAAGGTGGCTCAAGCCTCTAATCCCAGCACTTTGGGAGGTCAGGGTGGGTGGATCATGAGGTCAGGAGTTCAAGATCAGCCTGGCCAAGATGGTGAAACCCCGTCTCTACTAAAAATACAAAAATTAGCCAGACATGGTGGCGGCCACCTGTAATCCCAGCTACTTGGGAGGCTGAGGTAGAGAATTGCTTGAACCCGGGAGACAGAGGTTGCAATGAGCCGAGATTGCGCCACTGCACTCCAGCCTGGGCAACAGAGCAAGACTCTGTCTCCAAAAAAAAAAAAAAAAAAAAAGACGGTACATGAATATTTGGATTTCTGACTTTTTTTTTTTTTTTCTTCAAAGATGGAGGTCTCCCTATGTTGCCCAGGCTGGTCTTGAACTCCTAGGCTCAAGCGATCCTCCTGCATTGGCCTCCCAAAATTCCTGGATAACATGTGTGAGCCACCAGGCCCAACCTGGATTTCTGACTTTCCTTAAAATATTGGAAGACCTGGCAATATATTGTCCTGCATCCCTCCATGAGCAATCAACCAGAGCAAGTATCCATTATCTCCTTGAAATGAGTCTAGTTCATTATGGTTCCTAGGCACCCTGCTTCACTCAGGTGCATTACCTGCCTGGCTGTAGTAGGAGTTTGTGTTTTCAGCCCTGATCTAGGATGTAAGGTGTGTGCATGTAGGATGACTGAGGAAGAGAGACAGGGAAGAGGGCAGTGGAGGGAAGATTATGAAGCTTTTGTGTGACAGGCATAATGTTCTTGTCCTGTAATGGAGATGGCGGATTCCAGAGATTGTAGAGGTAGACAGCAGATGGAGATGGGGAGATGTTTTGTAAGTAGAATCAGTTGAACTTTGGGAAGTGAGGACATTATGCAAATAACAGATCTAGATGATGTTGACCCCATTAGTTGAGAAGCTGAAGAAGAAGGTTTTGGAAGGATGATACTTTTAGTTTATTGGATGTGAGGTGCCTATAGATAATCAAGTGGAAGTGTCTGATAGGCCTCGGACTAGTGGAGCTGGAGCTCAGAAGAAATGACTGGACTAGAAATATAGTTTAGTAATTGAGCTCCTTTCAATAATGGTGAACTAGCCCTAAAGCTACAGACAACTAAAAGTGTTGGGTGAAATACTTTTTTAAAAATCAAAGAACTGGCTGGGCATGGTGGCTCATACCTGTAGTCCCAGCACTTTGGGAGGTGGAAGTGGACTGATCACTTGAGGCCAGGAGTTCAAGACCAGTCTGGCCTTCATGATGAAACCCCGTCTCTACTAAAAATACAAAAATTAGCTGGGTGTAGGCCAGGTGCGGTGGCTCATGCCTGTAATCCTAGCACTTTGGGAGGCTGAGGCGGGTGGATCACCTTAGGTTGAGAATTCGAGACTAGCCTGACCAACACGGAGAAACCCTGTCTGTACTAAAAATACAAAAATTAGCCGGGCATGGTGGCGCATGCCTGTAATCCCAGCTACTCAGGAGGCTGAGGCAGGAGAATTGCTTGAACCTGGGAGGCAGAGGTTGCGGTGAGCCGAGATCGTGCCGTTGCACTCCAGCCTGGGCAACAAGAGTGAAACTCTGTCTCAAAGAAAAAAAAAAATTAGCCAGGCTTGCTGGTGCATGCCTGTAATCCCAGGTACTAGGGAGGCTGAGGCACAAGAATCACTTGAACCCAGGAGGCAGAGGTTTCAGTGAGCCAAGATTGCGCACCTGCATTCCAGCCTGGACAGCAGAGCAAGACCCTGTTTCAAAAAATAATAAATAAATAAAAATAAAAATAAAAGAACCGGGCCGGGCGCAGTGGCTCAAGCCTGTAATCCCAGCATTTTGGGAGGCCCAGACGGGCGGATCACAAGGTCAGGAGATTGAGACCATCCTGGCTAACATGGTGAAACCCTGTCTCTACTAAAAATACAAAAAAATTAGCTGGGCACAGTGGCGGGCGCCTGTAGCCCCAGCTACTCAGGAGGCTGAGGCAGGAGAATGACGTGAACCCGGGAGGCGGAGCTTGCAGTGAGCCGAGATCGCGCCACTGCACTCCAGCCTGGGCGACAGAGCGAGACTCCATCTCAAAAAAAAAAAAAAAAGAACCAATAAGATAGTGAGGCCAGGCACAGCAGCTCACGCCTGTAATCCTAACACGTTGGGAGGCCGAGGCAGGTGGATCACCTGAAGTCAGGAGTTCGAGATCAGCCTGGCCAACATGGTGAAACCCCCGTCTCTACTAAAAATACAAAAATAAGGCTGGGCGCGGTGGCTCACGCCTGTAATCCCAGCACTTTGGGAGGCCGAGGTGGGCGGATCATGAGGTCAGGAGATAGAGACCATCCTGGCTAACACAGTGAAACCCCGTCTCTACTAAAAATACAAAAATTAGCCGGGCGTGGTGGCGGGTGCCTGTAGTCCCAGCTACTCGAGAGACTGAGGCAGGAGAATGGCGTGAACCTGGGAGGCGGAGCTTGCAGTGAGCCGAGATCGCGCCACTGCACTCCAGCCTGGGTGACAGAGCAAGACTCCGTCTCTTCAAAAAAAAAAAAAAAAAAAAAAAAAACTTAGCCAAGCGTGGTGGCAGGTGCCTGTAATCCCAGCTACTCGGGAGGCTGAGGCAGAATTGCTTGAACCCAGGGGGTGGAGGTTGCAGTGAGCCGAGATCGCACCACTGCACTCCAGCCTGGGCAACAAGAGTGAAACTCTGTCTCAAAAAAAAAAAAAAAAAAAAAATTAGCCGGGCTTGGTGGTGCACACCCGTAATCCCAGTTACTCGGGAGGCTGAGGCACAAGAATCATTTGAACCCAGAGGCAGAGGTTGCAGTGAGCCGAGATCACGCCACTGCACTCCAGCCTGGGCAACAGAGCAAGACCCTGTCTCAAAAAAAACAATAAATAAATAAATAAATAAATGAATAATAATAAAAGAACTAATAAGATAGTGAGGCCAGGCACAGTGGCTGACGCCTATAGTCCTAGCACGTTGGGAGGCCAAGGCAGGTGGATCACCTAAGGTCAGGATTTCGAGACCAGCCTGGCCAACGTGGCAAAACCCCGTCTCTACTAAAAATACAAAAATTAGCCGGGCGTGGTGGCAGGTGCCTGTAATCCCAGCTACTTGGGAGGCGGAGGCAGAATTGCTTGAACCCAGGGGGCAGAGGTTGCAATGAGCTGAGATCGTACCATTTCACTCCATTTCGAGCAAAACTTCGTCTCAAAAAATAATAATAATTAAAAAAATAAGATAGTGAGAAATTATTGGTGTGACAGCATGAAAGTACAGGAAAGTAGAGAAGTAAGCCCAGCAGTAGGGCTGATTTTACCCTGGGGTCATTTGCTGATTCGGAATTAGTGGCAGAAAATAGGTTGTGTGGGGCTGATGAAGTCCAGGCCGGGTGTGGTGGCTCACACCTGTAATCCCAGCACTTTAGGAGGCCAAGGCGGGAGGATGGCTTGAGCTTAGGAGTTTCAGACCAGCCTGGGCAACAGGGCGAGACCCCATTTCAATTTTTTTAAATTAAAAAAAAAGAAAAAGGGCCAGGCACTGTCGCTCATGCCTGTAACCCCAGCACTTTGGGAGGCCGAGATGGATGGATCATGAGATCAGGAGTTCAAGTCCAGCCTGCACAAGATGGTGAGACCCCCCATCTCTACGAAAAATACAAACATTAGCCAGGCGTGGTGGTGCATGCCTGTAAGCCCAGCTACTTGGGAGGCTGAGGCAGGAGAATCACTTGAACCCAGGAGGCAGAGGTTGTAGTGAGCTGAGATTGCGCCACTGCACTCCAGCCTGGGCAATAGGGGGAAACTCACTCTCAAAAAAAAAAAAAAAGGAGTCCAAATGTTCCCAAAGGTGATAACCTTGGTAAACCACCTTCATGTTTTGGGCTAGGATCTCAAAAGGCTGCACTCCTAGGGGCAACCTGGGAGTAGAATAAATAGAAAATCTAAGGTCCTTCTTGGTGCCTCACATCTGTAATCCCAGAACTTTGGGAGGCTGAGGTGAGGATCACTAGAGCCTAGGAGTTGGAGACCAGCTTAGGCAACATAGTGAGACCTTATCTCTACCAAAAATTAAAAAATTAGTTGGGTGTGGTGACATATGCCTGTAGTCCGAGCTACTCTGGAGGTTGACACAGGAGGATTGCTTGAGCCCAAGAGGTTGAGGCTTCAGTGAGCTGTGTTTATGCCACTGAACTCCAGCCTGGGCAACAGGAGTGAGACCCTGTCTCAAAAATAATAATAATACAGACCCAAAATATTAAAAGACCAAAATTAAGAACCAAATGATAGATTTAATACTATGTTAAACTAAACTGAGGAGCAAGTAATAAATTGGAAGAAAGGACAGCAGAAACTACCTAAAATGAAGAATGGATAAAAAGGAATGAAAAACATAAAAAGAGAGGGTAAAAGGCCTTTGCAGTGGCTCATGCCTGTAATCCCAGCACTTTGGGAGGCCGAGGTGGGTGGATCACCTGAGGTTGGGAGTTCGAAACTAGCCTGACCATCATGGAGAAATGTCTCTACTAAAAATACAAAATTATCCAGGCATGGTGGTGCATGCCTGTAATCCCAGCTACTCGGGAGGCTGAGGCAGGAGAATCACTTGAACCTGGGAGACAGAGTTTGTGAGCTGAGATCGCGCATTGCACTCCAGCCTGGGCAACAAGAGCGAAACTCTGTCTCAAAAAAAAACAAAAACAAAAAAAAACAAAAAACACACAAAAAAACAAAGACTAGCCTTGACAACATATGAAGTACCCCATCTCTACAAAAATAAATAAATAAGTAAGCCCGGGGCCAAGGGAGGTGGCTCACACCTGTAATCCCAGCACTTTGGGAGACAGAGGCAGGAGGATCACCTGAGGTCAGGAGTTCGAGACCAGTCTGGCCAACATGGTGAAACCCCATGTCTACTAAAAATACAAAAATTAGCTGGGCAGGGCCGGGCGTGGTGGCTCACGCCTGTAATCCCAGCACTTTGGGAGGCCGAGGCGGGCAGATCACAAGATCAAGAGATCGAGACCATCCTCGCTAACACTGCGAAACCCCGTCTCTACTAAAAATACAAAAAAAAAAAAAAAAAATTAGCCGGGCATGGTGGCGGGCGCCTGTAGTCCCAACTACTCGGGAGGCTGAGGCAGGAGAATCGCTTGAACCGGGGAGGCGGAGGTTGCAGTGAGCTGAAATAGCGCCACTGCACTGCAGCCTGGGAGACTCCATCTCAAAAAAAAAAATTAGCTCGGAGTGGTGTGGCCTGTGCCTTTGAGTAGTCCCAACTACTAGGGAGGCCGAAATGGGAGAATCTCTTGAGGCCAGGAGGTTGAGGCTGCAGTGAGCTATGATGGTGCACCACTGCACTCCAGCCTGGGCAACAGAGTGAGACCCTGTGTCTAAATAAAATGAAATAATAGAAAAGAGGGTAAGAGACAAAGAGATTACTGGGGGGAAAGTCTAACCCGTCTTTATTTGGAGTTCAGGAAGGAGGGAAATAATAGGTAAAACTAATACTTGAAGAGATAATAGCTGATAAATTTAATAAATGGACGACAAACCTCAAGCCATTGATTCAAGAAGCTCAACAAACCTCAAGCAAGATTTTTTTTTTTTTTAAACGGAGTCTCCATCTATCGCCCAGGCTGGGGTGCAGTGGCGCCATCTCAGCTCACTGCAACCTCCGCCTCCCGGATTCAAGAGATTCTCCTGCCTCAGCCTCCTGAGTAACTGGAATTACAGGCGCCCGCCAGCACGCCGGCTAATTTTTGTATTTTTAGTAGAGACGGGGTTTCACCATGTTGGCCAGGCTGATCTCGAACTCCTGACCTCGGGTGATCCACCCGTCTCGGCCTCCCACAGTGCTGGGTGGCCACAAGCCACCGCACTCGGTCCGCTTTTTGTTTGCTTGTTTTTTAAAAATTAATAATATTTATTTTAATCTGGATGGTGGTTTCGTGGACAGAATACGTTTAGAGTTAAGATGTTTACGTTCTGCTGTAGTAAATTAAATATCGAAAAAGTACTTATGGAAGGGAGGTAGGTGAGGGATAAAAGTCTACAAGTTGGGTTCAGCGTATACTGCTCGGGTGATGAGTGCACCAAAATCTCACAAATCACCACTAAAGAATTTATGTAACCAAGCTGGGCTCTTGTGGCTCACGCCGGTAATCCCAACACTTTCGGAGGCTGAGGCGGGTGGATCACCTGTTTCCATGGACGTGGAAAACCATGTTTTCCACACTAATTCAATCAATATACTCCTCTCCTATCTAAAACCTGTTTCTTCTGCTTCGAGTTTGTAGACGTACAGTGTTCATAGTTGCCTAAACTCCCTTTTCCCCATCAACTTCAACTGCTAGTGGCAAAAATAGCTGATATTGGTTGCATTTTTGAGGTAGGAAAATTGGCAAGATATTTTCCTTCACTAAAGAAACGTAGTTTATGTATGCCGTACAAGGCAATGAAAAAAACGTCGATAGCAGAGGATGGTTTCGATCCATCGACCTCTGGGTTATGGGCCCAGCACGCTTCCGCTGCGCCACTCTGCTATCTGGACCTACACTTTCTCATGATTGTTATAGAACACTACGTAGTCGTTGTCCTGACTTCTTTAGTGCCACCTAATGTCTGATCAAAAATTCGTCATTACTATAGAACCAGTTCTTATTGGCTAGTTCCTGACACAGTAGGCGTTTTTTATTGGTTCATAAGCCCGGTTTGACAAAGTAAGCCAATAGGCATAAACGATGGGGTAAGGCGGGAGCCAATCGTGCCGGGTTTTATTGGGACACGCCGGCAAGACGCCTCTTCAGTTGTCTGCTACTCAGAGGAAGGGGCGGTTGGTGCGGCCTCCATTGTTCGTGTTTTAAGGCGCCATGAGGTAAGTGGGTCGAAGCGGTCGAAAGGTTTCACGTATTCGACGGAAAACTTTGTGAACGTGGGCCGAAAGAAGTCGGAGTATCAGAAAGGGCCATGTATCCGGGGGTGGCCAAAAACCTGAGAACTCCTGGTCTAGGATAGTGGGAGAGATGGAGGCCGGTAGAGGCGGGGAAACTTGGGCCCGGGATGGGGTTCGGGCCCAGGAGTGGGGAGGCGGGTTCGACACCTCTGTCTCTGAAGGGTTGCGATGAGGGGGGTGTCCTCAAGCCCCTGGAGGAACTCTCCACCTTTCACCTCCCCCGTCATCCGGGCTGAGAATGCTGGAGCGAGCCGCATTCATCCTCAGTGCGAAGGCCTTGACATATAGGACACGCCCGATAAATGTGTACGTTAATGAAGAAATGAGCAATCTTTAGCCTCCGAAGTATTAGGATTCGTGTGGCCCAGGATTATGGGTTATTTCGTGTAGGGCTCACTGTCTGAGCCCCATCATTACTTGATGGGGGTTGTGATTAACTTAGAGGAGGTTATGGGGGTGTAACTGGGCACCATTTGGAATGGGGAGAAGTGTAAGTGTGAGTGGGGTCTCTTGCCTACCGTTGGGAGGTTCCGAGGGATGAAAGTAGCCAACCTAAAATGATATGGCCGGTGGGTATTCCTTCAATGAGGTCAAAATAAAATCTGCATTTCTAGGGGTGACAGAGGCCGTGGTCGTGGTGGGCGCTTTGGTTCCAGAGGAGGCCCAGGAGGAGGGTGAGTACCAGCTTTTAGCATCTCTGCACTTGGTTGTTAGTTTCTGCTTGTCATCTAAATAGGAGTTTTGGAGTAGACTAATGTCACTTGGTTTTGCGAGAGCCAACTGTGGTCTTTTCCTGCACTCCTGTTAAATGAATTTGGCCCCACTATGCTAAGAATGATTCTTTCCCTCCCCGGAGACTTTGCCACTCATTCTGAGGACTGACATGTTTTCAAAATTGTTGGCGTGTTATTTACATCTCGCTTGATTCCTACCTAGGGAATAATTTGGCTGTTTTTCATGTTTTAGGTTCAGGCCCTTTGTACCACATATCCCATTTGACTTCTATTTGGTGAGTACCTTGGGTTAATGATACACATTTTCTGGTCACTGTTGAAATGGAGCCCAATATCTCCCAGTTAATGAAGTTAGATGGTGGTTGAAGAGGGCAGACACAGTGCCTCACGCCTGTAATCTCAGCACTTTGGGAGGCTGAGGCAGACGGATTACCTGAGGGTCAGGAGTTTGAGACCAGCCTGGCCAATATGGTGAAACCCCATCTCTACTAAAAATAAAAAAGTTGGCTGGGCATGTGTCTAATCCCAGCTACTTGGGAGGCTGAAGCAGGAGAATTGCTTGAACCCGGGAAGCGGAGGTTGCAGTGAACCAAGATGGCACCACTACAAAAAAAAAAAGATGGTTGAAATAGGGAGGGAAAGTGATTTGTGAAAAGATTTGGGGTTTTGAGTCAACTGTGTGTTGCTTTACATACAGAAACAGTGTAAGCATGGTGGGGAGAATAATTCCTTGGCTACTGTTGGCATTAAACATGATTATAATCTTTGTTCTGAACAAGTAATTGTATTTATGGTATATCTGTTACTATAAAGATAGTGATAGCTTAAATTATGGCTATTCCAGCTTTTATCCTTGTTTGAACTTTTTTTTTTTTTTTTTTTTTGAGACAGAGTCTCACTCTGTCACCCAGGCTGGAGTGCAGTGGTGCAGTCTTGGCTCACTGCACTGAACCTGGGAGGCAGAGGAATCAGGACCTCTGCCTCCAGGGTTCAAACGATTCTCCTGCCTCAGCCTCCTGAGTAGTTGGGATTACAGGCACCTGCCACCATGCCCAGCTAATTTTTGTATGTCTGTTTAGTAGAGACGGGGTTTCACCATGTTGCCCAGGCTGATCTTGAACTCCTGACCTCAAGTGATCTGCCCACCTCAGCCTCCCAAGGTGCTGGGATTACAGGTGTGCGTGACCCACTGTGCCTGGCCTTTGAATAAATTTTTTTTTTTGAGGCAGGGCCTCACTCTGTTGCCCAGGCTGGAGTTGCAATGGCACGATCTTGGCTCACTGCAACCTCGCTTCCTGTGTTCAAGGGATTCTCTCACCTCAGCCTCCCAAGTAGCTGGGATTACAGGCGTGAGGCACCACGCCCAGCTAATTGAACAAATTAAGCAGTAGAAACAAGTGTAGAATTTTCTGTTTTTAACCTTTTTCTGTCGTAGTAATAGAAAAAACAATCTCTCCTGTATATTATCTTCGGCAAATAGAATGTAGTTGTTTACTTCTGGTTTAGTGTGAAATGGCCTTTCCCCGGGTCAAGCCAGCACCTGATGAAACTTCCTTCAGTGAGGCCTTGCTGAAGAGGAATCAGGACCTGGCTCCCAATTCTGCTGAACAGGTATGTTCTTTTGGCTGTCTTCCAGAAATGTCTCTAAAGCAGTTAAAAGTATTGGTAAAGAGTAACTGTTGGTAAGGTTAAGAATGGTGTTAACAGAGCCTGAAATCCACAAAGGGTTTAATTGTTCTCCTTATTTCTCATTGTGGGTGGAGATAGCCAGGTGGATATATAAACAAATTACATACGCATTCTTATTTTTACTGGGGACAAAGAGTTGTTCTCTTCCCATATATTCAAGGCCAGAATGAAGTGTTTTTAAAGCCCTATGTCAGTATTGAGTCAGCTTGTATGGAAGGGATTAGGAGAAAATATTCAAATTCTAAGAAATTGCTTATAATTTTTCATCCTCAAGTATTGTTTCATACTGTTTTTCAGGCGTCTATCCTTTCTCTGGTGACAAAAATAAACAATGTGATTGATAATCTGATTGTGGCTCCAGGGACATTTGAAGTGGTGAGTTTTTGATGATTTAGTTTTAGGAAAGGGCACCTTTGGTAGTGTGGAAATTGCCTTGGCTCTTGACTTTTAATTTTCAGTTGTCTATTATCCAAAGCCAAGCCTAAAATGAGAAAGTACAGTGGAATTTCTTTGTAGTACTGATCTTGGGGACAAGACTTGTATCATTGTTATGCTAGCTGTGATGTATCAGGCTTTCATGTGGTGGTTTTGGGGGTGATTTCACCTCTGCTACTTCTTAATTTGGGTAACAGGTAGCTGTGTTGTAACAGTTCTGGGAGGACCTAGGCACCTTTTTTTCTTCTAAACTGTTTTTCCCCGAAATCCTTTTTCCAACAGCAAATTGAAGAAGTTCGACAGGTGGGATCCTATAAAAAGGGGACAATGACTACAGGACACAATGTGGCTGACCTGGTGGTGATACTCAAGATTCTGCCAACGTGTGAGTGTGCCTGTTTCTGGTCATAGGAACAGAACATAGCACTTGGATTAGGGGTTTAGGTATCTTTTTTTGTTTTGAGACAAATTCTCCCTCCGTTGGCCAGGCTGGAGTGCATTGGTACCATTGTAGCTCACTGCAGCCTTGACCTCCACTACAGCAAGTGTTCTTCCCGCCTTAGCCTCCCAAGTAGCTGGGACTACAGATGTGTGCCACCACACCCAGCTAATTTTTGTATTTTTTGTAGATACAGGGTTTCACCGTGTTGCTCGGGCTGGTCTCAAACTCCTGAGCTCAAGCAATCTGCCCACCTCAGCCTCCCAAAGTGCTGGGATTACAGGCGTGAGCCACTGTGCCCAGCCCTTAGGGATCTTGAAAGCTCAAATTTCTTGTGAGAAAGGATGTTTGTAAGACAAATGTTTCTAGTTTTTGTTTTTGAGACGGATCTCACTCTGTTGCCCTGGCTGGAGTGTAATGGCGTGATCTCAGTTCACTGCAACCTCCACCTCCTGGGTTCTAGCTGTTTTCCTGCCTTGGCCTCCCAAGTAGCTGGGATTACAGGCAAGTGCCACCATGCCAGGCTAATTTTTCTATTTTTAGTAGAGACAGGGTTTCACCATGTTAGCTAGTCTGGTCTCAAAACTCCTGACCTCAGGTGATCCGCCCGCCTTGGCCTCCCAAAGTGTTGGGATTACAGGCGTGAGCCACTGCACCCTGCCTGACAAATGTTTTTTAATAAGTGATAAGGGACAAACGCTGGAGTGTGTGTGTCTGAAAGAATGTATAGCAGGTTACTGTACGGCCATGTTTCTCAACTGGAGGTAATTTTGCCACCCAGGGGATATCTGGCAGTATCTGGCGGTACTTTTGATTGTTAAAACAAGGGGGTGCTACTGGCATCAAAAAAGGGTAGAAGCCAGGTGTGGTGGCTGTATTCCCAGCACTTTGGGAGGCTGAGGCAAGAGGATCACTTGACCCCAGGAGTTTGACCAGCCTGTATAACATAGAGAGACCCTGTACCTACAAAAAGAAAAAAATTAGCTGGGCATGGTGGTGCATGCTTTGGTCCCAGCTACTCAGAAGCCTGAGGTGGGGCCGGGTGCAGTGGCTCACGCCTGTAATCCCAACACTTAGGGAGGCCAAGGCCTGGAGTTCAAGACCAGCCTGGCCAACGTGGCAAAACCCAGTCTCTACCAAAAATATAAAAATTAGCCAGGCGTGGTGGTGGGCGTCTGTAATCCCCGCTACTTGGGAGGCTGAGGCAGGAGAGTTGCTTGAACCTGGGAGGCAGAGGTTGGAGTTAGCAGAGATCGTGCCAGTGCACTTCAGCTTGGGTGACAGAGTGAGGCCCTGTCTCAAAAATAAGAAAAAAAGAAAAAAAAAGCAGCAGCCTGAGGTGAGAGGATTGCTTGAGCCCGGGAGGCTGAGGCTGCAGTGAGCTGTGATTGTGCCACTGCACTGCAGCCTGGGTGACAAGAGTGAGACCCTTTCTCAAAAAAAGAAAAAGGATAGAGGCCATGGATGCTGTTAAACATCCTACATCCCCATCACCCCAAAGATTTGTCTAGCCCAAAATGTTATTAACTGCCACTGACCTGAAAAACCCTGCTGTAGAAAGAGGATATGAGTGCAGGAGGGGTCCTGTTCCCTGAGTCTTCCAATTTTTCTGCCCAGGCCTTGGCTTTCTCTTATAAAAGTATATATTCTATTACTTACCCTTGCTTCAGCCTTGGATATGGGACAGAAATGAGAGTGCAAAGTAGCTTAGAGATACATAGAAAGTCTAAGTAAATAAATTATTATAACATTATGTCATTTTCTGTCAATTAGTGGAAGCTGTTGCTGCCCTGGGGAACAAAGTCGTGGAAAGCCTAAGAGCACAGGATCCTTCTGAAGGTTTGCATTTGTTGCTGATTCTGTATTTAGTAGCCATAGGAACCAGGTCTTGTAATTGTAAGTACACTTTCAACAAAATCAGGTCAGACCAGATGGAGGAGTAAATGCAGAGTTTTATGTTGTGGGAGTTTTTGGCAGGGGCTTCAGGTGTTCAAGGTGTTCAAGGGAGATCTGTTTGATCTCCCTTCTAAAGCTCTGTATTCTAAATTCTCATTCTGGACTTTGTGCTGTTTTAAAAAATCCACCTGTTCCCCCCCACCCTGGATTTAACTTTGGTCATCTAATGGAAATGTGAGTTATAGTTTTTGTTTATTCTGTTTTTTCAGTTTTAACCATGCTGACCAACGAAACTGGCTTTGAAATCAGTTCTTCTGATGCTACAGTGAAGATTCTCATTACAACAGTGCCACCCAATCTTCGAAAACTGGATCCAGAACTCCATTGTTAGTTCTTTTTTTCCATTGCTGGAAAATTTAGGGGATATTCAAAACATGGTATTGTTGCTGTTTAGTTTACTTAGCTTGTTGCTATTCCACATGCAGCTTTCTGGGAATTGAAGAACTTAGGTTTATTCTGAACTTTGCTCTCTCCCTCTGTAATTTGGAAATAGTTTTTTTATCAGCTTGCTAGTGGAATTTTCAGATGGGGTGACCAAGAAAGCATTTGGAGGACTTAAAAGGGACTGAGAAAATATTTATGGAGGGGGATAGGCTTTTGAAGAAAACAGATCTTGCATGCTTCTAGTGATTTTTAGACAAGTGATTTGCTGATATGAGAAACACGGGGTGGCTTAAAGAATTGCAGAGTTCTGCCCAGCCGCCCCTACTGGGAAGTGAGGAGCCCCTCTGCCCGGCCACCACCCCGTCTGGGAGGTATACCCAACAGCTCATTGAGAACGGGCCATGATGACAATGGCGGTTTTGTGGAATAGAAAGGGGGGAAAGGTGGGGAAAAGAGTGAGAAATCGGATGGTTGCCGTGTCTGTGTAGAAAGAGGTAGACATGGGAGACTTTTCATTTTGTTCTGTACTAAGAAAAAATTCTCCTGCCTTGGGATCCTGTTGATCTGTGACCTTACCCCCAACCCTGTGCTCTCTGAAACATGTGCTGTATCCACTCAGGGTTGAATGGATTAAGGGCGGTGCAAGATGTGCTTTGTTAAACAGATGCTTGTAGGCAGCATGCTCTTTAAGAGCCATCACCACACCACTCCCTAATCTCAAGTACCCAGGGACACAAACACTGCGGAAGGCCGCAGGGTCCTCTGCCTAGGAAAACCAGAGAACTTTGTTCACTTGTTTTTCTGCTGACCTTCCCTCCACTATTGTCCTGTAACCCTGCCAAATCCCCCTCTGCGAGAAACACCCAAGAATGATCAATAAAAAAAAAAAAGAATTGCAGAGTTGGTCGGGTGCGGTGGCTCACGCCTGTAATCCCAGCACTTTGGGAGGCCGAGGCAGGCAGATCCCCTGAGGTCAGGAGTTGGAGACCATCCTGGCCAACATGATGAAACCCCGTCTCTACTAAAATAAAAAATTAGTGGAGCATGATGGCGGTTACCTGTAATCCCAGCTACTCAGGAGGCTGAGGCAGGAGAATTGCTTGAACCCTGGAGGCGGAGGTTGCAGTGAGCTGAGATTGCGCCACTGTACGCGATCCAGCCTGGACAACAGAGCGAGACTCCGTCTATCCTGCCCTCCTTCCAAGTTTTTAGACTAGCAGTGGTAATGAGTAGCTTGTTTAATGAAAATGTTTCATCCTGGCATGTCATGCTTGTCTTTTTAGTGGATATCAAAGTATTGCAGAGTGCCTTAGCAGCCATCCGACATGCCCGCTGGTTCGAGGAAAATGCTTCTCAGTCCACGTGAGTCCCTCCCTGACCATTTGGATTAAGATAAACTTTTTAACTGCAGTGAATAGCAGGATACCCCCATACTTCCTCTGACAGAACTATTTTGCCTGTGACCTCTTGTCTGGATTTTTATTTTTACCTTAAGTAAGCAAATTAAGATTTAGAGAAAGCAGAGAACGTATAGTTCTGGAAATAGCATAGTCAGCTTCAATTCTACCTTAGGCATGGAAATACATGATCGTATTGATTTTAATGTTTGGGTCACTATTACTTTCAGAGTTAAAGTTCTCATCAGACTACTGAAGGACTTGAGGATTCGTTTTCCTGGCTTTGAGCCCCTCACACCCTGGATCCTTGACCTACTAGTAAGTAAAGATGGGCAATTGGAGTTCCTCATCATCCTTATTTACTAGTAGTAGTAGTAGTAGTAGTAGTAGTAGTAGTAACTCTGAAATTCACCAGAGTCTGAAATTTGGTGAAGCTTAAAAGAAATTTTATTGGTAGACAAGTAATCCAATAAAAATTCAACATTTACATGACTCAGAGACATTTGTTTAAAAAAAAAAAAATTCAAAGTTTTTTTTTTTTGTATATTCAATGAAATGAGTAGTTACTGAGTTATAGTGTCCCGTTTTCTTCTCATGACTGCTACCATTTAATCATGGTAGTAGAGAGAAATGAGTGAGCAGCCATTTCAGAATTGCTTCTGAACATGAAAATTTTGGCTAGACTTAGACCTTAATGACGAGTTTTCCTCGTGATCATTTAAGGTTTTAGTTTGATGCCTGTAATCCCAGCACTTTGGGAGGCTGAGGCCAGAGGATCACTTGAAGCCAGGAGTTTGAGACCAGCCTGGGCAAAATAGCGAGACTCTGTCTCTACAAGAGAAAAAAAAAATTAGCCAGTTGTAGTGGCTTGAACTTACAGTCCTAGCTTCTCAGGAGGCTGAGGCAGGAGGGTTGCTTGAGCCCAGGAGTTCGCGGTTACAGTGAACTATGATTGCGCCACTGCACTCCAGTCTGGGTGACAAAGTGAGGCCCTGTCTCTAAAAAATAAAGTTCTAGTTATCAGAAGTGCCATTTTGATGGCACACCTACTGGATTTATTATTTTTCAGGGCCATTATGCTGTGATGAACAACCCCACCAGACAGCCTTTGGCCCTCAACGTTGCATACAGGTACAGCATGCTTTGGGTTTAGGGTTGGTTGTAAACTATTTTGTGCATTCCTTTAATACCTCATACCTCCCTGTGTTCTAGGCGCTGCTTGCAGATTCTGGCTGCAGGACTGTTCCTGCCAGGTTCAGTGGGTATCACTGACCCCTGTGAGAGTGGCAACTTCAGAGTACACACAGTCATGACCCTAGAACAGCAGGTATTGGGACAGATATGAACTGAGTTGTTTTGCCCCACTCTTTTGAATACTGCTGCTCAGCAGGCAAAGTGGAATATGGTCTTTACGGGTCAGGAATTTGGGGATTCTGAAAGACTTTGGTCCTGAGATTTAAAAAGCTGTCTTAATCTCTGTTTTCACAAGGGTATTACTCAAATAAGGTCCTTTGATTTTCCTTGCTTACTCTCACTTTGCTTTCCTTCAGGACATGGTCTGCTATACAGCTCAGACTCTCGTCCGAATCCTCTCACATGGTGGCTTTAGGAAGATCCTTGGCCAGGAGGGTGATGCCAGCTGTGAGTGACCACTGTGGGTCAGGGGTTTTGTATTGTAATCTGGTACAGAGAAGCTGTACGCTACTTAAATGTCTTTAATATTTCCACAGTGTAAGTAATGACTTTTATGCTGGGCTACTCGTCTAAATCACCTTTTTCTCTTTCCTAGATCTTGCTTCTGAAATATCTACCTGGGATGGAGTGATAGTAACACCTTCAGAAAAGGCTTATGAGAAGCCACCAGAGAAGAAGGAAGGAGAGGAAGAAGAGGAGAATACAGAAGAACCACCTCAAGGAGAGGAAGAAGAAAGCATGGAAACTCAGGAGTGACATTCCCTTCACTCCTTTTCCTACCCAAGGGGGAAGACTGGAGCCTAAGCTGCCTGCTACTGGGCTTTACATGGTGACAGACATTTCCGTGGGATAGGGAAGATAGCAGGAAGAAAAGTAAACTCCATAGAAGTGTCATTCCACTGGGTTTTGGTATTGGCTTAGCTGCCAGTCTCCCATTTGTGACCTATGCCATCCATCTATAATGGAGGATACCAACATTTCTTCCTAATATTCTATAATCTCCAACTCCTGAAAACCCCTCTCTCAACTAATACTTTGCTGTTGAAATGTTGTGAAATGTTAAGTGTCTGGAAATTTTTTTTTCTAAGAAAAACTATTAAAGTACTTCCTAGTAGGGCTCTTGGTCTTTCTGGTTGGTGTTTTTTGTTTGTTTTTTTTTTTTGCATGTGGCAACCTTTTTTGCTTTTTGCTTTGTGTACTCTTTCGTTGAAAATGATACTTGAGTCATTTAATTATAAATACTCAGATCACAATTTGAAGCTGTCTTTGAATTAAAGGACAAACTCCTGGAACCTTTCCATATACCAGAGTAAACTAGAATATCATTTTAAGTATTTATTGAATAAAATGATTCTATCAACACTGCTACTGTATTCAAGCCAGTGCAATAAAAAAGTGGGTGGACAGGTCATTCACTTTGACTTTGCCTGCCCCCTCCAAATCCCCAGTGTAAACAGGAAAATGAGAAGTCACAGGTAGAGGACATGCTGTCCAGGCCCATGTAACCAGGCATGTAACATACAAAGGAAGCCCCTCTGGTTAACTAGTCCTGAAGAAGGTAAGCCTCAAGTATGCAGCTTAAAAAAACAAAGAGGCCTCAGCTCATTTGTGAAAGGAAGCAAGAGCCATAATTAAGGTAAGTCCTTTGGGAACCTCATTCTGGCTGTGTGTAGGTTTCCTGGGGCCCCTACATAAATGGGTAAGACGAAGTGCTTCAAACAAACCGTACGGCTCCCTTTTTAACGTCTGAAGGTCTATGGGGACTGTCTCCTAGGATCTTTGCATGTCTGTTGAAACAAGGCAGCTGGGGAACAGTACTTGTGCTACTGAGTCCATAGGCTCATCTGTTATTTGCCTGGGGAGCCAGGGGGGTAAATTCCCGAATCCAGCATTGCTCTCCTGCGGGCTGTTTCCTTGGCAACACTGTGGTTTAGCCGTCTCAGTCGTTCCTACAAGACAAGGAAGGTTTGGAATCTTAACCACTGTGAAAGGCTTTAGAGTGTAAGTGAACTAGGTGCTGAAAAATACCGGGCTTGATCTACCTCAAAGTCAGTCTTCTAAAGTATATACAAGAATGTAGGCCGGGCGTGGTGGCTCACACTTGTAATCCCAGCACTTTGGGAGGCTGAGGTGGGTGGATTACCTGAGGTCAGGAGTTCAAGACCAGCCTGACCAACATGGTAAAACCCGTCTCTACTAAAAAATACAAAAAAATTAGCTGGGCATGGTGGCAGGCGCTTGTAATCTGAGGCAGGAGAATCGCTTGAAACCGGGAGGTGGAAGTTGCAATGAAATGAGATCGCGCCACTGCACTCTAGCCTGGGTGACAGAGGGAGAACTCCATCTCAAAAAAAAAAAATGTAGGCCAGGCATGGTGCTCATGCCTATCCCAGCACCATTTAGGAGGAAGTGGCAGGAAGATCACTTGAGCCCAATTTGAGACCAGCCTGGGCACCATAGTGATAGCCTTTTTTTTTTTTTTTTCCTGAGACGGAGTTTCGCTCTTGTTGCCCAGGCTGAAGTGCAATGGTGCGATCTCAGCTCACCGCAACCTCTGTCCCCCGGGCTCAAGTGATTCTTCTGTCTCAGCCTCCCAAGTAGCTGGGATTACAGGCATGCGCTACCACGCCCAGCTAATTTTGTATTTTTAGTAGAGACGGGTTTCTCTATGTTGGTCAGGCTGGTCTCCAACTCCCAACCTCAGGTGACCCGCCAGCCTCGGCCTCCCAAACAGCTGGGATTACAGGCAAGAGCCACCTCGCCCAACCGATCCTGTCTTTTTATTTAGAAAAAGAAAAAAAGGCCAGGCAGGCCGGGTGCAGTGGCTCACGCCTGTAATCCCAGAGTTTTGGGAGGCCCAGGCAGGTGGATCACTCGCATGCAGGAGTTTGGGACCAGCCTGGGTAACATGGTGAAACCCTGTCTCTAGAAAAAATACAAAAATTAGCTGGACATGGTGGTGCATGCCTGTAGTCCCAGCTACTCGGGAGGCTGAGGTGGATGGATCGCTTGAGCCTGGGAGGTAGAGGCTGCAGTGAGCCTTTATCATGCCACTGCACTCCATCCTGGGTGATAGACCTTGTATCATAAAAATAAATAGCCAGGTGTGGTGGCTCACTTCTGTAGTCCCAGCACTTCGGGTGGCCAAGGTGGGAAGCTCACTTGAGCCCAGGAGTTCCAGACCAGCCTGGGCAACATGGCGAAACCCTACTTCTAGAAAAAAATACAAAAATTAGCTGGGCGTTGTGCACGCTTGTAGTCCTAGTTACTCGGGAGGCGGAGGCAGAATTGCTTGAGCCCAGGGGGCGGAGGTTGCAGTGAGCTGAGACTGAGCCACCGCACTCCAGCCTGGGTGACAGAGGGAGACTGTCACACACACACACACACTAATGTAAATGGCAGCAACTGAATACTGAGAATGAGACGAATTCTCCTAGGTATTTTTCAAGTACTGGGAGAAGTGAATTTCCCTTTCCCCAAAGAGTTTTAAAATTACAGTGGCTTTCACTGTGTTGAGGACTTACAAAAAAGGGCAAAGAATAACTGTTGGTAAGATATTCTTTTACCTGAGCATTCTGTAGAATGTTGTTAACCAAGACAACGCGTCGCCGGGCATTAAGTAGCTTCTTAACATAGGGGTCAAGATCCAGGGCCACCTTCTGATCCTCATTTATGCGGCACAGTTCTGGGGATGGAAGTAAGGTGCAGCTAAGATCTAACGGCTCATCTCTTGTTCTGAGGGAAAGCAGGCTGGTAATGGGATGGAAAACACTTGCACCCAAACGGGCCACAGCCATTAGAGATTTAAGACATCCCTGAAAGGAGGAGTCCTTTGGCAGCCCTGATGCCCTGGAACCAAGTGACAGAAACTCAGCCCAGGGGTTGGCAAAAACCTAATGTCCTGAAAGTGGGCTGAAGGATTCCGGGTACACAGGGATGCTCACTCACCTGTGGCTAGGTTGTCAATTTGTTCCCGGAGCTCTACCTGGCTCTCTCTGCAAAGAGGTACAAGGCCTACAAGGTCAGGCAGTTACCGGAGCTCAGGAAACGAACTCCCCTACGTATTTACCAAGTACTGAGAGAAGCCGGCCTCCGCTGAACCCTCCACCTGCGGCCTTCCGCCTGTCCTCCCCGCCTCGAATCAGTTTCCTAAATTTATGCCCACTCCCAGCCAGAACACTTTCTTGGCCCCGCCCCTACAAGGCAGAGCGACAGGCCCCGCCCCCAAATTCCCTCCAGGGCACCTGACGGCGTGTACGTGAGAGTCGAGCTGCTGCACAGCGGGTCGCAGGAACTCCAGCAGCCCTTCGGCGAAAAGGTCGCGGCCTGTGGGCCCCGCCACCGGGGTCCCTGCCCCCGATACAGCGGCGGAACCAGCCCCCGCCATCACGAATTGTCCTGACGCCCGGAACCTGCCGCGAGGGCCGCCGGGAACCGGAGCCGCGCCGCACTGCCCCGTGAGGGGGCGCCCGGGAAATGCTGTCTCCACCAAGACAGCGGGGTTTCTGGGAAATGGAGTCTAGAGCGAGCCGGGCGGGGAGGAGGGCCAGGCCGTAGGAGTAGAGGCCTTGTGGCTGGTCTTGAAAATCTCCAAAGTTCAGGTTGTAGAAAGGAACCAGTTTTTGGAGTGGATACTTTTCGTTTTCTCTAAAGGTGAAAATAAACGCGAATACTGCAGTTGTCCATAGCCATCCCATGTTAACTTTATGAGGTAGCCGGGCATGGTGGCGGGCACCCAGCTATTCGGGAGACTGAGGCAGGAAAACCGCTTGAACCCGGGAGGCGGAGGTTGCAGTGAGCCGAGATCGCGCCACTGCACTCCAGTCTGGGCAACAGAGAGACTCCGCCTCAAAAAAAAAAAAAAAAAAAAAAGCAACCCAGACCAAACAAAAACAAACCAAATACAAAAACACTTTATGAGATAGCCACATTATATTCATAGTATCGTTTTCTATTTCTAAAGAGTTTATTGTGGTTGGTTGTTTTTAAGACAAGGTCTCTCTCTGTCGCCTAGGCTGGAGTGCAGTGCCACCATCTTGGCTCACTGTAGCCTTCACCTCCTGGGGTCAAGAGGTCCTCCTGCTTCAGTCTCCCAAGTAGCAGGGACCACAGGTGTTAGCCACCATGCCTGACTAATTTTTCATTTTCTGTAGAGAAGAGGTCCCACTATGTTTGTTGCCCAGACTGGTCTCGAACTCCTGGGCTCAGGTGATCCTCCCACCTCAGCCTCCTAAAGTGCTGGGATTACAGACGTGAGCCACCACGCCTGGTCTATTTCTAAAGAGTATATTTTTAATGGCATTAAATATGTAAAAAACTGCATGTATCCGAATTTCATTCCTTTTTAAGGCTGAATAATATAAACATGCAGGCAGGGCATGGTGGCTCACTCCTATAATCCCAGCACTTCGGAAGGCTGAGGCGGGAGGATCACCTGAGCCCAGGAGTTCGAGATCAGTCTGGGCAACAAACCTAGTGAGACTCTGTCTCTACAGGAAATAAAAAATTAGCCAGGCGGCCAGGCGCGGTGGCTCACGCCTGTAATCCCAGCACTTTGGGAGGCCGAGGCGGGTGGATCACGAGGTCAGGAGATCGAGACCATGGTGAAACCCCATCTCTACTAAAAATACAAACAATTAGCCGGGCGCAGTGGCGGACTCCTGTAGTCCCAGCTACTCGGGAGGCTGAGGCAGGAGAATGGCGTGAACCCGGGAGGCAGAGCTTGCAGTGAGCCCTGATCGCGCCACTGCACTCCAGCCTGGGCGACAGAGCGAGACTCCATCTCAAAAAAAAAAATTAGGCATGGTGGCTCACAGCTGTGGTCCCCGCTACTTGGGAGGCTGAAGTAGGACCTTGAGCCTAGGAAGTTGAGGCTACAGTGAGCCAAGATCGGGGCACTGCATGCACTTCAGCCTGGGTGACAGGGCGAGACCCTGTCTCAAAAAATAAAAATAAAAATTTTTTTTTGAGACCGAGTCTTGCTCTGTCACCCAGGCTGGAGTGCAGTGGTGCAATCTCGCTCACTGCAAGCTCCGCCTCCCGGGTTCACCCCATTCTCCTGCCTCAGCCTCCCGAGTAGCTGGGACTACAGGCGCCCACCACCACGCCCGGCTAATTTTTTGTATTTTTAGTAGAGACGCGGTTTCACCACGTTAGCCGGGATGGTCTCGATCTCCTGACCTCGTGATCCACCCGCCTCGGCCTTCCAAAGTGCTAGGATTACAGGCATGAGCCACCGCGCCCGGCTGTAAAAATAAATTTTAAAGTTTCCTTAGTTCACTTATTTTTCCTTTCATTTTTAGAGACAAGGTCTCACTCTGTTGCTGAGGCTGAAGTGCAGTGATGTTATCATAGCTCGCTGTAACCTCAAACTTCTGGGCTCGAGCCATCCTCCTGCCTCAGCCTCCTAAGTAACTGGGACTACAGTCACCTGCCCCCATGCCTGGCTAATTTTGTAAATTTTTTTGGTACAGGCAGGGTCTCCCTATGTTGCCCAGGCTGTTCTCGAACTCCTGGCCTCAAGACACCCTTCCATGGTTTTCTTTTTCCCTGAGAATTATGAAGACAATGATTCCTTCCTTAGTTTAGTTCAGTTTGGTTTTTCATGGCTTTCCAGATAATTTACATCTGTCTCCTAGGCTCTAATGTGTTCCCGTGGCTCCCAATTCCCTAGGCCATGGGGAAGGATATATGAGCAGAAATGCTCCTGGAGGACAGGCAAAGGCATCCATAGTGATAAATGGGCACCAGAACGTTCAGCTTTGAGCTTCATCTTCAGTAATAAAGGAAGATAAGGCATTTGAATCACTGTGAGATTTGGTGGTCAGCAGCTCTAAACCTAAGACCCCAACTGTGATAACTTTTTTATTATTATTATTTTTTTGTAGAGACGAGGCCTCCCTATGTTGCCCAGGCTGGTCTTGAACTCCTGCATCAAGCAGTCCTCCCACCTCGGCCTCCCAAAGTGCTGGGATTACAGGCGTGAGCCACCAAGCCCAGCCCCAACTGTGATAACTTTTAAAACCTTATACACTTACACTGGGTGGGGTGGCTCATGCCTGTAATCCCAGCACTTTGGGAGGCTGAGGCGGGAGGATTGCTTGAAGCCAGGAGTTCAAGACCAGCCTGTGCAACATAGGGAGACTCCTATCTCTACAAAAAAATTAATTAAAAAAAATAACTGGGAATGGTGGCACACACCTGTAGTTCCAGCTACTCCAGAGGCTGAGGTGGGAGGATCACTTGAGCCTGGGAGGTAGAGGTTGCAGTGAGCTGTGATCACACCCCTGCACTCCAGCCTGGGTGAAAGAGCAAGACTCTGTCTCAAACACACACACACACACACACCAAAACCCACCTTATACACTTTTTGTTGTTGATTACGTTTGTGTCCCTGTATCTTCCTCTCTGGTGGTTAGAGGTAAAGCTCTTGCGAGAGGCTAGGAGCTGATTTTGGGAGTAAGTGGCAAGGCAACTGCAACCTGCTTCACAGTCAGGCCTTGGGAAAAAGAAGCCCAGGGGAGAAAGTAGTGACAGTGTTGAAGAGGAATGGAAAAGTGTTGAAATCTCTGAGGCTTGTACTGCAAAGAGAGAACAGGTGTTGACCTGGGCCGGGAAAGGGCCTTGGAGGTTGATGGCCCACTGTTTGCACAAGAAGCCCTTGTGTGTTAGGCCACTGTCCTTTCAGGTGCCTCTTCAATTGTTTAGATTAAATACTCCCTATTGCCAGATTTAGCAAACAGAATAAACAAAACACTTGGGACACCAGGTAAATTTGAATTTCAGATAAACAACAGTTTTTTTTTTTTTTTTTGAGATAGAGTCTTGCTTTGTTGCCTGGGCTGAAGTGCAGGGGTACGATCTCAGCTCACTGCAACCTCCACCTCCGGGTTCAAGCAATTATCCAGCCTCAACTTCCCGAGTAGGTGGGATTACATGCGCCCGCCACCGTGCCTGGCTTTTTTTTTTTTTTTTTTTTTTTTTTTTAGATGGAGTTTCACTCTTGTTGCCCAGGCTGGAGTGCAGTCGTGCGATCTCGGCTCACTGCAACCTCTGCCTCCCGAGTTCAAGCAATTCTCCTGCCTCAGCCTCCTGAGTAGCTGGGCTTACAGGTGCCTGCCACCACGCCTGGCTAATTTTTGTATTTTTAGTAGAGACGGAGTTTCACCATGTTGGCCAGGCTGGTCTCAAACTCCTGACCTCAGGTGATCCACCCGCCTTGGCCTCCCAAAGTGATGGGATTACAAGCATAAGCCACCGTGCCCAGCAACAACAAATAATTTTTTAGTATGGTTATCTATCTAGTAATCTGACTTCAAAGGCTGGTTCTCTGAGGAAAAGCATGTGTTTTGTTTTTATGCTTTCCTTTTTCTTGAACTTTATTTCTCATGGGGTCTATTGCAAAGGCCTCCTGACTGATCTTGCCTGTAGTCTCTATATTCCAGGTCAGTCTGCATTCTAAAATACCAGTCAGATTTCATAATACCCCTGCTTAGAGAAAAGTAGTGCTGAAAGGAATTTTAGACTCTGTCCTTTGTTCCTGGGACACTTGTGAGGAAAACTGGACAAGGGTCTTGAAGAATCCCTGAAGTTTGATAATAGGTTGAAGGCCAGTGCTAGTGTAATTTTTCATTCTCTAAACATTTATCACACTTTAGGCCCAAGGTATTCAGCACAAAAGCCCCTTCCTCCCTGCCTTCACCTGTATCATATAGCTGTGGCCCTCCTCCAGGCCTTGGCTTTTCCAGAGAGACTGAAAATGCAGGTCCTAAGAACGCCCCTTCCCATCCAACTACTGCACATACAACCATCATGCTGTTTGTGTGTCAGGGTCCAATGAAGAGAGAGAAATGACACAATATCAACAGGGATAGTTTACTGTAAAGATTTATCAACTCTATTTGATGATGGGGGATTGGAGTAATGAGGAATTGGCTAATAAGCAGAGAGAACTCTAAAGCACATAGGAAGAGCAGATGTTAGGAGCAGCTGTTACTCCTAGAGTTAGAGCACACAGGGAAGAGCTCTAGCCACCAGGTCTGAGATCCAGACATTGTTGAAAAGGGCATGGCTTGGCCGGGTGCAGTGGCTCATGCTTGTAATCCCAGCACTTTGGGAGGCTGAGGCAGGTGGATCACTTGAAGTCAGGAGTTTGAGACCAGCCTGGCCAACATGGCAATATCCTGTCTCTACTAAAAATACGGGTGTGGTGGCACACGCCTGTAATCCCAGCTACTCAGGAGGCTAAGGCAGGAGAATCGCTTGAACCCAGGAGGTGGAAGTTGCACTGAGCCAAGATGGCACCACTGCACTTCAGCCTGAGTGACAGAGCGAGACTCTGCTTCACACACACACAAAAAGGCCGGGTGTGGTGGCTCATGCCTGTAATCCCAGCACTTTAGGAGGCTAAAGCGGGTGGATCACTTGAGGTGAGGAGTTCGAGACCAGCCTGGCCAACTTGGTGAAACCCTGTCTCTACTAAAAATACAAAAATTAGCCAAGTGTGGTGGTGAGCACCTGTAAGCCCAGCTACTTGGGAGGCTGAGGCAGGAGAATCTCTTGAACCTGGGAGGTGGAGGTTGCAGTGAGCCGAGACCAAGCCATGGCACTCCAGTCTAGGTAACAGAGGAGACCCCGTCTCAAAAAAAAAGAAAAAAAGAAAAGGGCATGGCTGTGGCTCACTGAATGACTCAGAAGTTGCTGTGATGGCATGTTGGTGGAATGTGCCAGAAATCTGCCTTCCAGAACTTACAGGAATTCTACCCTCTAGAGTGCCTGGGAAAGCTGTGTATGGGAGGTGGCTCACAGGAGGCATTCCCTTATGAAACAGCCTGAAGCTGCTGCCCACTGGGTACTACTGGCTGCCATGCACTGCCGGAGATGAGTCCTGAAGTCATGTTCCGGGACCCACCAGAACAAGGAAGTAATGGTTCCTCCTGAAATGTTCCTCCAGTGTCCTCTATTGACAAACATTGTGCCAGCTGGCAAAGGAAAAATATTTAAAGGATTCAGAATCATTTTCACAGAGCTGGCAAAAAGGATTAATTTAGAGCTTCAAGGTTCTTCCTGTTGTGCAACAGCTGGAAAATTCACTTGTCTGCTCTACAGGAAGCTCTAGATCTAAAGTACGATTTTATTCACTTGGGCACAAGTCCCAGGGAAATGTTGGTGTTCCCACCTCCAACGCCTGACCACCACCCAGAAGGCTTCTCTAATGAGTCTTGTTTTCCAACCTCCCCATTGCTGTTCCAAGTATTTGGTTTTCTTAGGAGGAATTGTATCATAAAGGAAAAGTATGAGCAATAAAAGGGCAGAGGGTACCTACCGAGATATGAGGAGAAAGGGAGGAGGAGAGGACAGGGAGGGGCAGAATTAGTGAGACGTTGTGCAGGAAAATTCAGAGACCATGATCCTCCTGTATTCCAGCAGCCTCCTATGGTTCTCCACAAGCAAAGCCCACTTTCTGCAGACTGCCTCAGAGAGCCTGTTGGGTTTCTATCTTCCCCACAGTAGTCCAGCATAGGGGATTTACAGCTATTTATATGGGACTTATATACATATATGTGTGTGTGTGTGTATATATATGTATATGTATTATATATATAAAAATTATATATATATAATTATGTATGTAAAAAATTATATATATATAATTTTTTTTTGAGACAGAATTTCTCTCTGTTACCCAGGCTGGAGTGCAGCGTGTAGTTGCATGATCTCAGCTCACTGCAACCTCTTGTCTCCCAGGTTCAAGTGATTCTCCTGCCTCAGCCTCCCAGGTAGCTGGGACTGCAGTCGCATGCCACCACACCTGGTTAATTTTTGTATTTTTAGTAGAGATGGGGTTTCACCATGTTGGCTAGGCTGGTTTCGAACTCCTGACCTCAAGTGATCCATCTGCCTTGGCCTCCCAAAATGCTGGGATATGGGCATGAGCCACCATGCCCAGCTGATAGTGGACTTATATTTTACAAGCATTTTTATGTCTGAACTCTCATTTGATACTTACAGTTGAGCAGACTGATGCTTGGTGGGGCACCCTGACCTGCAGCCACACAGCCTGGTCAGCTAGGGCTGGGGACCCAGCTGAGCTTGGGTATGGTGTATAGCACCTGGATTCAGCAGCTGTGGTGCCTGGTGCAGCTGCATCTCCATTCAGCAGGAGGTGTGGATGATGATCTGGTGCAGTTAGTCTGGCTGCCAGCCATTACAAAACTTAGGCAGCAGATGTATAGGTATTTACTGCCTGGCATCCATCACAATGCCTGCAACCTCTGCAAGCCCTGGGTGGGCAGAGAAAACGGAGCTCAGGTTGAGTTTGATGTATTATACAGCTTTCCACCATCTCTCTAAACATCTCGCTTTCTACTGGTTAGTTTGTTTTGGGGTGTTTTTGTTTCTTTTGTTTTTTTTGAGACGGAGTCTTGCTCTGTCGCCCAGGCTGGAGTGCAGTGGTGCAATCTCAGCTCACTGCAACCTCCGCCTCCCTGTTTCAAGCGATTCTCCTGCCTCAGCCTACTGAGTAGCTGGGATTACAGGCCCCCTGCCCCCATGCCCGGCTAATTTTTGTATTTTTAGTAGAGACAGGGTTTCACCATGTTGGCCAGGCTGGTCTCAAACTCCTGGCCTCAAGTGATCCACCTGCCTCGGCCTCCCAAAGTGCTGGGATTACAAGAATGAGCCACCGCGCCCAGCTTGTTGTTGTTGTTTGAGACAGAGTCTCACTCTGTCACCCAGGTCGGACTGCAGTGGTGTGATCACAGCTCAATGTAGCCTTGTAGCCTTGACCTCTTGGGCTCCAGTGACCCTCCCACTTCAGCCTCTCAAGTAGCTGGGACTACAGGTACATGCCACCACACCCAGCTTCTATATATATATATATCTATATATATATCTGTTTGTTTTGAGATGGAGTTTTTCCCTTGTTGCCCAGGCTGGAGTGCAATGGTGTGATCTCGGCTCACTGCAACCTCCGCCTCCTGGGTTCAAGCAATTCTCCTGCCTCAGCCTCCCGAGTAGCTGGGATTACAGGCCCCCTGCCCCCATGCCCGGCTAATTTTTGTATTTTTAGTAGAAACAGTGTTTCACCATGTTGGCCAGGCTGGTCTCGAATTCCTGGCCGCAAGTGATCCACTCGCCTTGGCCTCCCAAAATGCTGGAATTACAGGTGTGAGCCACCGCACCTGGCCAAAATCTCTTTTTTTTGAGATGGAGTCTCCCTCTGTTGCCCTGCTGGAGTGCAATGGCGCAATTTTTGCTCACTGCAACCTCCACCTTCCGGGTTCAAGCAGTTCTCCTGTGCCTCAGCCTCCCCAGTAGCTGGGATTATAGGTGCCCTCCACTGCTCCCGGCTAATTTTTGTATTTTTAAAATAGAGATGAAGTTTCACCATGTTGACCAGGCTGGTCTTGAACTCCTGACTGCAGGTGATCCTCCTGCCTTGGCCTCCCAAAGTGTTGGGATTATAGGTGTGAGCCACAGCAACTGACTTTTTTTTTTTTGTATTTTTTGTAGAGATGGGGTTTGACCATGTTGACCAGGTTGGTCTCAAACTCCTGGGCTCAAGTGATCCTCCCACCTTGGCCTCCCAAAGTGGTAGGATTACAGGTGTGAGCCACTGTGTCTGGCCACTACTGGTTAGTAATGGCTAGGAAATAACAACTCACTTTCTCCCTGTCTTCAACTCAAGAATCACCTAGGTCAGACTTCCTACCTAGGCCACTTCCAGTCTGTCTCCCTGCTCCCTCCCATATCTCCACTAGGAAAAACTTCATAATACTCACGTCCTGTACCCCTCTAGTTTTATGGGCTGCATGGGATTGGGTGCCCCTACATTCCCCCAATAATCTTAGTCTATTGACTTCCTCCCCACTCACCCATGGCAGGGCTAATGTCCCCCAAAGAGTCAGACCTAGGGATCTCACTCCCCATGGCCACTGCGCATGTACTGGGGCCACCTGCTGCTGTGTCTGCCACAGGCTGACTGGCACAGACACACACTTGGCAGGAAGCTGGTGGTCAGGATACACTGCCAACCCAGCTGTGTCCACATTGCCAATCCTCATCCCTGCCAGAATCCTGGAGCAGCTTGTTTTCTTGGGGTGATGAGTTGGGTGCTTTTGAGATTTCAGTGCCTGCAAGCCTTTCTGTTCTAGACTTTAGGTCTCTTCTCATCTCCTGGAAGCACTGGCTCTTCCCTGCCTCTCAGACTCTTCTGACTCTGTTCTCCCCATGCTTAGGTTGAACTGCCTTCTCCTTGCTGGCTACCTCAAGGTGGGTTCTGGGGTAGGCCCATGTGGAAGCTCTGCCGGAACACGCTATACTCTCAGGCAGCACACATAGTGCACTCTGCCTGGAGGCCACCTGCAACCTGCACCCTCTGTAGAGCCTGGGTGGGGCTTAGAAGAAGGCCTTTCTTGTGGGAGAGAGGGTTCACAGAATGGTGTCTGGTAATGCCTTTAACTGGGGAGGAAGACCTGAGAGTCAGACTTCTTTGGGCCTCTGTGAGCTCCAAAGGATAGGGATGAGGATATTCCTGGTTCATCCTGCTTTCTGGGAGGCCAAACCTCTGTTTGGGGAGCCTTATGATGCTTCAGTGGAGGAACTGGAGGGGCAGCAGTAGAGGTGGGAGCTGGGAGGGGTTAGGGCAGGTAGTCAGGTCTGTGGTTCAAGCTATCTTAACTGGTGCTTCTGGAGAGCTGCCATCTGTCCACATCCCCCATGGGTAAATTATCTGGCCAGGCCCCAGGACTCCTGCTTATCACAAAGGGGTCAGAGGCTGAGGGTGAGGTCCTGCCTTGGCAGTGCTGAGGAAAACATTAGGGGCCTTTCTTCTTTTATCTTTCCCGTCTACCTTTCCCCCACCTCCTTTCTCTTCTCTGTTATCTGAACTGGCTTTCCTCTTGAAATTAAACTCCTGAGAGTATGTGCTTTGAATTAAAATCCAAAGGGGAGGTTGGGTGCGGTGGCTCATGCCTGTAATCCCAGCACTTTGGGAGGCCGAGGCGGGCAGATCACCTGAGGTCAGGAGTTCGAGACGAGCCTGACCAACATGGAGAAACCCTATCACTACTAAAAATACAAAATTAGCCGGGCGTGGTGGTGCATGCCTGTAATCCCAGCTACTCGGGAGGCTGAGGCAGAAGAATCGCTTGAACCTGGGAGGTGGAGGTTGTGGTGAGCCCAGATCGTGCCATTGCACTCCAGCCTGGGGAATAAGAGTGAAACTCTGTTCCAAAAAAAAAAAAAATTCCAGAGGAAAGCTTTAGGACTTTCTGAAGGAACCCCTTCCCCCATCTCCTCATGGATGTGTTTAAATCTTCAGCTGATAATCACCTTACACTAAACGGTAAGAAACCAAATCGCCAGGCGTGGTGGCTCACGCCTGTAATCCCGGCACTTTGGGAGGCCAAGGCAGATGGATCACGAGGTCAGGAGATCGATACCATCCTGGCCAACATGGTGAAACCTCATCTCTACTAAAAATACAAAAATTAGCTGGGTGTGGTGGCGCATGCCTGTAATCCCAGCTACTCAGGAGGCTGAGGCAGAATTGCTTGAACCAGGGAGTTGGAGTTTGCAGTGAGCCAAGACTGCACCACTGCATTCCAGCCGGGTGACAGAGCGAGACTCCATCTCAAAAAACAAAACAAAAAAACAAACCAAGACTAAATGGAGCATTTAGTGAATCCTTTAAAGAGACCTCATGGGGATCTTAGCTGTCCCAGGTTGCCCACACAATGAGGCCTATGACTGGGGGCTGCTGCCACCATTAAGGGTCCCAGAGCTGTCCAGGGCCTCAGTCTCCACCTTCAGGAGACATCCTGCCCTGCTTCACAATGTTCCCCTCTCCTTCCTTCCTTGCCCCTGGTACAGGTGGTCAGCCAGGGTCCCCAGCATGTCTGACTGGGTCACTAGCCAGGGTGTGATGCAGGTGGGAGAGCCCACCGAGGCATAAGTGGGAGCCTCTACCCTAACCCCTGCTGGGTCCATGGAGCTATCTATTCATAGCAGCAGGACCACCTTTTTTTTTTTCTTGAGATGGAGTTTCGCTCTTGTTGCCCAGGCTGGAGTGCAATGGCGCCATCTCGGCTCACTGCAACCTCCTCCTCCCGGGTTCAAGTGGTTCTTCTGTCTCAGCCTCCCGAGTAGCTGGGATTACAGGCATGTGCCACCACGCCCAGCTTATTTCGTATTTTTAGTAGATACGGGGTTTCTCCATATTGGTCAGGCTGGTCTCAAACTCCCGACCTCAGGTGATCTGCCCGCCTCGGCCTCCCAAAGTGCTGGGATTACAGGCGTAAGCCACCGCGCCCAGCCTCAGGTGTTCTTTTAGCAGTGTACCTTTACACTTGGTTCCCTCTGCTTGGTGTATTTTCTCTACTTTCCCTTGTCTTACAAGATCCAGCTCATCAACCTCTTCCCTATGCTCCTAATGTCACCCTTACAAAGGATGCCTTGTGTTGGTATGGCAAGCCCTCAGCACATGGCAGCTGAATGAAAGGCTGACCCAGAGGTGGTCAGGTTTACTCACCTTGTCCCACACGACCAGTGACTGAGGATGACAGGGACACAGGCCTCAGGAGACCCTGGGAACTGTAGTGAGCAGTAGGTGGGGCTGGAGGACCCTTGGCTGATAGGAGAGTTCCCTGTGCCCCACATAAGGGATTTGGGGATAAATTCTTTCAATGAGGTGGGAAGGACATAGAGGAGGTAGAAGGAAGGAAGCCTAGGCTACGGCAGTCACCTCCTTTATAGAGAACTCTTAAGTATCAGTCTCCTCTGGGGTAGGAGGGAGCCTGGCATTTTGCACTTGTTTGGGTTGTCGGGGAGGTTGGCTGGGAGCGAAGTCCTCATGCTTTAGCACTGGAAAAGGCAGAAGGAGCTGAACTGGGAATTCAGTTCTGCAGTCACCGTCCAACCTGTAGCCTTCTGCTAGACCCCCACTGCCCATCTCCCTTGGGACCTACAGACACCCCACATCACAGGATTCAAGTTTGGGTTGTCCTGACCGAAACTTCCTTCCCAGCCCCCAGTAAGTACAACCTCCTGGCAGTTTAGGGTGAAAAGGCAGCCCAATAACAACTGGCTTGGCTGGGCGCTACCAGGTTCTTTTCTCTTCAGCTCTCAACATAGGGAAAAAGGGAAATATGTGCCAGGGCCCAAGGGCCCAGAATGTTGCCCAAGACAATCTTCCTTGAGTTTTTGTGGGCATGGTATTATTTCTGCAGAGCTCAGAGGAATTCTTCACTTTCTGTTCAAAGCCACAGCCTCTCCAGAATTTTAACACAAGTAGGAAGAAACTCTCAACCATACAAGGGGTATATCAAGACATCATTAACGTGGCTGGGTGCAGTGGGTCACGCCTGTAATCCCTGCACTTTGGGAGGCTGAAGCAGGTGGATCACCAAGTCAAGAGATCAAGACCATCCTGGCCAACATGGTGAAACCCCATCCTACTAAAAATACAAAAATTAGCTGGGTGTGGTGGCGCGTGTCTGTAGTCACAGCCACTCGGGAGGCTGAGGCAGGAGAATCGCTTGAACCAGAGAGTTGGAGGTTGCAGAGCCAAGATCGCGCCACTGCACTCCAGCCTGGCGACAGGAGCGAGACTTGGTCACAAGAAAAAAAAAAAAAAAGAAAGAAAGAAAGAAAAAAAAGACATCATTAAAGTAGCCATGGCATTTTGAGGCACCTCAAATAAAGAGAGTCCTGGGTGGATTTAAGCGAACAATTTGTTATAATGAACCAGAAATACAAGATTCCACTGAAACTGAACAGTTGACAGAATATGGTTGAACTTAATTAAACCTTCAAGGGAAATAAGGGCAAAACAAAGCTAATGAGTGGAAAAGTCCAAGATTAGTTTGGGATAAACATGAGGATATAATTGCATTTTAGCATGGGTATCTTCTGACCTCTTCCAGCAGTTTGTCTGCCATCATTCTCCCTTCTGACACACCTACCAAATCAAATGGCTTCTGATCCTCTATACTGCAGTATAAACCAACCCTATAGTACCCCTCTGGTCATGATACAAACCCAGGAGTTAAGTCTGTAAATCTCATACAAGGGTAGAAAGTGCAATTCAACCCAGCACGCTGGTTATGGTATATGTGGTGTCAATGTACATGGTAGCAACTTGAATCAAACCAGAGCTGCTACCACATGTAAGCAACCTCTTATGCTGCCCTGCAGTGATGTCAATGTTCTCAGTTTACTCAATTATCAATGTGGAAGAATGCATTTTTGAGTTCCAGACCTTCTAAACATTTTAAACAGGCTATCGAAGAGGATGTAACAGAACCCTATTTCAGAAACCTAAGGATCAGGAAGGAAGGAACACTGACCGGTTTTTCTGGGATGTTTCTGTGGGGGCAACAGAGATGAACAAAAGAAATGTTAGCGTGTCAGAGCATATGACAAGTGAGGGGAGACAGAGGTAGGAAGAGGGTGTTCTAGCCACAAGGCTAATGCATTTGTGTTCAAAGAGAAGTCTGGGCAAAGGAGGGGAAACCCCCCCTCCCCCCTAAAAAAACAAAAACAAAAAACCAAATCAAAGGACAAAAGGGTTTCATACAACACAGTATCAAAAAGTAAAAGGAACACACTAAATGCACAAGCTGGTGGCAAGTAAGTCCACAGCCTATTGTGATAGGTCCATCCAGCATCAATCAGATTTCTTCTCATCTGTTATCTCAAGGTTATTTACAGATGTGCTGACTAACAAGAGTCTCTCATGGGAGGGTGGGCAGGCTTCAATCATTGGTTTCGGGATCTGTCTGCGCCATGTAGGCATCCAACTCAGCATCCAGGTGTCCTTTTGTTTTCGACATATATGCATCCAATTGGTTGTCCAGCTGCTCCTTGGTCAATACAGGGCGAGCAAGGGCACCTCTCCCTCGTCCACGGCCTCGGCCTCGGCCTCCAAAGCCCCCTCTTCCCCGACCTATCATACCCCGACCTGGCCCAAAGGGGGGGAAAAAAAAAAAAAAGAGACAGTTACAAGTAAGTTTAATAGGTGCTGTAGTAAATGCCCCTTAAAGCAGTGGGGCCTAGCTGAGAAAAGCTGAAGGGCAGGGCAAAGAGGAGAAATCTGGAAAAAAAGGAAACACACTGGGTAGAAAGCAACACATGGAAAGCACACATAATGAATCCTCTATCACATGATCATCTCTAAATGCTATTTTAACAAATTTTATTCTATCAATAAAGGAAAATAATTAACTGGCAACTATAATTTTAAAAAACCTTAATCAATCCTAAGATAAAATTACCTAACATTTGAGATTCACTAAGTTCATAATTAAAATACATGATAGATAACCCCATTTAGTAAGATAGGGAGGTGGTAACAAGAGCACAGAGAATCAGGGGTGTGAAGATAAGACAGTTTTCAAATTAAGTTTATTGGAGACCCTTCTGGAAAGTCATCTCATCTTTCCTTAAACTTATCAAGTCTAATGAGCTAGTTGACCTCATGTGTCAGGACACCGAGTTTTTCTGACACAGGAACAATGTAGGGGAGATTTGAAAAAATATTTTGAGTTGTCCTAGCTATTTCTACCTTTAATTCTAGTTACCTTATGACAACTGACAATTGTGGTTACCTGAGAAGCAGTTTGAATTCAGTTAACAAAACAAACTCAGCTTTTTGAAAAGCTATTTTAGTCTCTCCCACCCTCGTGATGTCTCTCTCTCAGGATCCAAGTCAAGATAATTTGGAAACATGTTATTTCATCCTGAAACCCAAACTACCTTGCACTTCACTCAGTATCATATAATGGGAGAGAAGAAAACAAGCCCTTGGTTATCAACTTTTCTTTCCTAAGTTATTATTCCTTGGCAACTTCAAGGTCGTAAGTTATGGAAGACCCAAGACACCTTTTAAGAGAACCAAAGCAAATATACACAGGGGCTTCAATAGTGTTTTTTTTCTGGACAGGTGTTGTTGGGAGTTTTCCACTAAGCTCTAAACCAGAAGGCTCCCATGAGATTTAGTATTAACAGCAGCAACATCATTAAACTCTTTCCCAATCTGGGTCATGAGGTCACAAGACAAACATCAATAAATTTCAAAGGCAAGATTATCAATAAGAGCCAGTTAGTTAACTGATAATAATTCCATCTTGCTCTCTACCTTGAGCAAAAAAAGTCATCTCTGGTTCTCCACAGGCACCAAATGTGACATTGAATTTATTTGGTTTCAGAGCCAATGCCCAGCTCCAAGTCTCACCATCCTCTTAACTCTACTTCATCTTTGTATCTCTCTCTCTTTTCTATATTCTCATGTGACTCAAACCAGGATTTGGAGCTACAGGGTGGTATGTGGTGGTGATGGTGGTGGGGCAGGGGCAGAGAAAGGCAAAACCCTAAACTGACCATTTTGGGGGGTATTTTCAACTATACAATTTAAATTTGCAAGAGCTTGAAGGAAGATGGCATATAATCTGGCTCTATAATATGCACTTGATTGATTCTTCGATAAATCATGAGACTTTTGCACTACCAGCATGGTAATTTGAAAAATAAGCCAGTTTCAAATAACAAAACAAGACAAACAAAGAAGCCTGCCTATGACTTGAAGCTGTGCAGAAAGGTGGCTCTGAGTTTTTAAGGGAGGAAAGTAAGGGGGAGCTACTCTCTGAAGTTGGTAGCTGACTAACCTCTACCACCGATTCCGCCACGACCCATAGCTCCACGCCCTAGGCCCCCTCTCCCAGGACCTCCACGACCTCGAACACCACCTCTTCTTAAGCCCATTCGGGGAGCTACGGCTCGTCCACCTCGGAGCAGGTTTTGACCTTAGAGAGGAGGCATACAATGTATATGCAGGTAAATCCAAGAAACACAAAGTAGATTCTAACCAAAGGAAGGCGGTGAGGGTTAAATGAGGGTAATTCAGTTAGTTTTTAGGTTGGCTGGGGCAAGCTGCATACTGTGAATAGATTAAGCTACTCTTTATTCAATCAATTCAACAAGTCTGACCACAAATCCATTTTTGAAGTTGGGAGTTAATTCAATTAGTAAGTACATACATTTAATACATATCTACTGAATAATCAGATAGATGCCTAGCATTATGGTAAATTTAAAAATAAATGCGATGGTTCCTGATCTCAACAGATTCTTCTAGGCAACAAGAACTATACAGGGAACAGAGTAAGAGTGCCCCAAATGAACATATATAGGTAAGTGCTGTGGGTCAACTTGTCCTCTTTTTCCAGCTGTATCAGTGTTTTACTAGCACCAGGAACAAAGAGATATAGGCCAAAAGACCTATAAATTTCTTATGTTTGACTTATTTCTAGAACTTGAATGTGCTTTGATTCAAGCAGCAGCAGGGTGTTTTAAAATGGAATGGAGATGACATGAATTACCTGTTGTTACGCAGGTCATAGCCTCTCACCATTGCACATTATCAGAAAAGGAATGGTATTGATAAAAGACATGCAGCACTATTAAAAATATGTGATTTCAGAAGTTATTATATTAATACAAATTCAGGCTTAAAGATGTTAAACAAACGTGTCCATAAGCAGCCCAAGAGAAAAGGGAAGGGAGTAGGGCCCGACAATTATCAGGGTACACAGCACTGACCTCGGAGCGACATCCCGCCCCTAAGTAGGGTTCTGGTGGCACGTCCCCCACGTAGTCCTCCTCTGGGCAAGCCTCTCTGGATTATGGGTAGGCCTCGTCCTCCGATTGCTCCCCTGGCCAGGGCCCCTATGGGTCGGCCTAACCGTGCCTGGATGTTACTCTTACCCAGGCGCTGCTTTAAGCTCTTCTGGAAGAAAAGGTGTTAGGGGATTGAGATCAAAAAAGCAATCCAACAGGATTTGGCAACTCAAAGTGCAGAGAAAAAGCAGCAGGTGAGATGCTGGTGTGAAGGGAGATAAACCTGTTGTGGGTGTCAAAAGGATCCCAAACCAGAAGCAAGCCTTTGCCTCAGAACATGTTATACAAGCAGCAGAATTTTGATCCAGAGCAGAAACTCCAAGAAGCTCAAGTGTGGTCCCATGAAATGGGCATCTCCACAAATTACCTCACTACAGAAGTCATACGCTGCCAGTTGAAACTTAAGTTTTCGTAAGAACATTCTATAGTTCAATCCTGGATTGTACTGCTTTTGAACTACAGGTTGACAATTATATGACTTGATTCATACCTGCCCATGGACTACCACTGTCTTCAAAGGCTTACTCAAACACCATAGGAAGTTCATCACACTCTGGGCAAAACTTAAATTACAAGTTCACTTGAGTTCTTGTGACTTAAGAACAAGATTGATTTCTCAGAAAGGCCCGTGTGCTCCATTTTTCCTCTGAGAATCTATTTCCAGACGGTCCACTTTTTACCTTAAGATGTAAATAAACACAAGAAAGTCAAATCTCCTTTCCTTACATTTCTTAAAAATCCCTAATTCCATGCCTGCACTTGCAAACAGCTCCTTTAAAACAATATGATGACCTTAAATTAAAAATAAACATGTAACTCAAATGTATCTCCAGTCAGCCAGCCAAACGTATGTTAGAATTATTCAGGTGATCACAAAACTCAGGGCCATATATAAGAACAAGGACACACTACAGAGATAGAGTATTTTTAAGAATCTGTTCTCAAAAGAAAACCATTAAGACTACATCTCAGAGAACTGAATTCCTTCAAAGGAAAAAGGGACAGCAATAGCCCTAAACACAACCAAGGTCCTAGCAAGCCTGGCTGTCCATAAAGCCATCAGTCAATATGAAAGAAAATAAATTCTATAGCCCCTTCAGGCTTCACCCACAAGTGACTACCAATGTGTATGTGTGTGTTTTCTAATCAATCTCTCAAAAAGATGCTGTGAAGCATTATTATTAACTTTCTAGCACAAGATCATAAATTGCTTCTCATCAGTGGGGAAGGCTCCAAACATTATGCATCTAGCATAAGTAGGTGTAACCAACCGTAACGGCCTGTCCTGTTACTCCCCTGATTAACACACAATTATGAGGTTAGAACTGCATTCCACAAGTCTCTTGCGTTCAGTTATCCTGCATATATTAATTCTCCCAAGCTTTGTGCTTTAAAAGGAGAACTGTACAGTGCTGGGAAGTTCTTTACCCATTCCAATCCTTAAGTGCCACCAATACCAGCCTTTAATATTAACAGGAAAGTTAAGGATGTCAACTATACCACTTAGTTTCCCTTCTAGAGTTGTGCTGTGTAAGGCAGCCTCTATAGCTACATGTGGCTATTTCAATTATTTTTATTTTGTGATACAGTCTCGCTCTGTTGCCCAGGCTGGAGCGCAGTGACACGATCTTGGCTCACTGCAACCTTCGTCTCCCAGGTTCAAGCAATTCTCCTGCCTCAGCCTCCCGAGTAGCTGGGATTACAGGAGCTGTCATCACGCCTGGCTTATTTTTGGTAGAGATGGGGTCTTGTCATGTTGGCCAGGCTGGTCTTGAACTCCTGACCTCAGGTGATCCACCTGCCCAGGCCTCCCAAAGTGCTGGGATTACAAGTGTGAGCCACCATACCCAGCCTAAATTAAAAGCAAATTTTACTTATTTTCTTGAGACGGAGTCTCACTGTCAACCAAGCTGGAATGCAGTGGTGCCAACTCCACTCACTGCAACCTCCACTTCCTGGGTTCAAGAGATTCTCCTCAGCCTCTCGAGTAGCTGGGATTATAGGTACGCGCCACCATGCCCGGCTTTTTTTTTTTTTTAGTAGAGATGGGGTTTTGCCACATTGGCCAGGCTAGTCTCGAACTCCTGACCTCAAGTGATCCGCCCGCCTTGGCCTCCCAGAGTGCTGGGATTACACGCCTGGCCTAAAATTAAATTAAAAAAAATTAAGCTCCTTAATTGCACTAGTCACATTTAAAGTTTTCAATAGCCACATGTGGCTAGTGGCTACTGTACCGGATAGCAAATACAGAACATTTCCATCATTGTAGAAAGTTCTGGCTGGGCACGGTAGCTCATGCCTGTAATCTGAATACTTTGGGATACTGAGGCAGGCAGATCACTTGAGGTCAGGAGTTCAAGACCAGTCTGGCCAACATGACAAAACTCCGTCTCTGCTAAAAATACAAAAATTAGCCGGGCGTGGTGGCGGGCGCCTGTAGCTGAGACAGGAGAATCGCTTGAACCTGGGAGGCGGAGGCTGCAGTGAGTTGAGATTGAGCGCCACTGCACTACAGCCTGGGTGACAGAGCGAGACTCTGTCTCAAACCAAACCAAACCAAACCAAAAACACAAAAAAATTCTATTTAATAGTACTACTCTGGATAGGGACTACTTCCTGCAGAGCCTATACTTAAAGCTTCTTGTTGAAAGGTCCTTTGGAATGATCTGTCAGAGATTCATCTTCAGCAATTTCCATTTACTCTTGGAAAATGGTGGTGCCTTTTGCTGCTTTCCTGAGTCAGGGAGGAATCCAGTCACTCCAAGGCTTAAGGTAGCCGAAGCAGACAGCCTTGTTTATTTTTGGTCAGTGAGCCCAATGGTTCAGGGTGGGGGTGTAAGGGTGTTATATTTAACTGCTGAATTTATGCACAGCCATGCAATGCTACCAAAGCCCTTACAGTTGCATGGCACTGCCCTCCAGACGCCCAGCCACAGCTTGGACATATCCTTCCACAGCCACTGTCCGGACTTGCATATAAATTCTATGAATAATAAAGAGCAGGTTTTATTTCAGGTCTGAATAGGATTATCTCTCACTGTAAATTTGAAAAAGAGAACCCCTAACTCAAATGACTCAGTACTCTTGCTCTACTTTACTGGTAAAACTTTAGGTGCTGTGGAAATGAGGGTCACTCTACTCTGTATATTTTAGCATTGAAAACCTTTGACTGCCGGGCATGGTGGCTCAAGCCTGTAATCCCAGCACTTTGGGAGGCCAAGGCGGGCGGATCACGAGGTCAGGCGATCGAGACCATCCTGGCTAGTACGGTGAAACCCTGTCTCTATTAAATATACAAAAAAATTAGCCGGGTGTGGTGGCGGGCACCTTTAGTCCCAGCTGTTCGGGAGGCTGAGGCAGGAGAATGGTATGAACCCGGGAGGCGGAGCTTGCAGTGAGCCGAGATCGTGCCACTGCACTCCAGCCTGGGCGACAGAGCAAGACTCCGTCTTAAAAAAAAAAAAAAAAAAAAAAAAAAGAAAACCTTTGACTAAGGCCATGCAAACTCCCTGCACTATGGGAAAAAGAATAAAATTATTTCCCTGTTGGGTAAATCATCTAACAGAGAGTAAAGGATGCTGTGAGATTATCTAAAGCTGAAATAAGGTTTCTTTGTGGAATAAGCCATTAATCTATGTTAAGGGTTACGGATCAGAAAACAAAAGATTAATACTCATTGGTAACAGAAACAGGCCACATAGATGGCAAACTCCCTAAAAGAGAAAGACAGTAAAAAGTTACTTATTGGTACCTGCCAAAATTGGAATTCTCTGAACTTCTCTTTCTTCCAGAGAAGTTTCAGCTTTTTGCCCTGAGCCACTTTGCAATCATCCATCACGTCCTGACAGCCTCAGTGGACTGCCTCACAGAGATCACCAGCTGCTTCTGGAGCATTAAGACCCATTCTCTCACCTGCTTAAGTTTTAATGCTGCCTGGACAGAGGGTCTATTCTCCATCTGCTGGGCCAGTCTTCTGTTTCTGGCACTGGCTAGCTGCTGTTGTTGCTGCATCGAAGCCCGAATATTCACTGGCGTCGGCTGTTTGTTCTTCAGCATATTAGTAAAGCTTCAAGGTCGAACAAAATGGATGTTTAAATAAAAGCTTTATTACAAACATTTATTGGCATTTTCATGGCTTGCTAGACCAGGAGCTCCAGATCCCACGAACTTTTAAGTAAAGTGGTACACTTAGATCAAGGCTGATGTGGGTTAAAGACTCCTCTGTTTCCACAAACTTGCAAGAATCAGAAACTTAGAAATGCAGCTAAGTGCAGCACATTCAACCAAAAGTGATAACGAGGGCTCAGGTAACGGCTTTTAGAGAGGTGGAAGGTATGAAAAACACGCAGTAAGCAGATATGACAAGAGACAGAAGTTATAGTTTCAAAGACAAATGAAGAAAGCCTAAACCTTGGGGGATCCGAGGTGCATTCTAAGGCCAAATATGAGGAAGGATTAGAGCACCTTCAAAGCTCACAGCAATGAACATATTCTCATAAATTACAGGAGTGTATCACATTTTAAAATATATGTCACTAACATGCAAACATAAATATTATGCAAACATATATATTATGCAAACATAAATAATTAGCTTATCATAGCCAAAGAGATAAGGAGAGAAGCACATATGCCTCAGAAGAGGCAAAAATAGACATTAAGTAAATTTCAGTGGTCGAAAGTCAACTTAATGAAATCACTGACCAAAGGCATTCTTTTTTTTGAAACAGAGCCTCACTCTGTCCTCTGTTGCCCTGGCTGGAGTGCAGTGGCGGGATCTTGGCTCACTGCAACCTCCGCCTCACGGGTTCAAGTGATTCTCCTACCTCAGCCTCCCGAGTAGCTGGGATTACAGGCACATGCCACCATGCCCAGCTAATTTTTCTATTTTTAGGAGAGACAGGGTTTCACCATGTTGGGCAGGCTGATCTCGAACTCCTGACCTCGTGATCCGCCCGCCTCGGCCTCCCAAAGTGCTGGGATTACAGGCATGAGCCACCGCGCCTAACCAAAGGCACTCTTAATGAACAAAGTTGTCAGAGATAGAAACCGCCTTTAAATATCTTTACTTTTCTTAGTCTCGAATCATCACTTTTTCTGACTCCAAGTAGTTACTTTTCAAAGTTAGATCAGTTTGATCATTTATGAGCCTGTGAAGAGACTCATTATTTCTGTCAAGGAAGTATAATGGAATGGAAGAGAAGAACACTTAACTGTAGAAGAATCCAAAACAAAACCAAACTAAAAGCAGAATGGAAAGAAAGTGAAATGGAGCAAAGCGAGTGCCTCTTACAAGGCCCAAGAATGACATTCAAGGGCCTTTGGACATATTCATGGCTTGCTACCTGCCTCTTACAGGCCAGACACAACACTGCTGGCCTTGGACTGGGCAGCAAGCCTACTGTAGCCAGGGTACCATGCTACCGTGCTGCACGACCCCAGTATCAACGTAAAAAAATGTGAAAAGGAAGAGTGTTAGGAGTCTTTTAAAATACATCCCACCAAATAAATACTTCAGACAGCTTAACATAAAAGTCTACTGATAAGGGGTTTTGAAACAACCGCCCAATTTGTTTTGTGTACCACATGAGATGCAACTAAGAACAGAGGTCTGTAGCCTTCTGTTGGTATTTAGCTTAAAATTGGCTTTGTGCATTGGACCCCCGGGCCAAGTTAAGTAATGTTTTCTTAGGAAGGAGTTGAAGTTGCTGTTGGCTGCCTCACCGCTCATTTAGAGACATCTTGGTGGTGCTTTTTAGCACAACTTTCGGCGCTGACTGTGCAGCCATCTTCAAATCCCGAGAATCTACAAAGGACAATACGTAAAATGAACAAATCACAATAGTGACATCATTTCTATAAGTGGCAAGGCCCAAGCCAACAATAAATAAAAAGGCCTTATCACTGATGACTAAAGATCACACGAGGGCACATTTCAAGTGCTTAAATTTCTTTTTTTTTTTTTTTTTTGAGACAGGGTCTCGCTCTGTCACTCAGGCTGGAATGCAGTGGCCACTGCAGCCGTAATCTCCTGGCCTCAAAGGATTTTCCCACCTTGGCCTCCCAGTGTTGGGATCACTGGGACCCAACGCCCAGCAAAAGTTCTTAAGTTTCTATGGCAATTACCTCAGATTATTATAACTTCAAGGTGGCTGGGTACGGTGGTTCACTGCCTGTAACCCTAACACTTTGGGAGGGCAAGGGCACAGGATGGTTTGAAGCCAGGAGTTAGAGACCAGCCTGGGTAACAAAGCGAGACCCAGTCTCTACTAAGAAAAAAAAAAAAAAAAAATTAGCAGTGCATGGTGGCCAGCACCTGTTGTCCTAGCTACTCAGGGAAGCTGAGGTGGGAGAATCGCTACAGCCCAGGGGTTGGAGGCTGCAAAGAGCCGTGATCACGCCACTGCACTCCGGCCTGAGACCTCATCGCTTTAAAACAAACAAACAACCCCAAACAAACAAACAAACTTCAAGGCCCACAAAATACCCGGGAATTTCTCAAAAACGGCAGAAGCCAATCTAGCAATCAAAGTATGGAGTCTGGCTTTTTTTTTTTTTTTTTTGAGACAGAGTCTGGCTCTGTCGCCCAGGCTGGAGTGCAGAGGCGCGGTCTCGGTTCACTGCAACCTCTGCCTCCCCGTTCAAGCCATTCTCCTGCCTCAGCCTCCTGAGTAGCTAGGACTACAGGCACGTGCCACCATGCCCGGCTAATTTTTTTTTATTTTTAGTAGAGACGGGGTTTCTTCACGTTGGCCAGGGTGGTCTTGAACTCCTGACCTCACCTGATCCACCCACCTGGGCCTCCCAAAGTGCTGGGATTACAGGCGTGAGCCACCGCGCCGGGCCGAGTTTGGCTTTTACTCTAGAGCAGTCATTTTCATCCTTGACTAGATATGACCTATCCAAGGAGCTTTTAAAACATAGGGCCGGACAGGCCGGGCGCGGTGGTTCACGCCTGTAATCTCAGCACTTTGGGAGGCCAAGGCGGGAGGAATGCTTGAGCCCTGGAGTTCGAGACCAGCCTGGGCAACATGATAAGACCCCGTTTCTATAAAAATATAAATTAATTAAAAAAATAGAAAATACAGACATCTGGGCCTAGATCAATTAAACCACAATCTCTGGTAACGAGGTTTGAAAATGAACCAATTGTGGGGTCGGGGGAAAGCTACCTAGGTGCTTCTAATGTGCAGCTAAAGTTGAGAACCACTGATCTACAGTGAAAATACAGGCAGGGCCGGGCGCGGTGGCTCACGCCTGTTTTCCCAGCACTTTGGGAGGCCGAGGCGGGCGGATCACCTGAGGTTGGGAGTTCGAGACCAGCTTGACCATCATGGAGAAATGTCTCTACTAAAAATACAAAATTAGCCGGGCGTGGTGGCGCATGGCTGTAATCCCAGCTACTCCGGAGGCTGAGGCAGGAGAATCGCTTGAACCCGGGAGGCGGAAGTTGTAGTGAGCTGAGATCGTGCCATTGCACTCCAGCCTGGGCAACAAGAGCGAAACTCCGTCCCCCCCCCCCAAAAAAATACATCTATCTATCTATCTATCTATATATATATGGGCATGCCTAGTTTCAAAAGTGGTTTTCAACTCCAGAATCAAGTAGGGACTTTAACAAGAAACTGACGATCTGGGGGAGTAGGAAAGGTTTTCTAAATTCACCTGGGAATTAGCTCGCAAAGAGCCCTCCACAAAACTTAACCCTAAAGCCGCCATTAATTTCCAACATTCCTCAAAGTCTTGTACTTCTTAATCTCCCTACCATCCTCAAAGCCCTGTCAAGACTTCCACTTCTGCTCTACCCGCCAAGTTTCCTTTTTATCCTATCAAAACCCAACCTCCATCAATCCCGCCACCAGGTTCCAGTTCAGCCCCTCCCCCGCCCCTTCGCAGGGGCTCCGCCTCCTCCCCGGGGCCTCCACGCTCCAACACCGTAGCTATGTCCACATGCCACCACCCCCTTTCCGCGTCTGCCGGCCCCTTCCGCTCCCCAAGACCGCACCCCCCCGGCTCCTTCTCACTACCGAAACTCACCGAAGGAAACAGACGCCAGTGCTCCTCCCGGGGCTGCCACCACGGCTCCGGCAGGCGGGCCGGGGACCGGCCGAACCTGAGTTGACGGTGGAGGGGCTCGGGTTAGCTAGATGGGCGGTTGGTTAGATGCGTAAGCGGTAGTATGCGAGCTCAGTTCGTTGTTGCTGGTTGGCTGTCTAGTCGGCCGATCCGTCTGCTCACCCGGCCTGCCCTTTCCTGCCTTTCGTCTGCAGCAGCCGCCAGCTCCTGCTCGGTGTCCAAAACAAAATGGCCGCCACGTCCAGTGCTTGTCTGACCGGCTAAAATGGCGTCTACGCAATTACGTCAGGCGCCAGATCCGCGCACGACTAGAGGGCGGGAAAGATTTGAGCTACGCCTGCGCAGAGATCAGAGGCGGAGCCTTAGTGCGAAGGCGGGGCTTTCCATGCAGTGCCCCGCCCCTAGGGGCGTGGCCAATGGTCCTGTTGCTGGGGCGTGCCGGGGACTTTACGTTCCAGTAGTGGTTGCGCTGCAACCTCTTGGGGTAGTTATTAATGTGGGTCTTAGAGGGGATTTGGGTCCCGAATTCCCTCGCCCCTCCGTTCCCTAGCCAAGGTACACCGTCTAAAAATCTTTACGCGGACTTGCCTCGTCTCCTTCCGGACAGTTGGGCCTGGGGAATTTGCACTGGTTTTCCCCTCATGGCCACTCGCCCAGTCTGAGAGTTGTGAAGTGCCGTAAATGCTCCAGCCAAGGCCCAGGAGGCCAGTATTGGGAGCAAATTCCTCTCCCATCCTGCACCGGCCAACACCACCGCCCGTCCATGTTTTCCTCCTCACTTCCTCCCCTCCCCAACTTGGCCTAGATACTGTTTACTCCTTCTTGGGGTGGGGCACCTTTGCGTCCTCGATTGCGTTTCCATGTCCTCCCTCCACACCTGCCATCCGTGTTTATTTTGTTGCAGACCTACATAGGGATTTCTCTTTTCTCTCTCTGATTTGTTGTCGTTATTTTGAGACGGGATCTGGCTCTGTTGTCCAGGCTGGAGTCAGTGGCGCAATGAATCACGGATCACTGCAGCCTTGACCTCCTGGGCTCAGGTGATCCTCTCACCTCAGCCTCCCGACTCCTAGGATTATGGGCATAAGCTATGTTTGCTGCTCAATAAGGGATTTTTCTCTCTTTCTTTTTTTTTCTTTTTGCAGATGGAGTCTTGCTGTGTCACCCAGACTGGAGTGCAGTGGTACCATCTCGGCTCACTGCAACCTCCGCCTCCCAGGTTCAAGCGATTCTCCTGCCTCAGCCTCCTGAGTAGCTGGAATTACAGGCGCGTACCACCATGCCCCGCTAATTTTTGTATTTTTAGTAGAGATGGGGTTTCACCAGGCTGGTCTCCAACTCCTGACCTCAAGTGATCTGCCCGCCTCTGTCTCCCAAAGTGCTGGGACTACAGTCGTGAGCCACTGTGCCCGGCCTCAATAAGGGATTTTTCTAATGACTATGTGCACAATACAGTGTACATATGTTTGAGGAATGAGAGAATGACACATCTGCAACCCTTCCTCTGCTCCACTGGCACGTCAAGACCCTTTCATTTTCCTTCCTGGCACTTGGGCGTGTGCGTGTATGTGTTTGTGTGTGTCTGTGTGTAAGTAATGGCCCAGCATCCTTACCCATGTGAGGGTAAGGATCGTGGTTATTTTGCTTAATGCTGGAGCCTCAGTTTCTACAGTGTTTACACATAGTACCACTTAAGTAAATGTTCGTTGATTGAAAGAAGATTCTTTCGGCCTAGCGCGGTGGCTCATGCCTGTAATCTCAGCACTTTGGGAGGCCGAGGCGGGGGGATCACGAGGTCAGGAGATCGAGACCATCCTGGCCAACATGGTGAAACTTCCGTCTGTACTAAAAATACAAAAAATTAGCCGGGCGTGGTGGCAGGCGCCTGTAGTCCCAGCTGCTCGGGAGGCTGAGGCAGGAGAATCGCTTGAACCTGGGAGGCGGAGGTTGCAGTGAGCCGAGATCGTGCCACTGCCCTCCAGCCTGGGTGAGAGAACCAGACTGTGTCTCCAAAAAAAAAAAAAAAAAAAAAGGAGATTATTTCTTCCTCTGGTTTTATAGCTGAGAAGCTGATGTCTCCTCGACTTCCAACTGGAACCTTGAACCCCCACATTTCTGGACCTTGAGCATTCCTCAAGTAGGAAGATGTAATGCACCTTGACCTCTTTCTAAATAAGACACTTCCCCAAATAAGGGGAGTTGAGAGTGAACAGTCTTCACGTCTCCACCCACTTCCAGATCCCAGAGGAGACAGACATCGGATGGCTGGTGAGAGAGAAGCCTTTAATGAAAGATGAGTTGCAGGCTTGGACCTCTACTCTTGCGCCCTTGGTGTGTGTGGAGGTGGGGTGGGCAGGGGTGGGGTTATGGAGAGGGATAAGTGGGGTGAGGTGGAAGCAGGGGGAAGAGGCAGGTCTAGGAGGGTGGAGAGGAAGGGCGCTGCCCAATGTGGCTGTCTGCTCAACTGTTCTCCCAGAAGAAATTGTTACAGGCCACTGTGAGAGCAGCCACAAGCACCACATACTCCTGGAAGTCCACCTCCCCGTCTCCATTCTCGTCTAGCTCCTTCATCACCTTGTCCACAGCATCCACATCCTTCTGGGCCTGTGGTGGGAGGAGAGGAAGAGGGAGGTGTATAAGGAAGGGTACAGCACTGAGTCAGAGGCAAGGGGGTGGTTGAGGAGCAGGAGGCAAAGATGAGCGAGAGGAACTGCATTGAATTATGGGACTCTTCTAGGCCTCCTCAAAACTCTTGAGGGCTCCTGTTGCCTACAGCATAAGCTCTTTCACCTGGCAGAATGAATAATAATGACACCAGTTACCGTATGTTCAGTGCCTATAATAAAGCAAGCACTACACTAGGAGCTTTACAAGCACTGTCTAATTTAATTCTAATACAAATAATGTGAGGTATGTTTCATTATTTCCATTCTAGAGAAGAAACAAATTGGTAATCGGTGGTTAAATAAATATGCCCAAAGTCCCACAGCTAGGAAGTAGCAGGGCTGGAATTTGAACCCAGTCCAATAAAACCTCAAAACCGGTGCACTTTCTACCGTATCCTGAGGCTTCTTTACTTTGGGGCCCTGGTTAGCCTTTGCAGCCTAGTTTTCTACATCCTTCATGCCAGTTGAATGAAACTACTGACATGCTCCACATTCTTCTTTCTCCCATGCTTTTGTTCATTCAGTTACCTCCTCCTAAAATGTCTGCATTTACCCAGATAATCTTCCAATGGAAATCCATGGTTCAAGTGCCACCTCTTCAGGAAAGCCATCTGACTTCAATCAGGTTAATAATCTCTCATAACCCTTTCTGGTACATCTGTTAAGGCTCTGTGTACTTCCTGGAGTTCATGGTTTACTTTTAAGTGTCAATCTTTCCCTTCTAAGTCTGTGAGTCTTATTATTGATGAATCTACACAGGGCCTAACACTTAACAGGTGATCAATAAACCAGGGCATTTTGACTTGACCCAGGAGGAGTAGGGGAGCCTGGAAAAACCCAGGAGAGAAGCCTGGGAAAGGAAAGAAAGAGGCTAGGCTGAGCTGGAGGTGGGGTGGGGAGATAGCAAGGGGGTGCCCACCCCATTCCCCCAACCTTCACCCACTCCACTCCCACTCCACCACTCTATGCTCACATCCAGGAAGCCAGAGAGCTCCGTCTGCAGCAGCTCTTTCAGCTCCTTCTTGCTTAGCTTGTACTTGTCCCCCTCTTTGCCCGAGTGGGCGTGGAACACGTTGATGAGGGTCTCCATCGCCGTCTCCAGCTCAGACCCCATTGCAGCAGTGCACCTACCCACCCCCATCATGGAAGTGAGCTGAGGACCAGGCCCGGAGTACCTGGGGTCTAGGTGAGGGGAACCCTCAGGCCTGGCCCTGACTGACAGCTCAAATAGCTGTGGGATTAGAGCCCTACTGCAATTGATCTTTGCCTGAGATTTTACAGTGTGAGGGAAACCCCAAGAGACCTAAGTGCAGGCGTGTTCTCTGTGTCCCTCAGTCTGTACCCCAGCCAGAGGGAATCAGGGTTGGGGCATGGAGAGAGAGCAGTTGGAGCTGGGCTGGCTCCAGAGGCCTTTGGTAGATGTCTGCAGTGGCTGCCCAGGCAGGGATTGAGGAGGGTGGGGCAGGCAGGGGTGGTCACAGGACTGGGCCATGCTTCCTCTGGCTCTATTTTTACCCTGGACCTTGCCTGTCTAGCATAGCCAAGCTCTGCTGTTGAGGGTGGTGGGCTGGGGTGTCCACTACAGCCTTCCTTCTGCTGCCCACCCCTAGCAAGGAGTCAGTCTGGTACCCTCGGTCAGCCTGGTAGAGGCGATGGCAGCCCAGTGGGTGGCCTAAGCCTTCTGGGGGAGGGAGGTCTCACTGACTCTGAGTTTCCTGTCAGCAGCTGGGGGCCCCTTTTGGTCCTTCAACTCTGTTCTCTCCTGAACATGTCATTTTGGCTTCTTTGGGATATGCTCCCATTGCCTCTGCAAAATTATCCCTTCCATCTGGTGGGTGGCAGAAGGGAGAGAGGAATGTCTGAGCCTTTTCCTTGGAGCCAGAGTTCCCAGGGAGTGGGAGAGGAGACCTGCAGGCGTTGTCCCTGCGACTGCTCACTCCTGGTTGATTCGGGGATAGTGGGAGCAAGGGGAATGGGGCTGCTGTGTGTTGGGGGAGATAAAGGGCTGAAAGCATGTGGTCCTTTGAGTTCAAGGGGCTGGGAGAGAGTAGGAGAAGAAAGGAGAAAGGAGTGGTCTGTTGAGAGAGAAGACTGCCAAGCCGGGGGGCCTCTTTCCCTTGGCCCTGGGACAGTCTGGCCTTCCACAACCCCGGGGGGGCAGCTCAGGTGTCTCGGATCAGATGTCCCCATCCTTCCCCAGGCCTAGGGGGCTGGACAATGGCCCCTGATCGAATGACATCCCAGTTCTTCAATGGGGCCCTTGTGAGTGTCATCCGAACTCCAGACCTGAGAAGCAGTTGTCACAGAGACATGGGGGAGATGGAACCCAAGCCGTGGCTGATGAGGGGATAAGGGGTGCTTGAGGGAGGGATGCTGGTAGCTTGATTACCTGCTCCATGCCAGAGGGGCAGCTGGAGGTCACCTGGAGCCCTAAAGCAGCCTGGGATTTTACGTGGTGGCAGTTCTGAGAGGACTTGGGGGCAGGGGAGATGGGAAAACAGAGGTAAGAATGGGGGGAAAGAGGAGTCAAGAGGTCTGGGCCAAAAAGGGGAGAAGGAGAAAGGGGAGGTCCTGTGGAGGTCGAGTTGGGAAGGGGCACAGCACCCTACATCTCTGCTTCCCCATATCATGGGAGCTTCGCCCTGCCACCCCCGGACTCCCCTGGGACCTGAGCTCTTGGCAAGGCAGGGTGGGGGTGGCAGAGACTAAGGCTGGCAGGAGAGGTGGGGGCAGAAACAGCTGTTGTATCTGCTCTCTTCTTACCCCACAGGAGGTGAGGCAGGGGAGGGCTGGGGCCCTTCCCAACACCTGGGAGACAGAGGGGGCCTTGGCAGGGACTTGAGGGCTCCCTGTGGGAGGGCCAGGCGGCCAGGAAGCTCATGGTGGGTTCCCCACTGGCTTCCTCCTTTGCTGAGCTGCCAGCTCTCTCTCCGACCTTCAGTTCATTTGTCTCTCATCACCACCTTCCAAACCCTGTCTCCCCCAAATCCCAAACTGCCCTCACCCTGACTGACTCCTCCCAGATCCTCAGTGCTCCACAGTGCTATGGTCCCCAGCCTCTTGGAGCCCTTCTGAAGACCCCTCTCCCTGAAGCTGGCAGGCCAGGGACTAGCCCAGTGGGGCAGGGTACTCACGGTTGGCCTGGGCCTGAGGTGGGAGCAGGTTCTGGACAGATGGCCAAGGCTGCAAATGTGGCTGCTGGAGCTGTGTGTGGAGACCTGTCTTCAACAGTCCCTCCCCCGCTGACCCCCCCACCGACTCCACCCCTTCACAGACGAACACCCTGTGGGGCAAGGGGCCAGGAGCAGACAGAGGCGCCCTCTGTCTCCTGGGCTGGAACAGGCGGCCCTTGTCTCTTTCCCAGCCTTGCTTGCCCCGTTCCTTTCTCTCCAGGCAGCAGTGGATGGTGCAGGGGAAAGAGGTGGGAAGGAGGTCCTGGGAGGGACGCTGGATGTCTTACCCCAAGCTGGGCCTTGCAGTACCTGTGGCTGGCTGTGCTGGTTGAGCCGGGTAAGGGGGGAATTCTGCTGAGGGGGTCTTAGTCTGTGGCTCCTCCATGGGGCCTCACTGAGAGGACCCTCAGTGAGAAACTTAGTCTTGGGAGTCTGAGAACCCACAGAGGCATTTCAATCCAGGACTCTTCTCTGGGGGTCTCAACCTGGATCCCCCTCTGTGTGTGGGGCCTCAGCCTGGGGTTGTCTGAGGGATCTAGGTCTGTAGCATCCTTTGTGGGATCTCATTCCAAGGGGCCTCTGTGTGTGTCTCAGATTGGGCCTCTCAGTGTTGAGCTCCCTCGATTGGTTGCCTCCCTCTTCCCCCCTCAGCATACACACTCCTGATTAGACATGGGTATGGTGGCAGCAGCCCCCAGTATTGAGAGGACTAGGACCCTGGGACCCCTGCCGAATGAGATCTGTCCAGGCAGCTCCTCTCCCTGACCAAGTGGGGGCGCTCGTGTGGCTGGCAGGGAGCCCGGGTCCAGGCCTGAGGGCTCAGGGCGAGTGGCCTGATTGGGCTGTCTCTGGTCTTCAGAATCGACCACGGAAATTTGACACCTCCGGGCTTGGAAGCAGCTCTCTCCTCCTTCCCCGCTGCTTATAAACCTCAGCCCTGAGGCTCCAGCTCACTCTGCCCCATCTCCTTGCCTGGTGAGTCTCATGGCTGACCCTGGAGGGAGGCTGGAGATCATTTTTTCTTCCTGGGCTCCTAGGTCCCTCCCCCAGAGCCAGCTCAGACAGGAATTCAGGAAGCAGCTTTGGATGATCGAGCAACAGTGCGTGCAGGAGTGCGTGACGGGGTGGACAGAAAAGAGAATGCCTCTTCCAGCCCCACCCGCTGCACCCCAGGGGGTTGTGAGTGCCTGTACTAAACCCGTCCTGGAGCAGGGAGTCAGAGACGCCCCGTTCCAGGACCCTTGTCACCGGGAGACAGGAGCGGGGAGGATCTGTGGGGTCCTGGGTTCAGCACTCTGCCCTGCTGCCGCTGAGGAGAGGTAAGGGTGGAGCGGGACAGAGAAAATGGGTCTGTTCAGACGGAGCCAGCTCTGACCAAAGGGGACATTTGCCAGACCCTGTGCTTCTCTGCTGGGAGGAGCGGTTAGAGTGTGTGTGGGCGGATACGAGTGGCCAGAGACCAGGGCCCAACATAAACAAGCTTTGGAGACAAACAACCTTATGACCTGTGAGGCTGGGTGAGACAAGAAGGGATTCTTGAGACAGACACGCCACAGAGGGGCCACCAGACTCGAAGGACTCCAAGAAGGACCCTCAACTGAAGACCTCCTCTCAAGTAGAGGGGTCTCCAGATCGAGGGATCACCACAGAGGGGTCCCTAAGCCACAGACATTTAAAAAGGACCCCAGATTGTGAGACCTACAGAAGAGGGGGTTTCTGGAGCTGAATCTCCTGCCCCCACCAAAAGTGAGATGCCGTTGCCTGGTCTGCTGCCCCAAGCTCAACCCCTGTCCTCTCCCTCTTTCCCCATATGCCCCCTCCAGGCTGAGACTGATGTGGTAACACCAAGGCAGGGACCTTCTGAACCATTCCTGCATCTTGGGGCTCCCTGACTCTCCCTCTCTGCTCCTTCTCTGTTCCACAGGTCAGCCCTGACAAAGGTCAGCTAGCCCCTTGAGGACATCAGCTTTGGCCTCAGGGTCCTAATGGCAGCAGAACCACTGACAGAGCTAGAGGAGTCCATTGAGACCGTGGTCACCACCTTCTTCACCTTTGCAAGGCAGGAGGGCCGGAAGGATAGCCTCAGCGTCAATGAGTTCAAAGAGCTGGTTACCCAGCAGTTGCCCCATCTGCTCAAGGTAGGCAGAAGTCTGGGACTGAGATTTTGTGAGATGGTGATTATGGGACACTGTGTTTAGGATGTGATGGTGCCGAGTACGGTGATGTGACCACAAGAAAGGGTGTGGGTGGCTGCATGTGTCAATGGTTGCAGGTTTTCTTTTGTTTTTTCGAGACAAAGTCTTACTCTGTTGCCCAGGCTGGAGTGTAGTGGTGTGATCTTGGCTCACTGCAACCTCCATCTCCGGGGTTCAAGTGATTCTCCTGCCTTAGCCTCCTGAGTAGCTGGGATTACAGGTGTGTGCCACCACGCCGAGCCTACTTCTGTATTTTTTAGTAGAGACAGGGTTTCACCAGGTTGGCCAGGCTGGTCTCGAACTCCTGACCTCAGGTGATCCACCCACCTCGGCCTCCCAAAGTGCTGGGGTTACAGGCGCAAGCCACTGTGCCTGACCCAGTTGTGGGTTTTCTTGCCTGGCATGTACGTGTGTGTGTTTGTGTGTCCATGCATATAATTAGGTAAGCAAAGATACTATGTGCCAGTGGGAGTATGGTCTTGTGTCAGAAGATGCTGTTGGGTTCTTGTGTATGCTCTGTGCCTTTCTGGTCTAATTTCCCCAAGACAGGACTGGACCCAGGGATGGCTTCCAGGAGATTCACAGACCATCACAGCTGGAAGGAGGCCAAGAGAAAACACAGTCTGCATTCCTCACTTCACATATATGGAAACTGAGGCCTAGCAGTGGAAAGGGGCTTATCAAAAATGAAAACACAGCCAAATTCATGGAGTCATAGACCTCAGTGTAGGGGGTCTGTGGGTGCATCTGTGTAGACTCCCTACCCGCTATGGGCATCCCCTTACTAGGGTGTAAGAGTCATTCCTTCTCTCCCACTCACAGGCTGGAGTCAGGTCTTAAATTTCATTGACTCTGGCCTCGAAGAGGCCTGGTCATTCTGGCTGTTGACAGTTTGTTTTACATCCTTTCTGAAAATCCACAGATACATTGAAGTGTGTGAATATGGACTCCTTGAACACAATGAGTCTCTGAAACTCATGGTCTTTCATCTGCAAAATCCCCTACAACTTCCAACTTCTCAGACTTTTTTTTGAGACAGGGTTTCTCACTCTGTTGCCCAGGCCACTGTGCGATCACAGCTCATGCATCCTTGACCTTCCGGGCTCAGGCTATCCTCCTGCCCCAGCCTCACAAGTAGCTGGGACTACAGGCGCATGCCACACTGCCTGGCTAATTTTTTCTTTTTTTGTGACAGAGTCTCACTCTCTCACTGAGGCTGGAGTGCAATGGTGTGATCTTGGCTCACTGCAACCTCTGCCTCCTGGGTTCAAGTGGTTCTCTTACCTCAGCCTCATGAGTAGCTGGGATTACAGGTAACCGCTACCATGCCTGGATAATTTTTGTATTTTTAGTAGAGACGGGGTTTCACTATGTTGGCCAGGCTGGTTTCGAACTCCTGATCTCAGGTGATCCGCCCACCTCGGCCTCTCAAAGTGCTGGAATTACAGGTGTGAGCCACCGCGCCTGGCCTAATTTTTAAGTTATTTGTAGAGATGTGGTCTCTCTGTGTTTCCCAAGCTGGTCTCAAACTCCAGGCCTCAAGTGATCCTCCTGCATTGGCCTTCCAAAGTGTTGGGATTACAGTCGTGAGCCACTGTGCCCAGCCAGACGTTTCCTTTCATCTTTTTACTGGAAGCTTTAGGTTCTCTCCTGAAGGGACAGCATTCCTTATATCCTTGTCAAGCAGTGATTGTGGTTTTTTTTTTTTTCTCCTAAATTCAACTTCCTCTGGGCCTGGAAATGGAGGAAGTGACCTCTCTGCTTTTCATTATCTCTAGATTTTAGTTTCTTCTTCTTTCTAAGACTTCCCAGCACCTTGGAAGATCATCTGCCACCTGCCATTCTTCTTATTGCACTCCTTGCAGCTCTTCAGCTCCTGGCTCACTGTTTTCTTCTCATCACTGCTTCTGTTGTTATTCTCAGTGGCTTCAGCATCCGCACAGACAATTCATCCAACATCTGGGCCTTTCAATTTTCTCAACTCCTCATTTCCAAAAAGATTTGTCTTCTTACATCTCAGCATCCCACTCCTCTGTTCATGCTTTAGACTGTGTCATTAACAAAATAACGCACAACTTCCAAAATCTTGATTTCAAGTTTCCCTTTATCTGCTGACCTCCTCCTGTCATTCCAGTTCTGTTCCCCTCTCTAGCTTCTCCACTTCAGCACTTCCCTGACTCCTCAGGTACCTTCAGTCTCTCGACCCTCTCACTTTTGCATCTTCCATCAACATCCCTCGGGTCCTCATTGCCCTTCTTCCTCACCTCAGGTTCTAAGGCTTCTCATTGTAATCACTGCCTTAACCCCATTGATTCTGTCTCTCTCTGTTCTCAACCCAGTTAATCCACCATTTTACCTATAGTAATTTGCCAGTTAAATCCACTGTTCTGCACCTGCACTTGGATAGCTGAATCTGGCTGGAGAAAAATGCACAGCTTTGTTGACTTGTCTCACTTTAAATCTATAACCACAGACCCCAAAAGGGACCCTTGGCAGTGCCTGGCGGTTCTGTGTTTCCCTGGTTGATTCATTTACCAGTTCTTTCAGATGATTATTTCACAATTTGTCTTCTCTCCTCAAAGCTCAATACATCTTTCCACGTTCTCCCTTTTCCTGAGAAGTTTACTCACTGAGAAGTTCAGGAGTTCGAGACCAGGCTGGCCAACATAATGAAACCCCATCTCTACTAAAAATATATTTAAAAAATTAGCTGGTCATGGTTGTGTGTGCCTGTAATCCCAGCTACTTGGGAGGCTGAAGCAGGAAAATTGCTTGAACCCGGGAGGCAGAGGTTGCAGGGAGCCGAGATTGCACCACTGCACTCCAGCCTGGGCAACAGAGGGAGACTCTGTCTCAAAGGGGGAAAAAAAAGGAAAAGAAAATAGGAGCAATCAGGAAACTTGTACTTGCTCCCTCCCCGAAATCAGCAGTCTTCTGTTATGCAAATGATACGTTGCTGCCCCTAAGGCCAACACTTCAGTGGTACCCTGGATCCCATCCCCTCTCACCCACTGCACTCCAGCCTGGGTGACCGACAGAGCGAGACTCCGTCTCAAAAAAAAAAGACTTTCCTCTTGAAATTACTCCTCTCTTTCTTGTGTCCTCAAATTTTCCTTCTCCACTGTATTGTTCTTACCAGCTTACAACTGATACCTCTTTTTTTTTCTGAGACAGAGTCTCACTTTGTTGCCCAGGCTAGAGTGCAATGGCGTGATTACAGTTCACTGCAGCCTCTACCTCCCATGCTCAAGTGATCCTTCCACCTCAGCCTTCTGAGTAGCTGGGACTACAGGCATGTGCCACCATGTCCGGCTAATTTTTTAATTTTTTTGTAGAGACAGGGCCTCTGTATGTGTGCGTGCATGTAATTAGGTAAGCAAAGATACTGTGTGCCAGTGGGAGTATGGGCTTGTATCAGATGATGCTGTTGGGTTCTTGTGTATGCTCTGTGCTTTTCTGGTCTAATTTCCCCAAGACAGGACTGGACCCAGAGCTGGCTTCCAGGAGATTCACAGACCATCACAGCTGGAAGGAGGCCAAGAGAAAACACAGTCCGCATTCCTCACTTCACATATATGGAAACTGAGGCCTAATTTTTAAATGTTTTTGTAGAGGCAGGGCCTCATTATATTGCCCATGCTGGTCTTGAACTCCTAGGCTTAAGTGATCCTCCTGCCCTGGCCTCCCAAAGTGTTGGGATTACAGGCATGAGCCACTATGCCCAGCCCAATCCTTTATTGATGGAAATTTTTCTTATGTCCATTTCTTCCTTGTTGCAAATATCTGTTTGTATACCTACATACTGGTGGAAAAATAACAACATAAGGTAAATGTTTGGCAGTAGAAATATTAGGTTAAGTGGCATGTTCATTTTTAATTTTTTTTTTGAGAAAGGATCTTGCTCTTTCACCCAGGCTGGAGTGCAGTGGCATGATCTCGGGTCACTGCAACCTCTGCCTCCCAGGTTCGAGCGATTTTCCTGGCTCAGCCTCCCTGAGTAGCTGGGACTACAGGCTCGTGCCACCATGCCTGGCTAATTTTTGTATTTTTAGTGGAGACGAGGTTTCGCCGTGTTGGCCAGGCTGGTCTCGAACTCCTGACTTCAGATGATCTGCCCGCCTCGGCCACCCAAAGTGCTGGGATTACAGGGGTGAGCCACCGAGACCAGCTTTCATTTTTAATTTTTGTGAATATTACCAATTTGCCTCCTAAAAAAGTTGTACCAGTTTATATGGCTACCCATACTTCATGCGATGCCTGTGTACTTGTCCAAACTGGGTGTTACTGAGCTTTTACTTTTTGCTAATCTATGACGTGAAAATGGTATCTTTTTCTGATTTACGCTTATATAATTCTGAGTGAAGTGGAACTTAAATTTTTTTTTTTTTAAATTTTTTTGAGACGAGGTCTCACTGTGTCACCCAGGCTGGGCTGGAGTGCAGTGGTGTGATCTCGGCTCACTGCAACCTCCACCTCTTGGGTTCGAGCAATTCTCGAACCGTGCATCACCATGCCTGGCTAATTTTTGCATTTTTAGTAGAGATGGGGTTTCTTTCTTTCTTTCTTTTTTTTTTTTTTTTGAGCAGCAGCAAGATTTATTGCAAAGAGCGAAAGAACAAAGCTTCCACAGTGTGAGAGACCCAAGCGGGTTGCCCGAGATGGGGTTTCATCATGTTGGCCAGGCTGGTCTTGAATGCCTGACCTCGAGTTATCCACCCGCCTTGGCCTCCCAAAGTTGTGGGATTACAGGCATGAGCCACCATGCCCAGCCAGTAACATTTTATAATGTTAAAAAGAATCCTGTAGGCCGGGCGTGGTGGCTCATGCCTGTAATCCCAGACCTTTTGGAGGCTGAGGTGGGTGGATCACCTGAGGTCAGGAGTTTGAGACTAGCCTGGCAAACATGGTGAAACCCCATCTCTACTAAAAATAGAAAAATTAGCAAGGCGTGGTGGTGGGTGCCTATAATCCCAGCTCCTCGGGAGGCTGAGGCAGGAGAATTGCTTGAACCCAGAAGGTGGGGGTTGCAGTGAGCTGAGATCATACTACTGCATGCCAGCCTGGGCAACAGAGTGAGACTCCATCTCAAAAAAAAAAAAAAAAAAAATCCTGTAGATAGTTTAATTGGGATCATATAAAAGATATATTTTAGGGAAAATCAACATTTTTAGCTGATTGAGCCTTTCTCTTTAAGAAAAATATATGTTTATTCCATTTTCTATTTATTCAAGTTTTTTTTTTAATATCCCTGTGGTATAATATGAAATATATAGTTGTCATTTTGTATCCATGGGAATTGTTCCCAGGACCCCCTTGGATGCCAAAATCCATGGATGCTCAGTTACCTTTTTTTGTCCTTTTCTTGTAGAGATGGGGGTCTCACAATGTTGCCCTGGCTGGTCTTGAACTCCTGGGCTCAAGCGATCCTCTCACCTTGGCCTCCCCAAAGTGCTGAGATTACAGGTGTGAGCCACCATGCCTGGCCTCAAATCCCTTATATAAAATCAGATAGTACTTGCATATAACCTATGCACATCCTCCTGTATACTTTAAATTACAAGTAACTCTAGGTTACTTGTATGTATTACATAACCTAGAGTTACTTGTAATACATAATGCAATGCCTACTCATCACTTCATTCACATGGATTCAACTTAGTACTTAGCATGGGGCAAAATTTAAGTTTTGCTTTTTGGAACTTCGTGGATTTTTTTCTTCAAATATTTTTGGTTCTAGGTTGGTTGAATCCAGGGCTGTGGAACCCACTGATACTGATATGGTATTTGGTATTTGGCCTTTGTTTTGTTTCTGTCACAGCTCTTTTTTTTTTTTTTTTAGATAGTCTCGCTCTGTCACCCAGGCTGGAGGGCAGTGGCTTGATCTCGGCTCACTACAGCCTCTGCCTCCCACGCTCAAGCGATTCTTCTGATTCAGCCTCCCAAGTAGTTGGGACTACAGGTGTGCACTATCACACCCAGCTAATTTTTGTATTTATTTTTTTCTTTTTTTGAGACAGAGTCCCACTCTGTAGCCCAGACTTGAGTGCAATGGCGCGATCTCTGCTCACCACAACCTCCGCCTCCCAGGTTCAAGCAATTCTCCTGTCTCAGCCTACCGAGTAGCTGGGATTACAGGCTCCCACCACCATGTCTGGCTAATTTTTGTATTTTTAGTAGAGGCAGGGTTTCACCATGTTGGCCAGGCTGGTCTTGAACTCCTGACCTCAGGTTATCAGCCCGCCTCGGCCTCTCAAAGTGCTGGGATTACAGGCGTGAGCCACCACGCCCAGCTTGCCTAATTTTTATATTTTTAGTAGAGACAGGGTTTCGCTTTGTTGGCCAGACTGGTCTCAAACTCCTGACCTCAAGTGATCCTCCCGCCTCAGCCTCCCAAAGCATTGAGATTACAGGCGTAAGCCACCGCACCCTTCCTGCTTCTTCCTTCTTAATACTTATTTATTTCTCTTTACTAATTGAATGCACCCCCAATATAATGTTACAGTAGCCATCCTTGCCTTCCACTGGCAGTGCTTATAGTATTTTATAATTAAACGTGGTTGTAACTTAAAAAAAAAAGTCTTTTTTAGTTCTTCTGTGAATCAGCTTTGTTCCCTTTAGAGATTCAGTGAGTCTTCTCTGTCTGCATCCAAATGTTGGTTCAAACCTTGAGCATCACACCCTGCCTGAGGCACCCTTCTCTGGTTTGATGTTGAACTATTGTTCAACAGTCAACTTTTTGGTTGTGCTTGTTTATCTGGCAACAGGTCCTTCGATCAGGACATCCAGTTTACTGTTGCCATTGATTTCACAGGCCTATGAGAGAGACCCTGTCAAGGGCCTCTAAAAACCCAGATACTCCATGTCCTTGCCATTCCCCTGATCTAGTGACCCAGCTGGATAAATGAAAAGACACAAGGGTTGTGCAAATGAGCAGCTAAGTACTGGGAGCTTCTCCAGCTTTCTGAGAAAGAGGAGGGTGGCCCCAGAAGGCTCTGACTGGGTCCAACCCTGCAGCATCTCCCTGAGATGCTGGCATTCCTTGGGCCGATCCCATAGCAGCTGCAGTGGTGTGCTGGTGAGAGAAGATTGTGTGGATTTCTTTCCAGCTTTGTATTCAGCGACAACCTGTTTGTGGTTTGTAAGCGGCCATCGTGGAAGTATTTACACAACGGCAAGCACTAGGACTCAGACCCCCCCCACCTTTCTCTGCTGGTGCTCCTTGGAGAGGCACCCCGTGGCAGTGCAGTTTTGGGGCTGCAGCCTCATTCTTTAGAGAAGGGGCAGGTGCCACTGCTCTCTGAGGGAAGGGCCTTGAGAGAATAGCAGCTGACAGTTCTTCCCTCCCTACTTTCTCAAGAACCCCAGTTTCTAACTCTACCCTTCCCTTTGGTGTCTCCTCAGGATGTGGGCTCTCTTGATGAGAAGATGAAGAGCTTGGATGTGAATCAGGACTCGGAGCTCAAGTTCAATGAGTACTGGAGATTGATTGGGGAGCTGGCCAAGGAAATCAGGAAGAAGAAAGACCTGAAGATCAGGAAGAAGTAAAGCCGCCTGGCTGAGATGGGGGTGGGCAGGGCAGGGCTGGTCAGGGCCGAGCAGAACCGCACTCTTCCCAAATAAAGCTTCCTCCTTGAAACACAAATGTTTCTTACTTACACCCCATCCTGATTTCTTTTCTTGAGACCAGAGAGTGGTAAAGCTCTCTCTTGACCTGAGGATGGATCTGAAAATTATGAGCCCCTTGAGGACAGGGAATGTTATTCATCTTTGAATTCCGCAGCATCTAGCACCAGGTCTCGTACAGAGCAGGTGCCCAATAAATGGTTGAATGAATATATGAAAAGTAGAGGCAGAGGGCTGGGCACAGTGGCTCACGCCTGTAATCCTAGCACTTTGGGAGGCTGAGGTGGGTGGATCACTTGAGGTCAGGAGTTCGAGACCAGCCTGGCCAACATGGCGAAACCTCATCTCTACTAAAAATACAAAAATTAGCTGGGCTGGTGCCTGTAATCCCAGCTACTCAGGAGGCTGAGGCAGGAGAATCACTTGAACCCAGGAGGAGGAGTTTGCAGTGAGCCGAGATCGCACCATTGCACTCCAGCCTGGGGGATAGGAGCGAAACTCCATCTCAAAAACAAAAACAAAACAAAACAAAACAAAAAAAAGAAAAAAGAAAAAAGAAAAGTAGAGGCAGAGATGTGGGGCAGGAGAGGTGACTCGGGCTCAGCTGCATGGTCCTGCTCTGCTTCTTTTTTCTTGGAGTTTGTCTGTTGGATGACAGTGATAGTGGTGAACAGGTATGGAGGGCTTACTAAGTACCAGGTGCAGTGCTAAACATTTTGTCTGTATTGTCTTAGTTAATTCTCACAGTCCTTTGAGGAAGGCACTATTTTTAACTCCTGTATTAAAGATCAGGACACAGATCTTAGTTAAAGTCATAAAGACAAGAATAGGTGGATTTCAGAGCTCTGATTAACCAGGATCCTCTCTGGCTGGGTGCTCAGGAACACTAGGGCCTCCTCCCCTTACCCTCTGGAGCAGTGGGGAAGCCAGAAGGAGGGGCCCGATGTTCTGCTCAAGGACTGTGGGGTGAGGGTGTGGTGGTGCCACCGGAGGCAGAACTTGCCTTGCCTTCCTGGCTTGAGGGGCATATGGTGTACACGGCCACCACCAGAGGGAGCAGGGGCGGGCATCTCGGTGACCAGCCTCCCAGGGCTGTCACTGCCTCACTGGCAGGCATCCATGCAGGGCAGCTATGAGTCCAGAGGAACCTTTAGGCTGAGGGAGCTCCCTGACCCTCTGTGAGAGGGTCCCAGACTGAGACCTCAGAGGGACCCCCAGACTGGGAATCCAAAGGGCCATTGGCAGAGACATTCAAGAGGGGCTCCTGCACTGAAGGGCTCCCTTACCGTGAGAAGCCCTGTGAGGAACCCCCTAGCCTGAGCCTCCTCCTGAGGAACCCAGGCTAAGTCACTCTCAGAGGAACCCACAGGCTGAGAGACCCTCAGAGGGACCTGCAGGTTGAAGCCCTTCAGAGGAACTCTCAGAATGAGACATTGTTGGAAGGTCCTCTCCATTGAGACACACAGGGCCCCGGGTTAAGAAGGTGACATGAGGAGGGATGTAGTGGGGTGTGCTCTGATCTCAGCGTTTAGGAAAGGATCCTGGGAACTTTGGCTCTGGGCCGCACCCCATCCTTGCCCTGACTCATGCCTACTGCTCTGCCCTTCTTCCTACCCCCTCCCAGTGACTTCAGGTTCTAGGTGTCTGGGCCTGGGCAGGTGAGGAGGGCCACTGGGGTTGGGCTCTCTGGGATGTCATTCTGGGTCCTGGATGGGGGGGTGTTGCTCTGCAGCTGGCTTAGGGAAGGCATGGGGCTCTGAGGGAGGGAGAGAGAAACACGTGGCCCGACCAGTTTGGAGTGGGTGTTAGCTGCCAAGCAGCTCAAGTGGGCCTTGCATTTGTGCACTCTGGGCCACTGAGGGGAGCTGAAGGGAGGTCAGGCAAACACTCACTCAATCTGCCTCCCTCCACCAGGCTGCCCTTCTCTGGCTTCTTCCTCCTGATCCAAGTTCTCTACATTCATCTCTCTGCCTCCAGGACTGGTAAAGGCTGGGCTCTGGGATCCAGGCAGGCTTGAGTGTCAGTATCCAAGCTGGGCCTGGCTGGGAGAAGTGTGTGTGTGTGTGTGTGTGTGTGTGTGTGTGTGAGAGAGAGAGAGAGAGAGAGACAGACAGACACACATGGAGGGTACAGAGGCTCCTGCTTCTCCTTCCTGGTCACAGATTCAGACCCCCTCTCCTTCCCTGCCCTGCAGTTCGCCAGGGCCCTTCCACTTCCTAGGGTGACCCCATGAGGTCTCCAAGTCCTCTCTGTCTCCCCAGCCTTCTCGCTTCTCTTTCTCTGTGACTCTGCATGCTGATCTGAGGCCAGGGGTTTCCCAGCCCCAGCCCTCTGTGGCTCCCTCCTCATGGCAGGGTCATGGTAGGCTCTGGAACTCTGGCCAGTGGAGGGTGGGGCCCATAAAGCTGGCTCATAGCCCAGGCTGCTGCAATAGCAGGGGTGGCTTAGGCCCAGCCCCCTGCCTCCCCTCCCTTCCCCCAGGTATAAGAGCTGAGCTCAGGTGAGCTGGCTCCTCCTGTCTTGTCTCAGCGGCTGCCAACAGGTAAGGAAACCCAAGGCTTTTCACCCAAATATACTGCCTGCTGTCCAGAGGGCACACTTAGGGTAAGGGCTGGGGGATCAGATCCTGGAGGTTGGTGTGTGTGTTTCAAGCAGAGGTGGGTGGTTGGAGGAGGTGGAAAGAATTAAGCTAAGGTGAGTCCCAAGGGATTCCTCCTAGATGCGTTGGCCTGGGGGATATGACCTTGGCTCCTGAAGCCCAGGCGGGGCCTGGGCCTGTGTGGTGTTGGTTTTGAACCCCTGGTGAGGCACAGAATATCTGAGGTGGAGCCAAAGGGGGCAGCTGAGAAAGAAATGCTAGACTCTCCCCTCAGCTCAGGCCTACCCCCTCCTCTAAGCAGATCATGAGCCATCAGCTCCTCTGGGGCCAGCTGTAGGACAACAGAACTCTCACCAAAGGACCAGACACAGTGGGCACCATGGGACAGTGTCGCTCAGCCAACGCAGAGGTGGGCTCATTCACTCCTGGCCTTTCTGCTCCCACACTCCTCTCCTTCACCCTGAGGGTCTATGTCCCCCCACTGACTTCTGCCCTTCACCTTGGCCTTGCCCTGCACCCCAGACCCTGTGAGTGAGATGTGAACCCTCTTCTGAGGCCCACACAGGGTGATGCAGATGGAGTCCTCCTGGGAATAGGATGCCTGGGTGCATGCTGGGACCTGCTCTGCCTGCAGCTGGGGGGTGTGGGGAGGGAAGCCTTCCCCAACCTGTAGCTGCTGTGGCCTGGAGGCCGAGCAGGGGGTGGGGGAGAGGGGCTAGATTCTGGGCTCTGGAGTGGGTGGGAGCTGTGTGCCTTCCAGCTGCCTTCTGCCCTGGGGGCTTTGCTAGGCTCCTGGAGAAGCAGGGAGTTGGGGTGCATGGAGCTTCACTGATGTTTGTGATGTCCCCTGCCCTCAGGATGCTCAGGAATTCAGTGATGTGGAGAGGGCCATTGAGACCCTCATCAAGAACTTCCACCAGTACTCTGTGGAGGGTGGGAAGGAGACGCTGACCCCTTCTGAGCTACGGGACCTGGTCACCCAGCAGCTGCCCCACCTCATGCCGGTATGGACGGAGCACACCCCACCTCAGCCAGTACCCTGACTTCCCAAGCAAGTGCTCCGGGACCCCACCCACACTGGCACTTGCAACCCCAGCTCTTCCCCCTTGCCAGTGCTAGGTAGGCTCTGCTCCTGCTGTCTGCCCATGGGCAGGGTGGGGTGGGAAGATTGGAAGGTGCTGCATCCCTGAGCCATGGTTTCTTCACTCCCCTCAGAGCAACTGTGGCCTGGAAGAGAAAATTGCCAACCTGGGCAGCTGCAATGACTCTAAACTGGAGTTCAGGAGTTTCTGGGAGCTGATTGGAGAAGCGGCCAAGAGTGTGAAGCTGGAGAGGCCTGTCCGGGGGCGCTGAGAACTCCCTCTGGAATTCTTGGGGGGTGTTGGGGAGAGACTGTGGGCCTGGAAATAAAACTCCTCTCCTCTACCACCACCCTGTACCCTAGCCTGCACCTCTCCTCATCTCTGCAAAGTTCAGCTTCCTTCCCCAGGTCTCTGTGCACTCTGTCTTGGATGCTCTGTGGAGCTCATGGGTGGAGGAGTCTCCACCAGAGGGAGGCTCAGGGGACTGGTTGGGCCAGGGATGAATATTTGAGGGATAAAAATTGTGTAAGAGCCAAAGAATTGGTAGTAGGGGGAGAACAGAGAGGAGCTGGGCTATGGGAAATGATTTGAATAATGGAGCTGGGAATATGGCTGGATATCTGGTACTAAAAAAGGGTCTTTAAGAACCTACTTCCTAATCTCTTCCCCAATCCAAACCATAGCTGTCTGTCCAGTGCTCTCTTCCTGCCTCCAGCTCTGCCCAGGCTCCTCCTAGACTCTGTCCCTGGGCTAGGGCAGGGGAGGAGGGAGAGCAGGGTTGGGGGAGAGGCTGAGGAGGGTGTGACATGTGGGGAGAGGACCAGCTGGGTGCTTGGGCATTGACAGAATGATGGTTGTTTTGTACCATTTGATTAATAAAAAAAAATGAAAAAAGTGAAACATGTTGTCTTGACTGGACACCCACTCCCTGAGGGTCCACGGGTGAGAGGAGCTTGGGGGTGAATGGCAAAGTCATTGGTAGGGTGGGGCACGTGGGGCTGGAGTGGTTGGCTGTGGAAGTGAATGGGGACTCACTTTTCCCTATGGGTTTGGGTTGAGGGTGGTACCAGGTCCAAAAGGGCAACATGGTCCTCTCTGAGGGACAGGCTCCTCTTTGCCAATGGGCGGGCCCTCTTATAGGAGAGGAGGGTATGTGTGCACACGGGGAAAAGGATATTAGTCCAGGTGTTCTGAGCCCTGGCTGACACAACCAGGGAAATGGGGTGGGTGGGGGTGGGGGGCGGTTAGAAACAGGCTTACTGGCCTGAGTTTGAATCTCAGATCTGCCACTTATCATTGGAATTTTGGGCATGCTCTTAGTATCAGTTTCCTCATCTGTAAAATGGGGGATATGAATATTACTTCCACAGGATTGCCAGGAGGACAATGCCACACATCATGTAAAGCACTTATCACATGGCGAGTGCCCAGTGACCCAATATCATTCCCGCTGGAGTGGGCAAGTGGGCCCCTCTTTGGTTTCAGCTGCTGCCCTAGTGTAGGGAGGTCGAGCTGGCCAGTTTCCTTGGGTATCTTAGGGAAACGGTGGGGTGTGGGGAGTTTCCAGAGGAGTCTTCTGGTGTACATGAGGTATCTTAGGGCTGGGTCTCAGGAGAGCTGACGGGTCAGACTAGAGACAGAAGACCAGGGAGCCAGACAGGTCCCTGGCATCTGCCTTCTGATTGGAGCACAGAAGTCGGGCGTTACTCCTGAAACCCCAGTGGCAAGGAGGTTTCTGTGGCCAGTTAGGCTGGCCTGGAATGTTAACTGAACTTGTCTGTTGGGAGCCCCTGAAACTGGGATCCCAGTGACCCAGGTGAGAAAGGCAGGTGATAGTCCTTCCCTTCCTTTCTCTACCCTGTCAGGTTCTGCTCAGCTCCTGCGGGGCTGGGAGGGTGGGGTTGGGGGAGTGCCAGTTTTCACCACTCCCTCTGGGATGGGGGTAGAGGGGTGTGAAAAAAGGTGTGTATCCCTTTAACAAGGGCCCAACCCCAGGGCCAAGTCAAGAAGGAGCTCAGCCACTATCTCCCCACCGAGCCAGCTCAGCGGGCAGGGCTGGGAGGGAGTGGGACAGATTCTGGGAGTGCAGCGGGGAGGAGTCCCGGCTGGGCTGAGCGCAGGGAGCTGCTTGGCAGTGCCAGAGCCCAGGCCCCAGAGCCCTGCTGGAGAGGAGGCAGCCTGAGGCAGCAGGTGAGCACCCTGGGCCCGGCCTGGGAGGTCTGCGGCTGCCGGAGGGCCCCACAGTATTGGGAGGCCAGGAGAAGGGAAAGTGAAGGGGGCCTGGGGAGAGGGGCCTGCCAGAGACCAGGCAGGAAGATTTTGGTAATTATTAACTTTCTCCCACAGGCCAGTTTGGGAATGGGGAGTCCTGGGGGGTTGGGGGCTGGGTGAGGCCTTTAGAGGGATGGATGGGGTGGTGAGACCCCCTCCCTGCCGCAGCAGCTGACGGAGCTCCTCTCCAGGGGCAGAGCATTTGGAAGCTTTGACCACAGCTACTCGATCCTCCCCAAAAGGAGAGGACAAATGCGTGTTGGTCTGGGTTGGGGGTGGTCAGAGCTTGGACACAGGCCTTGCTGGGTTCTGGGAGCTGTGTCCTAGGGGAGGTGATGGGGTCCAGAGGGAACCAGGCAGGTTCCAGGTAGCCTGAGATTCCGAGATGAGGAGGCGGGGGCTGAGGTGGCGTCCCCTCTACCTCACGACCCAAGCAGGCCCCACTGTGTTCCAGGAGCTGTTCCTTGAGAGGGATGATGAGATCTGGGAGGAACCCGAGTGAGGCTGTGGGGAGCCTGCGAGCTCCCTGGGAGAGGGAAAGATGGAGAGAGGGGGGCTGAACCTCGGCAGCTTCTCCACCTCAGGACCCAGGCAGGCCCCGGCTTGAGCTGCTTTTCTTGGCAGAGCCACCTGCACTATGGGAGCCTTCCCCTGCCCAGCCCAGTGGGGATGGTGGTGAGGGCAGGGGTGCTGGGGAGCTGGCTCTGCCTTTCCCCACATTCTAGTAAGTGTTGGTGAGGCTGGGGCAGCTGTGTGTGTGTTGGGGGAGGCGGGGGCAAGATCCACGCTGAACTCCTCCAACTTCACTTGCCTGGAAAAATTTCAGAGGCTGGTTTCTTGCTCCAAGAGCTGAAGTGAGTGGAAGGGTGATGGGTTACCCAAGCAGAGGGCATCAGGAATGGCCGAGGTCCTTGCTCCGTGTGTGTGTGTATGTGTGTGTGTGTGTGTGTGTGAGAGAGAGAGAGAGAGAGAGAGAGAGTTAGACGCAGAGCCCTGTGAGGATGGTGAGGGGTGAGGCAGGGGGGTTACCTCACAACCCAAGCAGGCCCCACTATGCTCTGGGAGCTGTTCCTGGAGAGGGCCTTGTGGAATTGGAGAAAGAACACAGGAAGGAGCAGAGAATGGAACAGCTGAGGCTGGAGAGATTTCATTTGAAACAGCCTTGCTGATAGAGGTGGCATTGTCAGCCCAGTTCAGATGGCACCTTCCCTATATATTGAAGTTAGAGAGGACAAATGAGTAAATGAAAAAGGGAATGAATGAATGAATGTGCAAGAGAGTGAATGCATTATTGAATGAGCAAGTGAATGAATGAGAGTGAATAAATGAGCCAATAAATGAATGAGTAAGCAAACTCATGGTGCCTAAGTGAGCAAATGAATTCCAGGTAGATGGAAGGGACACAGAGAATCCATACTTAGTCTTGACAGTGGGCTAGGCTCTGGAGAGAACAGTGACCAGGAGGGACAGGAGTCTAGGGACACATCCCAACACTTGGAAAAAACTGAAGACTCCAGAGGTGTGTGTGGGGTGAGAAGAGAAGGTGGACTTAGGACGGTGTGGTGGATGTTTGGAGCTCTAGATGGAAGGAGCCTGGGGATGCTAGGGGTGGTTAGGAGGCATTTGGAGGGCGTGGAGCCCAGAACCTGGGGGTGGGAGGGTGGGGCTGGAGTGGCTGGGATCCAGGGGCATGGTGTCAGGGCAATTTGGGCTTTTGGAGAAGTCAGCAAGCTGGGCTGAGGTGGGTGGGGTGGGGGTGGGAGACTGCTTGTTGCTCAATGATGAATCAGCCAAGCGGAAGACAATGAGAACACTGGGGTAGGGCTGGAGGCCTGAGGTGAGAGGGCCCATTGGAGGACACGTGGTCCTCCCATTCCCACATTTCTGGAAGGCTCCTGTGTACACTGTCCACTCAGGCCAGGATCTACCTGTGGCAGGGCCAATGCAGGAACGACCTCCTGCTTGACCTTTCTAGGAAGCGGCTGATGGGATAGAACATCTGCCCCACCCCTGAACCAGGAGACCTGGGGCCTGGCTGGTGGGGGAATGGGGCAGGCGGGAGAAGCAGGTGGCCTGTGGGGTGGGTGGGGTGGCAGATCCTGTCTCCTGGCCTCCAGGGGAGGGAGGCAGAGGAGGATAACGATCCCTGCCTGCCCGCTACCCTATCCTTCCTTCAGAAAAAGCTCCAGAAAAGCGCTTGTCAGATGGTTATCTCCAGCACTGTCCATTTTACCGAAGGTGGGGAGCGGGTGGATTCCTGGGAGGAGGGGTTGGGAGCTGAAGCCCTGAGGCGCTGGAGCTCCCGCTCTGGGTCTCCCAGTACTCCTGGGAGCAGGTGGCAGAGTCATCTCTGGGGCTCATCTGTGTCTTGGCCACTTGGCTGCTGCCAGAGGCCAAGCAGGGGTTGAGTCATGGTATTGAGGAAGGCCAGGAGGAGACAGCTCAGAGAAATGACTCCAAGGAGGCAGGTGGTGGGAGAGGTGGGCTAGCTTGTGGGGAGAGTGGCAGAGGGAGGTGCACCACCCATTTCCTTCCCTCTTCCTCTCCCTGACCGTTTCCCACAAGATCCCTCATTTAGGGAACAAGCATTGGGATGGTTAAGTGTGGGGAGTTTCTCTGAATTATCTTCCCACTTCCAAGTCTTGGTTGGGAGTGGACTTGGCACAGTCCCTCCAGAAATGGGCACGGTTTTCAGAATCACCTGGAATACTGGTCATGAACCTGAGCCACCTCCAACCCAAGGGCAGCACAGCAGACAGACCACAGGTTGAACAATGGTCTTCCTCTTCAACTGTAAATGTTAAAGTGTTCGTATGAAAGTCTTACAGCGGTATAGACAGGGAACCACGCAGTTACACACTTAAATAAAAGAATATGGAAAAGCGTGTGGCTTCCTGCCATCCTGGTACTCTGCTCCATCCTCCCAGCCAAGGACCAGAGGGTTTGGGCAGGCGGAGGAGGGGAGACAAGGGCAGGATTTCCCTTCAGAGAAGCCGCAGCCTGACTCTTCCTCTCAACTCTCCTTCCTTCTTGCTTCCTGGCCTGTTCCCTCCTGGTCTCTCCCTTCCTTCAGAAGAGGCTTCATGAAAGAAAAAGCTTAAAAGGTGGTCAGGGACGTGCAATACCTGTTATCAGGGCTGGAAGGAGGTGGAATATTTATAGAATGTGTACCTTGAGCAAGGCACTGGACCAGGCAATGTGGGCTGGAGAGATGCAGAGATTAAAAGCAGGGGGTGGTGTATATCCAGGATTTAAAAAACTGTCCTAAAGTCTGAGTCCCGCCGCTTGGTTCAGAAAATACATTGGCCATGTGTAAGAAAAACTATGCTTGTCTCAAGGAGCAAGACAGGACCCAGAAAGACACTGTGGCCTCACCAGTTAGTGGGCCCCAGCCAGTGCTAGCTGAGTGGTGATGACAGACATGTCTGTGGGAGTCAGGGAGGATGGCACCCAGTGCAGGGGTCAAGGCAGGCTTTCTTCGGAGGCGTGGCTTGGGCGGGGTGAGAGTGATTGGCAGGCTGGCTGGAGAGGGCAGGGCAGCCGGCATGGGAGTAGGAATGGCCACAAGTGGCCAACGGAAAGCAGGTGGCAGGACAGGAGGCTGTGGTGGGGCCTGACCAAGCAGCCTTTCCTTCCAAATCTGACTGTGGCTTGCTCAGGCCCCTATGGTGGCTGTGACCCTGTTTTGTCCATCTCCTTTCACCAGGACCCGCCGGGTGAGGGTGACTGGAGCACATTCCTGGGCTTGGGGGTGGGAAGGGAGTCTGATTTGCCTGGGGTTGATGTGGGGGGGCTTTGGGCATGGCCGTGACTCACAGAGTAGATCCAGATCCGCCTGCTCCCCTCATATCCTGTTATTCAGAAGGCTGTATCCGCTTAGAAAGTGTCTTTTGTCCTGGGGTGAGAGGGTGACGCATGTGCCCTCTGGCAGTCTGCTGCTGTGTCCAGAGTCCGACTCCAGCTGGGCTGTAACTGGGCTTGGCCCTGCCTTAGGTAACGAGGTGTGGGTGGGGGTGTTCTTGGGTCCTGCTGTGTATTTAGGGATAGGAATAAGGGAGGAGAGGCTAGCGGGGTGTGTTGGGAGAGCTGCACAAAATCTGATCCAATTGATCTGGACCTTGTCCTTTCCCATAAGGGGCAGCCAGGTTCTGAGATCCGGGACTCACTGTCCTGGAGCCCGGCAAGGGATTGGGGAAGGCCTACATCTTCCTTTCTGCTTTGTTGCCTGGGGCTGGGGTCTCAGCCAGTCCTGAGAGTGGGAGGCAGTAGCCTCTGCCCCTAACCTCCATGGCTCATCCCAGCTGTCCCAGCCATGCTTGGCCCTGGGAGAGGTGGGCCAGCTGTGGAGCAGGGTGGGAGAACAGGTGGATTCTTCTCTTCCCATGAGAGCCTCTTGCCCCGTAGGGCTCTGACACTAGGGATCTTGCTCCCTAGGGCTGGAACCTGGTGCCTGGGGCTGGGGCAGGGCCTGGAGAACCTGTTGAGGTGGTTGAGCTGGGGAGCACCTGGATTAGAGGAGCCGCATAGTTCTCATTCCAGGGCTCACTCTCCCCCACCCACTCTGTTCCCCTTTTCCTGCCACCTTCTTCTCCAGGGACCAGAAGCAAGGGAGGAGGAGGGACCCAGGGCCTAGGGTGGGCGTGGAGGAGGAGGTATGGCCTGTGGGTGTCTCTTCTCATCTCCCCTCCTCCTGGTGTCCAGGCCCCGCCAGCAGGCGAAGCAGGGAGATGTCAGACTGCTACACGGAGCTGGAGAAGGCAGTCATTGTCCTGGTGGAAAACTTCTACAAATATGTGTCTAAGTACAGCCTGGTCAAGAACAAGATCAGCAAGAGCAGCTTCCGCGAGATGCTCCAGAAAGAGCTGAACCACATGCTGTCGGTAAGGCCTCTCACCCAAGGGCCTTGCCTCCCTCTCCCCTTCCCTCCCCTGCAAGCCTCTGGCCTCTGAGGGTGTCTTTCCCTGCTGAGGCCTCTATCCTTCCAGTGCCCCCCTAACTCCAGGGTCTCCTACACCCCCAGGCCTCTGTCTTCTCAGGATGCTTAGGCCTAGCCAGTGAGGGCTATATTTGCATTTCCCAAGGGAAGCAGCTGTCCAGGCCAGATCCTGGGTCTCTGCCTAGGGTCCTGCCTGGAGTCTCTCTGGGGCTTCCACCATCAGCATTGCTGACCCCTGCTTCCTCCCCAGGACACAGGGAACCGGAAGGCTGCGGATAAGCTCATCCAGAACCTGGATGCCAATCATGATGGGCGCATCAGCTTCGATGAGTACTGGACCTTGATAGGCGGCATCACCGGCCCCATCGCCAAACTCATCCGTGAGCAGGAGCAGCAGAGCAGCAGCTAGAGACCCCTTTGGCCACACCTTCCAGGCACGGGCCTGATGCTCCGCCCTGGTGCTCTCCTCAGGCTCCCTCCTCAGCCTCCTGCCCACCCAGGGCCCTTTACTCTCTTCTCCCTCCAGATCTTCCTCTGACCCTTGCTGAACTGGGGTCCCTTTGTGAGTGTCTCAGTCTAGGGGTACCTCCCTCCCTGGGGGGTCTCAGCTCCTGGAGTCGCAGGCCCTTGGGGCCCCTCTGTGAGATCTCAATGCTGTCTGGGGACCCTAAGAGTTTTCTCACCTGTTCAGTCTCATCTAACCTTCCAACGTCTGATGTTCCTGCCAAATTCCTGCCTGATTCTGGGTCCGTCCTGACCTCCAGAGGTTAGCTTGGTGCTTGAGGTCTCCCTGCTCTTGGTGGCAGTGGTAGCAGCAACAGCAGCAGCAGCAGCAGCAGAGATCTCTCCACTTTCCCTTAGCCCCTCTGCTGGGTAGAGAGGCACTTTCAGGGACTTCCCTCCAGCTGCCTCTTCATCTGGGAATGAGCTAAGCAAGGCTGAGCCTCCTCCTGTTGCTTGAAATAATGATGATATAAAGGCTGGATTTGGAGTTTGTATCCCCTGGTCCCTCTGGAATGCTCATTAAAACCTTCCCACTCCTTGGAAACATTTTATGCTTTGGTGGTCTTAGCCCTTGGGCCCTGTGACAAGAGAGAATCTCACAGAAGAACCTCAAAGGCAGAGCAAGAAAGGAGCCAGAACTCCTGAATTCCAACAGGCACTGTCAGCTGTGGGCCAGCAGCTCCCTCCATCCTCCTCCATGAAGGGCCAAAGGCCTTAGGTCACCATCTCTGGGCCCTTTTAGCCCAGATTCAGACTCAAATTCAACTTCCAGGCACACTATAAGTCCCGTTTAGTCCTCACTGCAATTCTACGAGAGAGGGACCATGACCCTTAGTCTTTTTTTTTTTTTTTTTGGAGCAGAGAGTTTAATAGGCAAGAAGGAGCAAGAAGGAAGGGAGAAGGAAGAAGCTCCCCTGTACAGAGACAGAGGGAGGGAGGCCCCAAAGCTGAGAGAGGGAACCCCACCTGCCACAGATACCATCTAGGTATATATACAGAGGCTGGAGGAGGAGGAGTCTGATTTGTATAGGGCTCAGGGGATTGGTTTGACTATGTGTGTCATTCACGTAGCCCTCTGACAAAGCTGGCCCTCACACCCTAGCCTTTTTTTTTTTTGAGATGGAGTTTCACTCTTGTTGCCCAGGCTGGAGTGCAATGGCGTGCAATCTCGGCTCACCACAAGCTCCGCCTCCTGGGTACAAGCAATTCTCCTGCCTCAGCCTCCCGAGTAGTTGAGAATACAGGCATGTGCCACAATATCCCGCTATTTTTTTTTTTGTATTTTTAGTAGAGACGGGGTTTCTCCATGTTGATCAGGCTGGTCTGGAACTCCTGACCTCAGGTGATCCGCCCGCCTCGGCCTCCCAAAATGTTGGGATTACAGGCGTGAGCCACCGCACCTTGCCCCACCCTAGCCTTTTAATATGCAAATGAAGGTCTACACACCTGCGGATATGTGAGGGTAGCCACATTGCCAGGAACATGTGGGGAAAGGGCAAGAAGGCCGGGGGAATCACCATGTTTGGGTGGACCCAGTTTCTAAGGGCTTGCATTTGCATATCAAAGGTTGCCAACCTGGCTCTAAGAGCCGGGGCTTTACAAGAAACTTTTCTGGAGATGCTTCAAAAAAATGAAAACTCCAGCCTGACCAACATGGAGAAACCCCGTCTCTACTAAAAATACAAAATTAGCCGGGCGTGGTGGCGCATGCCTGTAATCCCAGCTACTCGGGAGGCTCAGGCCAGAGAATCGCTTGAACCCAGAAGGCGGAGGTTGTGGTGAGCCAAGATCGCACCATTGCACTCCAGCCTGGGCGACAAGAGCAAAACTCCGTCTCAAAAAAAAAAGAAAAAAAAAACCAAAAACAAAAAACTTCCCAAGGACCCAAGGACCCATTTTCCTCTCTATCTGCCTAAAATAATTTCTTAATAACTCCTACAACATTCCCCCCTGTAGAGATGCCACACTAACTGCTGTTAGGGAGTTTTGGGCGACGACTCCTTCTGGCTACTTCCTGTTGCAAAAGGGCGTCGAATGGGGAAGAGCAGCTAGGGCTCCTCCTGGGGTCAATCTAAGGGTCCTCAGAAGAATGGTGTGTCCACGTGTGGTTCTGTTTACAGCACCATTTGGAGTTTGATTGCTTCTAGATGAGAAGAAACAATCTGAGTTATAGTATTGTGTATACAGGGTCCAAATATCAATACAAGACACATAAGCAAGAGAGGGCTTAATAAAGGGGTTAACCAATTCCATAAAGAAGACTGGAATTTATTAAAGAGGGATTGTAGCCACTCAGGAATCAATAATTTTGATTTGATTTTTAAGTACTTGTAGATTTTCCTTTACTTTAACTAGAGGCGTTAATCCGAAAGCAGCATGTTTCATTGAAAACTGCATCACTAAACCCAATAAAAAGTCCTAGCAGATTCAGTGGTAGTAAAACTTTTATGCTTCCTTTTCATTAGTAACTATTATCCCTGCTATAAGGATAATGATTAAGCAAAATATGACAGCAATGGAAACTCTCTGTTTAATATTTCAGTTAGAAGGTGCTACCATGTATAATCCTATTGCAAATAATAGAGTGAGTATAGCTAGATACTCACTCTATTGGTAGATAATTTCCATCTAAACTTTTACCTGTCAAGATATAGAATTCCCCTTTGGGGGTCTATGAAGTTCCTTGGTTTTATTTTCCTAAACGAAGAAACCTCTGGGTTATGGGCACCCTACTCACTTTTATTACCTGGTAGAATTTGCAGAATAATTGCCCAGAACTAATATATTGATTCAGATTTTATATTACCCATCCCTTAATTTTTCTTCCAAGCTGCAGGAGATCACTGCTTGATTCACAGGAATAAGCAGGGTTAGTCGAAAATGTAGGCAAAAAGCTTGAAAACAATGAGACTAGGACTTAATGACAAATGTATAATAAGCTTTGGAGCACAATTTTTCTCTCTAGTCCTCATTCTTGGTAAAAACAAATTATGAATAAACTGTAGTCTTATACTTGCCCTGATTATTTGCATAAAGTGCAGCAAGAATGGTTATTTGTACACAGGCCTTTTGATTGGCTTTGATGAAACTCTGTTTCACAAGGAATTTCAGATAAGACTATTAAAGCCTAAAGTTTGTATTTGAGGATACAAACCTCAAATACCTGTTAGTTGGGTGATCCTCTCCTCTTGAGGTCCCAAGATAAACTCGGAGCTCCCAGACATGTTAAAAAATGACATTCTTTACTGACCACAGGTTAGGAACCCTGTCCAGAGACTGTGTAGACAAGGTATGAGGCCAGTTCTCCCAAAGCAGCTTTTATTGGCTCTGCTTGTCAAGCTTGATTCAGATAGTTTCCAAATTCTAGAGGAACTAGGCAGAGAAATAAACATGCTCCAAATTTTGTTCATAGGAGTACACCTTACTCAATTATTAAAGGCCCTAAATAGCTTAAAATAAGTTTCCTTGACTCAGTCTCATGAACGAATTTCCTTTCCTGGCCAACGCACTAAAATGATACGGCTCTGATGAGTGGAGGAACACCAGGGTTCTTGGTGCTCATGCCAGTTTAGATAAAACGACATGGACATACGTGGAGTGGTTTTAAGGAGCGGAGAGTTTAATAGGCAAGAGGGACAAGAAGGAAGGGAGAAGGAAGAAGCTCCCCTATACAGAGACAGAGGGAGGGGGGCTCCAAAGCCAAGAGAGGGAACCCCCATGACCCTTAGTCTTGAGCCATGAGTGGCACTGAGGCTCTGAATTCTCATTAGTAGACTATCCCGATACAGAGAGAAGTTGTGGGATGGAGAAGTAGAGGTGCAAGGAAGAAGGAGTGTGGGAGGCCAGGTGGAATGGAAGCCATGACTTGCAGCTGCTGGAGGGGACATTGCCAGTTCCTTGGTTTCTCCCCTGCTCTTGCACTGAGGGAGATCCCAGTAGGAAACCCACCGTGCAGAACTGGGCATCAGCAGTTTTTAAATGGGAACAGCTTAAGACTTTCCAAAAAGATGCACAGGCACAATAGTTTTATTGGCATCCACTTACAGATCCTCAGCCTTCTAAAATTGATCTGCCCTGGAACAGGGTGGCACTCAAGGTGTTGTACTGTTCCTCCTTTCCCACCCCCAGTAGCTGGGATTATAGGCTGGCGCCACCACACTCAGCTAATTTTTGAATTTTTAGTAGAGAAGGGGTTTCACTATGTTGGGCAGGCTGGTCTCGAACTCCTGGCTTCAAGAGATCCACCTGCCTCAGCCTACCAAAGTGCTGGGATTACAGGCATGAGCTGCCGTGCCCGGCCTACTATGCTACCTTGACAGAATGATAAAGAATGAGTTAACATGTCTTGTTGGCAGGGGGGAGGGGGGTGGTTCTATCTATCTATCTATCTATCTATCCATCCATCCATCTATGTATCTATCAATCTATCATCTATTTATCTACCTACCTATCTACCTATCTGCTATCATCTATCTATCTATCTATCTATCTGTCTATCTATCTATCTATCTATCTATCTATCTATCTATCTATCATCTATCTATCTATTGCTATCTGTCAACTGGTAAAAAAGACACAAATTTACTCTCTTTTTTTAGTGTGCATTACAGTATTTTTAACTGTATATACATTGTACAACAGATCTCTAGAACTTTTTCATCTTGCACGACTGTAACCCTATACCCTTTGAACAACAACTGTTTCTCCCTCCCCACAGTGAATATAATGTTACTTTCTGTTTCTTTTCTTTTCTTTCTTTTTTCTTTCTTTTTTTTTTTTTGAGGCAGATCTTGCTCTGTCACCCAGGCTGGAGCGCAGTGGCACAATCTTGGCTCACTGCAATCTCGACCTCCCTTGTTCCAGTGATCCTCCTGCCTTAGCCTCGCGAGTAGCTGGGACTATAGGTGTATGCCACCACGCCCAGCTGATTTTTGTATTTTTAGTAGGGATAGGGTTTTACCATGTTGGCCAGCCTGGTCTGGAACTCCTGACCTCAAGTGATACATCTGTCTTGGCCTCCCAAAGTGTTGGGATTACAGGTGTGAGCCACCGTGCCCAGCTATTCTCTTTTACTTATTTCTGCTCTAAACTTTATTATTTCCTTTCTTCTGCTAACTTTGAGATTAGTTTATTCTTTTTCTAGTTCCTCAAAGTGTAAAGTTAGGTTGTCAATTTGAGATCTTTCTTCTTTTTCTTTTTCTTTTGTTTTGTTTTTTGAGATGGAGTCTTGCTCTGTCGCCTAGGTTGGACAACAGTGGCACGATCTCAGCTCACTGCAACCTCCGCCTCCCAGGTTCAAGCAATTCTCGTGCCTCAGCCTCCCGAGTAGCTGGGATTACAGGCACATGCCACAAGGCCCAGCTAAGTTTTTGTATTTTTAGTAGAGACAAGGTTTTACCATGTTGCCAGTCTGGTCTCCTGACCTCAGGTGATCCGCCCACTCAGCCTCCCAGAGTGCTGGGATTATAGGTGTGAGCCACTGTACCTGGCCATCTTTCTTTTATTTAAATTTAGCAATTACCACTATAAACTTCCCTCTTTATACTACTTTTGCTGCATCTCATAAGTGTTGGTATGTTGTGTTTTTGCTTTTATTTTCTCAATTTTTTTTTTTTTTTTGAGATGGAGTCTTGCTCCGTCTCCCAGCCTGGAGTGCAGTGGTGCGATCTCGGCTCACTGCGAGCTGGGCCTTCCGGGTTCACACCATTCTCCTGCCTCAGCCTTCCGAGTAGCTGGGACTACAGGTGCCCGCCACCACGCCCGGCTAATTTTTTTGTATTTTTTTTTTAGTAGAGACGGGGTTTCACCGTGTTAGCCAGGATGGTCTCGATCTCCTGACCTCGTGATCCACCTGCCTCGGCCTCCCAAAGCGCTGGGATTACAGGCATGAGCCACCATGCCCGGCCTTTCTCAAGATACTTTATAATTTCCCTTGTGGTTTCTTCTTTGACCCACTGGTTGTTCAAAAGTGTGTTGTGCAATTTCCACATATTTGTGAGTTTTCTAGTTTTCCTACTGCTATTGATTTCTAGTTTGATTTCATTGTGATCATAAAAAATACTTGGCATGATTTCAATCTTCTTAAATTTAAGGTTTACTGTGTGACCTAACATGTGCTCTCTCCTGGAAAATATTCAGTGTGTGTTTAGGAAGAATGTGTATTCGGATGCTATCAGGTGGAGTATTCTTTTTTTTTCTTTTTTTCTTTTTTTTGAGATGGAGACTCGCTCTGTTACCCAGGCTTGGAGTGCAGTGGTGCGATCTCGGCTCACTGCAACCTCCGCCTCCTGGGTTCACGCCATTTTCCTGCCTCAGCCTCCTGAGTAGCACCCGCCACCATGCCCGGCTAATTTTTTTGTATTTTTCTTAGTAGAGATAGGGTTTCACCGTGTTAGCCAGGATGGTCTTGATCTCCTGAGCTCATGATCCACCCGCCTCGGCCTCCCAGAGTGTTGGGATTACAGGCGTGAACCATCACGCCCGGCCATCAGGTGGAGTATTCTATATATACTCTTAGGGACAATTGGTCTATAATGTTGTTTAGGTTCTCTGTTTCCTTATTGATCTCCTGTATGGTTGTTCTATCATACATACATATTTTAAATGGATGATGGAGGCCGGGTGCAGTGGCTCATGCTTGTAATCCCAGCACTTTGGGAAGCTGAGGTGGGCAGATCACCTGAGGTCAGGAGTTTGAGACCAGACTGGCCAGCATGTTGAAACCCCGTCTCTGCTAAAAAATACAAATATTAGCTGGATGTGGTGGCACATGCCTGTAATTCCAGCTACTCAGGAGGCTGAGACATGAGAATCACTTGAACCTGGAAGGCAGAGGTTGTAGTGAGCCGCGATCATGCCACTGCACTCCAGCCTGGGCAAAAGAGTGAGACTGTGTCTCAAAAAATAAATGAATAATTAAATAAATAAATGGATGGTGGAGGGTATCAAGTCATTGTAATATTTAGATTAATTAATTAATTAATTTATTTATTTATTTTAAGACAGAGTCTCACTCTGTTGCCAGGCTGGAGTGCAGTGGCACGGTCTCGGCTCACTGCAACCTCTGCCTCCTGGGTTCAAGCAATTCTCTGCCCCAGCCTCCCAAGTAGCTGGGATTACAGGCATCCACCACCACGCCCAGCTAATTTTTTGTATTTTTAGTAGAGACGGGGTTTCACCGTGTTAGCCAGGATGGTCTCGATCTCCTGACCTCGTGATCCGCCCACCTCGGCCTCGCAAAGTGCTGGGATTACAGGCGTGAGCCACCGCGCCCGGCCTGATATTTAGATTTAATTGAACATATATTTAGAACAGAATCTTAGCAGTTATATTCTAAAACGTTGCAATATGTAAAACACTTCAGAAACTGCACACTTGGCAATGATTTAAGCATGATGAAAAATCTTAGCTGTCAACCTGAAAAATGTGCAAGCCAGTACATAGTTTACGAAATTCCTTTAGGGCTCAAGAAAAGAACAATTCCTTTAGGGAGCACAGAAACAAACCTTGTGAAGACAGACTACTGCTTTAGGGAACAGCAGGGTCACCAGCAATGCAGAGTAGGTGCTACCTAGGAAGGCTTCCTAGAGGAGGCATGAGCTGGCTGGAACAGAAGGCAGGAGAGGGGCAGGCCTGGAGGGGGTGAGGAGGAAAAAGGCAAAGAGCCTTCTAGAAGACAGAGCAAGGATGATGGTGCCAAGGCCTTGTGGTGGTGAAGGAGTTGGATCCTCGAAGCCCAGGGGATGGGGGAATCTCCTGGAAAATCCTGGAGGCAATTCAGGATAGAGCTGCCTTTCCTGCCTCCTCTCTCATTTTCCAGTCCTCAATACTGTGCCTGTTCCCTCTCACCCCACTCAGCATTCCCATCTTTCCTTCCAAAGGGAGAAGGGGCCAGATGTGGTTGCTCACGCCTGTAATTCCAGCACTTTGGAAGGCCGACGCAGGCAGATTGCAGGCAGGTTGTCAGGAGTTCAAGATCAGTCTGGCCAAGATGTTGAAACCCCGTCTCTAATAAAAATACAAAAAATTAGCTGGGCGTGGTGGTGCACACCTGTAGTCCTAGCTACTCAGGAGGCCAAGACAGGAGAATCGCTTGAACCTGGGAGTTGGAGGTTGCAGTGAGCCAAGATTGCACTACTGCACTCCAGCCTGGGCGATAAATAAATAAATAAATAAATAAATAATAAATAAAAGGAGTTGGAAACTGGGGAGAGAGGGCAATATTATCTCTGTATCAGAGACAAGAGAGAGACTCTCTTAGGAGGGGTGAGGGAACAGCTGCAGGCTGTTTGGGCCAGCCCCATCTCTGTCCCCAGGACCACTTCTGCTTCCTTGAGAGAAGATGGGCTTTGCTCCCCTCACTGCCTGCAGTACTTGGATGAAACCAGCCCTTCCACCCTACCAAGACTGTAGGACAGCTGGCAGGAAATGAGTATGTGTGTGATGCTAATTAGAAGTCTGTTGCTAGGGGGTTTAAGGGCTCTGGGGAGGAAGCCGAACTTCAGAGGAGGTCAGAGGACTGTAACAGCAGGCAGAGCTTTGGCTTCAGAGCCTGGAGCCAGAGAGATCCAAAAGGAGGAAAAGCAGCCACTGGAGGGTCAGTGGGCTCAGCCTGTGGCCTCCCTCGGGACTGCTGGGGCAAGAGAAGGGCATGCCTCCCTTACCCAGGAGCTGTGAACCAGGTGCCTCCCTGAGCATATCAGGAGAGAGAAGAGCCAGAAGCAGGTCTCTGTGGGGCCTCACAGTGGAGCTGAGAAGGCCTTTCCTCTGTCTGGGGTCCAGCGCTGGCCTGGCCCAGTGTCTGACCCTCTTGGGACTGAAGTGGTGGGTGCCCAATAAGTTGTGCCTGTCAAACCCATCTGTAGCAGACCTGTCATTGTTTTTTATTTTTGAGACAGGGTCTTGCTCTGTTGCCCAGGCTGGAGTAGGGGTGTGATTACGGCTCACTGCAGCCTCGACCTCCCCAGTTCAAGCAATCCTCCTACCTCAGCCTCCTGAATGGCTAGGACTACAGGTGCAGGGTCACCATGCCTGGCTAATTTTCAAAAGTTTTCTGTAGAGATGATGTCTCTTTATGTTGGCCAGGCTGGTCTTGAACTCCTGGGCTCAAGTGATCTTCCCACCTTGGCCTCCCGAAGTGCTGGGATTATAGGTGTGAGCTACCGCACCTGGCCTCAGATCTATCATTCTTTAGGGTGAGAGCCTAGCTCATTTTGTCACATAGGGTAAGAAACCTGAAACTATCTGTGTCAACTTTTGTATTTTCTGTAAATTTGGTTTTATTTTACATTTAGATTCCTAGTAAAGTCCCTTTTGAAAAACTAAACATACTTTCTTTGTCCAGTGTTAAAAGTGTTGTTTTTGGCTCGGCATGGAGGCTCACACTTGTGAGCTCCCATCCCAGCACTTTGGGAGGCTGAGGAGGGAGGATTGTTTGAGCCCAAGAGTTCCAGACCAGCCTGAAAAACACAGTGAGACTACACACACACACACACACACACACACACACACACACACAGTGGATTTCTTTCTTTTCTTTTTTTTTAGAGACAAGGTCTCACTCTTTCACCCAGGCTGCAGTGCAGTGGCATGATCCTAGCTCACTGCAGCTTCAAACTCCCTGGTTCAAACGATCCTCCTGCTTCAGCCTCCCAAAGTGCTGGGATTACAGGTGTGAGCCACTGCACCTGGCAAGTTTTTTTGAGACAGAGTCTCTCTCTATGGCTCAGGCTGGAGTGCAGTGGTGCAATCTTGGCTCACTGCAATCTACGCCTCCCGGGTTCAAGCAATTCTCCTGCCTCAGCCTCCAGAGTAGCTGGGATTACAGGTACCTGCCACCATGCCCGGCTGATGTTTTTGTTTAGTAGAGATGGGACTTTACCATTATTGGTCAGGCTGGTCTCAAACTCCTGACCTTGTGAGCTGCCCGCCTCGGCCTCCCAAAGTGCTGGGATTACAGACGTAAGCCACCACGCCCTGCCTGGCAAAAGTTTTAATGAGCACTTTCACATTCAAGGTTTTTTTGTTCCTCTTGACAACTGCAGTGAGATAAGAATCATGACCCACATTTTACACATGAAGATGTCAAGGTTCAGAGAGGTGATGTGACTCAGCCAAGGACTCACTGTTGATGATCAGGAGACTTGTGACTCAGACCCCATCTTTTACTAACTCTGTGTGGACTGCCCAAAGGGCAGAGGTTCTTGTCCGGTTTTGGCCCCAATAATTATGGAGGACTAAGAGTGTCCCCCAGAGGCCCTGTATAGTGGCTGTGTTGTTTCTGCTGCAGACTCATTTATTTATTCAATAAGAATAGAGTATTTTAAGGCCGGGCGTGGTGGCTCACACCTGTAATCCTGGCACTTTGGGAGGCAGAGGTGGGCAAACCATGAGGGCAGGAGTTTGAGACCAGCCTGGCCAACATGGAGAAATGCCGTCTCTACTAAAAAAAACCAAAAAACAAAAAAAACCCCAAAAATTAGCCAGGCGTGGTGGTGCACGCCTGTAATCCCAGCTACTTGGGAGGCTGAGGTGGGAGAATCATTTGAACCCAGGAGGCGGAGGCTGCAGTGAGCCAAGATCGCCCCACCGCACTCCAGCCTGGGCGACAGAGCGAGACTCCATCTCAAAAAAACAAAAAAACGAAACAAAAAGAATAACGTACCTTGTACATGCCAGACACAGTAGATGCTATAGCAAAAAGAGTAGAAACAGACATGCTTTCTGATTTTATGGGGCTTACAATTTGGAGGAAGAGTCAGCAGACAGCCACATGGTCACATAAACAAGTGGATAATTACAAATTGAGATAACTTCTAAAGGATCACATTTGTAGGAATTTTTAACAAAGAAACTTGACTTAGCGTTTGTGTGGGAAGATCCTTGTGGAAGGGACACTTGAGCTGAGATCTGAAAGATGAGCGTAAGTTATCCATGCAAAGGGAGCAGGTGAGAGTGGAGTTGAGGAGGAAAAGGACTTTCCAGATAGAGGGTCCATCATGGGCAAAGGCCCTATGGCAGGAGGGAGCATGATGAGTTTGTAACTGAGAGAGAGCAGGCATGGCTGAAGCTCAAGAGCAAGGAGGAGAGAGGTACCAGGCAAGGATGGAGAAGTAGGCAAGGCTGGAGAAGTAGGCAAGGCCTTGGGGGACACAAAAACCAAGGAATGGTTTTTCTAGTGATGTGAGAATGTGTGTGTGTGTGTGTGTGTGTGTGTGTGTGTGTGTGCTTGTGCATGTGACATAGATTTGCCTTTTGGAAAATTTCACTCAGTCTGCAATACGGAAAAGATCAAGAGGGGCAGAATAGATGCAGGAGGACCAGCTAGGAGGCAAAAAATAACACCTAATATTTGTTGAGTACTTTATACCAAGTGCTATTCTGAGTATTTTGCATGTATTAACTCCCTAATCCTTATGATCTTATGAAGTAAGGACTTCCATTATTTTCATTTTACAGATGAGGAAACCAAGGTGCAGAAAAGTTACATAAGTTGCTGGAGATCATAGAACTGATAAGTGGTGGAACCCAGACGCTCTGATTTCAGAGCTTCTGTTCTTAACTGTGATTGTCTCCTGAGCACTAGGGTGGCGACAGTGAGGACTCATGTATCATGCATTCAATCAACATGTACTTATGCAGTGGTCACTATGTGCCAGGCACTGTTCTATTTTTTATTTTTTGTTTTATGAGGCAGATTCTCACTCTGTTGCCCAGGCTGGAGTGCAGTGGCGTGATCTTGGCTCACTGCAACCTCTGCCTCCTGGGTTCAAGCGATTCTCCTGCCTCAGCCTCCGGAGTAGCTGAGATTACAGGCACCTGCCACCATGCTCGGCTAATTTTTACATTTTTAGTAGAGACAGTGTCTCGCCATGTTGACCGGGCTTGTCTTGAACACCTGACCTCAGATGATCCACCCACCTTGGCCTCCCAAAGTGCTGGGATTACAGTTGTGAGCCACCGTGCCCAGCTTTTTTTTTTTTTTTTTTTTTAAGACAGAGTCTTTCTTTGTAAACCAGGCTGTAGTACAGTGGCCCAATTACAGCTCACTGAGGTCTCAACTTCTCAGATTCAGGTGATCCTCCCACCTCAGCCTCCTGAGTAGCTGGGACTACAGGCGTGCTGCCACCACACCCGGCTAATTTTTATTTTTTACTATTTTTTTGTAGAGACAGGGTTTTGCCATGTTTCCCAGGCTGGTGTTGAACTCCTGGGCTCAAGCGATCTGCCCACCTCGGTCTCCCAAAGTGCTGGGACTACAGGCATGGGCCACCACTCCCAGCCTCAGGCACTGTTCTGTCTCTGCCGTCACAGAACTCAGTCCACTCAGGTGGAGATATACAATCAGTAAGCAGACAAGAAAATCATATGGCATATGGAGAAAAACAAAGCAAGAAAGAGGACAGTGAGTCCTGAGGAATGGGGCTGGTGGAGAGATGTAACAATGGGATGGATTTGGGAGAAATGTAAGGGGTAAAAAAGTCAGGCCTTGATTATGAACTGAATCTGATGGACCAGAGAGAGGAAGGTGTCCAGGCAACTTCCATATATCTGGCTTGTGCAGCCAGAATGGTAGTGCCATTCATTGATACAGGCAATGCTGGGAGAGGCCCAGAACCCTTTTTCAGAGTGAGTGGGGAAGGAGGACATGTGGACACTGCAAGTTTAGTTTCAGACATCCCTTTGGGATAGTGATGTGGTGATGACAAAATGGTAGTTGGGGGGTGCACGGCAGGTGCGGTGGCTCATGCCTGTAATCCCAGCACTTTGAGAGGCTGAGGCAGGTGGATCACTTGAGGCCAGGAGTTCGAAACCAGCCTTGGCAACATGGTGAAACCACATCTCTACTAAGCATGCACCAGTAATCCCAGCTACTCGGGAGGTTGGGGTGGGAAAATTGCTTGAACCCAGGAGGCAGAGGTTGTAGTGAGCTGAGATCACGCCACTGCACTCCAGCCTGGATGACAGAGTGAGACTCCATCTCAAAAAATAAAAAAGAAGGATAGTTGGATATCCACATCTAGAGTTCACGGGGGAGGGCTGGATTGGCAATTTGGGAGTCAGAAACATTTAGATGGTAACCTAAGTACTGGGCACGGATGAGCTTGCCCATGGCAAGCATGGAGTGAGAAGAGGGTCTGTCCAAAAGGCACGTCCAAATGCAGACTCCATATGCCCCTTTTGTCCTCAACCTGCTCTTCCTGCTCTGGTTCGCTGGCAGCTCTGTTCTCAGCATGGAGCCATTCATTGTTCCTTTCTATATTTCGCATCCCACATCTTGTCTGTTTTGAAATCCTGCTAGTTCCACCTTCAAAACATATCCAGAATTAATCCCTCTTTCCACTTCTACTGCTACCATATTGATCAGAATCATGGTTGTCTCTTACTTAGACATTCCAAGCATCTCCCCTTGTTCCTTTATAGGAACATACTCACCTTATATACTCATATAGCAGCCAGAATCATTCTTTAAAAAGGTGCTTCAGGCTGGGTGCAGTGGCTTACGACTGTAATCACAGCACTTAGGGAGGCCGAGGTGGATGGATCACTTGAGGTCAGGAGTTCAAGACCAGCTTGGCCAACATGGTGAAATCCCGTCTCTACAAAAACAAAAATTAGCTGGGTGTGGTGGGCATGCCTGTAATTCCAGCTACTCTGGAGGCTGAGGCAGGAGAATTGCTTGAACCTGGGAGGCGGAGGTTGCAGTGAGCCGAGATCATGCCACTGCACTCCAGCCTGGGTGACAGAGCAAGACTCCATCCTGGAAAAAAAAAGTTATGAAAGTAGATCATAATAAATGTTATTTATCAAAAAAGTACAATTTAAATTATTTTACTTGTAGTTAGCCAAAGGGAAAATGAACAAAATATTGAACTTCAGGTAATTTTTTTTTTTTTGAGACGGAGTCTGTCGCTCAGGCTGGAGTGCAGTGGCCCGATCTCGGCTCACTGCAACCTCTGCCTCCCAGGTTCAAGCAATCCTCTTGCCTCAGCCTCCTGAGTAGCTGGGATTACACGTGTCTGCTAATACATGCCCAGCTAATACATGCCCAGCTAATTTTTTAAAAATACTTTTAGTAGAGACAGGATTTCACCATGTTGGCCAGGCTGGTCTCAAACTCCTGAGCTCAGGTGATCTGCTCACCTCGGCCTCCCAAAGTGCTGGGATTACAGGCATGAGCCACTTTGCCCGGCCCTTACTACAGGTTTTCATTTTAGACAGTGACTTATGAATTCTTCCAGGGGGATGAGGAAAATAATACGTTTACACTTCCATTTCCCGTACCCCAGTGTAGCACTATCTGACAGTTATATTATGTATACAGTATTTACATTCTGTCTTGTAACCATGATTTCCATGTAAGTTTAGCTTCAGTTCTTTGAATGCGATGCTCACGGACAGAGCGTTTAGCTTGGTTTCTTAATTCCTGCATCCTTAATGTGATTTATTATTCGGTTGGTTGAATTTCAAAGGGCCCTTGTTTTATGTATTCCCTGAGTTGTTTCTTTCAACTCGAGTCTGTTGCAGCTTGGCAGGGAATACAATTCTTGGGTCACTCTTTCTCTCTGAGCCCTGTAACCTTCGCTCTACCGTTTGCTGACATTGTGTGTTTCATGGGAAAATCTCAGGGGAACTGGACTCTCCTCCCTGATACACAGCTTGCTTTCTGTTCATGGATGCTCTTCCTTTTTAAAGATTCTTTTTCTTTTCCTATTGTTCTAATGATGAAGTATTTCAAAGGTGCAGAAAAGTACAGAAAATAACACAATATCTAATCATAAGCTTTGTTGAATTTGGACATTTTTCTATATTTGTGTTAGATTGCTTTAAATAAATAACTAAAACTTACAGATCCAGTTAAAGGCCTCTGTGTACACTTCCGTATTGTACTTGCACTTTCCACAGCTGTAGTCACTATCCTGAACTGTGTATTTATGATCCCCTTGATTGAAAAATTTTTTGATCACATGTGTACAAATTTCTAAACAATATATTATTATTATTATTTTTGAGATGGAGTCTTGTTGTGTTGCCCAGGCTGGAGTGCAATGGCACAATCTCGGCTCACTGTAACCTCTGCCTCCCAGGTTGAAGTGATTCTCCTGCCTTAGCCTCCCAAGTAGCTGGGATTACAGGCGCCTGCCACCACGCCCAGCTAATTTTTAAACAATATTTTATTTAGTATTGCACGTTTTTGCACTTTACATAAATGGTATCATAGCATATAAATTCTTCTGCAACTTCCTCTCTTGTTTAAAATAAGATTTTATTTATTTATTTATTTATTTATTTGAGATGGAGTTTCACTCTCGTTGCCTAGGCTGGAGTGCAATGGCTCGATCTTGGCTCACTGCAACCTCTGCCTCCTAGGTTCAAGCGATTCTCCTGCCTAAGCCTCCTGAGTAGCTGGGATTACAGGCCTGCACCACCACGCCCAGCTAATTTTGTATTTTTAGTAGAGACGGGGTTTCTCCATGTTGGTTAGGCTGGTCTTGAACTCCTGACCTCAGGTGATCCACCCACCTTGGCCTCCCAAAGTGCTGGGATTACAGGCGTCAGCCACCGTGCCCAGATAAAATAAGAGATTTATTTTAAGATTTATATTGATGGAGTTCATTCATTTTTATTACTCTATCATATTTCATTGTATGAAAATACCCTATTTATCTATAGTCCTATTGATGGACATTGGGCTGTTTTCAGTTTTTTTGGGTGATTTATTTTAAAACTATTTTATTATCTATTTTTGTTTGTTTGAGACGGACTCTTGCCCTGTTGCCCAGGCTGGAGTGCAATGGCTCGATCTTGGCTCACTGCTACCTCTGCCTCCCAGGTTCAAGCGATTCTCTTGCCTCAGCCTCCTGAGTAGCTGGGATTGCTGGCGCTCACCACCATGCCCAGCTGATTTTTTGTATATTTAGTAGAGACAGGGTTTCACCGTGTTGGCCAGGCTGGTCTTGAACTTCTGACCTCAGGTGATCTGCCAGCCTCGGCCTATCAAAGTGCTGAGATTACAGGCGTGAGCCACCACACCTGGCCGTTATTATCTATTAATTTAAAAATTTTGTTGCATTGCAGTCAGAAAAACATAATCTGTATAATATTGCAAACTTTTTTTTTTTTTTTTGAGACGGAGTCTCGCTCTGTCGCCTAGGCTGGAATGCAGTGGCGTGATCTCAGCTCACTGCAAGCTCCACCTCCCAGGTTTATGCCATTCTCCTGCCTCAGCCTCCTGAGTAGGTGGGACTACAGGCGCCTGCCACCACACCCAGCTAATTTTAGTAGAGACAGGGTTTCACCGTGTTAGCCAGGATGGTCTTGATCTCCTGACCTTGTGATCTGCCCTCCTTGGGCTCCCAAAGTGCTGGGATTACAGGTGGCCCCCCTTTTTTTTGCTCTGTTGCCCAGGCTGGAGTGCAATGGCACAATCATAACTCACTGCAGCCTCGAATTCCTGGGCTCAAGCGATCCTCCTGCTTCAGCTTCCCAAAGTGCTGGGATTATAGGTGTGAGCCAACACATCTGGCCTTAATCTGATAATAGTGAGTCTCTGAAATTTTTCAAGGCTTTCTTTATAGCATCCAACATATTCAATATTACGTGATACATACATGCTAGAAAAGATTATGTATTTTCTCTTTGTTGGGTGTGAAATTCTACATACACCAATAGCTTAAATTTTTTTTTGTTGTTGTTGAGGTGGAGTCTCGCTCTGTTGCCCAGGCTGGAGTGTGGTGGTGTGATCTCGGCTCACTGCAACCTCTGCCTCCTGGGTTCAAGTGATCCTCCTGCCTCAGACTCCCTAGTAGCTGGGACTACAGGTGCCCACCACCATGCCCAACTAATTTTTGTATTTTTAGTTGAGATGGGGTTTTGCCATGTTGGCCAGGCTGGTCTGGAACTCCTGACCTCAGGTGATCCACCCATCTTGGCCCTCCAAAGTTCTGGGATTACAGGAGTGAGCCACCATGGCCAGCCCAATAGCTTGAATTTACCAATGATATTATACAGCTATTTTATACCTCTGCTTATTTTTGTCTCCTTGATCAACCAGTTTCAGAGAAAGGTGTGTAAAAAATCTCTAACCATAATTAATCTATTTCTTCCAAAAAACATTTTTTCTTTTTAATTTTTAATTTATTATTATTATTTTTTAATAGTGATGAGGTCCCACTATTCTGCCCAGGCTGGTCTTGGAACTCCTGGGCTCAAGCAGTCCTCCCACCCTGGCCTCTCTAAATGCTGGGATTATAGGCATGAGCCACCACACCCAGCCTCAGAAATTTTATCAGTTGTTGTTTTATATATTTTGAGGCTATATGAGTAGGTGCTTTTATGTTCCTGGTGTTTGTATTTTCTTGTATTACCTCATTCTTTGTCTTTTATATTTTTCCTCTTGTATCCTCTTTTGTCAAATATTAAAATTACTTCCCTGATTTTTTGTTGGTTCATATTTGCTTCATGTATTTTCTTCCTTTTGTTTATTCCTTCTATTCTCTTGTTTAAATATTTGAAATAGTTTTTTTATTTTTATTTTTTTTCAGATGGAGTTTCACTCTTGTTGCCCAGGCTGGAGTGCAATGGTGTGATCTTGGCTCACTCCAACCTCCGCCTACCGGATTCAAGCGATTCTCCTGCCTCAGCCTCCCGAGCAGCTGGGATTATAGGCAAGTGCTACCATGCCTGGCTAAGTTTTTTGTATTTTTAGTAGAAATGGGGTTTCTTCATGTTGGTCAGGCTGGTCTCGAACTCCTGACCTCAGGTGAACCGCCTGCCTTGGCTTCCCAAAGTGGTGGGATTATAGGCGTAAGCCACTGCGCCCAGCCCATGATAAAGTTTTTTATTTTCAGTGTTTCTCTTGTATGCAACATATTGCTGAAACTTAAGAAAGAAACTCGACCCAGGAATGTTTGTCTTTTAAGAAGTGTGTTTACTTTACCCATCTTTATTACAATTACTATAATATTAGGACTTATTCTGCCATTTAATTTTATATTTTTCATGTACCGTGCCTTCTTTGTTGTTTCTTTCCCCACCTTTGTTACTTTCCATTACATAGAGCCAACATTCTTCTCACGTTTTGAAAACTATACATTCTATTTTCTTGTTAATGTAGTTGCTTTAATTTGACTTTATGCTACTTCATTGAATAATTTTTAATTATTTATATTCTTCCTAATAATAAAGTTCCTTTCACACCCTCCTATCCCGTCAGTCTTGTCTTTTCCTTCCTCTTTTTTTTTTTTGAGATGGGGTCTTGCACTGTCTCCCAGGCTGAAGTGCAGTGGTGTGATCTTGGCTCATTGCAACCTCTGCCTCCTGGGTTCAAGCAATTCTGTCTCAGCTTCTCGAGTAGCTGCAATTACAGGTGTGCGCCACTGTGCTTGGCTAATTTTTGTATTTTTAGTAGAGACGGGGTTTCACCATATTGGCCATGGTTGGCCAGGCTGGTCTCGAACTCCTGACCTTGGGTGATCTGTCTGCCTCGGCCTCCCAAAGTGCTGGGATTAGAGGCGTGAGCCACTGCACCCGGTCCCTTCTGCTTATTTTCATCATATTCATAGTACCTATAATTCAGGTTTTTTTTTTTTTTTTTTTTTTTGGTGTAAGTTCCCAACCAATGGCCTTGTCCTTCGAGTACTTTTTCCTCAGGCTGATGATAAAAGTTCTGTGTGAAGGTCCTTTTGCTTCAGCTCATCTATGGGATGGAGTCCAGCTGCAAATATATGACACAGTAACTAGAGACTCTACTCTCCAACCAATCATTCCATTCTGATTATCTCTCACTCTCCTCCACCTCTTCTTTCTCAGACTCTCTCCCCCTTTTAGCTTTTGTTGATATTCAATTTTATTATGTCATTTAATCATGTTTATTTCCTATATTGCAGGCATCATCCTATCCTCTTGAACTTATTTCTCTTCTCATTTGGATACTTTGAGAATTGTAAATGTAGGTCTTTGTGTGACAAACATTCTGAGGCTTTTGTAATGTGATAATTTTTTTTTTTTTTTTTTTTTTTGAGACAGAATCTTGCTCTGTCACCCAGGCTGGAATGCAGTGGCACAATCTCAGCTCACTGCAGCCTCTGCCTCCCTGGGTTCAAGCAACTCTCCTGCCTCAGCCTTCTGAGTAGCTGGGACCACAGGCACGCGCCACCATGCCCGACTAATTTTTGTATTTTTAGTAGAGACGGGGTTTCATCATGTTGGCCAGGCTAGTCTGGCTAGTCTGTAACTCCTGACCTCAGGTGATCCACCTGCCTCGGCTTCTGAAAGTGCTGAGATTACAGGCATGAGCCACCACGCCTGGCCGAGAATATTTTTTATTATATTTTCAAATTCGAATGACTATTTGGCTACACAGAATTTTTTTTTTCTTTCTTTCTCTCTCTCTCTCTCTTTTTTTTTTTTTTTGAGATAGAGTCTTGCAGGCTGGAGTGCAATGGCGCAATTTTGGCTCACTGCAACCTTAGGCTCCTAGGCTCAAGCAATTCTTGTGCCTCAGCCTCCTGAGTAGTTAGGGATTACAGGGGCATGTCATCACGCCCGGCTAATTTTTGTATTTTTAGTACAGATGGGGTTTCAACGTGTTGGCTAGGCTGGTCTGGACCTCAGGTGAACCTCCCACCTCAGCCTCCCAAAGTGCTGGGATTAACTGGGTGAGCCACTGCACCTAGCCTAAAATTTCTTTCAATACTTACAAACCTTGCCACTTTCTTGTATTCAGTGTTTCTATTGAAAAGTCTGATGTCAATTTGATTCATGTTCCTGCAGGACAGTTCTCCCCATGGCCTTGGCCTTATGCAGGTATCTCCCCTTTATCACTTGGAGCTCTCAGGAATAACTGTAGAATGTGCTGAGATACAACATCCCAAGATAAAGAGGGACTGGTGAACAGCCTGGGCCCCGTTCCAGTAACCCCTAGAAACAGGATGTCCTTCAACTCATTAGCCAAGCATGTCACATTGCCCCAGGGGTGTAAATCCAGGGCATGCTGCTTTTTTTGTTTTGTTTTTTGAGACAGGGTCTCACTCTGTGGTCCAGGCTGGAGTGCAGTGGCATAATCACAGCTCATGCAGCCTTGAACTCCTGGGCTCAAGAAATCTGCTCTCCTCAGCCCCCCAAGTAGCTGGGGGTACAGGTGTGTGCCACCATGCCCAGCTGATTTTTTTCTTTTTTCTTTTCTTTTTTTTTTTGAGACGGAGTCTCACTCTGTTGCCCAGGCTGGAGTGCAGTGGCCCGATCTCTGCTCACTAAAACCTCTGTCTCCCGTGTTCAAGCGATTCTTGTGCCTCAGCCTCCCAAGTAGCTGGGATTACAGGTGCCCACCACCACATCGAGCTAATTTTTTTGTATTTTTAATAGAGATGGGAGTATCACCATGTTGGCCAGGCTGGTCTCAAACTCCTGACTTCATGTGATCCGCCTGCCTTGGCCTCCCAAAGTGTTGGATTACAGGGATTACAGGCATAAGCCACCGCGCCTGGCCTGTTTTTTATTTTCTAGAGATGGAGTCTCATTATATTCCCCAGGCTGGTCTCAAACTGCTGGCCTCAAGCAATCCTCCTGCCTCAGCTTCTTAAAATGCTGGGATTACAGGCGTGAGCCACCGTGCCCAGCCTTAGGATGCTTTTTGGAGTCCCTCAGCTGAGATGCAAGTGGGGCACATGTAACTGAGACTCCATCTGCCCTGGGCAGCTTTTCTTTTTTCTTTTTTTCTTCTTTTTCTAATCCAGTATGACTGGTAGTTCCTGGGCAGCTTTTCTGAGCCTTGGGGTACCAGCCTGCCATGAATCTGAGGCTTCTGTTGTCCCCTGCTTTCAATCTGTAAGTAATAAACCTGCTTCATGTAACATGACCTACTTCTCAATTCCTGTCCCCTGCTTTCAATCTGTAAGTAATAAACCTGCTTCATGTAACTTGAGTGTGTATGTGTGTGTCTGTTTAACTTGACTCAGACAGGTTGAAACCAGTGCACAACAGACCAACTCAATTTCTTTGTAGGCAATCTATTGCTTTTGGAAATGTTCAGAGTTTTAATTGAATTTGATCTTCTTCCACTTCAATATGAGTCTAAATGTGTTTTTTTCCTCAGTTACCCTATTTAGCATTCTATGAGCCCTTTCTATCTGAAATCTTTTTCTCTAATTCTCAGAAGTGTTTCCATGTTATTACTTCATTATTTCCTCTTCTCTGTTTTTTTTTTTTAATTCCCTGTCTGGGGAATCCTGTTATCCTGATATGAGCACTCTACTTCTATTCTCCATAGCACTTAGCTCCTTTAAAAATATTCTCTTTATTCTCTACTTCTGCCTTCTGGGAGAATTTCTCAGTCTGATCATTTAGCTCATCCATTTATTCTCCAGTTGTAGCCATCTTTTATTTTTCCCAATTATTATGCTCTTTATTTTATTTTATTATTATTTTTTTGACACTCCGTCACCCAGGCTGGAGTGCAGTGGCACGATCTTGGTGCATTGCAACCTCTGCCTCCTGGGTTCAAGCAATTCTCCTGCCTCAGCCTCCTGAGTAGCTGGGATTACAGGTGCACACCACCACACCCGGCTAATTTTTGCATTTTTAGTAGAGACGGGGTTTCACCATGTTGGCTAGAATGGTCTTGATCTCTTGACCTTGTGATCTGCCCGCCTCTGCCTCCCAAAGTGCAGGGATTACAGGCATGAGCCACTGAGCCTGGACAGTTCTTTTTTTATGACTTCTTGTTTTTATTTCTATCACTAATCTCTCCTTTATCTTTTTGAGGATATTTATTACCTTAATTTAACTTTTTCATCTACCAATTTCAATAACTATGCTTCAAATGGTTCATGTTGGTCTTTTTGGGGGGTATTTTGTTACAATTTCTGTACATCTCAGGTTCTGGTGATTTTGGCTTGTGAGCCTGTGTTTCCTGGGCTGGAGTGGGGGTTGTTCTCAGCTACTGCATCTGGAGGTATTGGGGGAAATCCTCAGTGTGGACAGCCAAAGGCACCGGAGAACTAGTGTCACCATTTTGTTTGTGGTCATTCCGCTGGGCAACATCCTGGATGGGAATTTGCCTTTAAGCTTTATGTTGTGCACATGTACCCTAGAACTTAAAGTATAATAAAAATCTATCTATGTATATATAAAATAAAAAAATAAAATATTCACTCATACATGCGGAAAAAAAATAAAAAAATAAAAAGCAGCTCTGGGAAAAGGCAGTCTCCCTGGATTTAAACCTCCAGCTCTGTGGATTTGCAGTGGGAGGAAGCTTGTTGCCTCAGATCAGCCCCCGACTTACTTGCATCAGCTTTTTATCCTGATAGGCCTTGTGTTTTGCCCTGCTTGTTTCTTCTCTGGAGGCAATTGTATCATATCCTTGTTTTTTTCCAATCCTTAGACCTTGAAAAAATGTTTTCCTTAGTGTAATGGTCAGAACCTTCAAATTAATGTTGAATAAAGTGATAATAGCAAGAATCCTTTCCTTGTGTTTGACTTTAACAGGAACAATTTTAAAGCATTTACTGTTCATTCATTTACTGTTAAGAATAATTTAACGTTAAGAATAAGATTGCAGGCTGGGTGTGGTGGCTCATGCCTGTAATTCCAGCACTTTGGGAGGCCGAGGTAGGTGAATCCTTTGAGGTCAGGAGTTTGAGACCAGTGAGGGCAACGTGGTGAAACCCCACTAAAAAAAAAAAAAAAATAAGATTGCAGTAGGTTTTTGCTTGTTGGTCAAGATGTTCCTTTCTATTCCTAGATTATTAAGCGTTATTATTATAAATGGGTATTGAATTTATTCTGGCATCATCATATGGTTTTAATTTTTAATCTCTTAATGTGGAGACTTACATTAATGTATTTTCTAATGTTAAAGTCATCCCTGCAATCATGGCATAAACCCAACTTAGTCATAATTTTTCTTAAGTATAATACTTGATTCCATTTGCTAACAGTTTATTTAGGATTTTGCATCTATAATCATAAGTGAGATTGGGTCTCAATTTTCCTTTCTCATATGATACATTTCTGGTGTTGGTATGTAGGATGATCTGCTTGGTACATGGGTTTGGCTGTATGTAACGGATACCAAAAATAGTGGTGACGTGAATGAGAGGGAATTTTTTTTTTCTGTCCTGTATTGTCTGGAGGTTGGTGGTCCAGGGCTGGTTTGGTGGTTCTGCTTAACCACCCCTAGTTCGTATGGTCCAAATAGCTCATCTACTTTCTAAATGGCAGGGTGAAGAAACGGCATGTCTCTGACTTTTGAGCATGAATCAAAAGTTGCATACACCGTTTCTACTTCTCTTGGCCAGAACTTAGTCATATGGCTACACCCAGCTGTAAGGAAGGCTGGGAAGTGTGGCCTTTATTTGAACTTAAAAGCAAAGATTCTTTTGCTGTGAAAGACAAGGGGAGAATAGGTAATAGGACAATTAGCAGTCTCTACCATAAAGGTTATTTTATACATGCCACATATGGGCAGTATTTCCTTTTTCTATTTTCTGGAAATTTAAGTTTGTATGTTTTTTTTTCTTATTTGGTAAACTTGTCTATGAAAACCATCAATTTTATCTTTGTTAGGTAGATTTATACTACTAATCAATTTCTTTAATGATTATAGTTCTTCAGATTTTCTCCTTCTTAGTCAATGTTGGTCAGTTTTACATATAAATAACTTACATATATATAAAATTTACATATATATAATTTTTTTTTCCTGCAAAGCTGCCTATTTTATCTAATTTAAAAAATGTCAACCTCAGCTTTAACTGGGGGAATCCTGGTTAATCTGGTTTAAGAGTATAAGTCTTCAAAGTAATTTTGTTTTGCTTTTCCCAAGTGCCCCAAGGCCAAAACCAGTTTAGTATTACTTTTTATGTTGATTTCTTGGCTTGGGGGTTTTCTGAACCATGCCAGCCATGTAAACTAAAATCCCAAATCTGCATGAAGACAGGCCCAAAGTTAAAATTTCTCTAAGAAAACTTTCTCCATCCAGAGCCCAGGCGAAGACGTACAAGCTTCCTCGAAATCTCATTTTGCTCATGAGAGGTTTTTTTCTTTCAGCCCATTCTTTCACCAAGAAAGTGGTACTTGGGGCACCTTGCTTCATGTAAGGTGGCTTTCAGATTCCCAGACACTTGCAGTTATAAGGACCCATCTCTTCACGATTGGTCCTTGAAAACTGAAGCCCCTTGTTTTCTGAGACTAGAAACCGTCCCTTCCCAAGAACAGCTGTAGCATTAACTCACGCCTAATTGGTTTTTAGTTTCCCCTTCGCTTTGGGCCTAGAAGGGTTTTCTTTACTTTAATGTGAACTTAGCTGTGAAATAAAAAAGTATCACTGTCATGTTTGAACCAGATAGATTCTATTGCAGAAGCCCCTGTTGAAAATAAAAAAAAAACCAAACAAACAAAAGAAAAAAAGAAAGAAAAGAAAAATAATCGATAGAAATGGAAGTCTAGCTATTTCTCCTTAACGCAATAACTTTATCAGAATATGTCTTGGCTTTGATAAGTCTGGATCATTTTCTTTTCTTAGAACATGATGTGCCTGGCTGGGAACAGTGGCTCACACCTGTAATCCCAGCACTTTGAGAGGCCAAGGTCAGTGGTGCACTTGAGCCTGGAGTTCAAGACCAGTCTGGGCAACATGACGAAACCCTGTCTCTACAAAAAAATATTAGCCGGGCGTGGTGGCTCAATCCTGTAATCCCAGCACTTTGGGAGGCCGAGGCAGGCGGATTACCTGAGGTCAGGAGTTTGAGACCAGCCTGGCCAACATGGTGAAACCCCATCTCTACTAAAAATAAAAAATTAGCTGGACGTGGTGGCTTGTGCCTATAATCCCAGCTACTTGGGAAGCTGAGGCAGGAGAATCGCTTGAACCCGGTAGGCGGAGGTTGCAGTGAGCCGATATGGCGCCACTGCACTCCAACTAGGGCAACAGAGTGAGACTCAGTCTTAAAAAAAAAAAAAAATTAGCCAGCCATGGTAGTGCACACCTGTAGTCCCAGCTACTTGGAGGCTGAGGTGAGAGGATCACCTGAGCCCAGGGAGGTCGAGGCTGCAGTGAACCATGATTGTGCCACTGCACTCCAGCCTGGGCAACAGAGTGAGGTCATCTCAAAAAAAAAAAAAAAAAAAAAAAAAAGGTGGGTGTGTCCATTAGATCTGGAGTCAAGTATTTATTTTATTTTATTTATTTTATGTTTGAAAGTATTTATTTTAGATTATTTTATTCATTACCGTATGCTTTGTTCTCTTTTTCAAAAATATCAATTATAAATCATTTGGATTTTTCTGTTTTCCACATTTCTCATTCTTCCTATAATGCTATTTTCATTGTTGTGTTCTTCCATTTCATTTTTATGATTTTCAGAAATTTATCCATTATAGTCTTTTTTTTCCATTGCCTTTATTCTATTTTAAAATATGGCCTTCTTGGACAGGCTCGGTGGCTCACGCCTGTAATCCTAGCACTTTGGGAGGCTGACGCTGGTAGATCACCTGATGTCAGGAGTTCGAGACCAGCCTGGCCAACATGGTGAAACGCCGACTCTACTAAAAATACAAAAATTAGGTGGGTGTGGTGGTGCATGCCTGTAGTCCCAGCTACGTGGGAAGCTGAGGCAGGAGAATTGCTTGAACTGGGCAGGTGGAGGTTGCCGTGAGCCGAGATCATGCCCCTGCACTCCAGCCTGGGTGACAGAGCGAGACTCCGTCTCAAAAAAATAAAAAAGTGACCTTCTTAGTTATAGAAGCCAGAAAATAGAAAAAAGAAAATAATATGGACTTCAACTTTGAAATGTTTTACTTTTTCCCTTTTATTTATTTTCTAAAATCTGCTAATTTTCTCTTCTTCACCTTCTTTTGCTATATAATCTTTTCTCTGAAATTTTGTATCTCATTTTAAAAATTATTTTTAAGGCTGGGTGCAGTGGCTCATGCCTGTAATCGCAGTACTTTTGGTGGCCGAGAAGGGAGGATTGCTCAAGGCTAGGAGTTTATTTTAAAAATTATTTTTTAAAGAAGAGGTCATGTTATATGAGTTTTTTTTTTCCTTTAGAAGTATTTATCAGAATTCTTCCTGAGTTTATTTGGATATATTGATAATTATACTTCATTTTTTGCTGCTTATGTTTCTTTCCTCCATTTATCTCTCTCTTATTTTTTTTAAGACAGGGTCTTGCTCTGTGGCCCAGGCTGGAATGCGGTGGTACAGTCAAGGCTCCCTGCATCCTCGACCTCTTGGGCTCCAGCCATCCTCCTGCCTTGGCCTCCCAAAGTGCTGGGATTACAGGCGTGAGCCACCGCACCTGCCCCATTTCTCTCATTTTTAAAAGAGCATTTAAAAGCAAAGTTCCCAAGTTAATTCCTTTCTGATTATTATTTACTTGGAGTGGGGATAGTTATCTGCTGAAGGGTGTTGTGGTAGAGTGGAGTGAAGTGTAGTGGGCTTTCATGGTACTTGGCGGTAGAGGGTGGGGAATACATCTTTTCTTCATTTTTGGTTTTTGGCAGACAGGGTTGCTTCACAGCAAAACTTTTTTTTCTTTTTTTTCCAATCAGCTTCCCCAGGTTGAATCACAGCAAAGCTTGGTGGAATGTGGTCTGACACTCTCTGTCTCCTCTCCTGCTTTATCCCAGTTCATCTCTGGTGGTGTCCCTGACAAGGCAATAGGAATGTCATGCCAGCATTGTTTCTTCTTAAGCTCCCCCTTCCCTGCTGTCTTGAGGTGTCAAAGTCGGTCTCCTCAGGGAGACCTCTCCCTTAGCCTCTTCTCAACCTCAAATAGGTAGGTTCCTTTCACGGGGCGCTCCACCAAGGGCTTGGGTGGCATGTTCTGCTCTCATTGAATGTCCTTGCTTAGCTCCCTGCAGAGATACATTCCGCAGATGCCTTTTGTGATTTGTAGCTTGGGGTTGTATCAGTTTCATTAAACATGGCTTTTTACCCTTTCTCTATTTGTTTTGTTTGATTATTCTTAGCGATGTCCCAAGGTTGAAGAAAGAATCTAATCTTCCATCCTTTGTTGGGAGTTCCCTAGAGTCATCTTTAAGTCCTAAATCAGATAATGTCATTCCATCGTTTGAATGGAATGACATTCCACTGGCCTCTTGTTGGAGTTAGGACAAAACCTAAATTCCTTACATCGGCCTACAAGGCTCTGCATGATCTGACCCCTGCTCATCTCTCCAGTTCCACCCTGTGCCATTCTCTATCTCTTTCCATCCATGCTCCAGCCACACTGGCCTTCTTTTACTTTCTTTATGTACCGAACTCTTTACCATCCCGGGGCCACTGCCTGGAATGCTCATGGGCTCTGCTCCCTGAGTGAGTAACTCCTCATCCTTCAGTCTCAAATGAAAGCCCTCCTCCTTAGCAAGCCCCTTTCCTGACTGTACCCAGGTGGGTGCATGGGGCCCCCCATGGTTCTCCATCATCACACCTATTTGTATTAATAGTACTTACTACTACTTGTAATTATATATTTTCCCCCTTTCTTCTCCCGGTTGATTATATGCTCCACCAGGGCAGGAAATATGTCTGTTTTATTCACCAATCTCTCTGCAGGCTCTATCTAGTCCAATGTCAGTTCTTAATAACCATTTATCAGGTACATGAACAGAGGATGAATTAGAGAGTTTTATCCTTGAGAGCCGTGTTGAAGAGTTTAAACGATGTGGTGGTCTGTGGAGAGACCCAAAAGGTTTTTGAGCAAGTGAGTGACAGAACAAAGAGCTATAATCACAATGGATGAAGAAGGGAGAGACTGGAGTCCAAGGAGAAGCTAGCCAGGAGGTTGCCAGGAGGTTGCTGTCCCAGGACAGGCTGGCGTGAGGCAGTAGCTCGGGGGACAGAGAGAACGGGTCGGCCAGGTGAGCTTCCAAGGAAAACCCAGCAGCACTTGGTGTGTGCTCAGTGGCTGCTTGGCTGGATCTGGGTTTCTACAGAGCAAGACAGAGATGATACACATTGGGGCTTGGATGATGGGATGGAGCTGGGGTACGGGGGAGCAGTGAGCTCACAGGCAGAGCCTGGGCTTGGAAGGGCGGAGCTGGTGGAGTGGAGATTCAAACGCCTTTTAGGAGCTGTGTAAACCGAGGGGTGTGGCCAGGCGTGGTGGTGAGTGCCTATAGTCTTAGCTATTGTGGGTGGGTGGAGGACTGGGGGGAGTTGGGGTGGGAGGATCACTTGAGCCCAGGAATTCAAGACCAGCCTGCGCAACATAGCAAGAACCATCTCTATTAAAATAAATAAATAAACTGAGGGGTGATGATGCTGTGAGAAAGAGGAAGAAAGAGAAAGGAGACAGAGGGAAGCGAGCAAGAGAGAAAAGCTTAGAGGACCAACGTTAGCTCCACCAGCTGGGGTAGAGGGAGGAAGAGGACCTGGGGAAGGGGCTGGAGAAGAAACTCTGGGTGAAGGAGTGGCAGAGCCAGGGTGATTGTGGAGCGGTACTCTGCAGTCATGCCAATCCGAGTTCAAATCCCAGCTCTACACTTAATCCCCTGAGCTTCTGTTTCCTGGTCTATTAATCACAGACATTGCCCACATTATAGAATGGTTGAGAGGAGTAAATTAGATAGTAAATGTACAGTACTTAGTGTAATGCCTACACAGTATAAGCACTCAGCAAATTTTAGTTTCTTCCTGCCTACCTGCCTGTTTGCCTTCTCTTTTTCCCTTCTTCTTTTCTTTTTTATTTTTTTTTGAGGTAGGGTCTCCCTGTGTCACCCAGGCTGGAGTGCAGTGGTGTGATCTTGGCTCACTGCAACCTCTGCTCCCTGGGCTCAAGCGATCCTCCACCTCAGCCTCCTGAGTAGCTGGAACCACAGATGCATACTACCATGCCTGGGTAAACTGTGTTTTTTATGGAGATAGGGTTTCACTTTGTTGCCCAGGATGGTATTGAACTCCTGGGCTCAAGCAATCTGCCTGCATTAGCCTCCCAAAATGTTTGGATTATAGGCATGAGCCACCGCACCTGCCCGCCTGCCCGCCTTTCTTTCTTTCTTTCTTTCTTTCTTTCTTTCTTTCTTTCTTTCTTTCTTTCTTTCTTTCTTTCTTTCTTTTTTTCTTTCTTTCTTTCCTTCCTTCCTTCCTTCCTTCCTTCCTTCCTTCCTTCCTTCCTTCCTTCCTCCCTTCTTTTCCTTCTTTCCTTCTTTCTCTCTCTTTCTCCCTCCTTCCCTCCCTCCCTCCCTCTTTCCTGTCTTCTTTTCTTTCTTTTTTTGACAGGGTCTTTTTCTGTTGCCTAGGCTGGGGAGCATTGGTGCAATTATGGCTCACTGCAGCCTTGATTTCTTGGGTTCAAGTGATCCTCCCGATGCAGCTTCCTGAGTAGCTGGGACTATGGACATGAGCCACCATGCCCAGCTAATTTTTATATATAGATACAGTTTACTAAATTTTAATTTTCATTTTTATACATAGAGATGGGCTCTTGCTATGTTGTCCAGGCTGGTCTGGAATTCCTAGCTTCAAGCAATCCTCCTGCTTCGACCTCCCAAAGTGCTAAGATTACAGGTGTGCACCTCTGCTCCTGGCCTCTTCTTTCCTTCTTAGGAACAGATGTTTATCTAGCCAGAAGCTGGGCAGGTTCAGAAGGTCATTCTTTATCACTTCACTGAGGGATGCTTTTGTTCTGAGAGATTAATTATTGTGCATCTTTATGACCACAACATAAACACAAACATTCCAGGAATTAGCTCAATTTCTTCCCAGAAGTAAAGTCCCTTTGAGAATCCAAATGCAAACCAGAGGCTGGTTGGTGAATGGAGAGCCTGGAGGTGGATGAGCTTAAAGGATTGCTTGAGTAAGCCTGGTTGATGATGTGTGTGTCTATCATCCTGTAGGGAGCCAGTTTCTTATTTTGTTTTTTGTTTTTATTTTTATTTAATTTTTTATTGATCATTCTTGGGTGTTTCTCGCAGAGGGGGATTTGGCAGGGTCATAGGACAATAGTGGAGGGAAGGTCAGCAGATAAACAAGTGAACAAAGGTCTCTGGTTTTCCTAGGCAGAGGACCCTGGGGCCTTCTTGCAGTGTTTGTGTCCCTGGGTACTTGAGATTAGGGAGTGGTGATGACTCTTAACGAGCATGCTGCCTTCAAGCATCTGTTTAACAAAGCACATCTTGAGCAGCCCTTAATCCATTTAACCCTGAGTGGACACAGCACATGTTTCAGAGAGCACGGGGTTGGGGGTAAGGTCATAGATCAACAGCATCCCAAGGCAGAAGAATTTTTCTTAGTACAGAACAAAATGGAGTCTCCTATGTCTGCTTCTTTCTACACAGACACAGCAACAATCTGATTTCTCTATCTTTTCCCCACATTTCCCCCTTTTCTATTCGACAAAACCGTCATCGTCATCAATGAGCTGTTGGGTACACCTCCCAGACGGGGTGGCGGCCGGGCAGCGGGGCTCCTCACTTCCCAGAAGGGGCGGCCGGGCAGAGGCACCCCCCACCTCCTGGACGGGGCGGCTGGCCGGGCGGGGGCTGCCCCCCCACCTCCCGGACGGGGCGGCTGCCGGGCGGAGACGCTCCTCACTTCCCAGATGGGGTGGCTGCTGGGCGGAGGGTCTCCTCACTTCTCAGACTGGGCGGCCGGGCAGAGAGAGACGCTCCTCACCTCCCAGATGGGGTGGCGGCCGGGCAGAGGCGCTCCTCACATCCCAAACGGGGCGGCGGGGCAGTGGCGCTCCCCACATCTCAGACGATGGGCGGCCGGGCAGAGATGCTCCTCACTTCCTAGGCGGGATGGCGGCCGGGAAGAGGAACTCCTCACTTCCCAGACTGGGCAGCCGGGCAGAGACGCTCCTCACTTCCCAGACGGGGTGGCAGCCCGGCAGAGGCTGCAATCTGGGCACTTTGGGAGGCCAAGGCAGGCGGCTGGGAGGTGGAGGTTGTAGCGAGCCGAGATCATGCCACTGCACTCCAGCCTGGGCAACATTGAGTACTGAGTGAATGAGACTCCATCTGCAATCCCGGCACCTCGGGAAGCCGAGGCTGGCAGATCACTCCCGGTTAGGAGCTGGAGACCAGCCCGGCCAACACAGCGAAACCCCGTCTCCACCAAGAAAATACGAAAACCAGTCAGGCGTGGCAGCGCGCGCCTGCAATCGCAGGCACTCGGCAGATTGAGGCAGGAGAATCAGGCAGGGAGGTTGCAGTGAGCAGAGATGGCGGCAGTACAGTCCAGCTTCCGCTGGGCATCAGAGGGAGACCGTGGAAAGGGGAGAGGGAGAAGGAGGGGGAGGGGGAGGGGGAGAGCCAGTTTCTTATTTTGAAATGGGGAGAAGCATTGAACTGGATCAAGCAAGCTGTCATCAAAGTCCATTACTTTTGAAGCTAGACTTAGATGTTTTACCAATTATAATGAGAAAAATATGGGCATTTCCAAACTAGGAGAAATAATGTAGCAAATTAACAGATTATTCTCAATTTTAAGGTTTTCTTTACTATTTTTCTTAAACTAACACCTGATACTTTCAGATGACAAAAAGTGGGCCCAAAGGATAAATAAATATTGACAGGGAAACCAGGAGTAGATCATGATTCCTGTATTTTAGTGGATGTGGGGTTTGGTCATGGTTCTATGTTGCTGATACATCAGATGGCCCCATCTTGGCCATGACACTGGCTTTAAGTATATGTTAGTTTCATTTTTTTCCAAGACAGAGTCTTGCTCTGTCATCCAGGCTGGAGTGCAGTGGCATGATCTCTGCTCACTGCAACCTCCGTCTCCTGGGTTCAAGTGATTCTTCTGCCTCAGCCTCCTGAGTAGCTGGGATTGCAGGCGTGTGCTACCATGCCGGCTAATTTTTGTATTTTTAGTAGAGTTGGGGTTTCACCATGTTGGCCAGACTAGTCTCAAACTCCTGACCTTGTGATCCACCCGCCTCGGCCTCCCAAAGTGCTGGGATTACAGGCGTGAGCCACCACGCCCGGCCCACAGTTTCTTCTTCTATTGATACATGTAATAACACTCACTGAGTCCTCCCTATACTTTACATACATACAAATGTGTTATCTCATTTGATAGGTGAAGTGGGCAATAGAATTCCCATGTTACAGAAGAGGAAACTGATGCTCAGGAAAAGGTTAAGTAACGTTTGTAAGGTTACATGGTGAGTGTAGTAACTGTGGTAACTTGCTTCCTATTTTTAGTAAAAGACCCTTGACCACACTGGCAAATCATAGCACTCCGTCTCCCTGGCAACAGAAATTGGCCCATGGCTAAGTATATGAGACAAGCAGGGCCAATCAGCGCTCTTCTCTGGATTAATATATAGATAATGGGTTTACAAAGCTGGAGCAGTCTGTGGCCACATTCCTCATTATTTGGAGAGGCTCTGCTATGCTATACTAAGGGTGATGCCCACATGCAAAAAGACACAAACAGCATGAGAGAAGAATGGATGGATGGATGGTGTTGAGTTCCTCATTCTGGTCCCCATGGCTGTGGTTTACTGATCCTGTGAATTATCACAGTGACCTTAATGCGATGTAACACAATACACCACCTTTTTACTTTGGTGAGCTTGAATTAAACTTCTGTCTCTTTCAGCTGAAAGATCTTGATTGACAGAATTAGAATATGGTGGAGTCAAGATTCAAATCCAGAATCCAAAGTCTTAATTCCTTGGCAATAACCATTTCCTAGTATTACATATTGATCTCCAAAAATGTCTTTCTTTAAACCACTTCCTCATGAGCAACACACTATAATATTACAAATCACCACCCACTCTCCTGAGTCACTTTTCTTTTTCTGAAGCTGCCCTTAGTCCCTTTCTAAGATTTAGAAAGTAACTTGGATTTATCAGAACACAGAATGCATCTCTCAAGTTGGGTGTTTCTGGGAAGACTGTGAATCACCCTGATTTATGTTGATCCCTGTTAGCACCAGTTTCAGTTTTACCAAGTGACATTGTTCCTTCTTGGCCCTCTATGCTGGCAAATAGTGGAGCTTGGCTTCAGACTCAAGCCTGCCTTATACCCAGGCCTATGCCCTTGCCAGGACAGCAGCGGCCTCTAGCTGTGGGAAACCACGAGGAGCTGGCAGGCCAGGGTGGAAATATCCTGTGTTCTCGAGCCAGGTGTCAGGCGTGAGAACTCAGGAACTATGATACACTGACATTATTATCATTATTATTTTGTTTAGCTCACTCTGTTGACCAGGCTGGTCTCACACTTGGCCTCAAGCAATTCTCCTGCTTCAGCTTTCTAGTGCTGGGATTACAGGCATGCGCCACCACACCTGGCTAATTTTGTATTTTTAATAGAGATGGGGTTTCTCCATATTGGTCAGGCTGGTCTTGAACTCCCAACCTCAGGTGATCCACCTACCTTGGCCTCCCAAAATGCTGGGATTACAGGTGTGAGCTACAATGCCCGGCCACATCCTTCTTTCTTTTGAGTTCTGGGAAAAAGTACTCAAGCAGGGCTCCAAGTCTTATCTGTGGACCAGTGAATGTAATTTGGAGCTGAGGCCGGAAAGATCTTTCTATTCCTCTCCCACTGCTTCTTGAACAGACCTTCCTTGTAGCTCATTCTAGATAGCAACTGCCCAGCTGCCGACCCTTGCGGCGGTGGGGTCATCAGTGCAGGTGGGGAGCACAGGATGCAGGGCACGTCTTTCCGAGGGGCAGACTGACTGGGAAGAGGAAGCTGCAGTGAGAAGGGCAGAGCTGAGCCTGCTCAGAGCCTATCCCCCAGTCGCACCTCTTCCTTTGGGAGAAGGAGAGAGTGGTGGAGAGAGAAGTGGGTGGCTCCTCCCTGCTGAAGAACTCTTTTGAGAGTAGGGTGTTAGATTGCTCCCTCCCCAAAACACTGGCATTGGCAAGAAGAGTTTCTGGTGACGTAGGAGAAAGCTGGTTCCGTAGAATGGTAGCAAGTCGGTTTTCAGGAGGTTCTGGGGGTGGAGGTGGAGGATTTAGAGCATATCTGGAGAAGTGGTGTTGAAGGGAGGAGAGAGGATGGTGGTTACGACGGACAGCACTTGTGCCTCTGTGTCAGGCACTGGGGATATGGAGCATTGACAATACTCAGTGCCTGTTTCTTAGGAGCCCAGTCTAGTGGGAGGGACACATATATAGTCACAATTAAACATAAGAAATAATGGGGGCTGGGTGTGGTGGCTCACGCCTGTAATCCCAGGACTTTGGGAGGCCGAGGCGGGCCCATCACCTGAGGTTCGGGGTTCGAGACCAGCCTGACCAACATGGAGAAACCCCACCTCTACTAAAAATACAAAATTAGCTGGGCGTGGTGGTGCCTGCCTGTAATCCTAGCTACTCGGGAGGCTGAGGCAGGAGAATCACTTGAACCCGGGAGGCGGAGGTTGTAGTGAGCCGAGATCATGCCACTGCACTCCAGCCTGGGTGACAGAGCAAGACTCCATCTCAAAAAAAAGAAAAAAGAAAAAAGAAAAAAAGGGATAGAGCGATGGGCAAGCGGCTGCAGGAGGAACACTAGCTGTGTGTGTGCATGTGTGTGTGCATGTGTGTGTGCACACTCTTCTGCTCTAGCAGGTGTGAGGCTGGGAAGTAGATTCTGGGATGCTGCATGGAGGCAATGACCTTTGAGCTGAGTTTAAAGGGTGATTAGGATTGACAGACGGACCCCCTGAGGAAAGGCTTTTCAAGAGAATGTGAGGCATAGGGAAGTGCTTGGAAGCACAGAAGGGCGTGGCATGCACATCAGTGTAGTTGCTGTGCCAGCAAAGGCATGCCATCTCTTCTGAAAGTTATGGGGGTTCACTAAGCATTTGAATCTGGGCTGACATGCTCAGATTTGAATTTTAGAAAGGTTATTACTCTGGTGGGAGAGCTGAGAAGGGGTTAGAGTTGGGGGGCGAGGATGGAGGTGGGAGGGGAGTTGGGATGTGTTTGCAGTAGTCCAGGAGCAAGATGATGCTGAGGGACCTAAGGCAGTGTGGAGAAAGCTGGGTGGTATTTAGAAGGTGGAAACAATAGGTTGACTGACCGACATCTGGAAGGCAGAGCGGGGGAAGCAGGAGGCTAGAGGACAGGAGGACAGCCACATTTCTGGTTTGGGTGATTGGGTGGATGGTGTTGTTATTTGTGGCAAAGGGGAAGCCAAGAGGAGGTGGGACAATGAGAAATGGTTCTTTTAAGCTTATTTGATTGTATTATTATTTTTTTGAGACAGGGTCTCACTCTGTCACTCAGCTCACTGCAACCTCCATCTCCCGGGTTCAAGCGATTCTCGTGCTTCAGCCTCCTGAGTAGGTGGGATTACAGGTGTGCGCCACCACACGCAGCTAATTTTTGTATTTTTAGTAGAGATGGGGTTTTGCCATGTCTGGCAGGCTGGTCTCGAACTCTTGGCTTCAGGTGATCTGCCTGCCTCAGCCTCCCAAAGTGCTGGGATTACAGGTGTGAGCCACCATGCTCAGTCTCTTTTATATTTATATTTAATCCAGGCTAGGCTGGGCATGGTGGCTCACGTTGGTATCCCAGCACTTTGGGAGGCCGAGGCAGGAGGATTGCTTGAGCTCAAGAGTTCAAGACCAGTCTGGGCAAGATGGCAAAACTCTATCACCACAAAAGATGCAAAAAATAGGTGCACAGCGAAAAACTCCATCACCACAAAAGATGCAAAAAGATGCGCACAGTGGCGCACACCTATAGCCCCAGCTACTGAGGAGGTTAATGTGGGAGGATCACATGAGGCTGCAGTGAGCTGTGATGGTGCCACTGTACTCCAGCCTTGGCGACAGTGAGACTATGTCTCAAATAAGTAAGTAAACAAAAATTAAAAAGAATCCAGTCCACAGGGCATTTGAAGGCAAGAGGAAAAGATGCCAGAATCAGAGATGGGGAAAAGATGGGCTTCTGGCGCCTGCTGAGGTTGAGAAATGAGACAGATAGGCTGAGTGTGGGGTGGAGAGAGGATGGGCAGAGAGACTGAGGCTGGTCTGAATGGAAATGAAATGTTAGGGCTCTCAGGGTTATCGGGGGATAATTGGAGCTTCTAGAAAAGGTTTAACGTTGTGACCACCTGTGTTCGTCATGCCTCCCCACCCCTTACTAATTGTGTGAATTTGGCAGACTTTGAGTCTCAGCGTTCTCCTCTGTGAAGTGGGGTCATCTTATTCCAACTCCTGGGATTGTTGTGTGAATTAAATGGGGTAATGTACGGAGAGCACCTGACGCACAGCGAGTGCTTCAAAATTTCAGTCTGCACCCCCCAGCAAAGGATATGCACATGCCCATTGTGAGTGACAAATCCAGGATGACCTGAACCCAATGTGATAACGTGGGTCCTCGCATGCTGGTCATGCTGCCGGGAGACACTTATGGATCCAATTAGTACAACAGGGGAAATAAATTATTTAATGCATTTTGCTAAGACAGAATACCTCAGAACTTATTTTGTGGGGCGGGGCATAATAAAGGGGGTCCTTCTGCTGAAAACGTTTAAGCTCAGGTTCGTGGCACCACTCAACCAAGGTCGACAGTCACACAGTAAGCCAGAGGCAATGTCAGGACTTAAACTACACCTGTGGCCCCCACAGTGAGGCCATTTCTCTTTCCCCTGAACGGCCTGAGGAAAGGGGTGGGTGGGCAGAACTTGGCAGTGGCCAATCCCTCACTTCTGTCCCCTGGTTTTCTCCTGCCCTTATCTCTAGGCTTGCATTGATTGATTGATTGAGACAGGGTCTGCTCTGTCGTCCAGGCTGGAGTGCAGTGGCACGATCATGGCTCACTGCAGCCTCAAACTCCTAGGCTCAAGTGGTCTTTCCGCCTCCTATCTCCCGAGTACCCATATCCCTAGGCTTTTAAAATGGCTTCCAGGTATCTGGCTGCCGTCTCAGACATCCACCTGGGCTTCTCGGCAGGGACTGTCCGGGAAACCTCATCTATGTGAAGCAGGTGTGGGTGTAGGAAGGCCGCTTGGAAATGAATCAGCACTGTCTCCTGTTTGAGTCGTAAGCAGGGCGCCAGAGGGTCTGGCGGACAAGAAAGGGAGGATGACAGGAGGCCGGCACTGCAATGACACGCCTTAGCCACCAGAGGGCACGAAGCAGCTGGGCAAAATCCCGCGGGGCCGCTGGTGGAAAATTTCTGGCACCTGGAGCCCGGAGGTGGGGTGGACGGAATGTGAGGACCCAGCTTCCTGAGGCTGGGCCGGGGCAGAGTCACTGCTTTGGATGTCCGCAGGGCCTGCTTGTGTCTTGACTACTCTGCCTTTGTAGACAGCTGGAGAATGTGAGAGTGGGATTGGGATCGGACTCTAGGGGCCATTGCGTACAACTCTCCTGCCCTGCTGTGGGGGAGGGAGTTGCCCAAGGTTACGCAGCAAGTTAGTGGCAAATGAATACGATTATCACCAGTCTCAGGTATATGGCCATTTGATGGGTGCAGTCGCAGCCTCAGTTCCTGAGACAGAGACACCTGATTTAAGGACAGGCCTTCAGGAGCTGACCCTAGTGACCCGCGGCTCTGCTGCTGTCTCTGTTTTTCTCCCTGGCTTTTCCATCTGACTGACTCTTTGTCTTCTTTGTCTGCCTGCCTGTCTCCGTCTCTGCCCGCTGGGGGGTTTGCTCAACTCCCTCACTGGGTCCTGGGAGCCGCAGTTTCCTGCTGTCACTCCTCAGGGATTTGTAGCTCTCTGAAGCTCTTTTCTGACCCGTTGTCTCGGTTCCACTCTTGGGATCCAGAGGAGAGGTGATTATTTCGTAGCATAGTCAGTGGTGTGATTTCACGGGGTGAGAAAGACTCCCTTGCTCCTAAGCACTCCTCCAGTGAGTGACCCCTGTTGCCATGTGGTAGCCGTAAGCACTGGTTGGCACCTGGTGTGGGCGAGACCCTTACCTCATGCAGAAATGAGTAAGACCGGTGAGCTCACCATGTAGGGGTGAGGCTGAGAGAAAATAAGTACACAAGTGATTCAGTCAAAATCAGAATGCTCTAAGTACACACGAAAAGGGCAAAAGAGGCGCTTTGTACAGGACAGAACAGGTAGACACTGAAGCCGGTTGGGCCCTGGGAAGGCTCCCTGCAGTGGCCTTTGAAGGGTGGGTTGGATTTCAGCAGGATAGAGGGCATGGGCATGTGTGGGCACGTTCTGAACAGAGGGGTCAGCGCGAGCTGAGGGTCTTGGCCGCACTAGTTGCATGTGCCGGTGTGTTTAAGGGACACGCAGCAGCAGGCCGAGTCTGGAGCGCCTCACTGCCAGGCTTTTTAAAATTTTTTAATTTTAATTTAATTTAATTTTATTATGCCAGAACTTTAAGTTCTGGCATACATGTGCAGAATGTGGTTTGTTACATAGGTATACATGTGCCGTGGTGGTTTGCTGCACCTATCAACCCATCATCTAGGTTTTAAGCCCCGCATGCATTAGGTATTAGTCCTAATGCTCTCCCTCCCCTTGCCCCCATCCTTCTCCCCGCAACTGCCCACAGGCCCTGGTATATGGTGTTCCCTTCCCTGTGTCCATGTGTTCTCATTGTTCAACTCCCACTTATGAGTGAGAACATACCGCCTGGCTTTAAGGGACAGCCATGGGGATGCACTGCAGTTTCTGAGCAGGGAAGGCCCTGTGGAGGCCCTTAGTTAAAAGGAAAGAATGGCTGTGAAAATCGATGCATTGCGCTCCCTTGTCCCTCACCCTCAGTGTGAAGGGTTTTTATTCCGAGTTCTACTTGAAGTAGGCTTCGATGGGAAGACAAGTAGCATGAGGGGTTCAAGTACTGAAGGGAGCAAGGGACACTCGGTGGCTGTGCCAAGGTGTAGAAGAGGACACTGGGGGCCCCAAGGCCTGACTTCATGTACACTGCTCAGGCTGGCCCCTAAGTCACACGGTGACCGCCAGGAAGGGACCAGCCTGTTCTCAGTCTGATCCTCCTGCCGTGTCATTATCCAAAGCTCCTCCTGGCAGGGCCTGTTTGGGGTCTCTGTGCCAGTGCTTTCCCTGCCAGGCTGGGCTGGGGCTTCCACCTACTGCTCTGGGACTGCTGCTGCCCTGGCCCTGGGGGAGGAGGGTGTGCCGCTGAGTCACTGCCTGGGCATCTGGGCCTGGAACCTCGAGTGAGTCACGTAGGGCTGAGGTAGAGGGGCTGGGGGAGGGGAAGAAGCTGCTCGACATCTGGAGCAAGGAGGGGAGCTGGGCCACAGGAAGGGCGGTGCCCTGATGCCCAGACGGGCTGGGATAGACAAAGGGCCAAAGAGGAAGGGGCCCTGGGAGGGGGCAGCCCTCCCTTGGGCTGGGCTCTGAATGGCCACAGTGTTTGCCTTTCTCCGGGTCTGGGGAGGACACGTGTGTGGGGGGCAGTGAGAGAGGGCTGTGGCTGAGGGCTGTGCTTCGGGCCTGGACTCTGGCTTGGGAAGCTGTCCAGCTGGTGTTTTCAGCCTTGTGTAGGGATGTACCTCTACCCACCCACCCAGCCCTCAAGCTGGAGAAGAGGAGGCCAAAGTTTTCCTGTTCACCCTTTAACTACTCGGGACTTCCTTACACTCCCCACAGACTGTTGCCCAGCCCAACTGAGGCTGTGTGTAGAGCAACCCCATTTCTCACTGCTTCCCCATCCTTCCAGACACCTTCCTACACAGAGGGACCTTCCGAGGTATTTCTAAGCACACTTAGTTACTTCATTACCTCATTAAGAGGTATTCCGGTGCTGGCCATTAAAAGTCACTCCACTTCATCCATGCCCTGAAGTCAGTCCTGTCCTTCTTCTCCTGATGTCCCCCAGCTGCCTCCTCTGGCCCCCAGCTTCCTGAGGGTGGCCCCAGGTTGCTTCTCTCTCACACACACAGGCGCATGTATGTACAAGAGCACTGGACCATGAAGTCTCAGCGTGTGCTCACAGCCTCTCACACAGGAGTGGGCTGTGACTCACAGGCATGTCATGAGAATGAGGCCTGGCACCAGTCGCCAGGCCCCAGAGCAGGGGTTGCCTCCCCTCACCCCGGTCCAGGATGCCCAGTCCCCATGACACCTCCCACTTCCCACTGTGGCCTGGGTGGGCTCAGGGGCTGCCCTTGACCTGGCCTAGAGCCCTCCCCCAGCTGGTGGTGGAGCTGGCACTCTCTGGGAGGGAGGGGGCTGGGAGGGAATGAGTGGGAATGGCAAGAGGCCAGGGTTTGGTGGGATCAGGTTGAGGCAGGTTTGGTTTCCTTAAAATGCCAAGTTGGGGGCCAGTGGGGCCCACATATAAATCCTCACCCTGGGAGCCTGGCTGCCTTGCTCTCCTTCCTGGGTCTGTCTCTGCCACCTGGTCTGGTGAGTACCTCTGTCCTGCTGAGGGCAGGGTGGGGAGGATCCCCGTGGGTCTCTGTCTTTGTCTCCACAGTTCTCTCATTCCGGCTTCCCTGGTGGGATCAACCTGGGCCTCTCTGGGCCTTCCGCCTTGGAAGAACTCTCTGTGAAGTGCTGAAGTGTTGACTGAAGGGTTTTTTTTTTTTTTTTTTTTTTGAGATGGAGTCTCGCTCTGTCGCCCAGGCTGGAGTACAGTGGTGCGATCTCAGCTCACTGCAAACTCCGCCTCCCAGGTTCACGCCATTCTCCTGCCTCAGCCTCCCGAGTAGCTGGGACTGCAGGCGCCCACCACCATGCCTGGCTAATTTTTTTGTATTTTTAGTAGAGATGGGGTTTCACCATGTTAGCCAGGATGGTCTCGATCTCCTGATCTCGTGATCCACCCGTCTCGGCCTCCCAAAGTGCTGGGATTACAGGAGTAAGCCACCGCGCCCGGCCGACTGAAGGGTTTTTCTCCAGTTCCTCTGTGAGATCTCAGTGCAGGGGTTGCTCTGAGGCCCTCCCCTGGATATCTCAGTCTAGGAGCCCTTCTTTGGGGGTCTAGGCCTAGGAGCAGGAGGTGTGCATGTGGGCGGTGCTGCAAAAAGAATCCTGAGATTTTTTTTTTTTTGCAAAGTCCTGGATTCTAGCAGGACTAAGGTGCAAGAGGCAGGGGTCTCAAGACTCTGCCTGGGTCATAGCCCCAAGCAGCAAAGCTCTGCCCCCTGCCTCGGTGAAGGCAGGGCTGGCATGATGGGCCCAGGGCATGCCCTGCCTCTGGCATAGCTCCTCTGGCCTCACCCTGAAACCTGCCTAACCTTTCCAGGCTGGTCTGAGTATTCTCAGAGGCCTTGCCGCTGAGGTCTGTCCCATCCTGATCCCAAGGCAATGAACATTTCATATCTTTAATTCTAATTCCAACAGGATCCTTCCTGGTGGAGAGAATGTTAAGTTGCCCCCACCCTATCCATGCCCCTGTCTGCCTAGAGGCTCAGGGGCCTTCAGGGTGAGGGGAGTCACATTCCCCACCCTCTGGGAGCTCCTAGTCTGAGAGAGGAAACACTCCTGCCCAAGGGAGCTTCCAGTTAGATGGCAGAGAGAGACGCCTCTGGCTTCAGGAGTCCCGAGTCTAAGGAGGGAAACGACTCCTTCAGGGAGCTTCCTGCTCCTAGGCTGTAGCCATGGCTCCTGCCAGACTGCACAGGAGCCCCCATCTGCCAGCCGGTGCATGTGGCCCTGCTCCCCAGAGCCTGCGCAGCTGCCATCAAAATGGGACTCTGGTCACCCTGTCATTTCCCTTCTGGCAGACACTAAAGTGGGGAGCCCTGCCCTCAGGGGAGTGTCCCAAGTGCCATCAGAGGAGGCTTGGTGACTCCCAGACACAAGGGAAGCTTTAGCATCTGCCCTCAGGGTGAGGTGGAGGTATCGCCTCCGGCCTCAGGGAACCACAGTCTGAGGGGGAGATGCAGCCCCTGCCTTCCCATTCAGAGAGGGGTTTTGTGAGGTGGCTTGGGGGCATAGGGCAGAAGTGGATCCTACAGGCTGAGCTAAGGTCCCAAGAGCCTCAGCAGTGTACCCATCACCTGGCACCTCTGCAGCCACAGATCCATGATGTGCAGTTCCCTGGAGCAGGCGCTGGCTGTGCTGGTCACTACCTTCCACAAGTACTCCTGCCAAGAGGGCGACAAGTTCAAGCTGAGTAAGGGGGAAATGAAGGAACTTCTGCACAAGGAGCTGCCCAGCTTTGTGGGGGTGAGTGGCACAGGCCTGTGGGGGAAGTCCTGGTGTGAGTGTGGGGGTGCAGGTTAAATCTCTCCCCCAGTTCCGGGTGCCTGTCGATGCAGGTGCCAGGGTGGGGCCCAGCCCTCTCCCCACTTTCGCTTCATGGCTCCACTGGAGTGGAAATGAGGCCCGAGTGGGAGTGCTTTATTAATGGCTGTTTCCTGCAGCATTCCAGAGAACCATGTGCTGTGAGGGCCTTCCGAGTCCATCTGTTTAATCCTGTCATTGGAGACTTGAGAAACCAGAGCCCAGAAGGGAAAAGTGATTGTCCCAAGATCACACAGCACTGGCACGTTCTCTCTCTCTCTTTTCTTTTCTTTTTTTTTTTTTTTTTGAGATGGAGTTTGCCTCTTGTTGCCCAGGCTGGAGTGCAATGGCACGATCTCGGCTAACTGCAACCTCTGCCTCCAGGGGTCAAGCAATTCTCCTGTCTCAGCCTCCTGAGTAGCTGGGACTACAGGCGCATCCCACTACGCCCAGCTAATTTTTGTATTTTTAGTAGAGACAGGGTTTCACCATATTGGCCAGGCTGGTCTCGAACTCCTGACCTCGTGATCTACCTGCTCGGCTTCCCAAAGTGATTTTTGTATTTTTAGTAGAGATGGGGTTTCATCATATTGGACAGGCTGGTCTCGAACTCCTGACCTCAGGTGATCTGCCCTCCTCGGCCTCCTAAAGTGCTGGGCTTACAGGCGTGAGCGAGCCACCGTGCCCGGACTCCTTTTTTTTTTTTTTTTTTTTTGTGCTGGGGGGACAAGATCTCACTCTGTCACCCAGGCTGGATCATAGCTCACTGTAATCTCGAACTCCTGGGCTCAAGCAATCCTCCCAAGTAGTTGGAACTACAGGAGTATTGCTACCATGCCTGGCCAATTTTTATTTTTGTAGAGATGGAGTCTTGATATGTTGTCCAGGCTGGGCTTGAACTCCTGGGTTCAAGCAATCCTCCCACCTCGGCCTCCCAAAGTATTGGAATTACAGATGTGAGGCACTGTGCTTGACCTCTTTCCATTTTTATATGCCAAACTAAGAAAGTATGTAGGGGTAGAAAAGCCCAGCTAAGATATATAGTCTGGGACATTTTGTGGAGAAATGCATCAACCTTCAATTTGTCCCTCACCCTCCCTATACTGACTCATTGGTAATTCCCAAAGTTAGGTGTCAGGCTTTGAACACATGAGGCAGGTCCTTCTTTCCTTTTTTTAATTTTGTTTTTGTGGCTGGTTAAATTTTTCTGATTATTTTGGCTAGTATTAAAAAAGTGTTTTTCCGCTGGGTGCAGTGGCCCATGCCTGTAATCCCCACAGTGTGGGAGGCTAAGGCAGGAGGATCTCTTAAGCCCAGGAGTTCGACCAGCCTGGGCAACATAGCAAGACTCCATCTCTACAAAAATAAAAATAAAAATTGGCCAGGCATGGTGGCATATGCTTGTAGTCCCAGCTACTTGGGTGGATTGCTTAAGCCCAGGAGTTCAAGGTTACAGTGAGCTATGATACAGCCTGGGTGACAAAGTGAGATCACTCTGGTTGCCAAGACCAGCCTAGGCAACATAGCAAGGCCTTGTCTCTACTAAAAATAAACAATTAGCTGGGTGTGGTGGCATGAGCCTGTGGTCCCAGCTACTTGGGAGGCTGAGGTGGGAGGATTGCTCGAGCCCAGGAGGTTGAGGCTGCAGTGAGTTGTGATTGTGCCACTGCACTCCAGCCTGGGCAACAGAGCAAGACCTTGTCTTAAAAAATAAAAAGTGTTCTTTTCTGAATCTACCTGGCTGGTGTTGGGGAGCAGCAACCTTCGGTTTCCTCATCAGTAGAATGGGGTGATGATACCCACCTCACTGGGCTCCTGTGGGATTCGAGCTGATGCGTGCTCAGAGGAGCATCCAGTGTCCTCCCTGTGTCCAGGAGGAGGGCACACTGGAGATGCTCACCAATGAGTATCTGTCTCTCTCCTTACTCACTGGGCCCTCTTGGTAGCTCCCAGGGCCTCCTGCCCACCTTATACCCAGCTGCCCAGTGGGGAGGGAGAGCTGGGAACCAACCTGAATGTGTGAGGGTCTGGGTGTTTGGTGGAGCTGGGGTTGGGGCTGGCTTGGTGATGAGTGTATTTCCTGTCACTTTCAGGAGAAAGTGGATGAGGAGGGGCTGAAGAAGCTGATGGGCAACCTGGATGAGAACAGTGACCAGCAGGTGGACTTCCAGGAGTATGCTGTTTTCCTGGCGCTCATCACTGTCATGTGCAATGACTTCTTCCAGGGCTGCCCAAACCGACCCTGAAGCAGAACTCTTGACTCCCTGCCATGGATCTCTTGGGCCCAGGACTCTCAATGCCTTTGAGTTTTGTATTCAATAAACTTTTTTTGTCTGTTGATAATATTTTAATTGCTCAGTGATGTTCCATAACCTGGCTGGCTCAGCTGGAGTGCTGGGAGATGAGGGCCTCCTGGATCCTGCTCCCTTCTGGGCTCTGACTCTCCTGGAAATCTCTCCAAGGCCAGAGCTATGCTTTAGGTCTCAATTTTGGAATTTCAAACACCAGCAAAAAATTGGAAATCGAGATAGGTTGCTGACTTTTATTTTGTCAAATAAAGATATTAAAAAAGGCAAATACCATCTACCATCACTATCATTTCATAAAAAGATAAAATTTCAATTCCAATAAAGGAGGAAAGGTATAATTTCAGAATAAAGGACAGACCTTAACATTCAATACTGCAAGTAATGAGTTGTACCAGGATCTGCTCAAGAGATATGAATTAGTCATATTGACCCCGCAAAGCTTTATTTAAAGGATTCCTTGTTAGACCGAGCACGGTGGCTCATGCCTGTAATTCCAGCACTTTGGGAGGCCAAGGCAGGCAGATCCCTTGAGGCCAGGAGTTCGAGACCAGCCTGGTCAACATGGTGAAACCCCGTCTCTACCAAAAAATACAAAAAATTTAGCTGGGTGTGGTGGTGCATGCCTGTATTCCCAGCTACTCGGGAGGCTGACGCGGGAGAATTGCTTGAACCTGGGAGATGGAGGTTGTAGTGAGCTGAGATTGGGCCACTGGACTCCAGCCTGGGCAACAGAGCAAGACTGTGTCTCAAAAAAAAAAAAAAAAAAAAAAAAAGAATACAGGCCATAGGCAGTGCTATGGTTTGAATGTGTTCCCCAAAGTTCATGTGTTGGAAACTTTATCTCCAAAGCAACAGTAATTAACAGGTGATTAGGCCATGAGGGCTCTGCTGTAATGAATGGATTCGTGCTGTTATCACAGGAGCGGGTTCCTTATAGAAGGATGAATTTGTCCCCCCCACCTTTTATTTCTCTCCCTCTCTTTGCTCTTCCACCAGGAGATGATGCAGCAAGAAGGCCTTCTCCAGGTGTTACCCCCTCCAGCTTAGACTTCCTGGCCTCCAGAATTGTGAGCCAATAAATATCTGTTTTGTTTTGAATACCAGTCTGTGGTATTCTGTTGTAGCAATACAAAATGGACCAAGACAGGCAGTACACCTGTTTTCAGAAAACAAGTGTATTGTATTCTATACAACACATTCTATATTATATTGTACATTCTTTTTTTTTTTTTTTTTTTTTTTTGAGACAGGGTCTCGCTCTGTCACCCAGGCTGGAGTGAAGTGGTGTCATAATCTCTGCTCACTCCAACCTCCACCTCCCGGGTTCAAGTGATTCTCCTATCTCAGCCTCCTGAGTAGCTGGGATTACAGGCATGTGCCACTACGCCCAGCTAATTTTGTATTTTTAGTAGAGACGGGTTTCTCCATGCTGGTCAGGCTGGTCTTGAACTCCTAACCTCAGGTGATCTGCCCGCCTCGGGTTCTAAAGTGCTGGGATTACAGATGTGAGCCATCACGCCCAGCCAAGAGCAAAAATTTATTATCTCTTATGGTTCTGCAGGTAGACTGGGCTTAGTTGATGGTTCTCACGTGGGGTCTTCCATGTAGGTGGAAATCGGAGCTAGAGTAATCTGAATGTTTGAACAAACTCAACTTCTACGGTAGCTTGCTTAACATGCGTGGCAATTGATACTGAATGTGAGCTGGGACCTCAGCTAGGACTGCCAGCCGGAGTGCTTACCATGGCCTCTCGATGTGGCTTGGGCTTCTTAGAGCATGGCAGTAGGGTCCTGAGAGGACAAATCCCAAAGTGAGCATTGCATGAGGCCTATGTGGAAGCTGGTAGGCTTAAGATTTATTAATTTTAATTTTAATTAAATTAATTAATTTATTTTTGAGACAAGGTTTCATTCTGTCACCCAGGCCCGGGTGCAGTGGTGCAATAATGGCTCACTGCAGCCTCCACCTCCCAGGGTCAAGCAATCCTCCTGCCTCAGCCTCCCAAGTGGCTGGGACTACAGGTACACGCCACCATACCTGGTTAATTTTTGCATTTTTTGTAGAGACAGTGTTTCACCATGTTGCCCAGGCTGGTCTCAAATTCCTGGACTCAAGGATCCCACCTGCCTTGGTCTCCCAAAGTGCTGGGAATACAGATATGAGACACTGTGCCTGGTATTTCTTAAGATTTATTTCAGAAATCCCAGGACATCATTTCTGCTATATTCTAATGATAAAAAAAATCATTAAGTCTGGCTCAGATTAAGGGGAGGAGGAGAATTAGACTTCTCTCTCTTTTTTTTTTTGAGATGGAGTCTTGCTCTACCACCCAGGCTGGAGTGCAGAGGTGTGATCTTGGCTTACTGCAACCTCCACTTCCTGGGTTCAAGTGATTCTCCTGCCTCAGCCTCCTGAGTAGCTGGGATTACAGGCATGCGCCACCACGCCCGGGTAATTTTTGTATTTTCAATAGAGACAGGGTTTCACCATGCTGGTCAGGCTGGTCTTGAACCCCTGACCTCGTGATCTGCCTGCCTCGGCCTCCCAAAGCCCTGGGATGACAGGCGTGAGCCACCGTGCCTGGCTAGACATCTTTTAATGTAAAGAGCAGCGTGCATAAAATTGACAGTGACCATCTTTGGAGACTAAATACCATAGTCTGTCTTCTAGCAACCGTAATTCACATCCCTCCCATATGCAAAATACATTAATCTCCTTCCCAAGACCCACAAAGTCTCATCTCTTTAAGGCATCAATTTGATGTCTCTGATCTTATTATCTGAGACAGGCCCAGAGATATGAACAAGGCTTCTCATGTGCAGTTCCTCCAGGACGGCTCCTCAAAAGTGGTTCCTCTTGGCCTGAAGTCCTGTGAAGAACATAGTCGATGTTCACAGGTGAGATAAAGTTAGATAACTGCCATCCAGGCTTGTTGGCTCACGCCTGTAATCTCAGCGCTTTGGGAGGCTGAGGTGGGTAGATCACTTGAGCTCAGGAGTTTGAGACCAGCCTGGCCAAAGTGGCAAAACCCAGTCTCTGCTAAAAATACAAAGATTAGCTTGGTATGGTGGCATGCACCTGTAATCCCAGCTACTCGGGAGGCTGAGGCAGGAAGATCGCTTGAACCTGGGAGGTGGAGATTGCACTGAGCTGAGATCATACCACTGCACTCCAGCCTGGGTGACAGAGTAAGACTCTATTTTTTTTTTTTTTTTAAAAGATAACTGCCACAAACACTCCTATTCTTAAGGGTGTGGTGGTGTACTGGAGGCACAAATTGGTGCATTGGTCCATAGCAATTCCGAAATTGAGCCAGACATATGTCACCAGAATCTTGACTAGGGCCCAGTTCTGCTCTCTATAAGTGGTTCTTCTTGGCTCTTGGCCTCTAGGTTCTTGACTCCATTTTCTGAGTTAACTCTCTATTTTCCAAAAGAAGTAACTGTGTTGATAGCTAAGTAGCTTTCTCAGCCTAGTTCTTGCCCATTTGAAGTTGAAGACTCAGAAACTTCTTTTGGTTTTAAGCCATCTCGGTCCCTTTTAGTCTAAAATGATATAATTCCTGTAAAAATGTGGCCTCAGTGTGCATCAATTTATAATTCACTTAATAGACAAAGCCATACCTACAAATCTTTTTAAGATTGGTCTCTCTCCAGCTTGGACTGAGAGTCAGGGTGCTGGGAGTAAATGCCCTTGAGATTCCTAAAAGCCTTCTAGTCTGAAAGAGCCTAAGAGGCACACTTCTAGAATTATTAGACATTGTATTATTTATCTGAGAAGATCTAGGAAGCTTGCCCTTAAATCTTTTTGAGGTCTCATTACAATGTCTTACCTTTGACTTACTTCATCTTTATCCTGAGTTCCTTTTTACTATTAAGGATCTGGATTTGGTGTTTGCCCCAAGGCCATTTATTAGTTTGAGAGTCATTTGCTGGTGGAAAGACTGTGCTGGGCCCTCTATAATTCTTTAAGAAGCTGAATAGTTCGTTCCTTCTGTTTTTTTTTTTTTTTTAATGGAGTCTCACTCTGTTGCCCAGGCTGTGCAGTGGCACAATCTTGGCCCACTGCAACCTCTGCCTCCCTGGTGAGTAGTTCCTTCTTTAGTTCAACATTTTTTTTTGAGACGGAGTCTCGCTCTGTTGCCAGGCTGGAGTGCAGTGGCATGATCTTGACTCACTGCAACCGCTGCCTCTGGGGTTCAAGTGGTTCTCCTGCCTCAGCCTTCCTAGTAGCTAGGACTACAGGCATGCACCACAATGCTCAGCTGATTTTTTGTATTTTCAGTAGAGACGGAGTTTCCCCATGTTGGCCAGGATGGTCTCGATCTCCTGACCTTGTGGTCTGCACACCTTGGCCTCCCAAAGTGCTGGAATTACAGACATGAGCTACCGCACCTGGCCTAGTTCAACTTTCTAGCCTCATATTTTATCATAGGCAGCCAGAAGAAGCCAATTGGTACTTTCGTATTCTGCATAAAAATCTCCTTACCCATATCCATAAACTGATTAGGTACCTTTCTGTTTTCCATGTAACCACAGACAACAGTGTTGCCAGACATCCTGGCATTACCTAATAGGATCTCTCTTTTCTAGACTCCAGTAACAATTTCCTCACTGTCCTTCAAATCATTACTAATAATCTTCTAGAGACCCTTCCGGCTTTCACCCATTGCCTGCTCCCAAAGCCAATGACACCTGTTTCAGTTTTTTTGTAATAGCAGCACCCTACTCTTGTAGGTCTTTGATGAAATATGCAAGGAACAAGCTCATGCTAACTTTCTAAACTTTTTCTGCCACTTCCTCTATCACTATACCTAGGTTTCTATTTGGTCCATGTTCCAAGATATGCCAGGATCTGACCAAATATTTTGTCATTTCACGACAAAGGTCCTGACTTTCCAGCCTGACATATTGGGTCATCATATCTCACTACTTTCCTCCCTCTACTTAGCCAAGTTCACATTTTAGATTCTTTTTTTTTTTTTTTTTTTTTTTTTGAGACAGTGTCTCATTGTGTCGCCCAGGCTGGAGTGCAGGGGTGCGATCTTGGCTCACTGCAACCTCCACCTCCTGGGTTCAAGCGATTCTCATGCCTCAGCCTCCTGAGTAGCTGGGATTACAGGCACCCGCCACCACGCCTGGCTAATTTTTGTATTTTTAGTAGAGATGGGGTTTCACCATGTTGGTCAGGCTGGTCTCAAACTCCTGACCTCGTGATCCACCCACCTCGGCCTCCCAAAGTACTGGGATGACAGGTATGAGCCACCGCGCCTGGTCCCCACATTTTAGATTCTTTTACTTGAGGATTCCACTTTAAGATATCAAATTCTCTACTAGTTAGGGTTTTTTTTCAACTATAAGTTACAGAAAACCTGACTAATGCTAGCGGCTTCAATTGTCTTAATACAAGAAGTCTGGAGTAGGATGTTCAGGTCTGATTCAGGGTTCTGGAGATGCCATCTGAGATCCAGTGTCTTTTCATTTTTTGGCCCTTTAATATATAGGACATCTACTATTTTCCTCATGGCTTGTTGTTTCGTGATCACACTATGGCTGCTATACCTCCAGGCCTCACTGTCCATGTTGCAGGCTGGAAGACAGAATAAGGGTGAGGTGCAAAATGCCTTTTCCACAGGAGCCTTTGCCTTTTTATTATGATAGAAGTGCCCTCCCCCAGAGACTTCCACTTACATCTTTGGCCTTAACTGTGTAATTTGGCTAGTCTTAGCTGTAACCAAGTGTTTTTAGCTGACCACATTGACATCTTAGAAGAAAAAAAATGGGTCTTAATAATGAAGAAAGAGGGGATGGATAGTGGATGAGTAATGCACAGTGTTTTCCTGAATTTTTTTTTTTCTGAGATGGAGTCTTATTCTGTCACCCAGGCTGGAGTGCAGTGGTGCGATCTCAGCTCACTGCAAGCTCTGCCTCCAGGGTTCATGCCATTCTCCTGCCTCAGCCTCCCGAGTAGCTGGGACTACAGGCGCCCGCCACCATGCCCGGCTAATTTTTTGTATTTTAGTAGAGACGGGGCTTCACCGTGTTAGACAGGATGGTCTCGATCTCCTGGCCTCGTGATCCGCCCGCCTCGGCCTCCCAAAGTGCTAGGATTACAGGCATGAGCCCCCCATACCTGGCCTGAATTGTTTTTTTACTTACTTGGGAAACCGATCTTTGAGAACCACTTCCAGAGTAGCTCAGATAGGGTCCCCAGAGACAGAAAAGGCCAAGTGAGAAGGCGCTGGGACAATTGCTTGTTCTCACTTATGATTCTGCTTTGACTGCACATCTGGGGCTGGCGAGGCAAGGCGGAGCAGGCCCTCAATGATACATGGTCTCTTTTCATAGCAGTAAAAAGAGAGAAGCCCACCTTCCTAATATCCTGTAGGAAAGGGAGCCAGTAACTATAGGTCAGGGAATCATGATGATGGTAATTAACATTTCTGTAGCAGTTCTCAGAGTTCCTTTCATGCACACTGTCATTTCAGCCTCATGGTAACTCCGAGAGGAGCTATCATTAGGCCGTTTTTACAGATGAGGAAACTGAGAGGGAGCAGCATCTGTCATTCGTGGAGCACTCCCTCCAGCTAGGCACTCTGCTGGCCTATTCAAGCGTCATCTCATTTAATCCTTGGGGCAATTGGGTGAGAGCAGAGCTATGCTATTAGTTTCTGCACGTCATAGGCAAGGAAACAGAGGCTGGGAGAGGTTAAATAAGGAGTAGCGTCAGGACTTGACCCATGTCTTAAGAAAGGTCCTCATCCCTGTGGACACTGGGGTGGCAGTCTGGGCCTTCCTCCCCTTCCCACAGCCATCTCCAAAGCCTGGGGCTTTGTGTAAGGTGAAGGGGACCTGGATGAGCAGCATCCAGACTCTCAGTGTCCCTATCCTGAGTCACCGGGGGAAGCAGGCCCACTTGCTCCTGGTGGATTAGTGCAGTCTGGTTTCTTTTGGGCCTTAGGCTCACAACAATTCCTGGCTTCTCTTGGCTCAGGTTCTGGGGCTGTTTTGGCTGGTGGAGACTAGCCTCAGCTGGTTGCCCTTGGAGCTGGGCAGGTTCTGAAAGAGGCTGATTTCCTTTCCTTCTGGGTGTTTGACAAACTAACAAACACCACTTTCCCAGATGGTTCCGGCAATCTTCCCTTATCCCCTTTCCTCTCCCCAAATCTCTGTGCAGAGGCACAGAGGAGGAGAGTCTAGAAATAGCTCTGTTCAAAAGTTTGTTGGGCCGGTTGTCTCCCACTTCCTCCTAGAGCTGCTGCCGGAGGAGAGCCTCAGGAACACATACCTCGCCCTGCATCCTGCCCTACTGTCACTTTGGCATTTGCTTTTTCGCATTAATCCCTGGCAGCCTATTAACCCTCCAAGAAAGGACAGAATGAAGGCAAAGCTGGGCTCTGAGACAAGGGACTGGCTGAAATAGGGCCCCCATGCCCTTGTCTTTAGGTCACTTGATCTCTCCACTGACTCACTGCTCTCATCTATGAATTGGTCACAATCAGTCACTGACTTGGCAGTCAAAAGAAGTAGTAGGTCTAAGTAGTAGGTCCACAGGCCTCTTTGATCTCAGTTCAGATCATCTTCCCATCTCCCCAGGCCCAGTCCCCAATTCTGTAGCAAAGGCCTTCCTGGCTCCACACCAGTCCCAGGCATCAAATACCCCTTCCTACACCTTCCCTATATTTGGCTCAGATGATGAGAAAGGAAACTAATCATTTTGACAAGGTTCATTGGTCCCATGGGGCTATGGGATTGGGGTGGGTTCACCCTCCCTTGGGCCCAGGCCCTTTTGGCACAAGCATGTGGAATATCCAGATGCTCAGGACAATTTATCTTGTTCTTCCCCGAGGTTCAGAACCAGACACTGACCTTCAGGGAGGCGGTGCAGTTTCCAAGGGCGTATGGTGATAGTGGTGATCTTGGGGCGACAGAGCCAGGGAGAATGGGTGCAGGGGAGAGAGAGTCAGTGCTATAATAAGTCCTGCCAGATCAGATAGTGTCAGCTCTCACCCTTCATGCACCCACACGCACTGCCACTACGGGGAGAGAGCTCCTTGCCCTCCAAATATGGTGCATTTCTCAGCGGTCAGCTCCACATCTGCAGTGGGGAGAGGGGGGCGCTCTGGAAGGTGAGCAGCAAGGGTCCTGGGCTCAGCCCGAGCATGAACAATTGAGTGTGTGGACACTGGACGGGGTGTGGGAGGAGGACGGTCCCTCTCCAGGCCTTGGAGGGGTGGTTCATGTGGGATGCATTCGGAACCACTGCAGAAAGGGAGATTCAGGGGAGATGCTGGGGAAGAACTTCCAGCAGGGCAGAGAGTCCAATCACCCCAAGAAGGGTTTGTGAAAGCAAGGGAAGGGAAGTTACAGTTCTCCGCTCCACCTGCATGGAGGAGGCAGGACCAAGTGAACTGCTGGGGAGAGGCTGGTTCTCTCCCTCCCCTCCCGCCCTCCCTGCAGCCCCACTGAGGTGACTCAGTGCATGTTTGTTGAATTGGACTCAGAGGCCTCTGCCCTGACATTGTCCACAGTGACAGCGAGTGATAGAAAGTGCTTTCATGTTGGATTCTTAAAGTAGGAATCTTCCAAACCCATTTTGGAGGTAAGGAAATTAAGGCTCTAACAAGGTAAAGAATGTAACATGCTTGAGGGCAGGTGGCAAGAGGAAGGTAGAGCCTAGAGGTTCTTTCCCTGACAGTCCGCCAGCCCCAAAGTCCTGTACCTTGACCACTCTGTCCCCCTACCCCACCCCTCAGGCCTCACCTCCCAGAATGAGCTCCCGCCCTCCCCGCAGTCTCAGTCTGAGTCTCTCCCAGTCCTCTCCCAGTGGACTAACCAAGGTGCTGCAACCCGGAGAGGTCTGCCAAGCTGAGAAACGCCAGGGGCTGGTGGATGAGGACAAGGGCAAGGAGCCAGGCTGCTGGGCTCTTCCCTGACCACCCATATATTAATAAAGTGCATCGCTCCCTACCATCATCTTCTTTCTCCCAGCTCTGCTTTATTTTTCCTCATAGTATTTATATCAGCAATCTGTTAAGCACCTATTTTGTTATTGTCTGTTTTCCCCAAGAGACTGTCATCTCCACAGAGCAGGGACTTTTGTTTTGTTTATGGCTATACCCCCAATGCATCTAAATATTTATACGAAAAATGAATGCCTGCTAGGCCTGCCACTCACTATTACGTGACCCTGGGCAAGTTACCCATCTCTCTCTCTCTCTTTTTTTTTTTTTTTTTTTTGAGACAGTGTCTTGCTCTGTTGCCCAGGCTGGAGTGCAGTGGCACAATCTCAACTCACTGCAACCTTCGTCTCCTGGGTTCAAGCAATTCTCCTGCCTCAGCCTCCTGAGTAGCTGGGATTACAGGTACGTGCCAACATGCCCAGCTAATTTTTGTATTTTTAGTAGAGACGGGGTTTCACCATGTTGGCCAGGCTGGTCTCGAACTCCTGACCTCAGGTGATCTGCTCGCCTTGGCCTCCCAAATTGCTGGTATTATAGGCGTGAGCCACCACACCTGGCCTCACCCATCTCTTGATTAACATTTATCAAGCCCTTGCCATGTGCTGGTCACTATTTATTCTATGAACTTTATATGTATTAGCTTATTTAAACCCCGCACAAACCTATGAGGTAGTTACTATTATCACCCTCCATCACTGACAGATGAGTAAAATGAAGCCCCGAGAGCAGAGGTAGGCTGCTTAAGGGAGGTGGCTGGGGGCAGAGCTGGGATATCATAGGTGGGAATAATTAAGCTCGACCTAGAGCTGAATTAATTGCTGGTGCACTCTGGCCCCCACTTCTGCTGCGTGACTGTCTCTTGTTCTCTGCCCCCTGCTCCCCATACTTCCATTAAAAAGCCCATATAAAACAGGGCTATATAGCCCATTATAAAACAGGGCTAATCACAGCTCCTCTTTTCCTTCCCTCCTCTATTGCTCACTCCCCTCTCCAACAGGGCTGAGTCTCCAAGGAGAGGACGGCACAGGCAAGGCTTGGGTGCTGGGGGCCGAGGGCGAGGTCGAAGGTGTCACTGGCTCTCTGGCTGCCTGCATGGGCAGGAAGGCTTCTTTGCCGGCCTGGGAGTCAATCTCCTTCCTCTTTTCCCTCTCACGCTCTTCTAGGTTTTGGGTTCTCTTCCTATAAAACAGGGAAGAGTTTCTCAGGCTCTGGTGTGAGGGAGAGAATAGAGAAGTTACATGAAAGTATGTCTGTTTCTGGTAATATGGTGGTCTGTGCCCACTTCAGCTAAAAACAACAAAAAATGCTGCATAGAATTAAATCTTTTCAAAGCATTGAAGAGCCCACCAGGCAGTAAGAAATGAGTAGGTCAAAATCTAAGTCAAAGCAGAATCTGTACTGGGGCCCCCGGTGCCCTGAGGTCATTGGCCAAGCCAAGCCGAACCTGAGCTTTGATCCTGATGGTTTGAGGAGTGAGGAAGACAGAAGTGGAAGCCCAGTGCTCACCCCAAGAGGGGACACAAATGGATGACCCTCCCATGATGCTGAGACACCAAAAGGCTACACACTCAAGCTAAAAGCCAGAGGAAATCCCATCCTGCCACCCACAAGACTTCAAGGAAAGTTGTTTTGGTGCTGAGCAGAGCAGGAGAAGAAGGAAAACAGCCCTTAAGGAGCTCCAGCCACTGGCCAGCCTTCATGTGACTCTAGCCCAAATTCATTCCCATCACCTGGGGTGGAAGGGCCAGAAAACTCAAGCTTAGACTCTGGAAGTGCCCCTGGGAGGAACACACCTCCTTCCTGTGCCTCAAAGACATCCCACCTGATGATTTCCCCCCTGGGAAGCAAGCAGTTCACAGCCAAAAGCTGGGATCTGGTCAGGCAAGTTCAGACTTCTCGTCTGTAAAGGGGAGGCTTAGCCACGTGCTCTCCAAGTTCTCCCCGGAATAGAGATTTGTAGGGGTGCAACCTGAGCGAGGCAGAAGTGCGTCCCCACTTGGTATTCTGGGGGCCTCTGCAGAGTGAAGAGATGGGGCTGTGATGTGATGGATAAGCCAGACTGTCTCCTCCTACTGAGCTGGAAGGACTTGGCAAGAGACTGTCCCAGTTCCCAACTCTGGGGGAGGGCAGATGGGGAACGAAAGGGGAGTGGTGTCTGAGCCCAGACTGGCCTTTGATGTGTGCGTGGATAGGTGGGCAGGTGGGGCCTGTAATGGGGCTGCTGAGGGATCCCTGAGGGCATCCTCAGTGTTGACCTACTTGTGTCCTCCATAATTGCTTCCTTCCTTTCTTGGGAGGCTACAAATAGTGACGCCCTGTCTCTAAGCTCCTACAGCTGAAACGCCAGCACCAGTGGTGAGTGCCAGCTGCTTGGGTCCTGCCCTGGGTTGAGTGTCAGGGCAGTTTGGGGACCCCCAGTAGCCAGCCTGACTCTTGACCCAGGGTCTGGCATTGGAAGCAGAGAGATGACCACAGGCGGGCCTGACAGGGGGAGGGAAGTCAGATATAGAGGACGCAGAGGTTTCCTTGCACAGCGAGGGGCTGTCGGGGAAGTTTGGGCAGGGAGGTGTGTAGAGCTAAGGTCTGCCTTGGGGTGGGAGCACTGGGCTCAAGGCTCTGGTCTTTCCCTTGATCAGGCCCCTCACCTGCTCCTTGCCTCCTTGCTTCACCTCTGAGTCTCCTCATTTCCGAGGATCATGGCCTTTTCCTCTCCTGGGAACCTGGACACCTTGCTCTAATCCTGGGGTGTTTACAATGAATTAAATCCTGGCAGTGCTTGGCACTCCCCACTCCCCTTCCCCTACTTTCCTGCCAGCCACAACCATGCCAGCCATTTGCTCCCAGCAGGGGGCCCAGCAGTGGGCAAATCTTCAGGGAGAGTCTTGGCCCTGGCCGCCCTGTGCTGCAGGACTCTTGTCCCGTGGGGGAATCAGGAGTGAGTCACTGGGCTAGCATGGAAAAAACTCTGCCTTCCTGGCCGCCTTCGGGTTTTCCCAGGCTGGAGGCATCATCCCAGAAGGGCGGTGGAAGGGGACAGTGGAAGTGGGGGGAGGTGAGCAATTCCAGGAAGGGCTTCCCCTCCAATAGAACAGGGTATCCCTATACAGAACCTCCCTGCTCAAAACCCCCAGGGGTCGGGAGGGTAACCTCAGGGGAGGCCAGTCTCAGATTGGTAAACACCCGAACTGGTCAACTCTCAAGAGACCATCTGGTTCAGGTTCCTGACTAGGCCAGCGAGGTGGGATGAACCCCAACTTACAGATCAGGCCCCGCCCCCGAGACCCAGAGAGACAAATGGCTCACCAAGGTTGCACAGCTGGCGACAGGCAGAGAGGATCTCACAAGTTTTTCTTCTGGGTGCAGCTTCCTTGAGTTCAGGGCAGGAGGCAGGGTTAGGGGGGTGGTGGTGAGGCTGTGGGGGCGCCTCTCAGACCTGCCCCTCCCTGCTAAGGCCTAGCTTCTCCGAGGGCTGAGGGCAGAGAAGCACAGGGCCAGGTTCTCTTTGTGCAAGTTCCTGCAGGGAGGGAGGCTTCTAGGGCATCTCATGGGCTGGGGCAGACTGGGACCGAGCCACCCCTGGGTGTTGGGGATAAGAAGAGGTGGCAGATAATCTGAGAGTGCTTAAGGAGCCCCACAGTGGGGTGTGTGGGTGGTGGGGTAGGATGCTGTCTCTCTGAGGAGTTTACAGCGATGTTGGGGCAATGAGACCTCTACATGGGGAAATAACAACAGGACAGCAGGGGGATAAATTAGGAGGGGCTGGTGTGGTCTGGGAGGGCTGCTCAGAGGAGGGGGAGACTGCGGGGCCTGAAGCCTGATGGAGGTTAAGATGGGTCTGGGAACAGTCTCTGAGAAACACAGAGGGCAGAGGTGAGCGGGGGGGCTGGCCTGGAACTCTACTGTGAGTCACACCCTTGTTCTGTGACAGTGAGGATGGCCAGGCCTCTGGAGCAGGCGGTAGCTGCCATCGTGTGCACCTTCCAGGAATATGCAGGGCGCTGTGGGGACAAATACAAGCTCTGCCAGGCGGAGCTCAAGGAGCTGCTGCAGAAGGAGCTGGCCACCTGGACCCCGGTGAGCAGTCAGAGTGTCCGTCCCCTCCTCGTCCGGTGGGAGGCACTGCCTAGACTCTGCAAAGAGAGACGTGGGGACAACAAGCATGAGCACAGGACAGCAAGGGGAGGGGGCTGGATTGTGAGGAGGGAGTGGGAGGGGGAGAACTGACACAGCAGAAACCTCAGCTTCCTCATCTGTAAAATGGGATGACAATCATCCCTGCTGCCTTGCAGAGCTGTTGAGAGGACTGAGTGAGAGCACCATGAAGAATGCCTAACACTTGGTAGGCACTCAGTAGCAAATAGTAGGTGCTCGATTAATAATCTGAGAGGACAGATTTGGGAGGGGATTGCAACGAGTGCATTATCAGAGCAGGGAGGTTGAAGTCGGCCCTCAGAAGGGTGTAGTTTGGGGTGGGGTGGGTCCACTTGGGAGAGGAGGGAGGGAGGTGGCGTGTGAAGCTGTTCTGCCCTCCTCATCCTACTCCCTTACCTCTCCCAACCCTTCCCTTGCACAGACTGAGTTTCGGGAATGTGACTACAACAAATTCATGAGTGTTCTGGACACCAACAAGGACTGCGAGGTGGACTTTGTGGAGTATGTGCGCTCACTTGCCTGCCTCTGTCTCTACTGCCACGAGTACTTCAAGGACTGCCCCTCAGAGCCCCCCTGCTCCCAGTAGCCTCTGCTCCAGGGGGTACGCTGGCTGTCGGGGGCTGGGCATGTCTCCCACACCCCCTCCTACCCTCTCTCCTGTACCCCTTTCAATCTGGACTTGCCCAGGTCTTCTGCGATCAGTTAACCCATTTTACCTAGGAGGCCCAGAGATGTGATGACACCTTCATCAGGATGCCCAGCGAATGAGGGGTAGAGCCACTCTGGGGCCCAGCCTGCCTGCTGCACCCCTGTGGCCTCCCTTGTGGATGGGAGGAGGCGGGATCTGCTCTGAGGCCCTCGAGGCTCAGCAGAGCGTGCACCAATGAGACCACGATGGGAAAGGGCCTATTTAACTCCTAATAAAAAACTGGCGTCAGCTTGGTTTTGTTTGGTTCTTCTCTGAGGACGCGTCTCCTGAGCTCTTTTGCTCCTCTCTGGCCTTTTCCACTGCGGGAAGGCAGCTGAGGGCAGGGGCAGGGTGCTCCCTGAGGGAAGTTGCAGACCCTGCAGAAATGCAGTGGCCTCCAGGGTCCAGCAGGAGGGCGTGGGGACAATACAAGGACCCCTGTCCTCCCTTCCTCTCTCTCTTTCTTTGGGATCTTTGAGAGAGGACTGCCTGAGTTTCCCCTGGGACTCAGTGCTCATGGTTGGAGGAGGGTGGGGCTGTGGGTGCAGTGGGGGTGTTTGTTCCCTGCCTCGGGCTGTGGGAGCCCAGAGAGCAGCACTAATGGGATTAGGGTGTCTGAGGTGTTTCTCCCAGCCAGGAAGGGGTGCTCTGTATGGAGGGGTAAGGGAATAACTTGAGCTAGCCCCTATCCCTGAAGCCGCAACCCCCTGAGGGCCTTAACCCCCTACTTCTAACCCTCACTGAGTTTGTAGCCCACCCTGAGAGGTTGACCCGAATTATAACTCCCCTATTTCATGCCATTTCACCTCTAACTCTCCACCCCAACCTGGATTCTTCATTCCTGACACTCATCCCAACTTTAAATGGCCCCTCCTGATACCCTCTCCGAACCCGAGATCTATCCGTGAGCCCCCACGCCTCACTGCCACTCCACTCCATCACTACCTCACCCAGGACCTTTCCCACTGACGTTCCTGAGGTGGTCCCAGAGCCTCCTTTGGGTGTGAGCCTGTTCCCCTCCAGATCCCCCCGCCCCGACCCTGAGCCTTACTTGGCATGGCAGACAGTACCGGGCATGGGGATCCCCACCCCAGTTTTTGTTTTTGAATCTTTATTTTTTTAGGAGACAAGGTCCTCTGTGTTGCTCAGGCTGGAGAGCAGTGGCTTGAGCATAGCCAACTGCAGTCTTGAACTCCTGGGCTCAAATGATCCTCCTGTCTCAGCTTCCTGACTAGCTGGGACTACAGGCTACAGCCATGCTGTCCAGCTAATTAAAAAAAAAATTGTTTTTCCTTTTTATAGAGACAGAAGTCTCTCTGTGTTGCCTAGGCTGGTCTTGAACTCCTGGCCTCAGGCGATCCTCCCATCTCCCCACTAGCTTTTGTGTCACCACATTTCCAGGGCAATCTCCCACCTGTCACCCACCACCCCCTGCATCTCCTTTCCTAGCTCCCCATGGGGACTACTCCCTCCCTGTCCCCCATGCTCCAGGCACAGGGTGCCCCTTCCTCCACCTCTCTAAAACTCAGGCTGAGCTATGTACACTGGGTGGTGCCCATCTCATCCAGTCCCCTGCTGGTAACCACTAGGGCTTACCCGTTACCCACGGGTGCCCACCTGGGAACAGGAGGCTTGGTTCCACGGCTGGGCTGGTGGAGGGTGCTGTGGCACTTACCGCATCAGCCCACAGCAGGAAGGCAGTATCCGCTCTCCCCTGTCCCCTGCTATGGGCAGGGCCTGGCTGGGGTATAAATAGGTCAGACCTCTGGGCCGTCCCCATTCTTCCCCTCTCTACAACCCTCTCTCCTCAGCGCTTCTTCTTTCTTGGTTTGGTGAGTTGTGTTGGCCTGACTGGCATGCAAGGGGTGTCAGAGGCCAGGGCTGGAGAAGGAGAAGGGGAGGCTGGTGGGGGCCAGATATGCTAAAGAGATCCAGATGTGAGATTCTGATGTGGAACTCTGGGTAGATTGTGTGCGTGGGTGTGCATGTGCGTGGGTGTGCATGGCACACACACACATGCATGTAAGAGGGAGGAAAAAACAAACAGAAAAGCGAGCAAGTGACTGGATTTGAGCTCTCCAGGTGCTTCTGAGATGTGGGCTTGCACATGCTGTTGCTATAGTACGTGTTGGTATGTATGTGCCTGTGGGTATCTGCACTGGCTCATGTTTGCTGGGTTGCGCACTCGGGAGCAGGAAGCAAAGGAAAGGCAGAAGGCAACTGTGGGCCTTTGTCTGGTGGTGTGCCCCATGAGCCTCTGCCCTGCACGCAGCAGCCCAGCTGGAGAAGGTGCGTGGCCTCTGCAGCTTCTCTTCCAACCCTTGCCTCTGCCACCTCACTTTGCCCCTCCCCATGCTGAGAGCTAAGCGGCTGTGCTGGTTTTTTCCGCTGCAGGCCCCTGGGCAGGCCTCCAGCAGCCGCACCCAGTTCTGGGAGGGAGAAGAATGGCAAGGGCGGGGCCTTTGTGGCTGAGCTGTGGGAGTGGATAGACTGAGTGAGGGGTGGAAAAAATGCTGTTGTTGAGGCAAGGCCTGGGAGGCCCTGGGAGCTTGCTGCCTGAATCTCCAGAGCTTGCGCAGCGGATCCTGCAAATGTTCACTGCCCAGAGCATGTGTTCCCCACTGTGCACACCATCCCAGCCAGGAGCGGGGGCCCACTGCTCAGGGCTCCTCCAGGGAGGGAGCAGAGTCTTGCCAAGTGCTCTTGGAGGGATGGGAGTGAAGCCTGGCATTCTGAACACGTCTCTGAGGGGTGGGATAAATAAGATGGTCTCTGTGCCTCCTGCTCCCAGATCCTGACTGCTGTCATGGCGTGCCCTCTGGAGAAGGCCCTGGATGTGATGGTGTCCACCTTCCACAAGTACTCGGGCAAAGAGGGTGACAAGTTCAAGCTCAACAAGTCAGAGCTAAAGGAGCTGCTGACCCGGGAGCTGCCCAGCTTCTTGGGGGTGAGTGGGTAGTGCCTGAGTGTGTCCCCACGTGAGGCATTTCCCACAGAGGAGGGCAGCAGTCTTGCTCTAGAGCATTAGCTACAGAGGGCATCTATCAGTGGGGTGGCTGCCTGGGGTGGAAACACATTGAACACCACCACTCACTGCCTGACCCCATGCTGAAAGAGGGCTGAGAATGAATGGGTCAGACACCGCCAGGTGCTTTGCACAACTTAACTGAAGGGAAGACTAAGCTCAGAGTGCTAAGTAACTTCCCAAGGTGGTCAGTGTACACAACTGCCATCCGGACTGGGACTGTCTGACTCTTGCCATCACTCCAACAGTGGACACTGTTTGAGTTTCTATTTGGCTTGTAGATGTGAAGACACAGATGTGGAGATGATCACAGGCCTGCAGATGTTCCCTTCAAACAATAACAATGTATATTTGTATCAAACATAACACAGTTTATATATTGTTTTCATGACTATTACTACCTCATGGGATTATTAGAATAACCTTGGGTGAAAATGTAGTGGTCCCATCATTTTTCCATTGCACCGGGTACTCAGACTTCCTTATCCAACGAGCACCTTCTCTACCCTAGCTTAGCCTTGAGGGTTGGAGTTCCAAACTGGACCTCCCAAAGGAGCCTCCCTGAACTCTGGTCTGGGAGTAGAAACTGGGTCTGGTCCTGGCTCCACCCACTGGGCTTCTGTTTTCTATCTGTAGCCTCTTCTCCCTCCAGAAAAGGACAGATGAAGCTGCTTTCCAGAAGCTGATGAGCAACTTGGACAGCAACAGGGACAACGAGGTGGACTTCCAAGAGTACTGTGTCTTCCTGTCCTGCATCGCCATGATGTGTAACGAATTCTTTGAAGGCTTCCCAGATAAGCAGCCCAGGAAGAAATGAAAACTCCTCTGATGTGGTTGGGGGGTCTGCCAGCTGGGGCCTTCCCTGTCGCCAGTGGGCACATTTTTTTTTTCCACCCTGGCTCCTTCAGACACGTGCTTGATGCTGAGCAAGTTCAATAAAGATTCTTGGAAGTTTTGAGGCTGATGGTTTGAGAGACTCTGGAGGCGTGGGTTGGGGACTGAGGGATATGTTGTAGGGTGGTGGTGGGGAGAGCTGGGAGTTGAGCTGAAGTTTTATGGACAGCAGTCCAGTGAAGTTAGGGGAGGGATGCATGGTGACTAACAGTGTGTGTGCACAGGCAATAGAGTTCACTCGGTGTGGTCAAAGTCGAGAAGGGGACCACTCACCACCCCCCTGCCAAGGTTTGGAAGGTCCCAGCTGTGGGATCTCAGCCAGCCCACTTACCCTTCCCCCCTCTCTCTAACCTTGCCTCTGGCAGGATCTTGAACCGAGGCTGGAATTGAAGGTCATATCTGTTCCTGGTTGGGGTCTGGAATGGAGTTTGGGTGTCCTGGGAGTAAGTCGGAGGGAAAAGAATAAGGCTGAGTTGCAGGGAGGAAGTATTTAGGCGAGAGTGGGATGGGGAGGAGGGCTGGCACTCAGTGCTGACGTTGACAGTCCAGGCCCTGTCCTGCCACCCACTTCCAGATCATTGGCTTCAAACCACAGGGATGGATTAATCCTTTCCTGTGCGTGGTAGGATCAGGGAGGGCAATGTGGAGGGAGACCCGCTGTTTGCAGCAGCATGAGAATATAGGCATTCTCGAATCCACCATCTCTGCCACAAAGGTCCCTGGATGAGATCTGTTATCAGTCAGGAATCAAGCTCCTTCAGAGAAGGACAGGGGACCTCAGAAGAGATGAGTGGGGGTCAGTGGCTGGAGTGGGAGTGAGGCAAATGGTGGGAAGGTGACCATAGTTTTGGAGACAAAATTCCACATATATGATCTGACAAATGAAATTGAGATTAATTTTCCCCCAGAAAATATGAGGCATGATATTGCTTCCCCTTAGGTAGGTTCAAGGCCAGTGGCTCCAGGGTGCAGTGGTGGGTTGAGGTTAGACTTCAAGGCCATGTCTGGGAGACACAGGGATCTTTTAGGAAGAGGTGCGTGGAGGTCAGGTGCAGAGGCTGGAGGGCTTTGTCCCACTGACCTCCTCTTGAGGGTCCTCTGTCCTCTCATCACATGGGGCTTTTCTCTCAGGTTTCAGAGGAGTGGGGCAGGTGACTCAGATGTTCCCGCAGGGTTTGACTACAGAGACTTGGGAGGAATTTCCGTTCAGGAGAAAGTCTGCTGCCTTCCGCTGCTCTCTCCATCCACCCACCCTGGGAGCACCCTCCCTGGGGCCTCCACCCAGGTCACGCTCTCCTTCAGAGATGCCTACTGCATAACAACCAATCCCTGCTGCCTCTCTAACCTTGCCAACTGGGGGTGGGGTGGAGTGGGGAGCAGTGGGGAGGCCCCCCAGGCTCGGGTGGGACTGCAGCAGTGATAGGTACTACACCCTGAGCCCAGGTCTGTTCTTGGACTGGTGGTAGAAGTACGTTGTTCTACTGTGGTAGAACGATGTCTGAGTGTCTCCTGGGATACAGGAAACTCTCCCTGGCCCCTACTTCCTCCTTGACTGCATCCTGAACCTGAACCCCCCTCCCCAATCCACAACCTCCACCCCAGTGCTGGGCCTTAGCCCTTCGCTGGACACCTTCCCTATTCCTGATTCTCAGTCCTCCGTGCCAAGAGTCTCTGACGAGCCTTTCCTGTGAAGACCACTGAGGCCTAGAAGAAATCGTTCATTTAAAAGCCCTTTAAAAACCTCTGGGTCCATATTAGCTCATGACCTTGACCATATCCTTCGCAGAAAATATCTTCCTCCACTGATCCCCATCTCAAGGGCTGTCTTCTCTGCTCCTGGAGTGGGTGGCAGGATGGGTGGGAGGGGCCCGATGTGGAGAGCTTCCTAGGACACGGGGAGATGGTGCCCTGTGTTTGGCCCACACTTCTGAGGTTTTCTTTCCAGGACAGCCTGGTTTCCCTTCTTTGGCTTATTGTTCCATCAGATTTCAGATTTTGAGTTCTGATTTTTGGTCAGAAGAATAAAGTTTCTGGGATTGGGGACGTGTGTGCTATGGGAACTCAGTGTGTCCCCAGCCCTTGTTTGTAAACAAGGAAGGTGAGATTGGCAGAAGGGGTTTCTCCCCAGCTCCATCCCGGGAGGCTCTGACGTGGGCATCCTCAAGTCCCCAACCACTTCCCATGGGCCCTTTCTCTCCCCTGGTTTCCTAGGGACAGAGATCAGGGAAATAAAGGCAGAAGGCAGTGAGAGGGAGGCTGTGCCTGCTGCTTGGATTCTCTGGGCTCACTCCCACAGTGGTAAGTCCTTCCTTCCTATGTCTCTGTTCATCTGATATCTGGTGGGTCACGCTGGATGATGAAGGTGACAAGTGGTGGTGACCTCCACCAAGGAGGCCTGGCCCCACAAGCGGGCATGCGCTCAGGGAGGAGAGGGCAGAGCCTTTGGAATTTCTTGAGAAATGGCTCTGGGATGGAGGTGGGGGTCTGGACTAGCCAGGATGCTCCTGCAGGTGCACAGAGGCCCTTGCCTTCAACTGTGGTCCCAGCTGAGTCTCCTTGAGGTGGGAGAGGCTGAGGTTTTTGTGGTGGGAGAGGAATGATGGGTCTGGTTCAAGAATGGCAGGGAGGGCTTTGGGCTGGAGGTGAAGACTCTCCACAGATTTAACCTGCAGCCCCCAAGTTCTGTGGGTGTTGCCTCCTTCCTCCCTGAGGGGGAAGTGGTTTTTGAGTCTGAGTCACTTGAGCTCCATCTGTCTCTTCCCTTGGCTGAGGGTGGCTGTGCTATTGGAATCCAGGCCCTTATTCAAGCGTAGCCTCTGGATCCAGGTTTTGGAATGATCCTGGAGATTTCAAGAGGCCCCCTGCCCTCCCTGCCCGCTGACCCGTCTCTGTGTGCACTGCTCTGGGCCAGAGTCTGGAGACCAGCTGGGCCAGCTCAGCTCACCTCCCTGCTGCTCCTTGTTGAGACCTCATCGCCCAGTTCCAGCCCAGCCCCCTCTCAGCCCTGGACTCTCTCTTTGCCCTGTCCCCGACTTTAATAATGGGACTCTCCTTGATATAGGTGATTCAGGCACTGGGGAAAAGGCTGGTGAACTGCCTGTGGAAAACCAGTTCCTAAGCTGGAAGGAGCAGAGAGAAAATCGTGACCTTTGATCTGCTCCACCATCTGCCACCAGGGCCTTTTGAGGAGGTCGTCTTCTCATCTTTCTGCCTCAGGCCTCCTTTTCAACAACTCCCCAGCAGGAGAGTCTGCGGTCTCCTTTGGGGGCTTGCTGTTCTCCTTGTACCAGCTGCTCCAGAGTTTGCTGTGGGTCTCATTGTAACCTGTACTGATATAGATGGGCGCTCTTGTTAGTGGATTTCAGTCTCATCCTGGGTTCCAGTCTCTTGTTCTTTGAGGGAGGGGCCTCAGAGGTAGGCTAGTGCTGCTGGTGGTGACTTCCTGAGGAATGGGATCTTCCCCTCTCCCTCTACAGAGCTGCACACTGTGATGGAGACCCCTCTGGAAAAGGCCCTGACCACTATGGTGACCACGTTTCACAAATATTCAGGGAGAGAGGGTAGCAAACTGACCCTGAGTAGGAAGGAACTCAAGGAGCTGGTCAAGAAAGAGCTGTGTCTTGGGGAGGTAGGTGATTGTTCCCTCATCCTCCACCCCAAAGTCTGAGTACTCCCTCTGGGGGACACATACCTACCCTCAGGATCCTCCAGCCTAAGCCAGGGGCAGGGTGGCCAAGGGCTACAGACAGAGACAAAGGAAGATGGTGGGGATTTCGGGCCAGCAAAACTCTAGCCCTCTGTGAAGGAGGATGGGTCAGGGTTTCACTGAGAAGGAGGAAGGGCTGAGTCTGGAGGGTTTAGAGAAGGAGATTGAGGAGCCTTCGATGGTGGGGCCAGGCTCTCGCAGCAGTGGCAGAACCTGTGCTAGGGGTCATGGGTGGTGAAGGGATGCAGGGTGTCCAGGTCCAGCTGTGTACAACTCAAGTGTAGGGACTCTGCCTGATTCTTCTCTGTGTGCACAGCATGGCCAGGGCTCTCCGATGGTGCTGGCACTCAAACTGAAAGGTTAACTTGTAAACATAGGGTAGTGAGGAGACAGAACTGGTTCTCACCAGATGGAGGTGGTGGGAGGGAGGTGACTGACAGAAGGGAAGGCCCATGAGGTTATTATAATACAATATCCCTGAGGATAAATAAATAAATAAATAAATATATATATATATATATATTTTTTTTTGAGACAGTCTCGCTCTGTCACCCAGGCTGGAATGCGGTGACATGATCTTGGCTCACTGCAACCTCCGCCTCTCAGGTTCAAGCGATTCTCTTGCCTCAGCCTCTTGAGTAGCTGGGATTACAGGCACGCACCATCACGCCCAGCTAATTTTTGTATTTTTAGTAGAGATGGGGTTTCACCATGTTGGTCAGGCTGGTCTCGAACACCTGACCTCGTGATCCATCTGCCTCGGACTCCCAAAGTGTTGGGATTACAGGCGTGATCCACTGCGCCTGGCCAAGGATAAATATTTTTGAGACAGAGTCTCACTCTGTCACCCAGGTTTGAGTGCAGTGGTGCGATCATGGCTCACTGTAGCCTTGAACTTTCAGGCTCAAGTGATCCTCTTACCTCAGCCTCCTGAGAAGCTAGGACTACAAGCGAATACCACCACGCTTAGACAATTTTTAAAATTTTTTGTAGAGATGGGGTCTCACTATTTTACCCAGGCTGTTCTTGAACTCCTGGCCTCAAATGATCCTATCGCCTCAGCCTCCCAAAGTGCTGAAATTACAGGCATGAGCCACTGTGCCTAGTCTTATTATTTTTACAGTTAAAAAAAATCAATGCTCAAATACATCAAATAACTTGCCTAAGGACAATCCGCTAGTGGGAGGCTGAGCTGGAGTTCTGGGCGAGGCCTGTGAATCATCCTCCCTGTTTCCTTTAAAATTTAGCCTGGGTGCCTCTCCATCTATCACACCTTGAGCCCTGGTAGGCCCTCCCAGAAAGAAGGTCCACAGTGTGCCACGTGGGCAGGGGACAGAAGCAGGTATGGGCGTCCCCAGGCCTGATCTCTGGCCTTCTGCCAGGCTGCCTGCATCCTGGAGTTAATGAGGGCAGAGGGAGGGGCCACAGGTCCAGCAGGGATTAATTACAGAAGGAGAGATGCCCAGAGGAGGGCCTGGCAATAACAGGAGCCCAGGCTGGGGACTAGGATCACGTGACAGACAAGCAGTTTCCGCCTTTGTAAGTCCCAATGTCTCCTGTGAAAACCTGTAGCTGACGGCAATGATGAGGAGACATCAGGGTCTGCTTGTCTATATTTTCTTCCTGTTCCACCCAGAGGACCCTGACTCCATCGTCCTAATGGAGCCAGGCTGGGACATCAGGGGACCGAACAGCAGTGCACAACCAGGCTCCAGGCAGGCCTCTTGCACAGCTCTCCTAGCAGGGGAGGGATGCAGTGGCTTCACAGCCCCAGTGCACTGCTCTCATTGAGACATTTTGTCCGGGCTTATTCTCACCTAGTCCTTAGAATGGGGAGAGAGTCACTCAGAGACTTGGATAACACTCAATGCCACATAATCAGCAAGGTGTTCTTTTTTTTTTTGAGAAGGAGTTTCATTCTTGTTGCCCAGGCTGGAGTGCAATGGCATGATCTTGCTTACTGCAACCTCCGCCTCTCAAGTTCAAGCGATTCTCCTGCCTCAGCCTTCCAAATAGCTGGGATTACAGGGATGTACCACTATGCCTGGCTAATTTTGTATTTTCAGTAGAGACAGGGTTTCACCACGTTGGTCAGGCTAGTCTCGAACTCCTGATGTCAGGTGATCCACCCGCCTCGGCCTCCCAAAGTGCTAGGATTACAGGTGTGAGCCACCACGCCTGACCCAGCAAGCTGTTTTTATCAGGTGTTGGTATAAAACCTAGATGATTGTTTCTTTGGCTGGGGGACAGTATTGCCGGGAAGGCAGGCTAGGCTAGCATTCCTGCTGTCATTTATTTCCATTCAGGAGTCAGGTCCCTGACCCCCTACCTCGTGCCAGGCCCTTCCCTAGGTGTGGGCAGTGGGCAGACTCTGGGGGTCGAGATGCTGACAGTGTCACTGACTCAGCTGGGGCTCACCCTGAAGTTTTGGGGTGGGGATGACACCATGCAGTGGTGCGAGGGCAGGGCTGGGAGTGGGGTCTGAGCTGTCTCTCCACCTGGGTCCACAAAAGATGAAGGAGAGCCGCATCGATGACTTGATGAAGAGCCTGGACAAGAACAGCGACCAGGAGATCGACTTCAAGGAGTACTCGGTGTTCCTGACCACGCTGTGCATGGCCTACAATGACTTCTTTCTAGAGGACAACAAGTGACCAGGGCTGCCCTCCACCCTCACCCTCCACCCCTTGCTGCTGACCTCGGCTGCTCCTCTCACAGACCCTCTTTGGCCCCCTGCCCTCCTCTCCCTCCCAGATGGACCCTTCCATGGGAGGAAATAAAGTTTCCATCGCAGGTGCTGGGAGTCTGGTTTTGAAGCTGTCTTGTCTACCTTGGCCTGGGGAGAGGGGAGCACAGGAGGGGTCTCTCCTTGGGTGGGTTGAGACAGCTTCTGCCTCTGGGGGTTAGGGTCCTGGGCTCCCACTGCATTCCTCTCCTTCTTTGGTGTGGACGTCATTGGTTTTGTCATGGCTTAGTTTTGCCTGCCTGGAAAATGGGGAAGTTAGGCCAGGCGGGAACTCTGCAAGGATGCAGAGGAAGTTAAGAGGGAAAGTTGCTTTGAGAGGAGGACACTGGGAGGGGTTGGGAGTGGCTCCTGAGGGCGGTGATAGGCAGGCAGGCCTGACTTGTCCACAGCTCACCGGAGGCCACCTTGGCAGCACCTGTAGGAAGGGCATGTCTGGCCTCCACACCAGCCCCCTCCCTCTTCACCATTTCCCCTTCAATAGCACCACTCTCATCATCTATGGGGGACAGTGCTTTCTTCTCTCCCTGCCTCCTCCATCAAAATCTTTTCTCAGGGGAGGGTCTGAAAAGGCCTTCACTCCCCCGTAAATAACGAATGGTGCTTACAGGGCTGGGCTCCCACGTGCATGCACGTTAACACCAAAGGTGCTGTAGTGAATGGAATTTGGGGCACTGAGGGGAAGGCGTGGAGGTGTTGGTAAGAACTTGTTGCTGGTGGGGGATGGGTGCCACAGATATCCTTTACACCACTGGCTACTCCCCCTATCTCCTCTGGGGTGACCCTGAGTATCCTCTGTGGGACACCGGCATCCTGTGAGGCGCCCTCCTTGCCCACATTGACGCTGCGCTGGCTCGAGGGTCACATTCACGGTCTGGCAGAGGAAGCAGGGGTGACCGCCGCAGTCCTCCTCCTTCTCCCCTTGCCGAGTCACGTGTCACGAAGAGCAAACTGAGCAAACTGAGCTGCGCAGATGAGGGGAGACTCGTTGTCACCAGGCGTGCAGTGGGCACTGCTGGGCTCCCCCATCCCGTCCTAACCCGGAACAGCCCCGGGCAGGAGGCGTGGAAAGTCGAGCGGGTAAACCTCGAATGTGCGTTGTGTAAGCCACGGCGCAGGGTGGGGCGCGGGCGGGACTTGGGCGGGCGGGGTGGGCTTGGCCGAGCCGGCCTCCGGGGCACCGACCGCTATAAGGCCAGTCGGACTGCGACACAGCCCATCCCCTCGACCGCTCGCGTCGCATTTGGCCGCCTCCCTACCGGTGAGTTCTCTCCAGGAGCCCTGGGTACTTTCCAGGGCCAGCTGCCCTCACGCTGGGGGTCCAGCCATCCCCTGCCCAGTTCAGCCGCTGGATCCAGACTGGGGCCGTCTGTGGCGCTCCCCCGCTGGAGGGATAGTCAGGAGCAGCAGTGCTGTGCCAGGCAGGCCTTGGGCTAAGGGATCGCAATGGGGTGTGCTCTTTTGGGGTGCGGAAGGGAGTGCCCTGGGTGTGTCATTGCCACCATGTGTGGCCCTGTGAAGCTGTGTTTAAGCTGCCTTTGCAGCCTCCATTCCCCTCCCCTGCCCAGCCATACTCCTCAACTTCTGGATCCCCTGAAGGACAGTTCTCAGCTGTGCTCAAAGCTACTGTTCCTATATGCTTCTTAGAATCCTTAAGCCACCTCTCTTGCCTTGGCCCTAGTCTGCTCTCTCCTTCCCCTTCAAGCCCTGGGCTGTCTCCTGATGCCATTGTGTGTGGCCTGAGACTGGGTGGTTCCAAAGGAGGCGGGGCTAGTGCAGGCAGCATTATTGGGGTGTGTGGGTGAGAAGTCCTTGCTCCCATGGCACTGACTAGGCCCTCTGCTGCCAGCTCCAAGCCCAGCCCTCAGCCATGGCATGCCCCCTGGATCAGGCCATTGGCCTCCTCGTGGCCATCTTCCACAAGTACTCCGGCAGGGAGGGTGACAAGCACACCCTGAGCAAGAAGGAGCTGAAGGAGCTGATCCAGAAGGAGCTCACCATTGGCTCGGTGAGTGGCCTCCTCCCCAGGACCCCTTTTCCCACCCTTGTCCTTTGGAAGCAGGATTAGGGGAGAGAGAGGTGCCAGGTGCATCTGACTCACATTTACCCACATTCTGAGGCCCTGGTCCACATGTCTTACTGAGCTGTGGACCCACTCTCCCAGCGGGTAGGGGATGCTCCCAGCCGGATATCCATCTCTCCAAATGAGGACCAGTAACTGAGAAGTAGCTGAGGAGAAGCAATGCCAAAGTGAAACCCAAGGTGGACATGGGTCCTTGGTGATGAGGGAGCACAGAGCCACATGCAGAGAGGGTTGCCTGGGAGGGGGAAGGGGAAGAATCCAGGGTTGTCATCACCACTGAGTATGGATTTCACATTCTAACACATTAGAAGCTGCAGGATGCTGAAATTGCAAGGCTGATGGAAGACTTGGATCGGAACAAGGACCAGGAGGTGAACTTCCAGGAGTATGTCACCTTCCTGGGGGCCTTGGCTTTGATCTACAATGAAGCCCTCAAGGGCTGAAAATAAATAGGGAAGATGGAGACACCCTCTGGGGGTCCTCTCTGAGTCAAATCCAGTGGTGGGTAATTGTACAATAAATTTTTTTTGGTCAAATTTACCCTTGCGTCCTGGCTTCCGAATGATTTCTGTTCCTCCTTGGCTTAGTGGGACACCAGCCATTGGAAGATTTGCTCACGGTCAACCTCTGAAAATGACTCATTGACTCGCCAGGCCAGAGGACCCACCCTGACAAGGCTGCCTCTAGCACATAAGGTGCCTTTATGTGAATGAGGAGAGATGCCCCTCTTGGCAACGCCATCCTAAGGAAAGGCTCAAGTGGTTTCCAGTAGAGAGAGTCCTGGGATGAGCTTGGAGATGGAAATGGTCCCTGGGCCGGGATGTGATGGGGTTTGGGGGCCTGGAAGTGGGGCAGAGATAGTCCCGGAGGCTCCCAGATGTGTTTTGCTCTGGGTGTGGCAAGAGGGGCCCTGGGGTGGGGCAAGTCCCCTTTCTCACCACAGCGCAGGGGTTAGATAGGGCACATCTGAGATGCCTGAGGCTTGGCTCAGGGAGTTTCCCACACCAGTGAGGACGCTGTGTGACTGAGTCTACTGTGGCTGCCCAGGTCCCAGGTGGAGTGGGGGAGGCACACTCTAGGAGTGTGTCCCCGCATTCAGGGTGAGGGCTTTTTGTTGGAACGGTGGTCTGAGGAGCTGGCAGCTGCACCAACACGTGAACCACGGGGTGTTCAGTAATGGGGCGGGGTATCCCTGCAGCCTCAGCGTAATGACTCACCCGGCACTTCCACGGGATCCCAGCCTGGATCTCAGCCCCCATCAGAGAAGATGACTAATTGAATCATTGTCCATCATCTGGATTAGTGTTTTCAGGCAGAAGGGAAGAGGATAAGGAGGGTAAACGCTGTTTCCGGGTGATGCCACATCATTCAGCCTCTCTAGGCCTAGTCCGAGCTGGGCAAGTCTACCTCTAGCTTCTGGGGAAGAGATCTTGACTTTAGATGGAGACCACATCCTTCTTTCCCTCTCACCTCCCCACTTCCCTTGGGGGTCCAACTTTGTGGAATTAAGTTGTCTTCTGTCCCAGTACAGCTGGGAGCTGCACCTTCTTGGAGGCCCTCCTTCTCTGTTGCCTCCCCTGCCTTGCAGGGAGAAGTCGCGCTGTTGGTTGCAAGAGACCGGGGGCCGAATTCCCTCTCTGCACAGCCGTGCCCAAGCCTTGGCTCTATTCAGCTCCCTCTGGAAAAGTACGCGCTCCCCAACCCCTCCCGCGCCCCTCTAGGTTCCCGCCCTACACCCCTTTCCTCCCCCTTTCTTCCAGTCCCTCTCCGCCCGCCTTCCAGTGGCTGACAACTTGGGGTTCGGAGCGAGCGCCCTCCTGTGGGCAGAGAGCAGGGCGCTGCGGGGACAGTCGGGTTGGTTTTCTTGAGCCTCTGGCAGGGGCCCGCTGTGGGGCTGTGGCCTGGCAGTCAGGGGAGTCCTTAGGAAGAGGAAGACAGAATAGGGCGCCCCGGGAATGTTAGGGTAGGGGGATCCTTTAGCTCCCGGCAATCAGCCCTAGAATTAAGCAACTCAGCTTCACAATTGACACACCTACCATAAGCAAGTCCATGAGGGAAAGGCGGTCCCTTTGTAAAGACAAATGGAATCGGAACCCTGCGCCTCCCCTCCCCAACCTGCAGGGCTAGAAGACCTTCGTACAAATCAATGCTGCCTGAGGAGAGGGAAGAGGAGTTTCAGTGACAGGAAGCCCGCTGCTGCGGGGAGGGGATGCTCAGGCAAGGCCGTCTGCCGGGCGTTCCTGGGGAGCTCTGGTGGGTGGGCAGGCCACCGGTGCAGGAGAATCAACACAGGTGCACAGTCCATCTGCTAAGTAAACAGGCGTGTCCTTTCGTTTCTGCTTCTCCACAGTGGTGGAGGGGAAAGGGAACATGAATTTCAAGAATAAAACAAAAAACAAAACAAACAGCAAATCTTTAAGGGTATAATTTTGTAGGTTTTTTTTTTTTTTCTCGCAGGGTAGGGGAGGGAAGCAACATTTACAATGGAATATGGTAGGTGCAGCAGTCAAATGGTGGAATTGGGTGTGGAGAGGTGCATAGACTGGACGTTTTATTGCTCCAACCAATTTAAAGTTGGAATTGAATCCTTTCAGATCACTGTTGAGTATGGTGTGGGCTTACAGGATGGGGAAAAGTTAGGATGTGAGCTGAGGGCTTCATGAGAGGTCACTTTGCTTCTCTGAAGGTTGAGCAGTGGGAGTGGCTCTAGTCTCTCCACTTCCTTCAGTTGAGGTCCTCCCATTACTGACATTAATCCTACAATCTAATCACCCTAACACTGGTGAAGCTGCAACAGCAGCACCACAGACCATCTCTGTAAACTGGGGCGGGCCCCAGGCGAGGGGGTTTAGGACTGAGTCACAGGAAGTAGCTCTCTGTTTTTTGCCAAGCAAAAAGGAAATTGTCAAGAATAATGCCACCACCTTTGTATAGGACTACGTTTTTACAGCAGCTTCATTTTTGTGAGGCACCTATCATAGCCATTGCCTCTTGTCATCTTAGAAGATTTGTGTGTAGTATGTATTATTTTATTTTAATTTTTTAGAGACTGTCTCTCTCTGTTGCCCAGGATAGAGTGCAGTGACACTATCATAGTTCACTGCAGCCTCCACCTCCTGGGCTCAAGTGATCCTCTCACCTCAGCCTCCCGAGTAGCTAGGACTACAGGTGTACACCAACATGTCTGGCTAATTTGTTTTTTGTAGAGATGAGGTCTTGCTGTTTTGCTCAAGCTGGGCTTGAATTCCTGACCTCAAGTGATCCTCCCCACTTGGCCTCCCAAAGTGCTGGGATTAAGGTGTGAGCCATGTGAGCCGCTGTGCTCAGCCTGTGTAGTATATATGATTAACCCCACTGGACAAGTGACAAGAGGGAGCTACAGGGAAGCCATTGCCTCTACCCAGGTCAGACTGTAAGTTAAGAGGGAGCTGCGAGCAGAGCTGAGTTCTCCTGATTCCAGGCCAGCTCATTAGTGCCTGTCTCATGACATTCTTTGACCATTTCTTCCTTATCTTTTTCTCTTAAATGTTTTAATTAGATATTGGGAATATATAAAACTGTTTATAGACTAAATCTAAGATACAAGAACAATGACACAAAATCCACCCAGTATAACAAGTGAACATTACCATCACCTTCTAATTCCCTAACTTGTCTTCCCCATCCCATTTTCTTCCCTCTCAGTGGGACCGCTGTCTGGTAATACTATTTGTCATTTCCTTTCTTAATAATTTTTACTACATGTATTTTCATCTCTAAACAATATATGGGTTTACATTATTGTGAGTTTTATGTAAATGGAATAGTGCCATGTGCATTCTTCTGTTACTGGCTGTTTTTCACTCAACATTATGTTTGCGATTTATCCAAGTTGCTCTAGTTTGCTAGTTTTCACTGCTATGTAAGAGTTCATCATATGACTATAACATTATTTATCCTGGCTATTGCTAATTATCATTTTGGGTTATTTCTATTTTCCCCATTACAAACAGTGCTTCTGTGACCATTCCTGTAGATATCTCCTAGGATACGTACCAGAGTTGTTGGAGGTTTGTACCTATGAGTGGAATTGCTGGTGTGTAGAGTACTCACTTTCATTTTTACTAGAAAATGCCACCTTGTTTTTCAAGGTTATTGTACTAATTTGTACTCATAACAGCTTTGCATGTTCCATTTATTCCACATCCTTATTTTTTGTTGGGCTAAGCTTTTTGGTGCCCAGTATGAAACGTTAACTGATTTTTAAAATTTGTATTTCCAGGATTACTGATGATTCTGAGCATCTTTTCTTTTCTTTTTCTTTTTTTTTTTTTTAAGTATAGACAGGGTTTCACCGTCTTAGCCAGCATGGTCTCAATCTCCTGACCTCATGATCCGCCCTCCTTGGCTTCCCAAAGTGCTGGGATTACAGGCGTGAGCCACTGTGCCCGGCCAAGCACTTTTTCATATGTTTATTGGCCATAAGTTTCTCTTTCTGTGAAGTTTCTGGTCAAGACTTTTGCTCTTGTCCTTATATATGTTGCAAATGTCATCTAGTTTGTGGCTTGTTTTTGCACTCTTTTAAGGATTGAAAATTAAGAAGGTATTAATTTGCTTTTTTTCTTTTTCTTTTTCTTTTTTTTTTTTTTTGAGACAGGGTCTTGCTCTGTTGCCCAGGCTGGAATGCAGTGGTGCAATCTTGGCTCACTGCAACCTCCACCTCCCAGGGTCAAGCAATCCTCCCACCTCAGCCTCCTGAGTTGCTGGGACTATAGGTGTATGTCACCATGCCTGCCTAATTTTTTTTAAATTTTTTTGTAGAGATGAGGTCTTACTATGTTGCCCAGGCTGGTCTCAAAATCCTGGGCTCAAATGATCCTCACATCTCAACCTCCCAAAGTTTTGAGCTTGCAGGTGTGAGCCACCCTGCCCCACTTGGATTTTTTAAATGTCTTTGAATAACATGTTATCATTTTTACCATGTATATACTTAATTGTACAATTTACTGACATTGTTGCAAATGCCATATTTTTGTTTATGAAAAAGCCAACCTCTGTAACATATATGTATATATTTTTTGTATTTTATTTTTAATTATTATTATTTTTAAAAAGAGATGAGGTCTCACTGTGTTGTCCAGGCTAGTCTTGAACTCTTGGGCTCAAGCAATCCTTCCACCTCAGCCTCCCAAAGTGCTGGGATTACAGGCATGAGCCACCATGCCTGGCTTATAAAATATTTAAAGATATTTATTCTGAGCCACATGTGAAGACCATGACCCATGACACAGCCTCAGGAGGTCCTGAGACCATGTGACCAAGGTGGTTGGGTTATAGCTTGATTTTATACATTTTAGGGTGACAGAAGTTACAGGCAAACATCAACACATTAAGGTATACATTGATTTGGTCTGGAAAGATGGGACATCTCAAAGTGAACACTTACACGTCATAGGTGAATTAAAATAATTTCTGATTGGCAATTGATTGAAAGAGTTAAATTATTACCTGAAGACCCGGAATCAATAGAAAGGAAGGTCTGGGTTAAGATAAAGGATTGTGGAGACTAAAGTTCTTATTATGTAGATGAAGTCTCATAGGCGGCCACCCTTAGAGGCAATAGATGGCAAATATTTCCTATTCAGATGTTTAAAAGGTGCTAGACTCTCAGCTAATCTCTTCTATTTTTTTCATGTGCAACATGATTTTTTATTGATGCATAATAGCTATACATATTTATAGGGTACGTGTGATATTTTGATACAAGCATACCATATGTAATGATCAAATCAGGGTAATTGGGTATCCATCACCTCAAACATTTACCATTTCTTTGTGTTGGGAACATTCCATATCTTTTTTTCTAGCTGTTCTGAAATTTGCTATACATTCTTGTTAACTAAAGTTCCCTTGCTGTGTTATGGAACACTGGAACTTGTTCATTCTGTTTAACTGTATTTTTGTACCTATTAACCAACTTCTCTTCATCCTCCCCCCTCCTCTACCCTTCCCAGCCTGTGGGAATCACCATCCTACTCTCTGACTTTATGAGATTTACTTTTTTATCTCCCATATATGAGTGAGAACATTTGATGTTTGTATTTCTGTATCGTGCTGCAAGTGAAAGGATTTCATTCTTTTTTTGTGAATGACTAGTATCCCATTGTGTATATATACTGCATTTCCTTTATTCATTCATCCATTAATGGACACTTAGGCTGATTCCATATCTTGACTATTATAAATAGTGCTGTAATAAACATGAGGATGTAGATATCCCTTTGATATACTGATTTTCTTTCCTTTTGATATATTACCAGCGGTGGGATTGCTGAATCATATGACAGATCTATTTTCACTTTATTGAGGAACCGCCATACTGTTCTCCATTGTGACTGTACTAATTTACATTCCCACAAAGAATAGACTAGTGTTCTCCCTTCTGCACATCCTTGCCAGCATCTGTTATTTTCTGTCTTTTTGATAATAGATATTTTATTGATACCCTATTTTAACTGAGATGAGATATCTCATTATGGTTTTGATTTGCATTTTCCTGATGATTAGTGATGCTGAACATTTTTTCATATACTTCTTGGCCATTTGTATGTCTTTAAAAAATTTAAAACAATTTTATTGAGGTATATATCTATATCTATATATCTATATATATATTTTAGATGGATTCTCACTTTGTCACCCAGGCTGGAGTACAGTGGCCTGATCTCAGCTCACCACAACCTCCAACCTCCTAGGTTCAAGTGATTCTCCTGCCTCAGCCTCCCAAGTAGCTGGGATTACAGGCGCCCGTCACCAAAAATTAGTCACCTGGCTAATTTTTGTATTTTTAGTAGAGACAGGGTTTCGCCATGTTGGCCAGGCTGGTCTTAAATTTCTGATCTCAAGTGATCTGCCCGCCTTGGCCTCCCAAAATGTTGGGATTACAGGCGTGAGCCTTCTAGCCACTGCACGGAGTGGTGGCAGCACCCTACCACCCTTGTTTATTTCCCATTAGGGAGAGCCTTAGCACCCCAGACCTACACAGTTTGGGACAAATTCATCCCCTTTCACAACTCACCAGTTAAGGTGAGATCTTTTCAGCTGGAGAAGAGAGCCCCTTTAGCTCACGGCCATCAGGGGTTAGGATTCCTTCCCCGGGGCCCTTTGGTTTCCAGGGCAGTCCTGTTTCCACTGGCTGAGCTTGTGGCAGAGGTGCTAAGCCATACAGGGCTTTTTCCCATTTATTTTATCAGGGCACTTTGTCTTTTATCGGTCTGGCCTTCTGCACTGATGGCAATTACTTGGATGAGTGCTTTTAGGGAAACCTGGAGGGAGCTGAGGGCTTGTGAAGCAGCCAACAGTTGAGTCTGCCTCCTGTCTCTGCATTTTTCTTTCTCTTTTTAGTCCTGTTATCCTTATTCTGCTCTCAATTATAAAAGACTGAGGAGGTTAATTTGAGGATTTCCTGCATAGCGGCCATGCTGTATTACACAAGAAAACCCAGATGCTTCTTTTTTGAGAGTTTGGGGGTTGAATTTGCCCCAATACTTTAGGATGCAGCCTAGAGGTGAGTCTGAAGGAACAGACGGGGTTTGTCCCATGGTGGGCCTGGGAACCATGTGCTTGGGGGCGGGACTCTTTTTGGAGCATGAACCACACTTTCTCTCGAGGTGTCCCTCCAAGATGAAAAAGGGTTCCACTGTGTCTGCTGAGGGACTTGGGGGTGCACTTTCTAAAGGGGGGTCCCACCTATTAGAAAAGACCACTTGGCTGCTTCCTTGTACCTGCATTGGCCATCCCGCATAAGGCCAATCCAGGTACAAGGAAAACAGGTGAAGGGAGAGCACTGCCTGTGCTAGCCCAGCGGAGGGGGCAGGTAGGGGAAGACTCATTGTTCCGAGGCTGTCTGAGATCACCTGATTTAGCAACATCTGGGACAGGATGCCTGGCTGACTCCACAGGAGAATTTAGAGTAAGAAAGAGAGGGTCTGAGTCACCCAAAACGTGTGTGAATTTGCTCTGAATGAGCATCCATGGCCAGTTGCATGCATAGGGATTACGGACTTCCAACCAGAAAATACAGGAGAGAGCCTTCTTCTCTTCTGGGCAAGGTGGCCAGCCCCATTCACCCTCTGGCCTTCAGGTAACACTGGAGAGTGGCCTGGGCTAGTTGCTGTCAATTGCCAGAGGGATACTAGAAGCCAGCTGCTGGGAGACTGAAAAGATAACATAAACTTAGGCCTCTCACCCAAATGGGTGGTAGCCGTAAGACAGTTCCACATGGACACCGTTTAGTTCCACCAAAGTGTAGCTCCAGCCAGAGACCTATAGTTGTTTTTATGCTTAGATGCTGTCCACCAAGGGTCCCCAGTTGGGAAAGAGAAAGAGAGAGGTGAGAGAGTTCCCCATAAGAAGAGAGAGTTCCCCTACGGGCAACTAAAATGTCACAGGTGAGCAGCAACTCTCTGGGGCTGGTATTGTGTGGACGGTAAAATAATTTACCAAGATAGTTGTAGATAAAGATAGGCAGATTTATTAGAGAAAATATGAATATGTTGCAAAAGAGCAACTGGCAGAGTCAGCAAGAGAGGAGCTGACTGCAAAGAAACAAAGGCTTGCTGGGGATTTTATAGGATAGCTCTTTTCTGTGTACGGATGGTTACATCGGCACAGCAGTACCGATAATGCCAAGGTTGCAGTGAGCTAACTTCCAATTTCTATCAGCTGAGGGTCTGGTGATAGTTGTGAGAGACGCAACAGACAGCCAAATGCCTAGGCAGATAGGGAAGTGTCCTTGGAGAACTTCCAACCCGCCCAGGTCATTGTGCACAGGGGCTTGCCTAAACATGTGCACGGTGAAAAATTCCATCCCTTAACACATGCACAGTAAGGGAAATAAATCAATGTGGAGTGGCTCAGACTAAGGGCCCCCATGCACACCGAAAGGTCGGGGTGGAGCCACCAGGAATTCACACCTTATGCAAGGGAAGGAGCCTGACTCTTCAGTGCGTATGTGGGAGCCCTGGTATTCAATTATGAGGTGGAAACTTGTTTGCAGGACCCCTCTATTTGCTGAGAGGGGACCCCTCTTTTGCTCAATAAATTTCACCCTCCTCATCCTTCAATGCATCCATATGCCTAATGTTTCCTGGTTGTAACACAAGAACCTGGATTTAGCTGAGTTAAGGAGCAAAATCCTCTATCAGTTGGGCACAGGAAGATTGTGAGTTATTTGTACATGAGTGCTATGAGTCCTGGATCATGAAGAAAGGCCCACTTATAGCTGATCTGTTTTCTCTTTTTGCTTTTCCCTGGTCCCACCAGCCTGACTCCTTTTTCCTATTAGGACTCCACACCTCTGACAGCTCCATCCTTCGACCCCTTGTGCACAATGACCTGGGCAGGTTGAAGGAAGTTTGGAACTGCTGCCTGCTGGAAAACAATGGCAGAGGTAGCTGCAGAACAGCTTATTAACCTCCTGCCCAGCAAGGAGGAATAGGATCAGAGACCTGCTTAAAAAAGCAGTCTGGCTATGTTTTTGTAGAGCAGCTGTGGTATGCTGCGGGTCCGCTCCAGCCCCCAGTTGCCTCAGACTCCTCAAAGCCCAAAGGCAAGAGTGGCTAAAGCAGCCAAACAGCACAGATGGTGGCTCATCCCTTCCTCTCTGAGCTCCATCCAGGGAGGTTTGAAACCTTTGCTGGCTGGAAAACACTGCCAGGGGTGACTAGAGGTCCATATGAATAAGCAGTCTGGTGGCCTCTCTGTAGAACTGCTGTGCTGTGCTGGGGGGAAAAAATCTCAGAAAACCAAGAATAGGGAGAACAAACTTTCTTTCTTTTCTTTTCTTTCTTTCTTCTTTCTTCCTTCCTTCCTTTCTTTCTCTCTCTCTCTTTCTTTCTTTCCTTCTTTCTTTTTCTTTTTTTTAAATAGAGACAAGGTTTTGCCATGTTGCCCAGGCTGATCTTTCTCTCTCTCTCTGTCACTCTCTCTTCTTTTTTTTTTTTTTTTTGAGACAGTCTTACTCTGTCCCTAGGCTGGAGTGCAGTGGCACGATCTCTGCTCACTGCAGCCTCCACCTCCCAGGTTTGAGCTTCTCCTACTTCAGCCTCCTGAGTAGCTGAGAATACAGGCATGCGCCACCACACCTGGCTAATTTTTGTATTTTTAGTAGAGACCAGGTTTTGCCATGTTGGTCACACTGGTCTAGAACTCCTGACCTCAAGTGATCCTCCCGCCTCAGCCTCCCAAAGTGCTGGAATTACAGGTGTGAGCCACTACGCCTGGCCCGATTCATTTATTTTTAGACTTTTGTCTTTTCTAATATATAACTTTAAGGCTATACACTTCATCTAAGTACTATTTTAGCTACCCAATAAGTTTTATATTGTCTTATAAATGTACATAATATGTAACCAGCTGGAGTTACTAAACTCTCTCTCTCTCTACATATATATATATATATATATTTTTTTTTTCTTTGAGACAGAGTCTCGCTTTGTCACCCAGGCTAGAGTGCAGTGGCATGATCTTGGCTCACTGCAACCTCCTTCTCCTGGGTTCAAGCTATTCTTTGGTCTCAGCCTCCTGAGTAGCTGGGACTACAGGCACGCGCCACTACACCCAAATAATTTTTGTATTTTTAGTAGAGATGGGGTTTTGCCATGTTGGTCAGGCTAGTCTCGAACTCCTGACCTCAGGTGATCCACCTGCCTTGGCATCCCAAAGTGCTGGGATTACAGGTGTGAGCCACCACGCCCAGCCTAAACAATGTATATATTGGTTAGTTCTACACGTTATATTAACCAGCTTTTGTTTGGTTATATTTACATGTTATATATTTTTTCATTCTTCTCCTGTTAATCTTTTGTATTCTTTTGCTTTAGATTTGTTTTTATGTAAATAGCACATATGGATTTAAAAAATCTGACCAGTTGATTTCTCTTTTCTAACTGGAACAATTAATTCATTCATATGTATTGATGTTACTGATATATTTGTTCTTATTCCTACCATCTATTTTGTGTTCTTGTTTTTTTTTTTTTTTTGAGACAGGGTCTTGCTCTGTTGCCCAGGCTGGAGTGCAGTGGTGCGATCTCGGCTCACTGCAACCTCCACCTCTCAGGTTCTAGTGATTCTTCCACCTCAGCCTCCCCAGTAGCTGGGATTACTACAGTAGCTGCCACCACATCCTGCTAATTTTTGTACTTTTAGTAGAGACGGGGTTTCACTATGTTGGCCAGAGTGGTCTTGAATTCTTGACCTCAAGTGATCTGCCCGCCTCGGCCTCCCAAAGTGCTGGGATTACAGGTGTGAGCCACCTCACCTGGCTGATTTTTCCACATTTTTAAGGTTTCCTTTTCTTTATTGATTGGCCAAAGTGTCGTTTTTCAAATTTTCATTATGATTTCTTATCTTCCCATGAATATTTCTTAGAAGTATATTTTTAAACTTTCATACATGTACTTTTTTTCTAGTTATCCTTTTGTTACTGATTTTTAATTACATTGTGTTTTGATAGCAGGGGATTTATTGTATAATTTTACAAAATATGTTCAGACTTGTTTTGCTCTAGCATGTAGTCAATTTTCATAAAAGTTGTGTGGGTGCTTCAGAAGAATGCGTGTTCTGTAGTCGTGTTTTCTTTTTTTCCTATTGAGGTTCTTTTTTTGTCTGCTTGATCTCTCAATTACTGAAAGAAGCATGTTGAAATATCCCACTAAGACTGTGATTTTATAAATTTATTTTAGCAATTCAGTCATTTTCTTTATATTTTTTGAGGCTATACTAAAAGATACAAACAAGTTCAGAATTGTAATGTCTTCTGAAATATTTGTAGTAATACATAGTGATTATTTTTCTCTAATAATGCTCTGTATATATTATATTATATATATATTTTTTTGAGACAGAGTTTCACTCTATTGCCCAAGCTGGAGTGCAGTGGTGTGATCTCAGCTCACCACAACCTCCACCTTTCGGATTCAAGTGATTCTCCTGCCTCAGCCTCCCCAGTACCTGGGAGTACAGGCTCCCACAACCATGCCTGGCTAATTTTTGTATTTTTAGTAGAGATGGGGTTTCATCATGTTGGCCAGGCTGATCTTGAACTCCAGACCTCAGCTGATCCACCTGCCTTGGCCTCCCAAAGTGCTGGGATTACAAACTGTGAGCCACCACACCCAGCCTGGGAGGCTATTGTGTCTGGAATTGGTGGGTTCTTGGTCTCACTGCCTTCAAGAATGAAGCCGCAGACCCTCGCGGTGAGTGTTACAGTTCTTAAAGGCGGCATGTCTGGAGTTTGTTCCTTCTGATGTTCGGATGTGTTCTCGGAGTTTCTTCCTTTTGGTGGGGTTCGTGGTCTTGTTGCCTCAGGAGTGAAACTGCAGACCTTTGCGGTGAGTGTTACAGCTCTTAATGTGGCGCATCTGGAGTTCTTTGTTCCTCCTCCCTGGTGGGTTCCTGGTCTCATTGGCTTCAGGAGTGAAGCTGCAGACCTTTGCGGTGAGTGGTACAGCTCATAAAGGCAGTGTGGACCCAAAGAGTGAGCAGCAGCAAGATTTATTGTAAAAAGCAAAAGAACAAAGCTCCCACAGTGTGGAAGGAGACCCGAGCGGGTTGCCGCTGCTGGCTAGGGCAGCCTGCTTTTATTCTCTTATCTGGCCCCACCCACATCCTGCTGATTGGTAGACGGGAGTGGTCTGTTTTGACAGGGTGCTGATTGGTGCATTTACAATCCCTGAGCCAGACACAAAGGTTCTCCACGTCCCCACCAGAGTAGCTAGATACAGAGTGTCGAGTGGTGCATTCACAAACCCTGAGCTAGACACAGGGTGCTGATTGGTGTATTTACAATCCCTGAGCTAGTCATAAAGGTTCTCCACCTCCCCACCAGACTCAGGAGCCCAGCTGGCTTCACCCAGTGGATCCTGCACCAGGGCTGCAGGTGGAGCTGCCTGCCAGTCTTGCGCCTTGCGCCCGCACTCCTCAGCCCTTGGGTGGTCAATGGGACTGGGCGCCGTGGAGCAGGGGGCGGCGCTCGTCGGGGAGGCTCGGCCGCACAGGAGCCCACGGAGGGGGTGGGAGGCTCAGGCATGGCGGGCTGCAGGTCCCGAGCCCTGCGGGGCGGCGAGACCCGGCGAGAAATGGAGCGCAGCGCTGGTGGGCCGGCACTGTTGGGGGACCCAGTACACCTTCCGCAGCCGCTGGCCCTGGTGCTAAGTCCCTCATTGCCCGGGGCCGGCAGGGCCTGCCGGCTGCTCCGAGTGCGGGGCCCGCCAAACCCACACCCAACCGGAACTCCAGCTGGCCCGCAAGCGCCGCGCGCAGCCCCAGTTCCCGCTTGCGCCTCTCCCTCCATACCTCCCTGCAAGCTGAGGGAGCCGGCTCCGGCCTTGGCCAGCCCAGAAAGGGGCTCCCACAGTGCAGCGGTGGGCTGAAGGGCTCCTCAAGTGCCACCAAAGTGGGAGCCCAGGCAGAGGAGGCGCCGAGACCCAGCCAGGGCTGTGAGGACTGCCAGCACGCTGTCACCTCTCACTATGACAATAGAAACTCAATTTACCAAGATTGGCAAATGCCCTCAAAGCAAAACCCAGCTTCAAAGCTATTCTAATTTTCCTGGATTTCTGTTTTTGTTTATATTTGGCCTCTGAATATTTCTTACCAAATTGTTTCCCTGATGCACTTTAAAAAGGTTTTCATATTTTATGTTGCATTTTGAGATGTTTCTGGTTGGCCAAGATACCTATCCTGTCATTATTTATTGTTTTATTCAATACATGTGTACTCAGAGAGTGCCTTCTGTGTGGCAGGAGCTATCCTTATTGCTGGGGCTGCCCTGATGGTTGAGATCCATGCTTCGCCCTGAGGGAACTGCCTGACCACAGCAATTCAGAAGTCATTTCAGTTTACTTAAGATACTTGGTTTTAATGGATTTAATAGCTGCGATAGGTATCTCACAAAAATACATAGCCCAACTGCTTTGTTCAGGAGTGAGGCTGTGGAATTGAAGAAGTCTGATAAACCAGAGCTGGGTGGGATGTTAGAGACGGTCTAGTCTATAGTGTTAAGGCTGTGCTCCCTGGAGTTACCCTAGGCAGAGCTGCTGAGAACAGCCCTCCAATCTGTGTCCCGCTCAAAAAGCTCATGCTAGAGGAATCAGTGAGGGCTGAAATTCAGCCTGTGCTGAGCTTTCTAAGCCACCACCTCGGTGCCTGGCTACCTCTGCCTAGAGGATGAGACACCTTTTTCTCATTTGTACAAAGGCAGCATGTAGATTTAACAGGCCCAGGGATGTTACTTAGCTAACAGAGTAAGGGGCATGCCTATGGCCAGGGCTCTGGGGCCTCTTCCTAGACTCTTTTGGCTTGGACACTCACTTTTACCTATTATATGTGTGGTTTTTTCAGTGAGAGGAATATATCTTGGACACAGATCACTAAGCTAAAAGGAAGAATCAAGCTAGGAACTGCTCAGGGCAAACCTGCCTCCCATTCTACTCAAAGTCACCCCTCTGCTCACTGAGATAAATGCATATCTGATTGCCTCCTTTGGAGAGGCTAATCAGAAACTCAAAAGAATGCAACCTTTGTCTCTCATCTACCTGTGACCTGGAAGCCCCCTTCTTGCTTCAAGCTGTCCCACCTTTCCGGACCTAACCAATGTTCATTTTAAATATATTGATTGATGTCGCATGTCTCCCTAAAATGTATAAAACCAAGCTGTGCCCTGACCACCTTGGGCACATGTCATCAGGACCTGTCATGAGGCTGTGTCACGGGTGCCTCCTGAGGCTGTGTCCTCAATCTTGGCAAAATAAACTTTCTTTCTTTCTTTTTTTTTTCAGGCTGGAGTGCCGTGGCACGATCTCAGCTCACTGCAACCTCTGCCTCCCGGGTTCAAGCAATTCTCCTGTCTCAGCTTCCCCAGTAGCTGGGATTACAGGTGCGTGCCACCACGCCTAGCTAATTTTTGTATTTTTAGTAGAGACGGGGTTTCACCATGTTGGTCAGGCTGGTCTCAAACTGCTGACCTTGTGTTCCGCCCCCCTGAGCCTCCTAAAGTGCTGGGATTACAGGGGTGAGCCACTGCGCCTGGCCTGATGCTTTTATTTCTATGGCACAGATTCCCAGGAGTGAAACTGCTGGGTTGCAGGGCATATGTATATTTAATTTAAATAGCTATTGCTACATTGTTTTCCAAAACAGCAATAGCAATTCACACTTCACATTAGTAGTAAATGAGAGCAGCCTTTCCTGGCATCCCTAACAGCCTCAGGCACTATCACTTTAGTTTTTTCCCCACTAATAATAGGATACTAATAGGAACTTCAAGAGCTCTAGTGGATCTTCAGAGGCAACTTAAGGGCTTCCTCATGAGGGGGTGGTGGCTCATGTGGGTGAGACTCCTGGTCCCTTACCCCATTTTAGCCAGAGCCCTGTATTTTTCATATATCAGGCTTCCTCATAAGTTTTTATTTTAAAGAAAGGTTCTAGGAATAAACAGATGTTTGAAAGCCTCATCTCTAAGCCGTGAAGTAGGTGAAGGTTGAACAGAGTGGTGATGTGATGAAAACCTGGACTTCAAGGAGACCTGGAGCCTGGAGAAGGGGTCCTGGAGTGGAGGCAGAGCACCCTGCCAGGAGGCTGGTGCCCTGGGTCGGTGAAAGAATGAGGATGTGACCTGGGGTGGAGTGGGGTAGCAGGAAGAGGGCAGACGTGTGCCCAAGGATGAACACGCAGGGTTTGTTGGCTATAGGGTAACAGGGTGGGAGGAGGTAGGATGGAGCCTAGAGAGGGGGTCTAGGATGCCTAGGTATGGCTCCTGGGTGGCCAGGATGCCAGTGATGATGACACACCTGGAGACAGCTCCAGCTGTCCTGACACCTAGGGACCTAGTCCAGGTGGTGAGCAGGGACAGACCCAGTGGAGCCTGAAGAGGAAGCTGGGAGAGGGGAGCTGTTTTGCCCCACCCCATTATAGGCAGTGCCTAGGGGGAGGGAGTCAGGGAGGGGCTCACTACCGGAGCTTGTCTTGCTTCATACCAGGAAGGGTGTGGCAAGAGAGCAGGGAGCAGAGAAGGAGAAACCTGGCGAGCCACTGGCCATTGCTCAGTGGGCTGTCCAAGGAGATCTTTTCTCTGTCCTCTGAGCACCCATCTTCCCTGCCTGTGTCCTCCCCAAGTCCAGGGGACAGCAGCCCAGCCCTCTGTCCAGAAGAATGAGGGAGGCTGGGTAGGGCCCCAAGGGACCCCTTTCCAGTCCTCCTCCGCAGGAAGGAAGAGCCACAGCATCAGAAAGCCCCTCTCCTGCCTCCAGGCTCAGTTTAGGGTTTTCAGCTAGGAAGAATCCTACACAGATGCCCCTCTCAATGAATGCCTCTTCCCCCGCCTCCTGTCATGGTCTGTGTGCCTGCTCCTCTGGGAGCTCTGCACCTTGCAAAGGAAGCCCCAGCCTTTAGTTCCCTGGCACTGAAGAGTGCAGATGCAGCTTTCCTGAGCCAGGCTGCGTGGCTCTGAAGGCTTCAGGTGGTGGCACAGTCCTACACCCAGGAGAAGGGAGGGATGGGCCCTCCAATTCTGATCATTCTCTGCAGCATGCAAAGCCTGAGACTGAGTTCCTCATGGGTTACCTAGGGCCTTATGACTTCCACAGGCCCCAGCACTTTTGGCTCTGTGGGCGTTTTCCTTCATAGAAAAATATTAAAAATAACATGCCATGACTGCATTGGTATAAAGACAAATACAAGCCAAGATGAATTCACTATGATAGATTCATTATGATTATGTTCAAATTTCTCTGCTTGTAAAAGAAACAAAAATTAATCATTTTGTTGGGCCCTCAGGGCTACGCCTCCAGTGCCCAATGGGTGCCCACCCTGCCTGGAGGCCGGCACACCCCACAGGGCAGATGGGTGCAGAGGGAAGGAGGTGGAGGTGGTTCTTTTTTTTTAGATGGAGTCTCGCTCTGTCACCAGGCTGGGGTGCAGTGGTGCAATCTCGGCTCACTGCAACTTCCGCCTCCCTGCAACTTCCGCCTCCCTGCAACTTCCGCCTCCCTGGTTCAAGCGATTCTCCTGCCTCAGCCTCCTGAGTAGCTGGGAATACAGGTGCACGCTACCACGCCCGGCTAATTTTTGTATTTTTAGTAGAGACGGGGTTTCACCTTGTTAGCCAGGATGGTCTCCATCTCTTGACCTCGTGATCTGCCCGCCTCGGCCTCCCAAAGTGCTGGGATTACAGGTGTGAGCCACCGCACCTAGCCTGAGGTGTTTCTTCTTAAGGAAAAATAGCCCAGACTTTCTTTCTTTTTAAAAAATGTTTTATTGAGATATAATTCACATACCATAAAACTGGCCCTTTGGAAGTGTACAGTTTAGTGTTTTTAAATGTATCCAGAATTGTATAACCATCGTCACTATCTACTGTCAGCATATTTTTATCACTCCCAAAGAAACCTATTACACATTATCACCCACTTCTCATTCCTCCCTCCTCCTGGGAGGGAGGTGACAGAGACAGACCCTGTCTCAATGCCAGCAATCCTGGCATTACTGTGGCTCTTAACTGCCTCTGAGCTTCTTTACAAGGGTCACTCCATTAGCTCTGTGCAGTTCTGTTTGAAGCATTGAATTATTTGATTCAAGCTCCAAATAGCTTCTTTCCAATCCCCACATCTCTCTCCCTGAGCAAAGAAGGGTAGAGGAGATCTCACTTACCTGTTGCTGTCCTGGAAAACCCAGCTGTCCAGTCAGCTGGGCCAGGATCTAGAACATAGCTCACTGTGCATGTGGCATGTTGTCATACTTCTACAACAGCACCTGATCATAACCACCTGTTTACCTGTCTGTCTGCATGTGAACCTGTCTGTCTGCATGGGAACCTCCCCTGGCACAGTGATCCACACAGGCTCAGTATTAGGGGTGCAGTAGAGCGTAATGGTTAGAGCTCAGATTTTGGAATAAGGTGGAACCAGGTTCAAATCCTCCCTGTGCCATTGCTAGAGACATGACCATGGGCAAGCTACTTAACCACTCTGATCCTTAATTTTGTCATCTTTAAGTGAAGATACACTGGCTGGGCTTGGTGACTCACACCTGTAAATCTCAGCACTTTGGGAGGCTGAGTTGGGAGGATTGCTTGAGCCCAGGAGTTCAAGATCAGCCTAGGGAACATAGTAAGATCCCGCCTCTACAAAAAATAAAAAATATTAGCTGGGTGTGGTGGCACGCAACTGTGGTCCCAGCTACTCCAGAGGCTGAGGTGGGAAGATTGCTTGGCCCACAAGTTAGGGACTGCAGTGAGTCGTGATTGCACCACTGCACTCCAGCCGGGGTGACAGAGAGACCCTGTCTCAAAACAAAAACAAAAACAAACAAACAAACAAACAAACAAACAAAACCCCCAAAACCAAAAAACCAACAAAACAACAAAGATTCCATCTAGACTGTGGACTTTGCAAGGGCAGGGCCCCGTCAGTCTTGTCACTGTGGTATCCTAAAACCTGACCTCAACAATGGAAAAAAAAGAAAAAAAATTTGCCACAGGGACTGTGGGTAGGGAGGGGTGGAACAAGAGAATGTAAAATTCAGTTTGTCACCATGTGTGGTTATTATTTTGAAGAAAACAATAAGAAAAACAATAGAGTCGAGCCGGCTGAGCCCAGCATAGTGGAGAAATGAATCCATTGCTCCTTGGACCATCTGTTCATCTTGAACACCTGGGGACGAGGGAACAGTCAGGGAGAGAGGCTGCCTGGGACACTTCTAGGAGGATCTGGGCAGAGGGAGAAGTGATGGAGCTGGGTGGGGTTTGGGAGGGCGGGCATGGAGTGAAAGGCGCCCGGTGAAGCCTGCCGCCTGGGGGAGGACGTGAGTGTTCCTGGACAAGGGGCTGGTGGTTGGGGTGCAAGCAGATTTGCCCTCTGTGGTGGGCAGTCAGCTTGGCCTTTCTTGAGAGAAGGGAAATCTATTGTGTGGGGCAATAAACTTAGAAAATTTGAAAAGACGCCATGACAGATACAAAAATAAAAACACAAAAAATTCAAAATTCTACCATCCTAACGGTGATTTCCAGTTGGGTTTTCATGTTATCTTCCCTTGTGTCTGGCTTTTGCATTGTTATACTCATGGAGAGTGTACCGTTTGTCATTCTACTGCTTTTGTTTGACCCAATGGCATGAATCTGCCCCTTCCACCATATGCATCAGAGGCAGGTCCTCTCCACCACCCCACTAGGTGTCCGGGGTGCCCTTTGGTTGTATAGTTATCCTAGGGATGCAATGGAAAACTTCTCCTAGTGTGCACGTGTTGTCTGTATTAGGGTGTTGACTGCCACTGGATGGCACTGCTCACTGGGCTGGCAGCTGGTGGGTGCTTGGAGCAGAGAAGCAAGTTTCTATTCACAGGAAGCCCTGAGCAGGGACCAGCTGGGACCTCAGGTCCTGATGGTGAGAAGGCTGAAGGGTCAGCCATGAGGGCTAGTTCTACCCTGTCTCCTGGGAACCCACCAAGGCCTTGGTTCCTTCTCTTGCTCTTGCCCTGTTGCCAGCACACCCGACAACAAATGCCATGCTCTGGCAATTCTCCAAGTCTGGCTTGCCCCATGTCCTCCACTGCAGACTCCCCTTTCCTTCTGTACTTTCCTGGCTCCCCCAGGATACACCCCCTTCCGACCCCGCTGCTTTCATCCCTCCACTCCAGAAGCCCTGTCCTAACTGCAGCTTCGATTATAGCAACATTTGTGTATGTGTCTGTTTTTGCACAAACACCATGCTGTTTTGGTTAAAGTTGGTTAACTTTAGTGGTTGCTCACTACCTGGGTGATAGGACAATTAGCATACTCCAAATATCAGCATCACACAATATACCCTTGTAACAAACCTGCACATGTACCCTCTGAATCTCAAATAAAAGTGGAAAGTAAACACACAAAAAACCTCGTAGCAACAGAAAAACTGGTTGAGATTAGGAGGGCTCATTCTTAGCGGTTGTTTTATGGGAGCAAAATGTCAATACCTGTATCTTGGTATTTGTTTCCTGCATTAATAAAATACTGGGGTGAATACCTGTTTTATATGTAAATGTTTTCAGAATTTATTGCATTAAAAAACACTGGAACTATGTATTTAATATATTTTGAAAAAAATTAGAAAAACACTGCAAAACATCAAATAAAACACAAAAATTTCAAATCTCCAGCCAAGCAAAAAGCCCCATGTGCCTGCTCTTCGTCTCTTAGGTGAGGGAAGAGACTTACTAATAGTCTGCCCTGAGGAAACCACTCCCAGGAATGGGTCCAAACTCCTTTTAGTGCACACCTCCCTTTCCCCCCAAAACAGGCATTACTATTTTCCTACCAAATTTTCCTATGAAGGCATAATTACCATTTTGATGACAACACACAGATCCTTCCTGCTGATGTTCAACTTTTGCTAATGTCCCTTACTTCTTGACATTCTGGGTGTCCTTTCCTCCCCCTACTTACAGATTGCTTGTGCAAATATGTTAATAAATACCGCTTTTAGCTGTGAAGTTATTGAGAGTGTGAGTTATTACGGATTGTTCTGTGGCTGGAGCTCAGCGCTGGACTATGTTTTATGTTTTGACTGGTGCCCTTTGTGTGCAGCTCAGAGCCACAGTGTTAGTTTAGGAACATACAAATCTACCATATGCAATGAATGATCAGGAAACTGTTGAATTTGGTGAGTAACAACTCTCTCAGAGGCCAGGCACTGTGGCTCACACCTGGAATCCTAGTACTTTGGGAGGCTGAGGCGGGAGGATCACTTGGGCCCAGGAGTTTGAGACCAGCTTGGGCAATATAGTGAGACTTTGTCTCTACAAAAAATAAAAAAAAAAATTAGCCTGGTGAGGTTGCTCCTGTGGTCCCAGCAAGTAAGGAGGCTGAGATGAGAGGATCACTTGAGTCCCAGAGGTCGAGGTTGCAGTGAGCCGTGTTCATGAGACTGCACTCCAGCCTGGGTGACAGAGTGATACCCTGTTTCTAAAAAACAAAACAAAACAAGACAAAACAAACAAAACAAACAAGAAACAACTTTAAAATGTTTAGAAGAAAATATAGAAAAAGATCGTTATGACCTTGGGGTGGTGAAGGTTTCCTTAAGCAAGAAGAAAAAGAACATAGCCCAGAAAACGCTTTACTGCATTTAAATGAAAAATTTGTGTTAATCAAAAAGCACCATTAAAAAATACAGAGCAAGACTCTGCCTCAAACAACAACAAACAGACAAAAAAACTTTCCAAGAAACTGAGAACCTTAAAAAAAAAAAAAAAAATCTATGGGTGTGGGTGTCAATCTCCCCAGCCTCCTGCCTCAAATTTGGGAATAAAAATGAGACTTTCCCCCCACCTTTTTTTTTGGTTCTCCCATTTGAGGTCAGGGCTTGGGCCTGGGAATGATGGAGCCCACAGGGTCAGCTGCCCCGGGCCCTGGACACTGCCATCTACCTTTTCCTCCACGTGGCAGGAGACCGGGCCAGCCTTGGGCTGCCACTACCGGTCCTTTGGCTCCCCCTGCCGACCATCCAGTCTCCAATCGTCGTGGTCTTGCCTGCGGAGAGGCCTGCGGGGTCTAGCAGAGTGCTGGGATTGCCAAGGGAGAAACTGTTGGCCAGATGTTTGAACAACAGCTGGCTGGAGCAGAAGCCAGACCCCTCTGCTCTTCTTTAGGGTCAAATCTCAAGTCACATTGCCCCAGTGATGGGCAGCCCTGCCGTGTAAGGAAAAGACTGAGCTAGACTTCTCAGTCCCAATTTGTCTTCCACATTGCTGTTACATTTGGCTCTTTGGGCTGGGTGCGGTGGTTCACACGTGTAATCCCAGCACTTTGGGAGGCTGAAGAGGGTGGATCACTTGAGGTTGGGAGTTCGAGACCAGCCTGGCCAACATGGCAAAACCCTGTCTCTTCTAAAAATACAAAAATTAGCCGGGTGTAGTGATGCATGCCTGTAATCCCAGCTACTCTGGAGGCTGAGGCGGAAGAATTGCTTGAACCTGGGAGGTGGAGGTTGCAGTGAGCCAAGATTGCACCATTGCACTCCAGCCTGGGCGACAGAGTGAGACTCACTCTCAAATAGCACCAATCAACCGAACAACAAAAACAACAAAAAGAAAACATTTGCCTTTTTTGCTAATAAAACTGGTCTGTAGCTTAAAATCCTATATTGACTTCCTATAATACCCATAGAACAAGATCTAACTCCTCAGGCTTGCACCCAAGGCCCTTCTCAATTTTGCCTCAGTCTTTTCTTCTGTTTATTTTTTCATCAATTTGCCCCCTTCCCTAGGCCTGGATCTGTGCCCTGGGCAGAGATATTTTTAGAGACAAAAGAAACCTTTGCTCCAGTTATGCGTAGAGAAGTTTGGGGTTATAACAACATGTGAGTACAAGGTGTTATTTGGCCTGATGGCTCAGGCAGAGGAATAACAGATTATGATGTTTGAAAGATTAAAGTGGAAACAAACAAAATGCACCAAAGCATAATAAAGCCAGTATTAATATTTTACAAAGAGGATGTTGAAGTTGTATTAATAGGGGGATGTGCTTCCTTTGTGTAGAAATACTGATTATTGTGGTGAGTGTTGTTTGCCAAGCACCAAAGTGGGGATAAAACATCCACTAGCCCCATTTCTATGGCGCCAAATGCACCGGCCTCCCTGCAGTTTGCTAAGGACACCCCCTGCTGGCAGAAAGAGGGAGCATGGCACACATGCCAGACACTTGCCTGGTCTCCTGATCTTGCCATGCCCTTTTGCACCTCCATGATCTGTTCATGCAATTTATTCTGTCTCTTTGTATCCTCCTCCGCCCCCAGCCTTCCATACCTAGCTCAAATGGGACCTCCTTGGTGACATCTCAGGTCCCTGTTCTTCTCTCCTATTGTACCCAATATAGTCCTCTACAGTTGCCCTTAGCACACCCTAGTGAAAGGATCAGTGTACAAGCCTGTCCCCCTCCACTTCGCCTTTCTTCTACTCACCCCACTCCTGTTATCTAGACCAAAGGCTATTCAGTGTGAGGGACCGTGTCATCTCGTCTTCATTTAGCACAGGACCTGCCACATGGTGGGTACTCAGTAAATCTTTGCGGGATGGATGAACATACTTTCATATTGTGGAGGGTTGTGGAATAAGGGCAGGGGAGAGAGTTCCTGTGCAAGCTGTTTTTACGTTGTATTCTGACCCACACAAATCTTGGAAGATGAGTTCAGCTCTGAGGCAAGGAGGTGGATTGAATACTTGAGATCAGGCCCAACAGACAGGTCTCAGACTGCAGGTGCTGGGCAGAGGGTGTCCACCAGTCATGATCTCAGGAAGGCAATGAGGGCTCAGTCCTGATGAGGAAGCCAGGGTGCTGGTTCGCTGCTGTGTCCCTCACACCCAGCTCCATGCCTGGAGGACAGCAGGTGCTTAGTAATCACTACCGGCTTGTTGAGTGCTCAGGACATGGTGATGTGCAATTGGAAACAAAACTCGATTCTCTTCAAATGCATGCCAATAAACTCACATTCTTATTTTTTTTTTATTCCTGGATGCAATCTTGACAGGTCCCATAGCCTTTCTAGTCAATCTTAGGCCTCAATTTTCTTTTCTTTTTCTTTTCTTTTCTTTTTTTTTGAGACAGAGTCTTACTCTGTCGCCCAGGCTGGAGTGCAGTGGCACGATCTTGGCTCACTGCAACCTCTGCCTCCCGAGTTCAAGTGATTCTTGTGCCTTAGCCTCCCGAGTAGCTGGGACTACAGGCGCGTGCCACCATACCTGGCTCATTTTTTCTTTTTTGTATTTTTAGTAGAGACGGGGTTTCACTGTGTTAGCCAGGATGGTCTCGATCTTCTGACCTAGTGATCCAACCCCCTCTGCCTCCCAAAGTGCTGGGATTACAGGCGTGAGCCACCGCGCCGGGCCAGGCCTCAATTTTCAGGCTGTGAAAAGTCCAGCCTGAAGTTCAATCTTGTGTTTTCAAAGGCCCACTCTTGCCTGGACTGGCTTTTGCCCTGCAGCGGGGAAGGGCATGTGGGTAGCTTCTTCACTGTCTCCCCTCTGTCCTTTCAGCTCTCCTTCCCCACACCATGTGTCCTCTGGCTCTTCTAAGCGGGGGAAGCAGGAGGAGAGGCAGCGGTCACAAAGGTCCTCTCACTGGCATGTTTACAATCTGGCCTTGGTGGCCTCCTTGGGTGGTGGATGCTTGAATGCTGACCCCTGGGGTGGGCTCCCCAACTCATGATCTCCTGATGTAGGTGCTGCCTTCTTCAGGTGGCCTCCCGGCCCCTGCCCCTGGCTTCCAGGAGAAGTCTCCACACAGACTCCTGGCGGGGTGGCCCTGTCCTGTAGGCAGGCTCCCTTTGTGGGGATCCCTGTCTGGCCACAGGACCCCAGTGTTGCTCCAACATCAATCGGCTTCAGCTTCACGCCTCTCACAGACGCCCCTCCTCATCTGCTTTGGGGTAGGCAGCCTCTTGCCTTTGGACTTTTATAGGTGTGAGTCAGGAAGAATTTCCTGTATCCCCCAATTCTACAGGACACAGCTCACGCTCTCTGAGGGGTTCTCTTACAGCTCCTCTCACTTGGTTGAAGGGGGAAGGAGGAAACTTGCCCTCCTCCATGGAGGTGAGGGTGGGCAGCACATGGCGCCCTCACCCCGCCCTCTCTGAGCAGTCCCCAGCCTTTCCTTTCCTTGAGGTGAGGGGTAGATAAAGTCATTGAACTGTGTTTTTGGTTCACCTCCCACCTCCCACCATAGTTGGTCAAAAGCCTCTCTTAAGAATATATAGAAACTTAATGCCCTTTGTCCTCAGCTTTGAGACCACCATAACAAAGGAGCCGGTGACAAAGTTCTATTTTAGCATTCCGTTACCTAAGGGCTTGTAGAATGAATTGTGAACAACTGGACTTAGAATAACGGGGCCTGGGGGTGAGGGTTGCTTCCAGGAGGGCTTCTGGGTGGGAAATGGGGCTGTGGGAGTGGAAGGGAGGGATGGCAGTGGGTAGCAGGGGAGCCGGCTCCAGACCCCCAGGCAGACTTGCACTTGAATCTTGGCTTTCTTTTTTCTTGGTTGTGTGTTCTTCGGAAAGTTACTTGTTCTCTCACATTTACCTCATCTCTGAAATAGGGACTATTATAGTTAGGATTAAAGAGATAATGTCTGCAGGACATGCTTCACTCTGGTAGTATCATTTTTGGTATTCCTGTTCCTTGGGTGTGTGTGTGGGGGGTCTGTGTCAGCAGGAGGGGAGTAGGTGGGGCGAAGCCTTCTTGGCTCTGCTGGAAGCACCAGGAGGAGGTTGGGTGGGAGGAGGGAGACTTGGGGGGAGGAATTCAGTGCAGAGGTGAAGTCAGTTTCTGGCCCCGGGTGGAGTGGCTGTTAGGGGAGAAAGCCGTGCCCACTGAGTGTGTCCTCACTCTGTCCTGCACTGACAGCCTTCTCATTCCATGTCTGTGTGGGAGGCCCAACTCAGCCTTGGGCCTGGCCTCTGCAGAGTGGCCCTCGTGGGCAGGGTCCTGTGCTCTCTGAGCCCTCTGGGTTTCTTTCTTCCCCCTTCCCCTCTTCAGGGCCAGCTCCTGCTCTCTGGCTGACCCACCACAGGGATCTGGGCTTTGACCCAGGCAGCTGACTCATGTGCTCTTTGGATTCTCTGGCAAAAAATGTTGCAGCCTCCCCTACCCTGGCCTTGGAAATGGAAATTCTTGTTCAAGGAGCTGGTGAAGATAGTCAGCTGCATACAGCTGGTGGGTCAACTGGGACCAGGTGGTGAGTGTGAAAGGGCTCAGCAAGTTCAGAGCATCCTGCAAAGGGCTGTGGAAGCTAGCCGGTCTTTGGTGTCATTCCTGCATTCATTTTCACCCACACAGGTCTGACCACCATCTCTTCCCATTTCTGATAACCTCATTCCTAGCGGAACTTTCTCTCCCCATTTTTAGTGGTTCTGGTGGTGCTCCCAATCATACTGCCTCACTCCTACCTGTCACAGCACAGGCCTGGCTGATCCGACAGCCCTGTCCCTTGATGCCTGGCACCCTGACCATGCCTACCCTCCTCAGCCCCTTGTAGTCCTGTGACAGAGGAAGCAGATGAGAGGTGGTGGCTCACTGCCCATGTGGACCTGGGTGCCATGTGGCTGTGCATACAGGGGTGATGTAACAAGAAGGATTTTGTAGCTGAGAAGAAATTGAATTTGGAACTCAGAGGTTGGATCCAGGTGATGTGGTTTCCTAAAGACAGTTTAGAGACCATGTGATATGGTTTGTCTGTGCACCCACCCAAATCTCAACTTGAATTGTATCTCCCAGAATTCCCATGTGTTGTGGGAGGGACCCAGGGGGAGGTAATTGAATCGTGGGGGCCGGTCTTTCCCATGGTATTCTCATGATAGTGAATAAGTCTCACGAGATCTGATAGGTTTATTAGGGGTTTCCACTTTCGTTTCTTCCTCATTTTTCTCTTGCTGCTGCCATGTAAGAAGTGCCTTAGGCCTCCTACCATGATTCTGAGGCCTCCCCAGCCATGTGGAACTGTAAGTCCAATTAAACCTCTTTTTCTTACCAGTCTTGGGTATGTCTTTGTCAGCAGCATGAAAACGGACTAATACACCATGTCAGGTAGCTATGCTGGAGTTTCAATAAGACAAAGTTGAGAACGTGAGGGGAAACTGGGGGGCCTGTTCAGCAAACATCCCCCAAGCTGACATCCTCTGGAATGTTCTGAGGAAATGGCATTCTCTGGGTCTTTTGCAACAAGTACCAACTTTACACAAATGATGCATCAGAGGGCTCTTTTTTCCAAGCCTCAAATCTAGCTCTTGTGATGATGTCACTCTGGCCACAATGATTATTGAAGAGGTGGGCACTACACTAAATTAGGCCAATCAGGGCCCCTTCCTGGGGGAAGGATGTGAGGGAAAGAATGTCCTCTCTCCTTTGGATTGCTACCAGTGAATGACCAAAGTTGTGTCTCACACGGAAGTCCTCCTAGCATGCAAGAGAGTGCAAGATCTCCCAAGAAAGAGAGATGGAACATCAATGGCATCTAGAGGCCAGGGGACATTATATGAGTCTTGGCATTTACCCCTGTATGATCCAGTGCTGTGAACTCTTTTCTCTTATTTTATTTTTCTTTTTTAGGGACAGGGTCTTGCTGTATTGTCTAGGCTGAAGTATAGTGCCTAGCCATAGGTGAGATCATAGCACAATACAGTCTTGAACTCTTATGCTCAGGTGATCCTCCCAGCTCAGCCTCCTGAGAAGCTGGGACTATAGGTGTGCATCACTGCACCCAGCTTCTCTCTCTTTCTCTTTCTTTTCTTTCTTTCTTCTTTCTTTCTTTCTCTCTCTCTTTCTTCTTTCTTTCTTTCTCTCTCTCTTTCTCTCTCTTTCTTTCTTCCTTTCTTCCTTTCTTTCTTTTTCTTTCTTCCTTTCTTTCCTTTTTTCTCCTTCCTTCCTTCCTTACCTCTCTCTCTCCCTCTCTGTCTCTTCCCTCTCTCTCTCTTTCTTTCTTTCTTTTTTTTTTTTGGATGGAGTCTCACTCTGTCGTCCAGGCTGGATTGTAGTGGTGCAATCTTGGCTCACTGCAACCTCTGCCTCCTGGGTTCAAATGATTCTCCTGTCTCAGCCTCCTGAATAGCTGGGATTACAGGCTCACACCACCACGCCTGGCTAATTTTTGTATTTTTAGTAGAGATGGGGTTTCACCATATTGGCCAGGCTGGTCTTGAAGTCCTGACCTCAGGTGATGTCCACCCACCTCGGCCTCCCAAAGTGCTGGGATTACAGGTGTGAGCCACCACACCTGGTCAGCTTCTCTTTTTCTCCGAAGTGAGTCTTAGTAGAGGAGTTTTTCCTCTCAAAATATCTAAAATACTAAGACATCCCTTCAGAAGCCCCCACGTTGACACTATGTCATAGCAACATGTACCCTTGGTGACTCTCCCCTGCCTCACTGTTCGAGTCACTGTCCTCTGCCCACACGTGTACCACCGCTTTCCACCAACACACACACAACTGGGGAAATGGAAAGATTAATACTGTATTAAGATCATCTTTCCCACTTGGCCCTGCAAATGACTCTGGGAGGTAGGTGGGTTGGGTAGGTTGGGTTTACCCCTATTTTTCAGGTAAGGAAACAGAGGCTCAGGGAAGTGAAGAGCTGTGCCCATGCCTCAGGGCTGGTGCCAGGGCTGAGATGCAAACCCAGGTGATCTGGTGCCAGGCTGAGATAGCAGTGCCACTGTGAGGCAGTATTGCATTGCAGAAGGCAGCAGGGAGTTAGACTTTGACTTAGAAAGAGCAGCTAACTTCTGTGAGACTTAGTTTCATCAGCTGAAAAACTAGTGTTTTAGTCTGTTTTTTGTTTCTTCAGAATATCTGAAACTGGGTAATTTATAAAGAAAAGGAATTTATTTCTTACAGTTTTGGAGACTGAGAAGTCCAGGGTCAAGGGGCTGCATCTGGTGAGGGTCTTCTTGCTGGCGGGGACTCCCTGCAGAGTTCTGAGGCAGCACAGAGCATCAAGTGGTGCTGGGGCTGAGTGCGCTGGCTCAGGTCTCTCTTCCTCCTCTTATAAAGCCACCAATCCCACTCCCATGATCACCCATTAATCCGTTAATCCATTTATCCATGAATGAATGGATTAGTGGATTCGTGGGGCTAGGGACCTCATGACCCAATCACCTTTTACAGGCCTCATTACTGCCACACTGAAGATTAAAATTCACCGTGAGTTTTAGAGAGGCCAAATATTCAAGCCATAGCAATGGGATACAATTATCTATCTTATAAAGCTGTCTTGAGTCTTAAAAGAGAGCTTTCAATTTAAAAGGCACCTGGCCCACAGACCGTGACACCATCATATTCTTGTGAAATGGCTCCTGAAGGTAGGGAGTAAGGCAAAATGTCTACACTACCCAGCCCAACAAACAGCAAGCACAAGGAAATACAAAGACCCTGGGTCAGTGCTCTGCGCTCCGTTCTCTGTTAGACTAGTTTCTATAGCCTGTGAAAGTGTGGGAGGACACCTGGTAACTGCGCAGTAATTTCCACACTTGAGTGGGCACTGGGATCACTGGAGGGCTTGTTAGAACACAGATCTCTGGGCCCCTATCCCAGAGGTCCTAACACAAGCAGGTCTGTGGTGGCCTGAGACTCTGTATTTCTAGTAAGATCCCAGGTGCCGTTGTTGCTGCTGTTCTGGGGACCACATTTTGAGAACTGCTGTCCTACAGGGTCTGCCCCTGGGAGGGCCCAGAGACAGGGTGTGGGGATCCCTTTGTGTTTTCTCTCCCAACCAGGCTTCACTGAATGGTTTCTGGAGCCCGTCCTGCATCCAGGCAGCTGGACCAGCGTCACTGGCAGCTTTAGTGAATGCGGTTAGTGAAGAACCAGAAAAAACAGGTGTCACACTTTTGGTGCCTGAATTTTTTTTTTTTTTTAAATTTTTGAGATGGAGTCTCACTCTGTCATCCAGGCTGGTGTTCAGTGGCATGATCTCGGCTCACTGCAACCTCTGCTTCCCAGCTTCAAGCGATTCTTCTCCTCAACCTCCTGAGTAGCTGGGATTGCAGGTGCGCACCACCACGCCCAGCTAATTTTTGTATTTTTAGTAGAGACGGGGTTTCACCATGTTAGCCAGTCTGGTCTCGAACTCCTGACCTCATGATCCACCTGCCTCAGCCTCCCAAAGTGCTGAGATTACAGATGTGAGCCACTGCGCCCGTCCTGGTGCTTGCATTTTAAAAAGCCAGGGTAGAAGTGCAAGATAATAAAGATTTGGAAGCATATGTAAGTGTTCCCTAAGCTTCCTACCGTGACCCCAGCCAATCCATATGGGACGACTGGTGGGGGCAGGAGCTGAGAGCACTGAGCTCGCAGAACAGTTCTAGCCCTGAGATGGCCCTCCCAGCACTGATCAGTGCCAGCAGGAGGAACATAGGGCCTGGACACTTCACTGAGCCTCCCATCCCACCCACCAAAGGCCCACACGGGTGGTGGGGCCTGGAAACCGAGGGAGGTGGTGGTGCATGGAAGGGGTAGTCTTCCATCCCCTGCCCCAACTTGGGCAAGATGGAGCTTCCTGGCTACATAGGGTTACTACCAAACAGACAACTCCTTGTAGGGCTTATTTTATTTTATAATTTAATTTAATTTAATTTAATTTAATTTAATTTAATTTAATGTTAGTGTTTGCCTTCCTATCTGCCTATCACTATAAGGCAGCCAGAGCCCTGAGCTCTTCCTTGGTCTTCCCAATATTTCTGTATCTAACAAGAGAATAAAGGATCGTTGGGCGGAAAGTAGACATAAGAGAGAAGAAAGAGAATACTGGGAGTGGTGCATGGCACCCTCATTGTTACAATAAGAGTAGCTCCTGACAGTGTCCATCAGCATTGCTGGATGTCAGTCACAACAGGCATGGACAACAGGTAAATAGCCACAACAAATCCCAACTTTCTCTAGAGCTGTAGCATCTACCACATAGATTTTGTGTAGACCAAAAGGGCTCTCTGCAACCCAGGCAAAATGTATAAAAACACAGATATGCCTAGACACTCTCAGGCAAAAGTATTGCTCAAAGGAAAATAAAAAGATTGCCTATAAAAGAGCAATTCAAGTGAATCTCATATTTCTTAGAAGTTACAAATGAGCAAAATCTTCAGTTTTTGAGGAAAGAAAAGGTTGTGCCTCAGAATTGCATAAACATAATTAAGCAGCTAGCCATCTGTGAGGACACCAGAAAAATATCCCTAGATATACAAAGGTCCCTAATATTCTCTTCTTGAAGTAAAGAATCATGTTCTCTTCTTGAAGTAAATTACTTCAAGACTGCCTAAAAGATGAATAAAAATTTTAAGAATTCTGGAGTGGTGACTTAGAATTCTTGATGGTAAACCAATAAAACCAGTTAAACATACTGTTAGATCTAAATAATTGAAATATAATAATAAAATTTACTGTAAGCTTAAAAAATAATTATTTCAAGAAAAAATAAAATGAAAATACAATTAATTAGCAACAATCAGGCTGGGCCCTGTGGCTCACACCTGTAATCCCAGAACTTTGGGAGGCCGAGGTGGTAGGATCACCTGAGGTCAGGAGTTCGAGACCAGTCTGGCCAACATGGTGAAACCGCGTCTCTACTAAAATACAAAAATCAGCTGGGTGTGGTGGTGGGCACCTGTAATTCCAGCTACTCGGGAGGCGGAGGCAGGAGAATCGCTTGAACCTGGGAGGTGGAGGTTGCAGTGAGCCGATATTGTGCCACTGCATTTCAGCCTGGGCGACAGAGCAAGACTCCCTCTCAAAAAAGAAAAAAGAATTAGCAAGAATCAGAGTTTAAGTCACAAGCCATATTGCTGGACACCAGTAAGCAGCAAGTAGATTAAGAAAGAGTAAAAGTGTATTAATTTCCTCATTTTACATGAGGAGAATAAAAGGATATACATTTATTCTTAATTTTCAAGATTAGAATAATATTTGTAAAAATGTTTTTGAAAATCTTTAAAGTACATGCAGGAAAATGGAGAGCAAAATGTGTTTTCCAAATAACCAGAGCATCTGATAAAACAAAACAGGACACATAAAATGAAAGCAGAAAGCAAAGGAAAGGGTGAGGAAGTATTAAAAAGAAAAACAGGCTGGGTGTAGTGGCTCACACCTGTAATCCCAGCACTTTGGGAGGCCAAGGCGGGAGGGTCGCTTGAGGCCAGGAGTTCAAGACCAGCCTGGCCAACATAGGGAGACCCCCGTCTGTACAAAAAATAAAAAATTAGCTGGGTGTGCTGGTGCGTGCCTATAGTTCCAGCTACTCAGGAGACTGAAGCAGGAGGATCTCTTGAGCCCATGAGTCCTGGGCTGCAGTGCACTATGCCAATTAATTGGGTGTCCACGTTAAGTTTGACATCAATATGGTGACCTCCTGGGAGCAGGGGACAACCAGGTTGCCTAAGGAGGGTGAACTGGCCCAGGTCGGAAATGCAGCAGGTCAAAACTCCTGTGCTGATCAGTATTGGGATCACTCCTGTGAATAGCTACTGCACTCTAGCCTGGGCAATAGACCAAGACCTGGTCTCTTAAAAAAAAGGAAAAAAAGAGAAAAGAAAATTAACTATGCTCTGTTAACTGATATACAGGTAAGTTATATGCTGTTACACATTAAATGATGCAAAATTGTATGTACAGTGTAATTCCAATTTTGTGTAAAAGTGGTAACTATTTCTCTAAACTTATATGACAGCATTTCTCATATTGCTTTCTGTAGAACACTACTTTCTATGAGATGTTTGTGAACAATTGTTCCAGAAAAAGGGATCTGGTAAAACAAGGCTAGGAAAATCTAAGCAAAACCATGTAAAACCATTTCATTTTGGCAAGTCTTCTCAGTGCCTTATTGGATATTTTTTCTTTTTGGCCACCCAACTCCTGGACCCTCATCTTCCATGTGTGGACTTTCTTGTCTCATCAGGCAGTGTCCATCTCCTACAGCAGAAGCGGATGATCCCAGTTCCTTACCTTTTCTCTTCCCTGGTGGCTTCACCAGTCGGATAGATACACCTGTCTGGGAGTTGGAGCTGGGCTGGTTACCCCCGGAAGCAGGGGTGCTGGGGAACCCTTCCTGGCAGGGGCCAGCCACATTCCTCAGTGCCCATGCCATTCAGTGTTCAGAGTGACTATGCCAAGGTCCTCACCAGGCTGTTTTGGTGGTTTGATTTTGGCATTTCTCTTTGTGTAACTTTCCTTTGTTCTTGCCCACCTTCTAAACCCTAGTTCTCTAGTCTTCTTGAATCTAGAATTATTTCAGTTTTTTGAGAATACTAGAATTTAGTGTTATTTAAGTAAAATTTTGTTCTGCTCAAATCACTTTGAGGCAGTTTCTGCTGCTCGCATTTCTGAATATTGACTGACGCATTATTATGCTAATGTGTACTGTGAATTTCTAAAAGGGAGAAATTTTCCAAAGTTATTTGTCTGTACTTTTTCCCTTTTCTTTTCTGAAAACTTATGAATCTCCTGTGAAATTAGTATGGTGCGAAACATAAACTTATGGCTATAAAAAAGTCTGGGAGGAAATACAACAAATGAAGCATAAAGGATATTTTATTCCAAATAATGGGTTGAGGACTTGTGTTTGTGTCTCACTTCAGAGATCCCATTAAAGGGCGACTATAAACCCATCACAGCAGAGATGATATAAGGTGGATCAGACAGTGGGTAGGAGATTTAAACATTTCCCCAAGCTGGAAAGGCAAAGGAGGTGTGCTGATGGATAAAACAGAGTGGAGGAAGCCTCAGAACAGAATATGATGCCTGCAAAGGACTGGGGAGGAGGTGGGGCTGACCTATACTTTGGAGCCCCAGAGAGACTTAGGGATGAGTTGACCATGTAGGGTGGAAATGAGAAGGGACAGGCAATGCTAGGGTTGACTGAAAGTCTGTCCAGGCACCAGCTAGGGCGGTCAAACCCTTTTCCTCTCTTTCTTATCTGCTTGCAGAGCAATAGCTGCCTAGGTCCTGCTCTTCTTTAAAAAAATTAACACATACTCTGGCTCGTTTGCCTTGGCCTCCTAGAATAAAGCCTTCTCAGTTCCAGCATAAACAGCTGGTTCCTGTCAATTCACCTTCAAGTGAAGCTTGCCAGGCCATAAATGGTGTCTTTTTTTTTTTTTTAAGACGGAATCTCACTGTCACCCAGGCTAGAGTGCAGTGGTGTGATCATAGCCCACTGTAGCCTCAAGCTCCTGGGTTCAAGCAATCCTCCTGTCTTAGCTTCCCAAGTAGTTGGGACTACAGACATGTGCTAGCACACCTGGCCAATTAAAAAAAATATTTTGTAGAGATGGGGTCTTGCTATGTTGCCCAGACTGGTCTTGAACTCCCAGCCTCAAGCAATCCTGCTGCCTTGGCCTCCCAAAATGCTGGAATTACAGATTTGAGCCACCGTGACTGTCCCATAAGTGGTACTTCTAAGCAACCTTCTTATGCAGAGGAGAAACCAGTTGGGAAAATAGATATACATTCACAATAGCACAGTAAACCCTGCATCAATGTAAGAGCTATTTAGAAAAACTAACTTAACCTTTTATTCTTAAGGATGTAGAATCACCAAAATATGAAGAATACTCCCAGCACAAAAGAGAAAAGACAAAATAACATTCAGAATAAGCAATAGCCCTGGAAGAAAAGGAGAAACGCAGGACTAGAAAACTGCATCTTCAAAGAGATTCAATAAGGGGGTTTCCAGAAAAATGACTTTGTAATAGAATTCATGTAACAGAATAAGAAACTAGAAGACATTAGTAATATAACGCAAAAGTATAGATTTCTTTTTTTACAAAAGAAAAAAAAACCCAAAGCAATTAGAGACCTCAGATGAAAGAAAAAATGGTTCAGGAAGAAAGCGCTCTAAAATACGGCATGCAGCCTGGGCAATGTAGCAAGACCTCATCTCTACAAATAAAAAATATTAGCCAGGTGTGGTGGCATGTGCCTGTAGTCCCAGCTACTTTAGGCTGAGGTGGGAGAATCACTTGAGTCTGGGAGGTCGAGGCTGCGGTGAGCTGTGATTGCACCACTGCACTCCAGCCTGGGCAACAGAGCAAGACCTCATCTCAAAAAAAAAAAAAAAAAAAAAGTGTGGCATGATACTGAGCAATTGACAGTTAAAGTGTCTTAGCACTTTTAGTCCATTCGGGCTGCTATAAAAAAATACCATAAGCTAGGTAGCTTAACAACAGAAATGTACTTCTCACAGCTCCTGATGCTCCAAGTCCAAGATCAAGGTGCCAGCAGATTCAGTGTCTGGTGAGAGTCGGCTTCCTGGTTCATAGATAGCAGTCTTTTCACTGTGTCCTCAAAGTGGAAGGAGTAAAGGGGCTCTCTGCAATGTCTTTTTATGGACACCAATCCCATTCATGAGGGCTTCACCTTCATGAACTAATCACCTCCCAGAGACCGCACCTACAAATGCTATCATATTGGGGATTAGGTTTCCATATATGAATATTGGGGGCACAAACATTCAGTCTATAGCAAAAAGAAAAAAAGAATTTTATTGACATGCTAGGAATATTATTCTGTAAGAGACAAGAGGTTGTAACTCTGGATCATTACAGAAAGAAGTGTCATCTTAGCTTTGTAATAAACAATAATAATGTTGCCATAATAATGTAAACACTATTTTCTGGTTTTTGATTATTTTTAACAGATCTATAAACAAAGCCCAAAGACTTAATTATGATTCCAGAACAGAATGTCAGTGTTTTACATGACAGTGTTTACATGACAAGTAAAGTTGTAACTGACAGAAGGTGGGAGGAGGAAGGTGAGGAGGGAGGTTGGAGGGAAGCGGGGAGACACACATATCCTCTTCTAGTGTGGGGAGTTCAGAGGCACTGTCTGAAAACAAAGGGAGGCTTAGGCTTATTATTAAAAGTTACAAAGGTAGTCAAGAGAAGAACTAAAATTATAATATAACTATCAAAACTGGAGACGAGAATAGAGAAGAGTTGGGAAGTAGAACAAAAGAGAGTTATATCCCTATCTTTCATTGTAGGCATTCCACAGATAATGTCTAAAGGCAATGCATTAAGTAATAGAAATGTAAGCCACGTTATTAGAATAATGGGAGTACACTCAATAAGTGAATGAGAAATTGTTAAAACGATTGATTCCTTTTGAGGAGAGGGACTGCAGGTAGGGCAGGGAATACTAATTTTATTATTTTTATTTTTAAATTGTTATTATTATTATTTATTATTTTTATTTTTTTATTTTACTTTAAGTTCTGGGATACCTGTGCAGAGTGTGCAGGTTTGTTACATAGGTGTACATGTGCCATGGTGGTTTGCTGCACCTATCAACCTGTCATCTAGGTTTTAAGCCCCACATGCTATTAGGTATTTGTCCTAATGCTCTCCCTGCCCTTGTCCTCTACCCTCTGACTGGCCCGGGTGTGTGATGTTCCCCTCCCTGTGTCCATGTGTTCTCATTGTTTGACTCCCATTTATGAGTGAAAACATGCAGTGTTTGGTTTTCCATTCCTGTGTTAGCTTGCTGAGATTGATGGCTTCCAGCTTCATCCATGTCCCTGCAAAGACATGAACTCATTCTTTTTTATGCCTGCATAGTGGGAATACCAATTTTTTATTATAAATTTTTTTGAACTATTTGACTTTAAAAAAGCTATGTACATGCATTAATTAGATAAAAATATAAAAATAATGGAAGATGCATTATAACATAAAAAACAAAATAATTTGGAACATAATGGATAGTTCTTATTTTCTAATTTACATGCTTTTGTATAGTCCGCATTTTCTGTAATGAGGATGGTTTACTTTTTATCATTAATAAATGAAAATAAGATAAGAAAAAGAAAAATTAACAACGACTTCTTAATTCTCAGACCATCAGCTCTAACAGGGCAAGAATCCTGTCTGTCTTATCTTTGTTTTTCCAGTGCCCAGGGAAGCCTGGCCCCAGCAGGTGCTAAGTGGATTGAATGCAGGAAGATAGACCCTGGGAGAGAAGCATTTGGGGGCAAGGGAGGCAGAGATGGGCTTCACCTCATCTGAGTTGACTGGAGTGTTGCCCCTTCCCTGGTGGCCTCTCAGAGCTTCCCCGCTCCAGAGTGCTCTGGACGACGATCCAAGGATCGTCTGAGCTGGGTTTGGGGCCTTAGTTCTTGCTAAGTTTCCTAGTGTTCACATCTGCCTTGGCCTGTGTTGTCACCCCTGCTGTTGTCTGGGGAGCCCAGAGGTTGTAGGATGAGGTGATAGGGTGGGCGTGGGGTGAGGCACGGGCCACTGGGGTAATACCTGCCATGGGTCCTGGGGAGGGATGAGGTCACAGCCTGCTGTTCTGAGAGGCGGGTGGGGAAGCCAGGCCAGCAGGCAAAGAGAACCTTATGTGTTCTGCATTTTAAGGATGGGATTAATCTCTGGGAAAAATCCAACATACTTTGGGAGTGGATCCTCTTTGTCTCAGGGCAGTTCAGAGCAGGTGTGATCCCAAGCAAATGTCCCCTGGGGCCAGCCTGTCCTCCCCAGTTGGGTGTTCACCTACCATGCTCGCCCTTGCTTGTTGTTGCTTTGCTCCAGTAGCTTTCCCTCAGCTGGCCCGAGGGACTCAGAACGAGAGCCTGTGGCCCTAACCACAGAGTGACCTCTAGGGAGCTCCCATTTCAGGGGAAGACCACTCATGACCACAGGAGCTCCTAGTCTCACGGTAAGGATAGGGCATCACATAGCTTCTCCCTGCGTGGGTCAGAGTGACCCCAAAACTGATCCCCCCTCTTTCGCCTCCAGTCTGATGGCAAGAAGTCAATGATGTGTCCCCTGGCCTCCTGGGAGCAGTGGTTGGGTGAGGGGTGACATCAGTACTCTTAATTTAGAAAGTGGGTGGGACCAGGGGAAGGGTCTCGGGGTAGACCTAGGCCATTGCCAAGGTTGGCCAGCAGGGGGCGGAGTAGACCTTAGCAGGAGAGGGCAGGCAGAGGAAGGAGGGAAAAGGGAGGAGATGGTCTGATGGAAAGGGCTCTCAGAAGGAAGGTGGGGAGGGGCTTGGTGGGAGCTGGGAAGGTGCCATCCTGCTTCATACCTTGGCTTTGGCAGGGGAGGTCTACATGGTCTTCTTGAGGAGAGAGAAAATAATTACAGAGATACTGGAATGGTTGAGCTGCAGAATTTACCAAGCCAGGGACCTCTTATGTCTAGGTTCTCATTATATGAAATAATAATCCTCTATTTATAATCCACTTTAAATCAATTAATGCATTTTTTTTTGCAATCAAAAGGCTCCCAACTGTTGCAAATTTCCTTTTCCAAGACTAATTAGGGAGGGACACTCAATCTCCAGCTCCCCTCTTTGTTGCTGAAATCAGACATCATCCATGCCAAGGTTCTGCTCACCAGAAGCTCAGCCTCACCTTACCTGCCTAGGGGTGGGGGGGTTGACTTTTCCTTTGCCTCCATGCCCCTTAGTGGCACTTGGTTTTGAGGAAGACTCTCCTCCTCTGCTGCATTCTGAATTTTCTCTAACCTCAGGAAAATCTAGTGGCTTTCCTTTTTAGATGGAAATGATGCTTCACTGAGAATCTCCCATCCTGATATTTAACAACATCATCTACATTCATGAATGTGTTGATGTTTTTCATCTGTGTTGTTTTGTGTTGGGTGGAAATTGAGGTAAGGGTTGAATTTTGCATGTGGCTCAAGGTATAGGCCAGATATTTCATGCATGAATACAGGTTCCATAGGCAGAAATGAGCACCAGAATATACAGACTCCTGTAATTTGTGGGAATCTTGGCGAGGGCTTTGGACATATTCGGGGGGTGCAGGGTGGAATCAGGGCAGGGTGGTGGTAGTTATGAACAGAGAGGCCCCTGCTGACATGTAGGCATCAAATGCAGTTCAGAATTTTTAATTTATAGATTCTAGTAGAGAAGACTATATAAAGATTTATATTTTGGAGGTAGATGTAGAAAAGCTTGAAGTGGACAGAGATAGTGTTTGTGGTGCAGATAGCAGAGATGATACCCTAAGACCTGTGAAAGCAGTCACAAAAAGCTGCGCTTTGTTTGTTAAAGATGTTAGCTGTGGTTTATGAGATGTGCTGCTTTGGATGATGGAAGATTAGGCCTGTGTTGGCATGGTAATGGAAAACATGTTGTTCACAAATAAAGTCTTTGTGAACATGTCCTTCTTTGATTCAGAATTGAGGCAGGCAGAGCCTGCTCCCATTGGCTGAAAATTTGCAAGCCAGGGTGGCCTTACCAGCTATTTGCTCTGGGGCCATGACCTCAAGAGTAGGGTCCTGGTTTTCGTTACACGAAACAAACATTTATGGTAGCCAAATGATGATGATTGTGTAATTACAAGACTGGATAAAGTGATGGAGGAAATACAATCTCAAGCATTTGTGGAAGGAAGAGGGCAGAAGGGTTGTTGAGGTTAGGGAGGCTTCACAGAGCAAGCAGGACTTGACAGGACTTGATCTGGGCTCGGAAGGTGGCCACCGTGAGACCTGTCAGACTGGAGCAGACTGTGCTACAGCTCCTGGGGAGGAACAGGCCTGGGATGGGCTGTGGAGGGCCTCACACGCAAGGGCTGGAGGGGTTAGAATTGGTATGCTGATTTAATAAAGAGGAGGAAGTCACAGAAGGAAGAAGTCACATACCTGGATATTTAGAAAATATTAGAGGGGGCTGGGCGTGGTGGCTCCCGCCTGTAATCCCGGCACTTTAGGCCAAGATGGGCAGATCACCTGAGGTCAGGAGTTCCAGAGAAGCCTGAACAACGTGATGAAACCCTGTCTCTACTAAAAATACAAAAATTAGCTGGGCGTGGTGGCCTGTGCCTGTAGTCCCAGCTGCTGGGAAGGCTGAGGCAGGAGAATTGCTTGAACCTGGGGAGCAGAAGTTGCAGTGACCCGAGATTGCACCACTGCACTCCAGCCTGGGCGACATAGCAAAACTCCATTTCAAAAGAAAAAAAAAAAAGAGAGAAAATAGTAGAGGTGTCACACCAAGCTGCATCAGTGGAAAAAGCCAAGTGGAATAACTCAAGCATCATTTTTCTCACCCCCAAACTTCTCATGGGGGTTTCATTATCTGATTCCATCTTCCATTTTCCATATATTTGCTCAATCCCTTCTTTTCCTAGTGATACAGGCAGGAGGCAGGAGTTCAGCCCAAGTGGACCCCTTGGCCAGAGAGTGTCTGGTTGGGACTTACGGATTATGTCCAATTTCTGGGTGGCAACAAAGAGGGTGGCTGGAGATTGAGTGTCCCTTCATTATTCTTGGAATAGGAAATTCCAAGAATATTGGAATAGGAATTCCAAGAATATTATTCTTGGAATAGGAATAGTTTTGGAAAAGGAAATTTGTACCATTTGAGATCCTTCCAGTTGTAAACAAATAAAATAACTGGTTTAAAGTGGATTATAAATATGTTTATTATCTCATATAATAAGAAATCTAGAGATAAGAGATCCCTGCGGCTCAACCATTCCAGTTTCACTGTAATTCTTTTCTCTCTTCTTGAGAAGCAATAAGCACAGCTCCTTCCATGACAACATCCAAAGTAAATAGGGGTGGGTGCAGTGGTTCATGCCTGTAATCCCAGTACTTTGGGAGGCCAAGCCGGGTGGATTGCTTGAGATCAGGAGTTCGAGACCAGCCTGACTAACAGGGTGAGACCCTGTCTCTACTAAAAATACAAAAAATTAGCTGGGCATGGTGATGCATGTCTGTAGTCCTAGTTACTCAGGGGGCTGAGGCAGAAGAATTGCTTGAACTTGGGGGGAGGAGGTTGCAGTGAGCCAAGATGGCGCCACTGCACTCCAGCCTGGGCAACAGAGCAAGACTCTGTCTCAAAAAAAACCAAACCAAACCAAACCAAAACAAAAACAAAAACAAAGTAAATAGGGAGTGCAGCGAACTTTTTTTTTCTCCCAAAACTTTTTTTTTGTTTTTTTTGGAGAAAGGCAGAAAATCTTTCTCATAAACTCTCCAGAAGACATCTCCTTCATATCACCAGCCAGAACTAGGTCCCATCTAGGCCACTTCTAGAGGCACAGGAGGCTTGGAGACCAAGTCTTTGGCATTGTTGGCCTTTGTTGTGGAAGGTGTGGTCTGCCAGCAAGAAGGAAGGAGAGGGGACTGGTGGATGGTTGGTGACCAGCAGTGACTACTGCAAACCCAAGGAACAGAGGAGTGGCAGAATTACTGCAGAGGGGAGGCAAGAAGACCAAGTCCTTGGGGTTTGCAGGGAAAGAGGAGGCAAACTCTTGTGTTTAAGAATACCTGTGTGGTGGGTTCAAGGTGCACTGTAGATTGAGCGCTTTGGCTTTGTGTGAGGGACACCCCACGGCACCTGTGCTAGAGTTTACTTAGACGGCGAGACCAAAGCCACCTCAGTCTCTGTTTTTCCTCCTGTAGTTTCAACCACGAGGATTCACCTTGAATTCACAGAGTGGAGGCTGGCATTGTCTCCTGGGCAACATATTCCTCCCTCGTCTATGAGGAAAAACTCCCCAGAGGCCAGACACTCCTGGGAGTGGGTAGAAATGAAGACCTGGGGAGGGGTAGAGACAAGAACTCATCTCTTTCTCTTGAACTTCCAGGTCTGAACTCCCTGCCTTTAGCAGTGGGAGGAGAGGGGTGCAGAAGGGCAACGGCAGATGTCTGCCTGATGGGGAAGAAGCAGCCCCAGCTGGGGAGTTCCTGTCTTTGTGAGGGGCAGTGCTCTGACCAGGCTAGGCTGGAAGTCAGAGGCTGACTGTGAGGGGCTTTGTGGGTGGGGATGCTTGGCAGAGGGGAGGGATCATGAGTGCTGAGTGGGGGGCAGGGAGGGGCTGGGAAGGGATTCGGTGAAAGGCTTACGGGGTCCTGGGCTGGAGATGGGGTTCTTCAAACATGCTGAGGGGTGATGGTGGCGTTTCCTGGACCTCCCACCCCAAGAGAACTGAGGAGGCTTCAGTGCCTCCCTCTTCTATCTTGTGTGTCACACTCTGTGGCTTGCCAACCAAGACTGTCAGCAGATTGCATAGGTGTTTCCTCTCTCAGAAGTCAGTGGAGTCCCCCATTTCTTCAAAGAAAGCATGAGTGCCTGTCTTAGGGATCTGGAGCTCTGAGTTAAGTCTCCTTCAGTTCTTCACCAGCCCTGCGGCTTGGGCAAGCCACTTCACCTCTCCCAGTCTTGTTTTCGTCATCTATGAAACAGCAGCACTGTGGGGTCAGATTGACTGCTGTGTGAATCACAGCTCAGCCTCTGTTAGCCTCTGTTAGCTCTGTGTCTTCAGACAAATTAACCTCTTTGGTTTGCTTGCAGAGTTTTTGTCTAGAGTTTTCAATCACTCACTTCCAGATGAGTATTGCACTTACTTTTGCCAGGTGCAGGGCCTAAAAGCAGCAGCAGCAACAGTGAAAAATCAAAGCAAAAGGGATAATGTCTCGTTTCGTCATTAGGAGGGATTCACATTACACTGTGAGGTTGGCTGGGGCTCAGATGAAGTCACCATTCTGACTGCTGTCATAAAAACTAAATGGGATAAAGAGGGTTTTGTAATCTGCGAAGGCTGCCAGGACAGACGTAAGGATGAATCAATCCCTGGGAAGGAAGCCCAGATGGTGGCTTTTCAGACTTGACAACAGGTGGCGGCTCCCGCCCTCAGGGTGGGACTCTTGGATCGGCCCTGTCCAGCTCCAGGACCAGGTAGGCCTGGAGGGGCCTTTCCTCCCGGGGAAAGGAAGTGGCATGCATCCAGAGTTCCCAAAGTGGCGATTCCATTTACCCTGCTCAGTATTTGACTCTCTCGTCCTCCTGTTTGAGACGGGAGGAATGATGGTGGGTGAGGAATTCGGGAAAGCCACTTTCATCCCTCCTTTTGCAGTGAACTCGGACAATCCCACTTGTCCAGGAGTGTTCTGCACCACCCCACCTTGGGGTTCAGGAGGAAAAGGCCACTATATGGCTTTAATTTTAGGATTAAGATAGAACTTTAATAAATTTGAAGGTTCAGTGTTAGAGCCTTCAAGTTTTGCAGTTTCATGGCAGTGGTTGAATGTTCCCATTTGTGCCCTTGAATTCCCTGATTGTGATTCGCACTGTTGTCCCCACCACTCCACTGCCACTACCACTGCCACTCCACCGCCACTACCACTGCCACTCCACTGCCATTACCACCGTCACTTCTGCTATTGTAGAGTCACAACTCACAAGGTGGGTAGCACGAGAGCTAAAAATAAACAGGTTTAAACTAGGTGTCAGAGTCCAGCAATTAAGGGCAAGGATTCTAGAGCCAGACTGCCTGAGTTCAAATCCAGGTGTGACCATTTACTGCCTGTGTGATCTTGGGCAAATTACATAATCCTACAGTGCCTCAGCTTTCACATCTGTAAAGTGGGGGTGATAATAATAGCTCCTACCTCTTAAATGTGTTGTAATGATTAAATACATTCATAGATGTAAAGCCTTTTTTTGAGATGGAGTCTCACTCTATTGCCCAGGCTGGAGTGCAGTGGTGCGATCTTGGCTCACTGCAACCTCTGCCTCCCGGGTTCAAGCGATTCTCCTGCCTCAGGCTTCCGAGTAGCTGGAATTACAGGCGCCCGCCACTGTGCCTGGCTAATTTTTGTATTTTTAGTAGAGATGGGGTTTCACCATGTTGGCCAGGCTGGTCTCGAACTCCTGACCTCAGGTGATCCGCCACCTCAGCCTCCCAAAGTGCTGGGATTACAGGCATGAGCCATCGCGCCTGACCTGAATATTTTTTATTCCATTTTACAGGCAGAGAAACTGAGGCTCAGAGATGTAACTTGTCACATCCACATAGCTAGGAAGCAGAGGAACCAGGTTCAAACCTGTGATTTTTGGCCCCCAAGGCTAGTGCTCTTCACTATGGGTTTATACACTGCAGCCTCCACAACTGCATTGTTTTTTTTTAGCACAAGGGCAGTGTCTCACACATCTTTCCAGCACACACAGGCCTTGCCTTGTGAGCCTGGCACTTGGCACATGTGATTTTAATGTGATAAAGACTCTGGTATGTCTGGGCTTCCTTCCAGGGTGTACCCACTTTCCAGAGCTTTCTAATTTGTGTTTTTCATACTGTGTTCAAGCCCTTGTATGAGGAAGCCAGCCCTATCAGGATTTCCTTCCTAGTGACTCCAGGGCAAGCAGTAGTGCAGGAGACTCAGGGAGGAGGGTGCTGGAGGGCAGTGCCATCTACCCAGACAGATGTCGGCTTGGTCTCTCATTCCCAGTCATTAGCTCAGAGCTTTTGGTGTTCTGGGTGGTTAGCAGTTGGATAAGGGCAAAGATCCTTTTTTTTTTTTTGTATTAAAAAAGTGGATATATCGTGGCTGACTCTGGGCATGCTGCCTATGAGTTAGCCCTGCTCTGCAAGGAGCAGTACTGGTCGTTAAAGATTGCTGTCTAACACTACCAGCTCACCAAAGAATTAAAAAAGATTGATATATCCTAGTTGTACATATTTTTGGGGTACATGTAATATTTTGATACATGTATATAGTATGTAATGATCCAATCAGGGTAATTGGAATATTCATAACCTCAAATACTTATCTTTTGTGTTAGAAACAGTACAATTCTTCTTTTCTAGCTATTTTCACATTTACAATAAATTATTGTAATTTCCCTATTGTATTATCTAGTACTATCAAATACTAGAACTTAGTATCTAGAACTTATCAAATACTAGAACTTATTCCTTCTATATAACTGTATTCTGTATTACTTCTAGATAACCCTTTATATATTTCTTTTCATTCCCCTCTCCTTCTCCCCTTCCCAGCAATTGAATTCCCGTTCAATTTCTTTTTATTCCCCTCTCCCTCTTCCCTTCCCAGCCTCTGGTAAGACTCCCATTCTTTAGATGAGATTTACTTGCTTCTTGCTCCATTTCAGAGACAGAGAAGAAGACAATGGCCTCAGTAAGATATACACAAGATGATCTTCTAGGCAGTAATACTAGTGACCATGGCAGAGAGAACTTGACTGGACTTGTGTTTCATGCAATGCAAGAAAAGCAGGCACAGCAAAAGAGAACCCACACTCCCCCACATCCCCTGCAATGTAACAAATAACACAAGGAATGCTTGATTACCCACCAGCTTAAGATAGAAACCATCACCAAAGACCTAAATGTAAGAGCGAAAACTATAAAACTCTTTAAAAACAGGGGAAAAGCTTAACAATGTTAGATTTGGCGATGAGTTCTTGGATAATGGTGGGAGGATTGCTCGAACCTGGTAGGCAGAGGTTGCAGTGAGCTGAGATCCCACCACTGCAAAAAAAAAAAAAAAAAAAAAGAGAAAAAGAAACAGAAACAGGGTCCCACTCTGCTGCCCAGGCTGGAGTGCAGTGGCAGGATCATGGCTCACCATAGCTTCAAACTCCTGGGCTCAGGTGATCCTCCCACCTCAGCTTCCCAAGCAACTGGGACCACAGGTGCACACCACCACACCTGGCTAAATATATTTATTTTTTTTTGTAGAGATGGAGTCTCACTATGTTGCCCAGGCTGGTTTCAAACTCCTGGGCTTAAGCGATCCTCCTGGCTCAGCTTCTCAAAATGCTAGGATGCCTGGCCCATTTTTAAGTTTTTTTTTTTTTCTTTTTTTTTGAGATGGAGTTTCGCTCTTGTCACCCAGGCTGGTGTGCAATGGTGTGCTCTCGGTTCACTGCAACATCCGCCTGCTGGGTTTCAAGCTATTCTCCCATCTCAGCCTCCTGAGTAGCTGGGATTAAAGGCATGCGCCACTATGCCAGGCTAGTTTTTGTATTTTTAGTAGAGAGGGGGTTTCATCATGTTGGCCAGTCTGGTCTTGAACTCCTGACCTCAGGTGGTCTGCCTGCGTTGGCCTCCCAAAGTGCTGGGATTACAGGCATGAGCCACCATGCCTGGCCTAAAGTTTTTTTTTTTTTTAATTAAGTTTTTAACTCTTTTTTTTTTTTTTTGCATATTATGTGATGTAGAATGAAATCTAAATCTGTTTTTTCTGTATATGGATACTTAATTATCCCAGTGTCACTTACTGACTTGGCTGTCATTTCCCACTGATTTGCAATCTCCCCACCCCGTGCCTCAGTGCCTCATGCAATGCCCACCTGTCTCACAGATCATGTTTCCATTTATGTACGGGCCTAATCCTAGGATGTCTGCTTTGTTCTGCTTTTCTATCTCTATGCCTTCACTTTCATGTCTTGGTGATCACTGCTTTACATAAGTCTTCTCTCTGGTAGGCCACATCCACCATCTCGTTCAACTTCAAAATTATCTAGGCTCTTCCAGATACATTTCAAAACTGGTGTATCTTGCTGGGTTGATTTCTAGATATTTCAATGGTTTGTTCTACAACAAATGGCATTGTTAACTTTTTTACTAACTGTTGCTAGTATACAGGACTACAACTGACTTGTGTAGACCTAAACATTGCAGGTGCCACGCTTGCGTCTGCTGAGTTTGAAGGAGGCAGATCATGGAGCTGCTAAGTGCCTCTGCTCTCTGAGGTGGCAAGGCAACGGCTGGAGGAACGGATGTCTGAGTGGCTACTTTTGGCTAGGAATGGCAATGCGAGGAAAGACAAAGAGGACAGGGAGAATGATGTAGCAGTGAGAGAACTGGAAAGGGAACTGGTTGAGAGAGCTGGAGAGATTTTTGCGTTGAGGCAGGGGGTTTAGGGAGAGGAAATGTCTCTGGTGAAAATTTCTGGGAAGATTTCCGTACAGTGCTTTGGTTAAATCCTGTGGTTGAGTCCTTTAAAAAAACCTATAGCTACCTCTGTAGTCAGATTTGTGAATCCTTTGACTGTGACTACACACAAATCTAAGCCAAGTTGATGAGGTGAGGTGGCAGGGTGGTGGAGGGGAGAGTCCCAGTATGTTAATTGGATTAGACGTGGCACTGAGTAGCTCACCAGTAATTGTTGATTGGATGATCACATCCACATTAGCTCTTGGGCGGTTGCCAGAGACAGTCCCGGAGGGAGCTGCACTTAGTGGACAGGGTTTGTTAGACCTTGGCTTGGAAAATGGGGAGCTGGCTTACCTCTTCCTTTCCAGACCATTTCAGAATATCCAGAAGTAGCCTGTAAATATTTGGGTAATGTGAGGCAGTGATGCAAGGCCAGCATGCAGGAAGCCCTAAACATATAATAATTCCTATTTTCTCCCTTGTGCTTCCTTGAGAGCCACTGCAGAGGAAACCAGAAGGATGGCTTTGGAGGAGGCTTGCTGTGGCAGGCATGATAGCTCTGGACCCACAGCAGATCTCACTGAGGCCACGGCTGCTCTTGGTTCCACCAGAGCCTTGGGAGTTGGAACTCAGTTCCAACCCCACATCAGAAGCCAAGTGGAACCCCTTTTAATTTCCAGCTTGGCAGCATTTTAAAGCTGTGCCCTGCTTTCCAACCTTCAATCCCTGAGGGGCTAGGATGGAGGTACACCATGGTCTCCTTCCCTCTGCATGCTCAAGACCCCCTGGGCTGGAAAGAGGTGGGGAGGCCCTCATGGGGTCCCTAGCCTTCACAGGGAGACTGAGGCTCGGCCTTGAATAAGCTGCCAGCTGAGCAGGGACACAGTCCTTCTTCTAAGGACCACCCAGGTGAGGGGAGAAAGCTCTGGCCCTCAGAGGGGATCTAGTCTCAGTGAGGAAAACACAGCCTCTGCTGAAAAGGAAGTTAAGGATTTTGAGATGGAAAGATCACCCTGGATTATTGGGATGGACCTAAGAGAGCTACAGAGGTCCCTGACAGGGAAAGAGGGAGCAGGAAGAGCCAGATACGGGAGTGTGATGGCAGAAGTAAAGGTCAGAGTGATGTGGTTGCCGGCTGGGGAGTCACAAGTTAAGAGATTGTCACCGAGTACCCCCATTTTCTAAGAGATGGTTTAATTCTTTTTAAAATTTATTTTCTCTTTTCCTTACCTCCTGCTCCCCACTTCTGATTTAACCCTTTAGAAATTCAGATATAGCTGTTGAAATCTCTTTCACCAGACACTCCATGCAGGGCAAGATGCAACCCCTTTGAATAGAATCTCTTTGAATGGAACCCCATGGAAACAACCTGGCCAGCAGATCTAGGGTGTTGCTCGAGGCAGCAGCTCTCTGAGATGGGAGTGGTGTGGGAGTTGAGTCAGGGGAAGAGCTCCCCAAGGGGGCAGAGTTTGGGATGGGGAGAGGGGGGATCAACAAGATGGAGATGGCTTGAGCAAGGCCTGAGTGGGAGAAGGAATGCAGAGGGGAGAGAGGCTGAGACGGAGCTGCACAGTGGCAGATTGCTCCAAGGTGAATTTAAGCAGTAAGATCACAAAATTTGCTTTCTGTTGGTGCCAGCGTCCATGTGCTAACCCTTCGCTGGAACCCATCCCAATTAGGGCTGTGCCTATGGCAAGGCAGGTGTAGCCAAGTCCCTGGGCTCACAGCGGGGGCGTGGAGGGCAAGGTTCCTAATTCCCAGAGTGAGGAGGGTTTTAAGAAATGCCTAGGCCTGGTGGTGGTTCCCCTGGAGGCTTCCTTCCGTATAGGTATAGCAGAGCTGAGGAAGAGGCAAGGCATCCCCCTTCGAAAATTCTTTCTAAATCTGGTGTATCTTTCCTAGCGCCTTTCTCCCAGCAGGGTGCCAACTGATCACCACCAAGTGCCACCAGATAATAAAGGGCTGTTCACATTTTAATGATGTAATTCATTCAGCAGAAAGCCACTTGGATCTTCCTGTGGGGCAGGCCTTGTGCTGGCTGCCAGGTATGCAGCTGTGAAGAAACAGGAGAGACTCTTTTACAGACACCCCTTCCATTTGGTTCTCTTGAGGAGTCCTTATTGCAGGGCCCATGGCCGTATCTGGGGGTTCAGAAAAGGTCTTCCTGCCAGATACCTAAAGCACAAGTTAGCTGGGGAGAAGGGAAGGCAAACGGGTGTGTGGAACAGCATGGGGCTGTGAGGGCGGAGCCGGAACCAGCCAGAGCAGGTGGAGCAGTGGGCAGGGAGGAGAGGCTGGAGCCCGGCAGGCAGGGGCCAGATGCCCCGGGCTTTGAGTGGCAGGGGATTTGTACTTTACTCAGACAGAAAGGGGAAGCCTCACCTGCTTTTTTACATAGGGGACTGGCAGGATGACCAGCTAGTCCCGGTTTGCTTGGAACGTTTGACCTGAAGGTTTTAGCACTAAAGTCCTGTGTCTGGGAAACCCCTTAGTCCCAAGCAAAAAGATGGACTTGATTGATTAGATTAATGTTTTAAAAAGGTCATTCTGAGGGAAGAATGTATACTGGGATTGGAAAGGGGAAGAGAGGATAAGGGAGTACATTTAGGAGGCTGGGAAAGAGAAGTAGTACAAATAATAATATGATCTAATATTTATTGAAAGTTTACTATGTACCAGCCACTATTCTAGATGCTTCACATTCATTATTCTATTTAATCTCCAAAACAATGCCACACTAGATACTATTTTTTTTTTTTTTTTTGAGATGGAGTCTTGCTCTCTCACCCAGGCTGGAGTGCAGTGGCACGAGCTTGGCTCACTGCAGCCTCTGCCTCCCAGGTTCAAGTGATCCTCCCACCTCAGCCTCCTGAGTAGCTGGGATTACAGGCACCTGCCACCATACCCAGCTAATTTTTGTATTTTTTTTTTGTAGAGATGGGGTTTCACCATGTTGGCCAGGCTGGTCTTGAACTCGTAGCTTCAAGTGATTCACGTGCCTTGGCCTCCCAGAGTGCTGGGATTACAGGCATAAGCCACCACGCCTGGCCTACATACTATTTTAATTTTAATTTTTTTCAAATGGGGAAAGGCTTAGAGAGGTGACATAATTTGTTTAAGGGTCAAACATCTCATGAATGGTAAAGCAGGATTTGAACCTGGAAATCTGACTTTGGTGCTGGACCCCACACTGAACTGCCATGGGAGTTTGTTGTGTCTGTGTGGATGAAGAGAAGACTGTTGGAAAGTCTGTATAAAAAGCAGGTAGACTCCATGTCTCCTTTCCCACCCTGCAGACAGGTGACTCTTATTTTGTGACCCGAGCTGACTCTAAATGAGGTCCCCAAAAGGAGCCAGGAGCAGAGACGCTACACTTAAACAAGAGAATTAGATAAAAGTCTGCATACTGAATTGTGAAAGGATCTTAGCCCTTCCTCCACTCACTTTCAAGAACACTACCAGCCAGGTTTATTACATCTCCAGTAGGAGATCGGAAGATTCCTTTCTGGGAAAATTGACCATCTCGGTAAGGCCTCCATGAAACAACTCAGCGAGATTACACTGGAATGAAGATCACGGGTAGACAAATCTTGTCCTTTTAGACAGAGCTTCTTGATAATTTTTAATGCCTCATTCTTAAAAGGAGCAGATAGGCTATGTGCAGTGGCATGCGCCACTCAGCTACTCAGGAGTCTGAGGTGGGAGGAATAGCCATTGCATTCCAGCCTGGGTAATATAGTGAGACCCCATCTCTATAATTAAAAAAAGAAACATTTAAAAAATGGAGCGGATAAGCCAAGAATCACCAGATATTTAAGGAAGACCTTATATAGGAGAGACTAAGAACTCCCCCGACCATAAATAGATAAAAGGAACTTGGAAAAAATAGAGTCAATGCGGGTAATAGAAAAAAATGTAAAAGATCAATATCTTCAGAGAACTAAGAGAATATATTGAATCTATGAAACCGGAAGACTTTTTTTTTTTTTTTTTTTTTTTTTGAGACGGAGTTTCACTCTTGTTGCCCAGCTGGAGTGCAGTGGTGCGATCTCGGCTCACTGCAACCTCCGCCTCCCGGGTTTAAGCGATTCTCCTGCCTTAGCCTCCTGAGTAGCTGGGATTACAGACACCCACCACCACGCCCAGCTAATTTTTGTGTTTTTAGTAGAGACGGGGTTTCACCATGTTGGCCAGGCTGGTCTCGAACTCCTGACCTCAGGTGATCTGCCCACCTTGGCCTCCCAAAGTGCTGGGATTACAGGTGTGAGCCACTGTGCCTGGCCAGGAAGAAATTTTAAAAGGAATTTTCAGAAAAGAAAAAGATCTTTGAAATTATAAAATAGATTTGCTTCTGTGTTTCCCCCCATTGTTGGCAGAAATAAACATTCAATGTAAGTGTTAAAAGATAAAGTTGAACAGAAAGCACAATTAAAAAAATATGGAGGCTGGGCATAGTGGCTCAAGCCTGTAATCCCAGCACTTTGGGAGGCTGAGGAGGTCGAATCACTTGAAATCAGAAGTTTGAGACCAGCCTGACCAGCATGGTGAAACCCCATCTCTACTAAAAATATAAAAATTAGCTGGGTGTGGTGGCACATACCCGTAATCCCAGCTACTTGGGAGGCTGAGGCAGGAGAATCATTTGAACCTGGAGGCAGAGTTTGCAGTGAGCCGAGATTGTGTCACTGCTCTCCAGCCTCAGTGACAGAGGGAGACTCCGCCTAAAAAAAAAAATATGGAAAATAGGACAGAAAAGAAATGAATGTTAGAGAATCAAGTCCAGGAGTGAAGAGTGAACCAAGACAATGGAGACAAAGAAATTATCAAAGGCATGGTAAAAGAAAACTACGTTTTCATGTAAAAGAATCCCTTTATTGCCCAGCACAATGGCTAAAAACAAAGATTCTTAGCAAGGCATGTAATTATGAAATTTTAGAACATCCTGACAAAAAACAGATTCTTTCCAGCTGGATGAAACAGAATACAGTTCTAGAAACTAGAAGAAAATCATGTGATGTCTCTAAACTTCTGAAGGAAGGTAATTTGTAATCTAGATTTCTATGTCCATTTACAGTCTAGGTTTCTATACCCAGACAAATTGTCAATTATAAGAGCAGCAAAAATATTTCCAGACATGCAAGGTCTTAACGTTACTTCCTAAGAACCCTTTCTCAGGAAGTTATTGGAGAATGTGCTCTTCCAAAACAGGGGATTAAGCCAAGAAAGAGGAAGGCATAAGGTCCAGGCAATAGATGATGCCACATGGGAGAAAGGCAAAAGGAAATCCTAGGATGAGGGAGCAGTTAAGAGCCAAGAAGATGGTCCTGTGGCCGATCTAGAGATAAATCAGTCCAAATTGGAGTAGAATCACGGGGAACTCCAGGAGAGACATCTCCAAGTAACAAAAAGGTTATAGATCATCTAACGTGTTTAACTGAATTGAAAGGAAATTTACTATGTGGTGGGGAGTTTGGGGAGGGTTAATGACAGGAAAAGAGAAAACTAAACAAATGAAAAAAAGATCAATTATTAACTTCTTAGAAAATTTAAAAGTTGCACAAGAAAGAAAATACACTCAAAGCAGACTGCATTGTTAATCTGTGAATAGTACTTACATGATCATAATACTCTGTACCCTAATTCTGTTCTAACTAAAAACAGTCATGTAACTATACTGGAGGAATTTTGCAGGGAGGGGAAGTATGTGCATATTTGTGTGTATATGTATTGCCAAAGAACCAAATTTTTGTTTTCCATTGTAGGATGTTGTTGTAGGATGTCATTAACAGCTAGTATAAAAAACAGAAAAAAAATCAAATAGCAATACAAATCGATTATTTAGAAATACAGAGGTAAATACAGGAAGAAATGCATAAAGGGGAGGAAAGTGGTTGCCTCAGGGGTGGGGACTTGAGGGTGGGGAGGACTCACGTGGGGAGCACTAATTAACCTTGGAGAACTGTTTGACTTTAAAATTATGTACATATATGACTTGATTAAAATCAATTCTGGAGGGACCCATGGGTCTGGGAAAAACTTAGGAGACAGGAGAGGAGTGGGGTGGGACTAAGTTTGGAGTGGCAGGGCTGGGGCTGGGAACTGGGCTGGAGCTAGAGGATATACAAGAAGTGCAGGAGGAGGGAGTGGGGAGTGGGGAGCTTCGGATCACACTAGCCAACCTAAAAATCACTCACATAAATGTATCAGGAGGGGTCTAGAACTGTTCTTGCCACATAATAGGTGCTTAGTAAATATTTGTTGGGTAAATGAACAAATGATTGCATCCTCACAGATGCTGCAGAAGTCCTCTCCAGTTAGACTGGGATACCCTTGTCTTCTCTGTCTGAATAAAGATTTGCTTAGAGAGGAGATCTATTCATTAAGTAGTATTTTATTTAAAACTTACTATGTTCCAGGAACCGTTCCAGAGATTGAGGATAAAGCAATGACAAAACAGGTAGAAATTCCTGCCCATGTGGCGTTATGTTTTCAAGGAAGAAGCTGAGAATTAACTAGGCACATACACACATTTGACATTGTTCCAAAACACATTATGATATTAACTCGCTTAATCTGCACAACATGATGGGAAGATACTATTACTTTTCCTGATTTACAGATGATGAAACAGAGTCACAGAGAGGGTAAGTAACTTTCTCAAGATCACACAGCTAATAAACACGTGGCTGGAGCTGAACTGGGACACTTGGGCTCCAGGGTGAAGGCTCTCTTGACCACCATGCTATGCTGCTTTTGCAAGCTCACTCTCCTTCCCAAAAAGGAGAATGGGGGGAGTTTCTAAAGACAAACCAGGCACAGACTCTGCCCTGCCATGGCTTGCATCAGGGAGAGGGCCTGTCCACTAACTGGTGGAAGCAAAGTGAGAATGGCTGGGCAGGGAGGGGGAATTGCTGGGCCCGTCAGCTGGTCACTCTAGAGTCTCTGGGGGCCTGGATCCATAGCAGGGAGACACAGATGTGCACACACCTCTTGCTACAAATCAAACACTGACCTTTGGTCCTGCTCCTCCACAGCGCTGGGGGAAATGAGCATATGCATTTAAGACAAAAAAAGCCAATCTTAGGCAAGATTTGTATTGATAAAAGTTTGTCTTTTTGGATGAGGGCAAGAAGTCAATGGCAGATGTTGATGTCAGCAGTATTTCCAGGGTGGAGTTTGGTGTGGAGACAAGCATAACTTATTATTTTTATTGTTTTTGCCCCCAGCTGCTTTAAGGTTTGAGCTTAATGCCTGGAGTTCATGCTGATGAGTGGGCTGGAGACTAGGGAGGAGGAAGGGGCTCAGACTTGAGCCAGGGACTCCATGTACCCTCTGCTGAGAACCATCTGGGAAGTCGAGTTCACCTGAAGGCTGAGCTCTCGCCTCAGGGACATTTGGGAGTCAGGGTGCCTCCTTCCCACTGTGCAGTTGACATTCATCTTTTAATCTGGTGGCTGTCACACCCTGTGAAGCTGAAACTGCAGTGCCACCACCCACTTTTATAAACTGAGGTGTGCCTGGTGAGAGATTTGGGCTTCTAAGTCGCAGGATTTAACTCAGTGTCTCCTGCCAGCAAACCTGAATCTGCCAACAATCATAATACAAATCCCCCTACATTGATATAGCACTTTCTACCTCTCCCCGGGCTTTCACATCTGTTATCTCTGTGAAATAGTAATTCCTTTCTCCTCTGACAGATGAGAAGACACAGACTTCTCAGACAAAGGAAATACAGGTTTTGCCCAGGGTCACAAAGAGAGTTAGAACCTTGCACTCTTGGCTCGGGGGCCTTGTGTTAGCCCCAGTCCCACCCCTCCATGCCCAGGGCCTTTACTGCACCTCGCAAACATGTTCTCCGTGAGCTCCTGCTGTGGCTGCCCTGGGAGCGTGCTGCCTAGCTGGTGGGGGAGGCTTCTGCAGGGCATGATTCCAGGGCCATGAGATGCCAAGGAGAGAGAGCTAACAAAGTGCTGTGGTGTTCTGGAGTGGAGGGAGATTCTACTTTCTTGAGCTAGTCAAGGAAGGCTTCACAGAGGAGGTGACTTTTGAGTAGGGTCTTGAAGAAGGGTTAGGAATTTTCTAGGCAGAGAAGATATGAAAGGGGATGCCAGACCGAGGGTGTGGTGTAGTCAAAACCATGGACAAAATCAGCAAGAGTTTGAGGACTGGAAAAAGGGGTTGTGGGCCCTGACACTTTTTGGGGGGACTTCCTTTCAGAAAAATAATTAAAAATCAGCAGTACAAAACTAAACATGAAAGTGAATATTCATTTAGAATGAGAAAAGAGTTATAGCAAATTATAAATTTCAGAAAGTTGAGAAATACCACAAACATTGCCAAAGCTAAGAAAATGACAATATTTTTATTAATTGGGTGATACAGCTATAGTTTTTATTTTTCTATGCTTTCCTGGCTCTATGCTTTTGCTTCACGTGATTACCATTTTGGAAAATCCTTTTTTACATGAGACTAGAAAGACAATTCAGTCTTTCATATTATTGATTGAATTCCTACTGATAATTTAGAGAGGTTTTTGTTTTTAGCTTCACATCTTTATACATAATGCTATGTAAATTTTTAGGATTATTGGCCAACTTGGGAAAACCTCTATCAAGTTTTTTTTTTTTTTTTCCACATATGAGCCATAAGATTTCAGGGCATCTCAAGTTTTTATAAAACTTAATCTTTTTTGCTTTTTTGAGATAGGGTCTCACTCTGTTGCCCAGGTGGGGGTGTGATCATGGCTCACTGCAGCCTTGACTCACTGGGCTCCAGGGATCCTCCCACCTCAGCCTCCTGAGTAGCTGGGACCTCAGGTGTGTGCCACCACACTTGGCTATTTTTTTTTGTATTTTTAGTAGACATGGGGTTTCACCGTGTTGCCCAGGGTGGTCTTAAACTCCTGGGCTCAAGTGATCTGTCCACCTTGGCCTCCCACAGTGCTGGGATTACAGGCTTGTGCCACTGCACCTGGCCAAAACTTAATCTTAAATAGTTTAAAATTGAAGATGTTCTATATTGGTTTACTGTGAATGGGCCTCTGGCAGTGACTTCCTCCATAATCCAAGAGAATCATTATTATTTCGGTTTGAAATTTACTTCTTTTTATTTTTAAAAGTTTATTTGGAGACATGGTATCACTCTGTCATCCAGGCTGGAGTGCAGTGGTGAGATCACAGCTCACTGCAACTTCAAATGCCTGGGCTTAACTGATCCTCCTGTCTCTGCTTCCCAAGTAGCTGGGACTACAGGTGTGTGCCACCATGCTCAGCTAATTTTAAAATACTTTGTAGAGATGGGGTCTTGCTATGTTACCCAGGCTGGTCTCAAACTCGAGGCCTCAAGTGATTCTTTCACCTTGGCCTCCCAAAGCCCTGGGATTCCACGTGTGAGCCACCACACCTGGCCAAGATGCTATATCTTGATGTTAAACTCTAGGAGAGCAAATTCTTTCCAGAGTGGCCTGTGGACTGAAAGAATATGAGGTCCAGGGCTCTGCAGCCTGCCGAGGTTCCACTCACTGCTGCCCTGGGCCCTGAAGTCCACACAACTGCCTGGGTTGAGGTCTCTGGGCTTGTGCCTGTCAGACCCCAGCAGACTCTGCTCTGAAAGTACATGCCTGTCTGCTCTCTGGACAGTGGGCTCCTCTGTAGCAGGCCCTGGTGTGACAAAGCAGGGACTCCTTAGGATAGCAGAGGGGTTAAGAGCCAGGTTTAGTAGTCATGCTGGCCTGGGTTTGAATTTTGGTTGTGCATCTACCCACTGGGTGACCTGTCTATGTTATGTAAACATTTTTTTTTCTTTTGAGACGGAGTTTTGCTCTGTCGCCCAGGCTGGAGTGCAGTGGCGTGATCTCGGCTCACCGCAACCTCTTCCTCCCAGGTGCCTGCCACCACGCCCGGCTAATTTTTTGTAGAGACTGTGTCTCACTGTGTTAGCCAGGATGGTCTCGATCTCCTGACCTCGTGATCCGCCCGCCTTGGCCTTCCAAAGTGCTGGGATTACAGGTGTGAGCCACCGCACCCGGCAATGTAAACATTTTAAGTCTCAGTTTCTTTACCTGTATGATGGAACGATGTATTTACCTAACACGATTTTCCTGCAGATTAAATAAAGGGATATGTGTAAATCACACATTGTATTTGCCTGGCACAGAGTGTTGAACAATTGGTAGTTGTTAATAGCTATTATCTTTGAATTACTGGAAAGGGAACCAGTGGAGACCATATTTCCATCCCCAGATGCACAGTGGAGTTTTTGTGGGGCTCAGCAAACTTCTCTTCATTGTTCCAACCCAATATATCCTGTTACGCTGCCTCAGCCTTGGGGATTGGGGCGGATCAGAAGGCTCAGAAGGCACAGGGTTCTGGTGCATTAATAAGCTCTGGGGCCGTGCTGGAAGTAGCTGAGCATGGGCACTGGGCCTGGAGGTTGGTGGAACACTGGTGCTGGGCCAGTTCTTGGTCCCAGAGAAGCACCTCTTCCTTACCAACATGTCCTTCTCTTCAGTGAATCACTACAGGGTTCAGGTCAGCCTCTGTGATTCCAGGTGTGGTGGCTCACACCTGTAATCCCAGGGCTTGGGAGGCCAATGCGAAAGGATCACTTGAGGCCAGGAGTTTGAGGCCAGCCTGGGTAACATAGCAAGACCCCATCTCTACAAAGTATTTTAAAAATAGCTGAGCGTGGTGGTGCACACAAGTATACAGCCCATGTGCTATTCCTGAAGAGCAGGAGAAACTGCCTTTAACGGTTATCAGCCTGATCCAGTTCACCAGCTCGGCCACCAACTAGACTATGTGACCTTGGGATGAGTCATTCTCTGTGCCCCAGTGTCCTTCCTTCTCTGGTCAGTTGCACATCCTAGACCCAATCTTTTTTTTTTTTTTTTTTTAAAGTTAAAGTCTTTGATTTGGTTGATTGAGAGGGAGCAGGAGTAGACAACTCACAACTGTGGCTAATCTGAGGACCTTCTGACCCCTCCATCAGATCAAGTTTGGCATGCATTTCTTCTGATTTATAGCCTGGAAGTAACTGGGGGCTACAACCTCTGCTTACTTGCTTACTGCTTACTATATATATATATTTTTTATGTTCCTGGGATATTTATTCCTGTTTACACTTACACTCATCAGCAAGAGGTGGTGAGTGCTGGTTTTGTTAAAGTGGAGGCTGCACCAGAGTGTGATCTATGGACAGCATGAGCCATCATGCTGTTTTGTGTGCACATGTGTGTGTGTGTGTGTGTGTGTGCATATGCATATGTGTGTAGGAGAGAAGGTCCAGTACTCTGAGGGGGCCTGTCCAGAGTGAATCAGTTATATTCTTTAGGATGGTTGTCCTGCCAAAGACATCAGACTCCAGCCCTGACCCTCCAGGCTGTTGGGAAGAGTTTGCTGCTAAGTCTTGGAGTTGAGGCAGAGAAGACATGCAGTGTTTGGCTGGGGAGTCTTGCAACAAATATGGTGCTCCTTTGTTGTTCATCACAGGATCTTCCGATAACCAGCAGACCCCCAGGGCCAGGCAGGCTCCTGTACCACACATGGAAGCTCAGTTCTCTCCCGTCTCTGTGCATCATCACAATCCAGTTCTATTTTAGCACAGCCCTCACACGTATTACACCCTCCTTCCCTTAGAGCCTTTCCAACACATCTTATCATCCATCAGCTTCCTTCTTCCCGGACAGACCCATACACAAGGTCTGTTTTGTCACAGACCTTCTAACAAAACACACCACTTATTATTTTTTTCCAGCAGCCCTTTGAAAACAAAGATGAGTAATATCCATGCCGAGAAGTCTATGATGCCATGATTGATCTATTTCACAATAACATCCAAGAAGATGATACACTAGATAAGTCAGGTCTGTCAAAGGTGATGAAGGAGAATTCCCTACAATCTGTGTGGGTTTTGTGAGTGGAGGTCTTGTTGGGTCTGAGGCTGGGAGAGGTGTCAGGAGAGGAAGAATCCTTGGGCCCTGGTGTGGCTGAAAATCCAGGTAAGATGAGAGGTTCTGCCAGAAGGGCTCTGGTGGGCTGATCCTGGACTTGGTCCTCCCTCTATCATTAACCTCCCTCAGAGTGGTATCATGTTGATCAGATAGGATGAGCAAGGGGTGATTGCTACTCTAGAGATCTTGGTAAGGCATGTATACTTTGAAAATTCAGGGACTCTACTACATCAGTGAGGTTTCTGGTCAGAGGTGGCCTGGAATAGCCCACCCAGAATAAAAGACAAATTGCTGCATCTTGCATGCCCTATCATGAAGAAGGAAGCACATGGATCTCACAGCATTCTGGAGGCAACGTGTTCCACACCTAGGAATACTGCTCGGTGCATGAACTGGGTAGCATAGAAGGATGCCAGGTCTGGTGGGGCCAGGAGTGGGAAAGGGCTCTTCAGCAGGTCCAGATCATAGTGCACAGAGCCATCCAGTTGGGTCATATGATTTGGTATACCCTATGATGTTGGAGGGGTCGATGGTGGTAAAAATATACTAAGGAGTTTATGGAAAGCCCCACTGGGAGAATTACAATGCAGGTCCCTGGGATTCTGGAGCAAGGCCATGCCATCCACAGCAGGGAAGTATATGATTTTTTAGGAAACAGGCCCTGGCATATTATTGGACCCTGCTTTGATCCTGGGGCATCAAGTGATCATGCGTCTGAAACTGTCCACTGTGAGCTGGCCTCTGTTGGACCTACTGAGTTATAAAATAGGCCCAACAGCAGGCTGTCATAAAATAGAAATGGCATCTTTGGAGTTGAGCCTGAGCACAGCTGGAGGGCATGAGTAAGCTGCAAGGGGATGCAGCCTAGAACACCATGTCATCTGCCAGGTTTCCATCATGTCTCTTCCCCAACCCAAGCCTATAGCTATGTGTGATTTCTCATGTGATAGGCTGAAGGAACAGAAGAAGGCCTGAGCTTGGTCTGTGAATGGTCAACTTGGTACATGAGTGAAAGCCAGAAGTGGACAGCAGCTGGATTACAGCCACGTTTAAATGTGACTTTGAAGACAGTCAGAGGTACCTTGCTCACATGTAGGTACATGGGAATGGGAACACATGTGAGCAAGGGACCTTGTCATCCACTTTGGAAGAAGAACTGGCCTGAGGTGAGAATATATACAGATTCTTTGCAGCAGCCAATGGCCTGGCCATGTAGTCAGAGGGCTGAGTGGAAAAGGATCAGAAGATAAGAGACAGGGAGGTTGGGGTAGAGGCATGTGGTTGAACATATGGGGGTGGGGACAGAGCATGAAGATCTTTTTTGTTAGAGTTTATCACCCACCGTAAAGCATAAGGGAGAGGCACTGAACAGTCAAGCAGACAATTTGGCCAGTTGACATTAGATAGCTTTGTCATTGGCCACCCCAGAACTGGCTCAATGGGCGCATGACTGGAGTGCTCTAATGGAGTGCCATAATGGCAGACATGGAAGTTACAAGTGAATCCAAGAACATGGACTTCCCTTTACCAAGGCTGACCTAGCTGCTGTCTATCAGGGGAACCCCCCCAATATTTCAACATAGGTTCTTTCAATTTTCCATAAGTGTCAGCCAGCTAAGAAATAAAGAGAAAGAGTACCAAGAGAGGAATTTTACAGCTGGGCCTCCGGGGGTGACATCACATATCGGTAGGACTGTGATGCCCACCTGAGCCGCAAAACCAGCGAGCTTTATTAAGGATTTCAAAAGGGGAGGGGGTGCAAGAACAGGGAGTAAGTCACAAGATCACATACTTCAAAGGGCAAAAAGGAGAACAAAGATCACAGGCTTCTGAGGAAACAGGACAAAAGGCAAAAGAGAACTACTGATAAGGGTCCAACAAAGATCACAATGCAAAGGGCAAAAGCAAAGATCACAAGGCAAAGGGCAAAAGCAAAATTACTGATAAGGTTCTATGTTCAGTGGTGCACGTATCGTCTTGATAAACATCTCAAACAATAGAAAACAGGGTTCGAGAGCAGAGGACCAGTCTGACCTCAAATTTACCAGGGAGAAGTTTTTTCCCCATCCTAATAAGCCTGAGGGTACTGCAGGAGACCAGGGCTTATTTCAGTCCTTATCTCAACTGCATAAGACAGACACTCCCAGAGCGGCCGTTTATAGACCTCCCCCCAGGAATGCATTCCTTCCCCAGGGTATTAATTATTAATATTCCTTGCTGGGAATAGAATTTAGTGAAATCTTCCCTACTTGCACGTCCATTTATAGGCTCTCTGCAAGAAGAAAAATATGGCTTTTTTTGTCCGACCCCACAGTCAGTCAGACCTTATGGTTATCTTCCCTTGTTCCCTAAAATTGCTGTTATTCTGTTCTTTTTCAAGGTGCACTGATTTCATATTGTTCAGTCAATATTTACATGTTTTACGATCAATTTGTACAGTTAACACAATTATCATAGTGGCCCTGAGGTGACATACATCCTCAGCTTACGAAGCTAACAGGATTAAGAGATTAAAGTAAGACAGATGTAAGAAATTATGACAGTATTATTTGGGAACTGGTAAGTGTCCACGAAATCTTCACAATTTATGTTCCTCTGCCGTGGCTCCAGCTGGTCCCTCCATTCGGTGTCCCTGACTTCCTGCAACAGCTGTCGCCTCTGAATATCCAACCTGTCAGCAGCAGAGACCAATGCTGAGCTCCAGCTATGGAACTATTTCTCACTGAGATCAACCAGCCACTTGGAGCCAAATGTACTACACTGGGCACCTTTTATACAGAAAGGGCCAATGGTTTGTTCTCACAGGTGTGGATTTTCCCTTCCTGTCTGCATAGCCTTGGCCAGCACCACTATCTAGGGGCTTACAGAATGCCTATCCACAGGCATGGAATGCACCCAGGGGACTCAGTTTTATAGGGAAGTGGGTGTGGGATGGATCCAGATCATGGTGGTATCACACACCACATCCCCCAGAAGGAGCTGGCCTCACAGAGCCCTGGAACTGCCTCAAAAGGCACAGCTGAAGCACCTGCTCAGAGGCAACACTTTGCAAGGCTGAGGTTCTATCCTTCAGGAAGCAGTAGATACATTAACTATTTCCTTTCCTTCCTGAAGACTCATGGTTGGCCCCACTTACAATCACTTCAGGGACCCATCTGGGGAGTTTGTACTTTTTATCCCCACAACTCTTGGTTCTGAAAGGTTGAAGACCTTTGTCCCCAGATGAGGCACATTCTTGCCAGGGGACACAACAAGGCCACATTGAACTACAAGCTACAGCTGCTACCAGGGCACCAACAGGGTAGAGGAGGTCAAAAGGAGACCAACTGGGGAGAGGGGATCAACAGGGCAGAAGATGAGTCAATCTTGGGGCAGGAATAATTGATGTTGATTCACAGGAGATAGGGCTGCTGTTACACAATGGAGGCAGGGAGGAATATGTGCAGAACCCAAGTGATTCACTTGGCCACTTCCTGTTACTCCCTTGCCCTGTTGTAACTGTGAATAGATAAGTGCAGAAACTCTGGTCTGAGAATCAGATGATGGTCAAGGACTCAGCCTCTTCAGAAATAAAGGTTTGGGTTATACCATTAGGAAAATCATTAAGATCTGCCAAGGTGATAGTGAAGGGTGAGGGGAATTTAGAGTGCATAGAAGAGGAGGGAGAGGAGTACCAGCTGCATCCCAGAGACCAGCTACAATGATGGGTGGTAATTCACTCACTAGTCTCTGTCTTTTGAGTTATGCTTTGGGGAAAGAGGCCCATGGTAACCATGGAGGAGCTCTTCCCTAGCCAATGTGGAAAAGCAGATCTGTGATGGACAAGAAGTGGACTACAGAGGTTATAAAAATATGCCTGTTACAGGGCTCTCCTGCTAGAGGTAGCATAGTGGCTTGACAATCTCAGCAGCTGCCCCTCTAAGTCCACCAAAACTTTTGCACTTGGGCCACACTTCCTGTGGGGCTTCTCTCAGGCAATGACTGAGCATGGCAGGAATACCAAGGTGGGCCTGTTACTGAAAGATGTGGGGGTTCTCCATGGATGACTGGCTTGGGGACTCCCAACACGCATGGCCAACCCTTTCTTGGAACTATGCTGTAGTCTGAGACTCTTCTTACCCAATTCTCCTTCCTCCCGGGTCCCTTCTCAGGTTTCAGGTTTGCATTGAAGTCTGAAGGCTTTCCCTTCCTTCTCTTGCTGTCTTCTTCCTCCCTAGTCATCCTTCACAGGTGTTTCCTCTAATAACATTTTTGCATGCCTAATCTTGTCTTGGCCTCTTCTTGGAGGATCCAAACTAACCCAAAGTGGCATATATATATATATATATATATATATATATATATATATATATATATATATATATATTTATTTGCCATTATTTGGTCAAAAACGGGGATTTGAGGGACAAGAAAAAGGTCCTATACCTCGAAGTATCTCACCTCCAGCTTGTTACTGAAATTCCCCTATTAGACTATTTCTTTTGGATTGGGGCCACAGTGAACCACTCACTCTCATTTTCCAGTGTTATTCTATTCAGCATTGGCTTTTCCATGCCTGGTGTCATTGGAGTCAAGTGATTGCTAAGATAAATTGCCCAAAGTCCTGGCCCACCACTACCAACTCCCACCTGCTTTGCCTCTCATGAATGGCCTCTCACAGCCATTCCAGTTATATCCTTTGTGCTGTTCAAGACACTTCAATCTTCATTCAAAGACAAGACTTCTCATTCCCTTCCCTCAGGTAAGACCTGTGATTAGCAAGTGCTTGCCTTTAGGGAAGAGGATATGCTTTCTAGCTTTTACATCCCATAGCTTGCCATCTGCAGGGTCTCCAGGTATGCTGGGCAGGCTAATGGAGAGGAAGGACCTGGGATAAATAGAAAGAAAATGTTCAGGTTAAGATAAAAGATTGTGGAGAACAATGATCTTTTGAAGTCTCATAGTGGTTGCCCTTAGAAACAATAGTTGGCAAAATGTTTAGTATTCAGACCCTTTAAAAGGTGCTAGACTCTTAGTTAATCTATTCAGAATTGGAGGGGCCTGGAAGAAAAAGGTCTAGCTATGTTAATAGAGATTTTTTACAGATGTGAATTTTCCCCTACAAAGGACAAAGCTTGCAGGGCCATTTCAACTTGTGACAAAGAAACATGTTTTTGGGGTAAAATATTTTGATTTTCTTCCTTGCCTTGTAATGTTATACCAGAGTCAGGATGGAAAGTAAGTCATGATATATAGGGTTAAATAAAACCCATCTGATGAGAATTTATGGTTTGTAGGGGTTGACTCCTCAGATTCCTTAGATAGGAATTTGGGCAAGATAAAAAAAAATCATAATTTAGTCTTCAGAAGTTTACCCACAATTGACCCTTAAGCACCCCTGACCCCAAGCCCGCTCCCACCCAGGGTTTTAGACAACTCAAGGATTAGAAAGACCTCAAGAAGGATAATATTCAATTGCTGGCTAAGATGGCAGTGGAGTTGGGGTGGAGAGGATAAAGCAATTATCTTAAAAATTAAAGAAATGTAGTACAGTACTCAAGACAATGAATCAGGTTATACTGATTAAATATTGAGGCTCCTTTTGGGATTTTTGCCAGTTCTCACTAGCCTATTTATACTTTCTTCTTTACAGACCTTTTAAATCTTTCTTTCTTTCTTTTTTTTTTTTGAGACCGAGTCTCGCTCTATCTCCCTGGCTGGAGTGCAGTGGTGCGATCTCGGCTCACTGTAACCTCTGCCTCCTGGGTTCAAGTGATTCTCCTGCTTCAGCCTCCCGAGTAGCTGGGAATACAGGCACCCACCACCACACCTGGCTAATTTTTGTATTTTTAGAAGAGATGGGGTTTTGCCATGTTGGCCAGGCTGGTCTCGAACTCCTGACCTCAGGTGATCTACCCTCCTCGGCCTGTGTCATGGGCCACGGTCACTTATATTTGGCTCAGAATAAATAACAGGGGATCCAACCTTGGGGAGAGCAGGAGAAGGGCTTGATGGTTAGAGGAAAGAGCTGGAACAGAGGTGCTCAGGTAGGAGCCAGCCTGGGCTGATGGAGGGGCAGAACGAAGGGCTGAAGTGGTGTAAATGGAGTTCAGAGAGACAGGAAATGAGGTCTGAGGGGCAGGCAGAGGAGAAGCCAATGAGGACTTTGCAAAATTTGAACTTTAAGCAGGATGGGAAATGACTGAAAGGTTTTTAGTAAGGGATATACCACGTTCATGGACTGGAACACTCTGCTATTGTAAAGCTGTCAGTTCTCCCAAACACAACCTGTAGATTCAGTGCAATCCCAATCCCAAAGTCCTTCTGGAATTTTTGTAGAAATTGACAAGTTAACTCTAAAAAATATATGGAAAGGCCAATAATACCCAAGACAATTATGAAAAAGATGGAAGGATCTACAGTACTAGATGTTAAGATTTATCACAATAGCTCTGGTAACAGATACTGCCGGGCTGGTTCAATGACAGTCACATAGATCAACAGAACTAAATAGAGGCCTGAGAAAAAGACACACACATATGGTATATTTATTCTGTGACAAAAGTGGCACTGCTGAGCACAAGCTTTTCAATACATTTTACTGGATCAACTGGAAGTTTATTCTCATAAAATGAGAATGAAACTAGACCTCACAAGTAGACAAAATGACAATTCCAAGTGGATTATAGGTCTAACTGGGGAAAGTAAAGTCATAAAGCCTCAGTAGCATATGCAAAGATATTCAAGACCTCAGTCTTGAAGATTTACTTCTATATTTTCTTCTAAGAGTTTGTTTTAGCTCTTATGTGTAGGGCTGTGATGTATTCTGAGTTAATTTGTGTGTATGAAGGAAGGAAGGGGTCCAGCTTCATTATTTTGCATGTGGCTGTCCACTTGTTCCAGCATCATTTGTTGGAAAGACTATTCTTTCTCCATTGAATTGGCTTGGTGGGCTTGTTGAAAATCAATTGACTGTGAATGTGAAGGCTGAGAACACTTTATCACGAACTGTTAGCTTCACCTATGTAAAGACATCTTCTCTCTGCTCTGCCTCCTGCCAAAATCTGACATGACTCTTGCTCAAAACAAGCTTTGTTTCCTGAGTTCTGGGGCCTTGTCTCATGTGGAGCAATCATGTCCCATTAACCCCCTCCACATCCACCCTGTGGCATGGCCTTGCCCTTTCCCGGATGCTTTATCATCTGCTTTTTCAATTAAGACTATTTTTAAAACATTTCCCCAGTTCTTAAATATTTTCTGAGTGCTTGATTCTAGATAGCTACATTATATGGAATTCCTGAACCATTCTGACTCACAACACTTCTGATGCCAAATGTGTGGGGGTTATATTTCCTTTTTTAAAAATCCCCACACCAACCAGTTCTCCAACTGTCTGAACACTATCCGGGTATCATGCAATTCCGTTCTGATCCTAACTACCCAGAGTTAGCACAGACCCCACAAGGTGAAGGCTCAGCCCCACAACACTGCTCCCACTTCAGATGCCAGTCGCAGCACCTGACTGCCCATACTTCTGACTGACTGGCTAAAATTGGAGATTCCTACAAACCCCCTCCTCAGGTTAGATAATCTGCTACAAGAATTCACGGGACTCAGGGAGGCACTTTACTCATGATTACTGGTTTATTACAAAGAATGCAACTCAGGAAAAGCCACGTGGAAGAGACACACAGGGCCATGTATGAGGGGCAGCACGGAGCTTCCAGGCTCACCCCAGGAGCCCACCCTTCTGGCACCCCACCCGCTCAGCAGCCCGACAGCTCTCTGAGCCCCATCGTTTGGGGTTTCTATGGCATTCACTTCATTTAGGCATGGTTGATTAAATAATTGGCCACTGGTGATTGAAGTCCTTCCCCAGCCGCTCCCTGGAGGCCCAGCCTGGGGCTGAAAGCTCCAGCCCTCTAATCACATGGTTGCTTCCTCTGGCAACCAGCCCCATCCTGAAGCTATTTAGGGGTTCACCAAGAGTCACCTCATTAGCACACACTCAGTATGGCTGGAAGGCGATTGTGCTCCCTCTCCCCTGTCATTCAGGAGATTCCAAGGATTTCAGACGCTCGGTGTCAGGAACAGGGACAAAGACCAAATGTCCATTTCGTATCATCACAGGGATTCCATGTGTATAGGCATCAAGATTTACGTAACCCACCATTACTAAAAATTTAATTATTTTAATTTGTTCTTGTTTCTACCAACTCGATTAACAATTGCATCCCCAAAACATGATTTTGTGCAGCGCCCTCTGGTAGGCATTGCAGAGAGAGAAGAATGCAAATTAAATAAGAAAAGCCCTCTGCCCTTCAGGAGCTTTCGGTGAAGATCTCTTTTTTAAAAAGCTGCAAGACTGCTGCCCGAAGTGGGACACACAACCTAAATAAGGGCGAGAACCGGCAAGGACCGCCCAGCCACGTGAAACCGCCTCGCAACTCTGGCGAGGTGGGTGCTCGGTGGCGCCACCGTGTGGAAGCTTGGGAAACAGAAAACCTATTCTCCGCGCTCAGGGCCAGAGTTTCATCCTGGGTCTCTGACTGGGGCCAACTGTAACGGAAACAGCCCTGACTGTAAGTCAGAATCCTACAGTCCTCCTTGGCCAGGGAGCCTTCCTGGAGTGGCCTCCACTGCTTTCTCCAGCTTTCCAGTTTTAACCTACAGGGCCCAGCCTCCTCCTGAAATTGGGCGAGACGAAGAATGATCATTGCCAACTTGAAATTTGGTTGAACAGATACATTTCTCAGGGTACGCATGGGTCACTTCCCAACACTGTCTGTGTATGTGGCCTCCGAGAAAGCAACCTCCCTTATCAGGCTAACAGAATTGACAGTAAATCCTCCCAGCAAACCCATTCGACAGGATGGTGGGTGTTAGTCCAAACTGCACCATTTTGTAAGCCCCCTGCCATTTTGCAGACCCTGGTCAGAGTGAAACATTCCATGTGGATTCAGGCCATGAGAAACATCCTGCCTAACCACCTGACCGCAAGGCACAAGAGCATCCTTATCATACCCTGCTGGGCAAAGGCGCAACTGAAGGAACATCCCCATCATATCCTGCGGGGCAAAGGTCCAAGAAACAGCCTATCACATCCCACTGGAAAAAGGTCCAAACCACCTGATCACAGGAACATCTTATCAATATCCTCCCGGCGAGCTAGCCATACTGTCCAGACCCCCACCTAGACCTATAAATTACCCCAGCCTGTAAGCAGCAGGGGGCTCTGGCATTAAGCTTGTCCCCCACCTCCTCAGGTCTTGTGCTGGACATAAAACCTGCATTTCCATAGAGCCACTGACTCTCTCTGTGTCTTTCTTTAACCCTTGCCTTCCCTTCAAAACCTAACAGTGGGACCGCAGGCTCTGGGCTGCAGCTGGGTGTTCTCATCCTCCAGTGTGGATGGCTCACAGCAGAACTGAGTCCTAATAATCTCTTGTGAATGCTGTGGAACTCTCTCTGTCTCTCTGTCCCGCTCCCCCAACTGCTGCAAGAGTCCAGAGATGCAGCTGGCCAACACCACCCAGAAGGACCCCAAACAGAACAGCTGGCTGTCTCGGAACATTCCCGTGGCTCCCTCTGCCCTGTCCCTCTCACCGTGGCTCCTGGAAGTGCTCTATGGCCTATTGAAAGGACGCCCCTACAAAGCTTCCCCTGGTTCCCCCATCTGAAAAGTGATTTCTCCTCTTCCAAATTCTCACACACTTTATCTGAACCTTTCTGAAGACACCTGCCTCACTTGCTAGTTTGGCCAATGTTTATGGAGTTCTCTGCACTGGAGGCTGGGGGCACAATATAAGACATGGCTGGGTGGCAGCAAACATAGCATATGTGTGGCCAGGGCTGCCACTGAGACACGCAGGGACATTGGGATTACGGCTCTGCCTGGAGAAGGCTTCACAGAGAAAGTGACCACTGAACTGCCTGGGGACCTGGGGGCTTCTGGGCTCTGCCCGACTCCACTCTCTTACCACCCAGTGGCTCATTGGAGTTCTCTCCTGGGGCCAGAGCATTGCTCAAAGCACGGTCCACATCCACTCCATCTCCCTGCCACCCTGACACCTGCACACCCAGAACAGAGTCAGCACTCACAGCATAAATGAATGGATAAAATACAGCAAAAAGAACAAATTGCTTTCTGTCCTCTTCCCCCAGCAACTTGAGATCTTCTAGAGACCCAGGAGTATGTTGCTTCTACCTCAGACTGGGGAGAGGCGAGCTCCCCAAAATGATGGAGGAGATGAAGATATCAACCAGCCAAATTCCTGTTCACGACCAGCCTGTTGTGAGCTCTCCTGGGGGATCAGCAGTGGCTGAGAGGTTGGATGTGTGATGGAGTGGGGTGGGTTTATGGAAAGTGTTTGTTCCAGACATGACACAGGGGAAGGGCTCACAGGGTTCAACCTGATCAGCAAGTGCAAAAGATAAGGCCCCTATTAAAGCTAATTTGCTGAGATTTTCATTTTAGCAAAAACAAATGATCAATTTTTTGGATGTCTCAAATATGTTTGAAATTTATGTGTATTCTCTATGGTTGGGCATGAATTTATGAATGTATGTGTGTATAAATAAATTTAAGTGTGTCCTTCAAATAGTTTATATCAGGAATCAGCAAATTATGGTCTTTAAGCCAAATCCAGCTGGCCACCTGTTTCTGGAGGTTAGTGTTTATTGGACACAGCCGTCATCATTCACGGGGCCTTGTGTCTGGGGCTGCTTCTGGGCTGTGGCAGCATCTGCCTGCCCTGCTCTGTTCCATTATTGGTGTTTTGTTATCTGATGACTCTGTGAAGTTCCTGGGCAGACTCTGCCAAAACCTGCCAAGTGATATAAGTTTGTCAGTTTCCATTAATTTCTTTCAGTGTTTGCTTTATATAATTCAAAATTATGTTCTTATGTGTATAAGGATAGGACTATTATTGCTGGGCCTGGTGGCTCACACCTGTAATCCCAGCACTTTGGGAGGCCGAGGTGGGTGGATTACCTGAGGTCAGGACTTCAAGACCATCCTGGCCAACATGATGAAACCCCATCTTTACTAAAAATACAAAAATTAGCTGGATGTGGTGGCGTCCACCTGTAATCCCAGCTACTCTGGAGGCTGAGGCAGGAGAATCGCTTGAACCCAGGAGGAGGAGGCTGCAGTGAGCCAAGATGACACCACTGCACTCTAACCTGGGTAACAAGAGCGAAATTCTGTCTCAAAAAAAAGAAAAAGAAAAAAAAGAATAAGACTACTGCATCTTGGTGACTTGCACACTAATCAATAAGAAATATTCTTCTTTTTCATTTAATCCCTTTTCTTAGAATTCTTTGTTGTCTTGTATTAATATTGTTGTCCCTGATTCCTTTTGTATTGCTTTTCCTCTGTTCCTTTTTTCTAAACAGTGATGATACATAACTCAAAATGAATCATAGACCTACATGCAAAACACAATGTTACAAAACTCCTAGATGGTAGCATAAGAGGAAATTTGATCATCTTGGTTTTGGTGATGACTTTTTAGATGCAACACCAAGGCACAATCCATGAAAGAAAGAATTCATAAGCTGGACTTCTTTAAAATTAAACATTTCTGCCTTGTGAAAGATATTGTCAAGAGAATGAAAAGATAAGCCATAGACTGGGAGAAAATGTTTACAAAAGACATATCAGACTTTGTATGTTATCCAAAACAACAAAGAACTCTTAAAACTCAACGATAAGAACACAAACCAAACAATTAGAAAATGGGCCAAAGACCTTAACAGACATCTCATCAAAGAAGATACAGAAGGTGACAAATAAGCATATCAGAAGATACTCCACATCATATGTCCTCAAGGAAATGCAAATTAAAACAACAATGAGATACCAGTACACACTTATGAGAATGCCCAAAATCTGGAACACTGGACAACAGCAAATGCTGAGGAAGGATGTGGAGCAACAGGAACTCTCATTCACTGATGGCAGGAACACAAAATAGTACAGCCACTTGGGAAGACAGTTTAGTGCTTTCTTAAAAAACTAAACATATTCTTACCATAGGATCCAGAAATCACACTCCTTGGGATTTACCCAAAAGAACTGAAAGCTTATGTCCACACAAAAACCTGCATACACATATATATGAATATATTGCACAGTGGTGAAGTCTGGGCTTTTAATGCAGCCATCCTAAATAGCATGCATTGTACCCACTAAGAAATGTCTCCTCCTTCACCCACCACCTCACCTCCTGCCCTTCACAGTCTCCAGTGTCTATGATTCTACTCTCTACCTCCATCTGTATGCATGATGTAGCTCCCACTTACACATGAGGGTGCACAGTATTTGACTTTCTGAGTAATTTCACTTAAGATAATAGCCTCCAGTTCCATCCATGTTGCCGCAAAAAGCGTGATTTCATTCTTTTTTTATAGCTGAGTAGCATTCCACTGTGTGTGTGTGTGTATCTTTTGCCGTTAAAAGTAATATTGCCATCATATGGGGAACTGGGAGAGGGAGAAACAGGTCCCCCTGGTTACGTAAGAACTGACAGAGAAGGAAGTTGAAGAAAGATGATGGGTGGAGAAAATAGGTCCCACCTAGGAAGACATCACATCAGCTCTATGGAGCCCCAGAGTGCTTAAAGGGCTGGCACTAAATTAACCTGGAACTCTCTTGCACCCTAAAAGGAACATTGCAAGGGGGTAGCAGAAAAAGTCCGTTTCAGTGATTCATCATCTCCCTTTCCTCACCATGCCCCAGGGATTCCCATGCCTTCCGAACCGTCTTGCCCCTACCTGGGTCAGCCTTTCCAGAGCAGGTTAGGGCACATTATAGCCAAGGGCACAACTCCCATCTCCTACACAGGCTGTTTTGCATAGGAGGAGGAAAAACACTGAAGACTTTCTGGGAAGTTAGTGCCATGGGGCAGGAAAGAACTTTTCCCACTCCCTGCCTCCAGGCTCATTCCATGGGGGGGTCACTCCACCACTCAACCTAGATAGTGAGGCCCCTGACCCCAGTCCCCCCACCTAAATCCAGGGCTTCTGTGAGGGGCTGACCAACGGTTAGCAATGAAGTAACCCTGTTTCCCTCCCTGGACTTTGAGTTCCCATAGGGCAGACCCTGATGTGACCCAAGACCTATAGCACAGGGGATAAGGGTAAGGATTTGATTCAGGCTTTTCTGAGTCCATATGATGATTTGTTGTGTTTACTAGCTGAGTAAACTTGGGAACATCTCAACTTCTCCTTTCCTAAAATAGAGATTGCAGCACCTCTTAGGACTATGAGGGTTGAGGAGGATGCAGGAGCAGCAGGTATCTTGATATCTAGACATTAAAATGCTCAGTCAGCGGTGGGGGTCATAGAACAGGCTGTCATAACAAATGTGTGGAAGGATAAGGGGAGGGAACAAACAAGACCATGCTGCCTTCAGGAGTCTGAAACTCCATCCTCTTTGGGTCCAGAGGCCCAGTGCTCTTTTCTCCCATTTTCTGACCTGCTACTACACATGTACCACTGCCTTACCCTCAAACCAAGGTTGAGCCAGAGAAGACTCCAGGTGAGGTCTCTGGGGTGGGGTGGGACCTGGTGACCTGGGACCCTGGCCAGAAATCCTGAGCACAGCCTCCTGGGTGTGTCCCACCCACCTGATGTGGGGCAAGCCTCCAAGAAACAGATGACAGAGGTGGCCCCAGGCCTCCCAGCCCGTGGGAAGAGCCAGGCTGAGCCTTATAAAGGACTGCTCTTTGTCCAAACACACACATCTCACTCATCCTTCTCCTCGTGACACTTCCCAGCTCTGGTAAGTCTCACCTGCCTCTTTGCATTTTCTAGAAGTGCCCAGTGCCCGGCCTGCCATGCTGCCTGCAGGAGGCGAAAGGGCTATGGACAAAGACTCAGAAGCCTGGTTCTAGGCCAGCTCTGCCATTAGCTGGGCTGTGTGACCTTCACTTGACCCCAAAAGCCCACATCTGTACAACCAGGTGGCTGAACCAGACCTGTCCATTGCTCCTTTGGGATCTCCTGAGGCAACTCCTGTGGAAATGTCCCCAGTGGGACCTGAGCACAGGACCCTCCCTGTCTTCTTCCTCCCTGGATTCATCCTCCTGTTGGGGTCCCGGTTGCTAAATCCCCTCCCCAGCTCCCGCTCCACAGAGGGTGGAGGGCTAAAGGTCCCCTCTGAATGCTTTGGAGGCTCTCCAAACCCCCAGGCCTGGGACCCTGACACAGCATAGCCCTGGCCAGATGGCTTGCCCCTATCTGGGTAAGGTATTGAGAAACCAACGCTCCGTCACTCTCTACCACAACCTGCAAATTTTCAGTCACCCTCTGGGCACAGGGCTTGCCCTCTGGCCTTGGCCTCAGATTCAAAAAAGCTTTGGGTGGCTTCTCTTAGTCAGTTGCTGGCATGGAGCTTTCTCCTGCATTGAGAGGTGTTGGGGGTTTATTGTCAGACACCCATATGCGTTAAGCCAAGGTCCTTTCCTTGTTCTTTGGAAAGTGTGGGAAGTGAGAACTGCATTGTCCTATTTTTCAGGCTTGGGGTGCAGGCCAGCCCAGACTGACTACTGGCTGAAATATCTGCTTTGGGAAGTCAGACATTTTTTTTTAAACAGTCAAGCCTTGGTAATTCAGAGGGTGCAGATAATTCCCAAGAGCAGACATGAAGTGACTCCCACCTCACTCCCACCCCATCCAGCAGCTTAAGAACCAGAGGGTTATTTCTGTTGCTTGTAACAGAGGCCGTTCCTGTTTCTCATTCCCAAGGGAATGCAAGAAGGGCCCCCTGTGCTCGGGACAGGACTGTGTTTCCTGCTAACACTCACGTCCACGCTCACATGTGCACCTGGAGCCTGCACACACCGTGTCATGCAGGGCTTGCACTTGAGTCAAGGTGGGGCCCACGGTGTCTGGTTCCTGAAGCAGCCGAGGAGAGTCAGACACCAGATCACCAAGGCCATTGTCCTGCCCCCATGACTGTCACCCCGACTGTGAAGCTGGAGGAGATGGATTTGGTGCTGTTTCAAGAGTGGGGTCTGCCATGTGCTGGCTGAGGCTGGGGTGTCCCAGCTTAGTTCTTCCATGTGTTGCTGGCCCCCGACTCTCCCCGCTTCTCCCTCTCTGAAGCACTGTCCACAGATGGACTTCCGCCATCCACCTGCATCTCCTCTTGGCCCTGGCCAGGATGGGCCGGGTCTCAGACTTGGTCCTACCCTCTCATTTTTGAGCAACTTATCCCATCACATTAAAAAAAAATTGAGTTCGTTCTGCTACACCTTATCTGTGTTTTTACTCTGTCCTCAGCCCTCCTTCCAACACTCCCAAATAGAGACCCTAACTTAAATGAAGGGAAAAAAAATGATTGTCTTTATTTCCTGAAGGCTTTTTGAAAGCAAAGATGAGCAACACTCAAGCTGAGAGGTCCATAATAGGCATGATCGACATGTTTCACAAATACACCAGACGTGATGACAAGATTGACAAGCCAAGCCTGCTGACGATGATGAAGGAGAACTTCCCCAACTTCCTTAGTGCCTGTGTGAGTCGGTGTCTAGCTTCTCAATGTTGGAGGACACATTTTGCTATGTGGCCTTGGACAGATCACCCTCACCCTCTGATTAAAAATTTCCCATTTGCAAATAGGGCTTTATTACTTGGATCATATGTGAATCTAAGGATGGTAGGCGAAAAAGTATGAAAATGGGAAAGAGTTATACAGATATAAAGGAGGTTATTAGATGGTCAGCAAAGTATGCAGCTTGAGGGCAGTGCACAGTCCCCTCCCAGCACTCAGTGACCCTCTCTCTGTGAGATTGAAACTCACATGCTCAGGTCCTGCTTCCCAAAGGCCCCACATCAACATCCCTGAGATTACTGGGAAAGCACTAGAAGTTCCATTGTTAGTAGAAATCAATAGCCCTCTTTGCAATAAACAAGACTCATTAGCAAATCTGAAAAAAACTGTGGGCTACTAGGTACCAAAGGGTCTAGATGACCAAGAGGAGGATACCCAGAAGATGAGTTTGGTGGAAAAGGAGAAGAAACGAGAGGAGGTCAGAGAAAGAAGAGAACAAAGAATGAGGGCCAATTTTGAGGTCCTGGGGTAGAACTAAGGTAGGCAGTGCCCTTAAAGGCTGGGGACAGGAAACAGTGAGGCTGGGGCAGGGGACTGCTCTCCCCAAGGTCACTTAACAGAGCGCCTCGGGACAGGACCTGCCTCCCATCCTGAGGTGTGAGACAAAAAGTCTCCCTAGAGAACTCCAGGGATAACACTCACGTCCTCACCCCAACTTCACCCACTCACCCTGTGCTCTCAGCCCCACCACCATGCCTGTGCAGATCTAGGTACTTGTCTGTATCTCTGCCTCCTCCTCTCCCTCCCAGCCCAAAACTTGTTTGTGATTGAATTTTTCTATTTTGTATGTTTTTCTCTTCACAGGACAAAAAGGGCACAAATTACCTCGCCAATGTCTTTGAGAAAAAGGACAAGAATGAGGATAAGAAGATTGATTTTTCTGAGTTTCTGTCCTTGCTGGGAGACATAGCCACAGACTACCACAAGCAGAGCCATGGAGCGGCGCCATGTTCCGGGGGAAGCCAGTGACCCATCCCCACCAAGGGGCCTCCAGAGACCCCAGGAACAAAAAACTGTCTTCTCCCACCAGACACTTGTCTTATTTCCTTCTTCTCTTTGGTGACCTATGTTGTCAAAACTACCAATTCCAGGTTAACTTTGTTGGAGAACTTCCCCCACCCCCATCCAGTGGGTCACCCAGGAGTAATGTCCCTCCAACAACGTTCCCCCTATGGCCTCCAGCAGAGCTGAGCTGCCTCTCACACAGGTCCTGGTGTCTGCTTCTGCCCCGCTCCCTAAATGCAGCCACCATGGCAGGTTCCAGGTGGAAGTCAGTGGAAAGCTCCTGCCAGATCACAGCAATGCTCCTCCTTGTCAAGGCATGGAAGAGGGTCATTCAGACACATTCAGATACCACACTGAGAAGGAGCTGGCATCTCTCAGTGTGCTCCTGCCCTCCCGCTCCTGCCCCAGCTGTTCTCCAGGGCTTGGGGAAACAGAAACCACTCACATAGGGATTCCTGGATGGCTTCAGGCTCAGGGCCCTTGTGGCTATGAATGGGATGCTCAGCAGTTCCCTGAGGATGAGCTCCCTTGTCCTGTGGCCTGGGCTCCAGGGGCTGTGTCCTCTCTCTGTGCTGTGCACTTGTGTGCATGTGCCTAAGTGGGTGACCCTGTGGAAGTGAGAGGGAGTCATCTTGAAGCTGAGCTGTCCTCGATGGTTTGCTAAATGCCAGGACTGGGTTTCTGGTGATGAATGAATATTCCAGATTTTGAGGAGCTCAAAGTAGTCCAGGGGTCCAAATAAGGAGTCTAGCCGGAATAAGGCAGCACCACGGAAATGCCCTAAGGACTGACACAGAGAGCTCATGCTGACTGTGATGAGAAATTGCAGCACCTCTCTCTGGCAGGTAATGGAGTAGTTTGTTATCGGTAGTCTACTCCAGGCCAGGCAGTGTGCTATGGGCTGAGGATGCAGAAACAAGCAGGGCACAGTGCTGTCCTAGCAGAGCACTGGCGGGTCTCTCCATGCAGGCCACAACACAGGGTCAGTGTTCACCTGGTGTCACTTCCAGGCCATGTTCTGTGCAACTGCTCTTAGTATTCTCCCTAGAGGCTCACATCATCTGTCCCTATCATTCTTACCACCCTGGTCAATCTCCAGCTAACCTCTCAATCAGGCAAACATTCTTCTTAGAGGAATCAGGCAACCATCTCAAAAATTCTCATTCCATTCCCCCAGCAGAAATGTGTAGGATGAGTTATTTGTTCTTGTGAATGACTGTTCCACTCCACACTCACACCTCTATTCACAGACCAGCATCTCCTCTCCTCATCAAGAATCTTCCTTCCTGAATATATTCTGCACCTTGTCAGCCTTCAGGACTGATCTGCAGTTTTCACCTCCAAATCCCAATGTCTGACCATTAGTTTTCTTCTCTCTCCTTCTCTCCCTTTCTCATTCTCATTCCACCTGTTCTTGGAACTCACAGAGGCCTGCAGTCCCTGGGCTTTCGTTTTTTCTTACCAGCCCCCTGCTGCCTTCTCTATGTAGCCTGTCCCCATCATCCACCCCAGAACTGCTCTCTTTCCTCTCTTAGCTCTGTTGCCCACTTTCTTTGGGCCACACCTTCCCTGCAGATCTCCAAACCAGAACCATCTTCCCCAGTTGTCCTCCTCTCTCCTCCATCAGGACTGCTAGTCACTGCTCAGAACCATCATGCCAGGGTCCCAAGTGTGGGTGCCTGACTTCCTCTCTGCGCAGCACTCTCTGAATCCCTCCTGTTCACCCAGCTGCTGTTATTCCAAGAATGCGCAACACCTCCTCCCATCAATATATCTCAGTATTTCGTGCCTCAATACCAGTCTTTCAAATGCTGCCTCTGCTGGATGTCATTTAATAATTCATCTGTCTCATTAAATTACATTTCAAGACAGAGCTTTAATGTCAACTTCTCTTAGACATTTAGATGGTGAACCACTATCCCTTCACCCCAAAGAAATGATCTCTGCCTCATTTGCACGTCCCTCACCCTGAGCGCACTCCTACTGTCGTGGCTACATTACCTGAAATTTCTTTGATGTCTTTCCATCCAGACTTGGAATCATGGAAGGAAAACACTGTTAACTCAGATCTCCTGGTTACCCAGCACATAGCAGTACTGGATCCCAGCTCATAATGAGTACTCTATATAATTTTTTATTATAAAATGCACTTGTGCAAATTCTGGTCAATACCACCTCATGTAAACAGCAGTGGAAAATCTAAAAACTTCAGTTTGGGAGGCAGGTTGTGAAGCTTAGGAGAGATTCTGGAAACCAGAATCTGGAACTAGGCCAAAAAGAATAATGCAAATGACTGAAGAGCTTGACTCAAGTCCTGATCTCCCAAAAGAAGACAGGGTCTCCCTGGGGTGGGGTTGCTGGACCTTCAATCCATCGCTACAGTCCAGAAGGCAACTGGCCACTCCTAATGTGGGCCTGCTCTCCCTTTATTTTTCCAGTTCTTATTTCACCTGATAATATTCCGTCCAATGGCAATGGCACATAAAAATTAGGATGGAGTGTGTGGACAAATACTTCTTCATCTTCTTGTCTAGGATTAGAAATCACCTTCTCAAGGGGGCCTTGTCTAATGTTCCTGAGACTATTTCACACTCTCCATGCTTATGTCAATGCAGGACTCATCACATCTATTTGGATATTCTGTTTGCACACCCATGTCATCCCAGAGAGGTGATCACAGAGCAGGGACACATGTGTGGCATACAGTTCCTAGTTAAGATCCCAAATCCTGAGATATTGCTGATTTGCTGTGGCAGGTCGTCAAGAGAACTGTGTTATTCCAAACTCACCAAGGTGGCTTATAGAACAGAAGCAGATGGATATAAAGAGGAGAGGGGGCCAGGCCATCTCCACAACCACAGCCCAGAGCTCCAATCACCAGATAGAAAATTGATTTGATTTCATCCAATATTCCTTCGAAAGAGTGTCAAGGAATAGGGTGGGGGCAATGTGTCATTCTGCATTGGAAGGAGGACATTTTAGAGCAAGGCCTAAAGGCACAGGTATTAGTGTCATATTGATCAGAATTCAACCTTTGTTCCTAAGCCAAAAGAACAAAGTTGGAGGCATCACACTACCTGACTTCAAACTATACTACAAGGCTACAGTGACCAAAACAGCATGGTACTGGTACCAAAACACAGATATAGACCAATGGAACAGAACAGAGCCCTCAGAAATAATGCCGCATATCTACAACTATCTGATCTTTGACAAACCTGACAAAAACAAGAAATGGGGAAAGGATTCCCTATTTAATAAATGGTGCTGGGAAAACTGGCTAGCCATATGTAGAAAGCTGAAGCTGGATCCCTTCCTTACACCTTATACAAAAATTAATTCAAGATGGATTAAAGACTTAAATGTTAGACCTAAAACCATAAAAACCCTAGAAGGAAACCTAGGCAATACCATTCAGGACATAGGCGTGGGCAAGGACTTCATGTCTAAAACAGCAAAAGCAATGGCAACAAAAGCCAAAATTGACAAATGGGATCTAATTAAACTAAAGAGCTTCTGCACAACAAAAGAAACTACCATCAGACTGACCAGGCAGCCTACAGAATGGGAGAAAATTTTTGCAATCTACTCATCTGACAAAGGGCTAATATCAAGAATCTACAATGAACTCAAACAAATTTACAAGAAAAAAACAAACAACCCCATCAAAAAGTGGGCAAAGGATATGAACAGACACTTCTCAAAAGACGACATTTATGCAGTGAACAGACACATGAAAAAATGCTCATCATCACTGGCCATCAGAGAAATGCAAATCAAAACCACAATGAGATACCATTTCACACCAGTTAGAATGGTGATCATTAAAAAGTCTGGAAACAACAGGTGCTGGAGAGGATGTGGAGAAATAGGAACACTTTTACACTGTTGGTGGGACTGTAAACTAGTTCAACCATTGTGGAAGTCAGTGTGGCGATTCCTCAGGGATCTAGAACTAGAAATACCATTTGTCCCAGCCATCCCATTACTGGGTATATACCCAAAGGATTATAAAACATGCTGCTATAAAGACACATGCACACGTACATTTATTGCAGCACTATTCACAATAGCAAAGACTTGGAACGAATCCAACTGTCCAACAATGATAGACTGGATTGAGAAAATGTGGCACATATACACCATGGAATACTATGCAGACATAAAAAAGGATGAGTTCATGTCCTTTGTAGGGACATGGATGAAGCTGGAAATCATCATTTTCAGCAAACTATCGCAAGGACAAAAAACCAAACACCGCGTGTTCTCACTCATAGATGGGAATTGAACAATGAGAACACATGGACACAGGAAGGGGAACATCACACACTGGGGCCTGTTGTGGGGTGGGGGGAGGGGGGAGGGATAGTATTAGGTGATATACCTAATGTTAAATGACGAGTTAATGGGTGCAGCACACCAACATGGCACATGTATAGATATATAACAAACCTGCACGTTGTGAACAAGTACCCTAAAACTTAAAGCATAAAAAAAAGAAAAATTCAACCTTTGTTCTAACACATACTAGAGCAAGAATTTACTTGATTTAGGGTGATTAGTAGCTACTGTACGTTATATTGGTACTAAAGAGAAAGAATAATTGACAGCTGTATGCCCACACTCACATGACAGCTGATGTGAAAGAGATTCTGGAATTCCAAATGGTCCCAAGAAATTCTGATATTAAAACATTCCAATAATTTTTTTTTTTTCAGACGAAGTCTGACTGTCGCCCAGGCTGTAGTGCAATAGAGCAATTTTGGCTCACGGCAACTTCTGCCTCCCGGGTTCAAGCAATTCTCTTGCCTCAGCCTCCCGAGTAGTTGGGATTACAGATGTGCGCCACCACATCCGACTACTTTTTGAATTTTTTTGTTATTTATTTATTTATTTATTTTTGGAGACGGACTCTTGCTCTCTTGCCCAGGCTGGAGTGCAGTAGCACGATCTTGGCTCACTGCAATCTCCGCCTCCCGGGTTCACGCCATTCTCCTGCCTCAGCCTCCCGAGTAGCTGGGACTACAGGCGTCTGCCACCACGCCTGGCTAATTTTTTTGTATTTTTAGTAGAGACAGAGTTTCACCATGTTGGGCAGGCTGGTCCAGTAACTTGTGTACATTGCATAAATATACCCAGAGTGTTGTGAGCTGTCCGTGGTGCTGAGTTCACTGTGCCGTTACTCCTGCCTCTCGTTGCTTTCTTCTGACTGACATTTATTCAACCTTCTCTGCAGGAATCTCTTATATTCCCCCACATGCAGGTGGTTTTTCAGTAGGCTCCTGAAGAGTGATCTTAACTTTCCAGGAAGAAAAGAGGGCAAAGGGAACAATGTGAAAAGGAGCAGAAAATCATAGAAGACCATGTGTTTGATAAACAACTAGACTGTTTCCACGTTGTCACTATAACCACACCATGACAGCAGACTCGTATATGTCCCCTTATGGATCTGTGAGGTAGTTTCTTTGGTATTCACGCCCAGAAAAGGGGTTGATGCATCATAGAGAATACATATGTCTATATATTTAACTAAGTGTGAGGTAATATTTTATTGTTTTTGTAACTTGTATTTTACAAGAGTTCTGACCAGCACCAGATAAGCTTCAGTGCTCTCCTTTCTTTGGCCTCAATATTACTGGATTAAATAATTACTGCTTTTCACTAGGAGCATCATTTATTTACCATTATTTTCAATTTTATATTAAAACTTAATTTCTAGTGGAGTCTTTGGTTTCTTAGGTTCATTTTTCTATTTAAGTATTTTTCAAATCTTTTATTATTCTTTACCATGTTTCAAACTAAATTAAAGCAGTTTATGTGAACCAACCAGCTTCTTTGGGAATTACATAGAAGAGCATGAGAGCCTTTATTTCATGCAATCCAACAATGTAACTTTAAAGAAATTTACAGTGGAACTCCAACTCATATCCACATTGCTCTATGCACAGTTAGAATTATAACATCTGAGCTGCATTTACTCTATAATGTGCTGCCACGGTATTTTGCCTATCCACTCCACCACGGACACCTTCCCGACCCTCATATTGCCTCCCACTCCTTACCATCACAAACAATACTATAAGGAACGTCATTATATATATTTCCTTATGTATCTGTGTGAATATTTTTTGGAGTATATATATATTCCAAAAAAATAGGCTACCTGGGACACAGATTCTATGTGTTCTTGGCTTGACTATTGTTTTCTTACCAACAGTAACAAGAGCTCCTATAGCTCAGCATTACTGCCAATATGTCTGTTTCTGGCTTTGGAATATTTTTGTTGCAGACTAATTATCCCAATAAAACATATAAAAATATGAATAAAAATCAGAAAATTATCTGCTTCGAAGCAACAGAAAGCTACCAAAGTAACCAGGACTTGAAGGCTCTGGTTATCCAAGAGAAAGAACACTCGATCAATGCACTGAACATTAAAGCTGCTTCTCTTCCTGAGAAATTTATCAGTTGTCAAGTAGTTTGAACAAAGAAGTTAAAAACCAAACAGAAAGTAACTTCTAAGAGACAAAGAAGATTGTTTGCGACTTTAATAGTCATTCAGGGCTGGTGAGATTAAAACTAGTGTTGAGGACTTCCAACACAGCCAGAACTTGAAAAGCCAAGAATTTAGATAAAAGAGAAGCAACAAATGATGAGTCGATCACTCTAATTTTCTCCTTTTGCGGCATTCGTCTTTTCACAAGTTGTACAGGACAAGAGGTACAGCCCATCAGAATATTTTTGTTCAAAACCTAAATAGCTAATCAGAGCCTTTAGGAGATAAAAATCAGAGCTCAGAGTATTTCCAAGGTAGAGGTACCTTCTAAACATTCCAGGATTTCAGTTAGAACCCCTAAAGCGCTACTCCTAGGAATAAGTATATGGGCCAGAAATATAAATCCTAAAATTCAGTTTTGAATTAACTCTATCCCAGATTGGATTTAAATCATCTGCTACTCTAATTGCTTTCCAGAAGCTAAAGAAAATTCTCTGGAGGGAGAGAAAATCATCCGTATCCTGAAATGAAAAATTTTCATTTTCAGTGTTAGCATTCAAAATATTCAAGTACACCATGAGAGAAGATAAAAATAGAAAATCAGCTGGGTGCAGTGGCTCCCTCCTGTAATCCCAGCAATTTGGGAGGCCCAGGCAGGTGGATCACTTGAGGCTAGGAGTTCAAGACCAGCCTGGCCAACATGGTGAAACCCTGTCTCTACCAAAAAAAAAAAAAAAAATACAAATATTAGCTGGGCATGGTGGCATGCGCCTGTAATCCCAGCTACTTGGGAGGTTGAGGTGGGAGAATCGCTTGAACCTGGGAGGCAGAGGTTGCAGTGAGCCAAGATCTCACCACTGCACAAAAAAAAAAAAAAAAAAAGAAAGAAAATGGTAAAAAGAGAAGAGAAAAATAGAAGATATAACAAACCCAGAGATGATAAGCTAGGCACAGAAAGATAAATATCACATGTTCTCACTCATCTGTGGGAGCTAAGAAATTTGATCTCATGGAGGTAGAGAGTATAATGACGGTTACTAGAGGCTGGGAAAGTGGGTGGGTGGGGTGAAGGGACCCATATACTTATTCCTAGGAGTAGCACTTTAGGGGTTCTAACTGAAATCCTGGAATGTTTAGAAGGTACCTCTACCTTGGAAATACTCTGAGCTCTGATTTTTATCTCCTAAAGGCTCTGATTAGCTATTTAGGTTTTGAACAAAAATATTCTGATGGGCTGTACCTCTTGTCCTGTACAACTTGTGAAAAGACGCATGCCTCAAAAGGAGAAAATTAGAGTGATCGACTCACCATTTGTTGCTTCTGTTTTATCTAAATGGGGAGAAACATACAGCGGTATAGAAGAAATAAGATCTAATGTTTGATAGCAGAGTAGGGCAACTATAGTTAACAACAGTGTATTGTATATTTCAAAATAGCTAGAAGAGAGGACTTCAAATATTCCCACCACATAAAAATGATAAATACTTGAGGTGATAGAAATGTCACACATGTACCCCATAAGTACGTACAAATATTTTATATCCATAAAAATTCTTTTCTTAAAAAAGTTTGCTGTAAATGGAAGCAGAGAATTGAGAAGATCGCAGAGGAGAATGAAGTCAAAATAATTCTTTAAGGTCAGACAAATAACCGTATACTTGCACAGAATGAAAAGACCAGAAAACAGAAAAAATGATGGTGCATAAGAAAAAGAGGAGAATTTCTGTAGTGAGTGAAAAAAGCAAGGGGAATGGGATGTAGTGAAAGAGGACGGATGGACCTCTGCTGGGAACATAAAAAGTTCATGGTAGTTGGGGGAAGGCAGAGTGTATGGCCACTGATTCTGATAAGAAGGTAGATGGGGTCATTGAAATATGCAAATACTCTCTTATTTGTATTGAATATGCAGTTGGATTAGTGGTCATGAATCTGAAGTGTGACCAGTCAACAAGGTAAGCACATTTTTTATCCAGACTGGTTTATCTGCAGAAGTGTAGGCAGAGTTGGATTTACCCGGTGTTGGCAATGATCATTCATAGCTGATACATAAGAAAAAGACACCCAGACATGTACTCTTGATAGTAGACAACCCCACATTTGAAGCAATCTGCTTTAAAAAACCTGAACCCTGAATATACTTAAGGCTCTAGATCTACCGAGTTACAAAGGGAAGAGAGAGGCTGAGTAATCTGTTAATTGACACCACATGGATGCAATCAGGAACTCCAGTCTGTAGGAAATTCTGCAGGAAAAATGACCCACTTTCTACAACAACAACAACAAAATGAGAGGAGAAAAAGAAGAAATTGAGAGTGAAGCTGCACATTTAAAAAGCCTTGGCCGGGTGCTGTGGCTCATGCCTCTAATCCCAACACTTTTGGAGACCGGGGCGGGCAGATCACTTGAGGCCAGGAGTTTGAGACCAGCCTGGGCAATATGATGAAAAACCATTTCTACTAAAGATACAAAAATTAGCCGGGTGTGGTGGTACATGCCTGTAATCTCAGCTACTCAAGAAGCTGAGGCAAGAGAATCACTTGAACCTGGGAGGTGGAGGTTGCAGCGAACGAAGATTGCACCACTGCATTCCACCCTGGGCAACAAAGCAAAACTCTGTCTTGCAATGACAACAACGACAAAAACAAGAAAAACAACAAAAACAAACAAACAAACAAAAAAAAACCCAGAAAAGACAAAAAACAAAAAGCCAAAAAAAAAAAAAAAGAAAAAAGAAAGAAAACAACAACGAAAAGGTTTTAGAGCCGTATCAATCAGATATACCGTATGTAATTTATTTAATCTCTGGTTAAGTAAACTTAAAAAAAATCCATCACAACTGGAAAAATGTGAATATTGACAGGATATTTGATTATATTAAAGAAATATTATTAATTATTTTTAGTTATGATAGTAACATTGTGATTATGGGCTTCTTAGGTTGTCCTTATCTTTTAGAAATACAAATTGAAATGGTTAGAGATGAAATTATATGAAGTTTGGAATTTGCCCAACAAAAACGAAGGATAGGAGTGGATGGTACTATAAGTGGAACAAGATGGTATGTATTGACCATCATCAAAGTGGGCAATGAATACATATGGAGTTATCACACTATTCTCTCTATTCTTAATGTGTCTGAAAAATTACTTCATAATTTAAAAAAATTTAAAAGGATGAAATAAAGACATTTTCAGATATACAAAACTAAGACGACTTAACCCCCACCACACCCTTACTAAAGAAACCTCAAAAGCAAGTACAGTACCGCAAGTAAAGGGAAAACTACCCTAATGCACAAAGAATGATAAATAATGGAAATAGCAAACAAGTGAGTAATCATAGTTAAATATTTGTGTAAATCAAAAATAATAATTCCTGGCCCTGCACAGTGGCTCACATGTCTAATCCCAGCACTTTGGGATGCCAAGGTGGAAGGATCCCTTGAACCCAGGACTTCCAGACTAACCAGGGCAACAGTGAGATGCCCATCTCTACAAAAAATAAAAAATTAGCAAGGCATGCTAACACACACCAGCAATCCCAGCTACTTAAGAGGGTGAGTCAGAAGGATTACTTGAGCTAGGAAGGTCAAGGCTGCATTGAGCCATGATCCTGCCACAGCACTCCAGCCTGAGGAACAGAGCAAGACACTGTCTCAAATAATAATCATTCCTAAAGAAGGGACAATGATCATTCATAGCTGATACATAAGAAAAAGACATCCAGACATGCACTCTTGATAGTAGACAACCCCGCATTTGAAGTAATCTGCTTTAAAAAACCTGAACCCTGAATATGCTTAAGGCTCTAGATCTACTGAGTTACAAAGGGAAGAGAGAGGCTGAGGAATCTGTTAATTGACACCACATGGATGTAATTTTTAAGGAGCGTTAAAAGGCTGAAAAAAAAATAGCATGTAAGCCAGAACGGAAGTCTCTAAATTTGAAATGAATTATTTAGATTGTTCAGGTGTAGAGAAGAGATATTGATTAACTCTAGTCTAGTTTATGTTGCAAGCAAGTTAAAATTTCAAAGGTAACCACAAAAATTGAGTGCTTATGTGTGTGCGTTTGTGCGTGTGTGTCCAAACCTATAAAAGAGGGGAAAAACCACATAAAAAAATAAGTATGGTTCACCCCTATAATCCCAGCACTTTGGGAGGCTGAGGTGGGTGGATCACTTGAGGTCAGAAGTTCGAGACCAGCCTGGTCAACATAGTGAAATCTTGCCTCTACTAAAAATACAAAAATTAGCCGGGTATGGTGGCGGGCACCATACCATACAAGTAATTTCAGCTACTCAGGAGGCTGAGGCGGGAGAATTGCTTGAACCCGGGAAGGAGAGGTTACAGTGAGCTGAGATCCTGCCACTGCACTCCAGCCTGGGCGACAGAGTAAGACTGTCTAAAAAAAAAAAAAAAAAAGAAAAAAAAGATAAAACAAAGTAGCTAATCAAGAATCTACTGTAGTGCCAACATGCATGACCAAAGAGAAAGAGGAAAATAACACAGCAACCAGAGCAAGGGACCAGTTTACTGGCTCTTGGTGTCTGCTATGCTGGGGTCTGGGTGGAGAGCCCATGGGCTGGGCTGGGCTGGGCTTGAGCTTGGTCATCTGTAACCCTCAGAACAAGGCTTCTGGCCATGGAACTAATAGAGTAACTCCTTAGCAACTGCAGCAACACTGAAGAGAAACTCAAAAAAACTGATCTCCTCATCATGATTCCTGTCCTTCTTAAACAACTTTTCTAAGAAATCGGGCTCTTTTTTTTTTTCCTCTGAGTAGAAGATATCAAACAAAAGGAAGGTTACAACCTGGGGCTGGACTAGGAAGATGAGAAGGGGATGGCAGAGGCTAAGGGGAAATATGTAGGGGGTAAGGTGGGGGTTGCAGGAGGGTGGGGTTGGGACAGCCATAATGGATTGGATGGGGAGCCCTGACCCTGGCATTTTAACTGGTGACTCTTGGCTCAAATGAGAGCATGCATAAGAGATCTCAAAATTCTGAGGCCGGGTCTGCCTGTGCTCCTTGAAATGCCCAATATTCATTCTACATGGGCCAGCACCCTTTGGACCCCAGTCTCAAAACTACCTCCACTTGGCTGGGTGTGGTGGCTCACGCCTATAATCCCAGCACTTTGGGAAGCCGAGGCAGGTGGATCACCTGAGGTCAGGAATTCAAGACCAGCCTGGCCAACATGGTGAAACCCCATCACTACTAAAAATACAAAAATTAGCTAGGTGTGGTGGCACGTGCCTCTAATTCCAGCTACTTGGGAGGCTGAGGCAGGCGAATTGCTTGAGCCTGGGAGGCAGAGGTTGCAGTGAGCTGAGATTGCACCCTTACACTCCAGCCTGGGAGACAGAGCGAGACTCCATCTAAAAAAAGCAAGCAAGCAAGCAAGCAAGCAAACAAACAAACAAACAAACAAACAAAAAAACTACCTCCACTCCTCTCCTTATCATTCCATCAAAATACACCAATTCTGAATCCCCTCCTTGTCAGAGCTCACTCTCTGTGATTCAATCTGTTGCATTACTTGTGCCAGTGAGGTCAGTGGGTGCTAATGGTTTAATGGTGAAGTTAGATGTTATAGTGAGTGGGAATCAAAAACTCTCCAGGGTTTTAGGGCTGCCTCATTTCACTTGGCATTATGATTCTGTGGTGTCACTGCTGCTCCCAGGGGTACATGAAAAGAAGCTTCCAGAAGGAGCAGATGAACCCAAAGAGTTGAATCTAAAGGGGGAAATTTTTTTACAGACAGAAGAGAGATACTTTAAGCCAGGAGACCTTCTCCCGACCCACAAGTCACACAGCCTGCTGACTGCCTAATAACAATCGTTAACACCACTATCCCTCTTCCCATCTTACAAAGCATCGCATGTGTTTTACCTCATTTAAATGTTCATAACAATCCCAGGAAATAAGTGACATTGTCCTCATTTTTACATCTAAGGTAACTAAAGCTCCCTGAGTTGGTGTTTACATATTTGTAACAGAAAAATAAGTAAACAGCAGGGGCTGTGCAGGAAATTGGGTCTTCTCACCCCATCCTGGACTCTGTCTACTGCACACCTTCCATTCAGGAGTAGAGGTGCAGGCGGCTGGGGGGAGGTGTGAGATGCTCGCCAGCCTGCCACATTGGTGCCTCTCCATGAGCTGGTTCTCAGGCCAGTCAGGGCCATGGGTACCGTGCACTCCTGCCTCACTCCCACCCAGCCGCTGGGTCCCTGCTCACACAGGCCGATAGGAAGGTGGGGGAAATGCATGATGTTGGACAGCCAGATCTGCCCATGGCATCTGAATCTCGGGTTTATTTGTGTCATAGGTTGAGCAAGCCCTTCAGCAGCTCCTCAGCTCCCGTGTCCAGTAAGCTGCAGGAAAGGATGCTGGTCACCTGGCTTGCTTTCTAACGTCTGAGACTATGGGGAACAGGGATGAGAGGAGACAGGATAGGAAGGGAATGGAGTGAGGGCCGGGGCTTCAGGGAAGGTGAGAGGCAGCCCTGAGATGGAGCAGAAGGAATCTGATAATCCTTCAGTCCAGGTGAAATCCAGAGGAGGGAATAAATGTTTGAGGAGAAGGAGGGGAAGTCGTGGAAATTGTAAGGGAAATTTTAACCCCTGGTCCTATCACTTTTACCGCACAGCCTCATGTGGCTGGCGATGGGACAGAAGGTTCAGATGAGTTGTCTGGGTGGGGGAGATCCTTCAGGCCCTGGGGATCTGGTGGGAATTGCTGGGCAGGGCCACCATGCTCTGGGAGGGTGGTGGAACACGGCCAGGCTTCACAGCCTGAGGCTCCTAGCCAGGTCTGAGACTCACTGGAGGTCCTGTTCCTTTGCCCAGATCTACTCTTTACACAGGTCTTCCTCTGCCTCCTCCACGGCTCTGAGTCAGGCTAGCGATTTGGGGTCCATGCCTTCACTTCCTCCTGGGTAGTGCTCACTGTCCAGCCTGCTGTACTGCCCACTCATGCAGGAGGAACAGTCACGGGCTGGGAATCAGGTCTAGACCAAGCTGTGCCACCCTAAGCTGTGTCACCTTGGACGAGACACACCCCTCTCTGGGCCTCAGCATCTCCACGTGTACAATGAGGGTCAGGATTGGATGATCTCCCATCACATTTAGCTCTGAATTTTGAAGACTCTCTGAGTCTGCAGACTGGGGACATATGGGTGGCAATGTCTCTGGGGGGAACCATAGACAGAGCCACAGGGCTCTGGGACGTCAGAGCACTGCTCACTGCAGGAATCTCTCTCCTTTTAACTGTTAGGTGAGCTTTAAGAGAAGAGCCAGTTCTTGGTTTGCTCCCTTGCCAATTTGCTCTGCCTGGGGTTAGCCCATCTGCGTTCCCTCCTATCGAGGCTTCCTTGAGGTCCTGAGCTTCTATGACCCAGGTACCCTGCTGACACTTGGGATCCACCACTACTCTCCAGCCCACATGCAGAGGATGGGCCGCTGCACCATCCTCCTTCCCCTGGAGAGGAAGGGTAACCTGCAGGTGCTTTCTTCTCCCATCTCCAGGAAAGTGCTTATTACCGAAGAGAAGTGAGGACCAGAGACCCAGCAGCTTCCTGCTGTACTTGACCCACTCAAGTGTCTCCACAGGCCATGGGAGAAGTGATCTAGGACTCTTCTACCATAGGATGGTTCTTTATACCGAGGTGTGGCCACCCAGAGGGTGTCAGACACGTGCCCTGGATTTGAGGGTCACCTGTGCTGTTTGTCCTCCTAGAAAGTGAGAGGTTAAGAGAGAACCACCCCTCCGTACTATGGGGCAGTCCCTGGAGCTGTGTCCTGATGAGGTGGAGGGCAGGTCAGGCCCTCCCTCGCGATTGGGTTCCTCTCCCTTGGCTTCGTTTTCTCCTCTCATGGCCTGAGCACCTCTTAGTTCCTGGCCTCCTGCTCAGTTCTGGGACAGGAGAATGATGCTCCACACCAAAGCTGAGGTAGGAGCCATCAGGCTGGGGGACCATAAGAATCCTTGCATGGAGCAGGTGACAGAGCAGAGGACAGGGTGAAGGCCAGATGAACGCTATTGTTCTTGGCTAGGAGCCAGAGGAGGGCTCATGTGACATGCAGGGCGAGCACGTGTGACATGCAGGGCTTGCACAGGGACTTGATCAGAGCTAATAATATCTGATAGACTGCTCTGTGCCCAGCACCGGGGTCCCTGCCAAGGGGGCAGGGGAGGAGCACAGGGCTAGGCCAGCTGTCCCTGTCCCCAACTGCCCCAGTCCCCTTCAGCCAGGAAAACAGAGTTCCCAGGTGCCCTACCCAGCAGAACTTAGTTTCCTTGGCTGGAACTGAGTGGGACACACGATCAGTCTTAGTTGCCAGGGAGGCAGACAGAGCAGGAACAGGACTGTCAGGAGTGGCTCTGACCATGTGGGACTCACCTCCTGGCCCTGGGCATTATAAACACTGAAGCAAAACTGGGGAGCATTGAGCTCTGAAAAGGGTCTGGGTACTGAGTTGGCCACATTATTAATGCCAGCCCCACGCATCCTTCTCCTCATACCCAGGCACGAAATATGGGTTTTAAATTTTTATGATTTTCTTTTCTTTTTTAGTTACAGTTGTCTCAGTCCTGACATTATGTGTTTTTCTGCCCTTGAGCGTTTGTTCATGGCTGGGATCTGGGTTGGTTTTCACTTCCTTTGGCTGATGATCAGGAGGTGTCAGCCTACACTCAGGCACCACCTCCAGCTGGATTTTCCTCTGTCCACCTCTCCTCCCCAGAGTTGCTGCTCTCTTCTTGGGGTCAACACAGCCTCACTGTACATTTTTAGCAGCTATAGATTCTATTTTATTCTTTTTCTATGTTTTCTTTTTCTTTCTTTCTTTCTTTCTTTCTTTCTTTCTTTCTTTCTTTCTTTTCTTTCTTTTTTCTTTTCTTTCTTTCTTTTTTTTTTGAGACAGGTTGTCATTCTTTCCTTGAGGCTGGAGTGCAGTGGCATGATTATAGCTCACAGTAGCCTTAAACTCCTGGCTCAAGTGATCCTCCTGCCTCAGCCTCACAAGTAGCTGGGACCACAGTCATGAGTCACCCTGCTCAGCCTCTGTTTCTTCTTTTCTTCTAAAGTGTGAGCATCCTGAGGTGAGCTGAGTCCCCCACCCCTTTTTAAAAAAATGTAGTGTTATATCTTCAACATAAAGCAAAGTGAGTGCTTTACTCTTCATTGTGAATGGGTCCATGTCTCAGCTCAGGATGGCTGAGGGAACCTAGCTGAGTAAACTTGGGATGTTTCTTTAATCTTAACATCTCAATTCCCTCTTTCCTTAATTGGGGATAGCAGCACCTACCTCAGAGGGTTGTGAGGACTAAAGAGAAACTCATGTACAGCAGGGATCTCGAGGCTGGGGAGATCAAAATGCTGGGTAAGTGGTGGTGAGAGTTCTAGGTAGCTCAAAGGTAAAAGAACTGAATGTATGAACAGAGACCGTGCTTCCTTCTAGAGTCTGAAATCCCATCCTCTTTTGATCCAGAGTCCCAGTGTTCTCTCCCCCATTCCTTGTCCTAATCTGACACATCCACTGGCTGCCCCAGACCAGGATTAGGTTGGAACAGAGAAGGCTCCAGGTGAGATCTCTGGGGTTGGTGTAGGACCAGGTGACCTGGGATTCTGGCCAGATCCTGAGCACAGCCTCCTGGGTGTGTCCCACCCATCTGATGTGGGACAAAGCTCCAAAAAACAGATGGGAGAGGTGGCTCTAGGCCTTCCAGCCCCTGGGAAGAGCCAGGCTGAGCCTTATAAAGGGACTGCTCTTTGTCCAAACACACACATCTCACTCATCCTTCTTCTCGTGATGCTTCCCAGCTCCGGTAAGTCTCACCTACCTCTTTGCCTTTTCTAGCAGTGCCCAGTGTCTGGTCTGCCATTCACTTTCTCCTATAGGAGGAAAGAGGGCTGTGGATGATGACTCAGGAGCCCAGGTCTAGGCCCGGCTCTGCCACCAGCCGGGCTGAGTGACCTTCACTCGAGCCCGAGAGCCCACATCTGTACAACCAGGTGGCTGAACCAGACCCGTCCATTGCTCCTTTGGGATCTCCTGAGACAACTCCTGTGGAAATGTCCCCAGTGGGACCTGAGCACAGGACCCTCCCTTTCTTCTTCCTGGATTCATCCTCCTGTTTGGGTCTGGGGTACTGAATCCCTTCCCCAAGTCTGCCCCTACAGAGGGCTAAGAGTCCCCTAAGAATACTTTGGAGGCTTGCTGAACCCCAGGCCTAGGACCTCCACACAGCATAGCCCTGGTGAGATGATCTGCCCCTAACTGGGTAAGGTATTGAGCAACCAAAGCTCCCTCACTCCCTACTACAACTTGCAAACTCTCAGTCACCCTCTGGGCACAGGGCTCAGCCCCTGGCCTTGGCCTCAGACTCAAAAAGGCTTTAGATGGCTCCTTTTAGTGAGTTGCCAGCACAGAGCTTTCTCCTCCTTTGGGAGGTGATAGGGGTTTATTGTCAGATGCCCACAGGCATGAGCAAATGTCATTTTCTGGTTCTTTGGAAAGTGTGGGAAGTGGGAACTGCACTGTCCTATTTTTCTGGCTTGGGGTGCATGCCAGCCCAGACTGAGTATTGGCTGGAGGATCTGCTTTGGGAAGTCAGAACTTTTTATTTAAATAACATCCAGCCTTGGTGATTCAAAGGGCGCAGATAATTCCCAAGAGCAGACATGAAGGGACCCCCACCTCAATCCCACCCCATCCAGCAGCTTAAGAACCAGAGAGTTATTTCTGTTCTTTTTAACAGAGGCTAGCTATGGTCACCTGTGCCTCTTTCACATTCCTGTGAGGGTCTAGGAAGGGCCCCCTGTGCTCAGGACAGGGCTGTGTTTCCTGCTAACACTCATGTCCACGTTCACATGTGCACCTGGAGCCTGCACGCACCGTGTCATGCAGGGCTTGCACTTGAGTCAAGGTGGGGCCCACGGTGTCTTGTTCCTGAAGCAGCCGAGGAGGGTCAGACACCGGATCATCAAGGCCATTGTCCTGCCCCCATGACTGTCACCCCGACTGTGAAGCTGGAGGAGATGGATTTGGTGCTGTTTGAGGAGTGGAGTCTGCCATGTGCTGACTGTGGCTGGGGGTCCCTGCTCAGGGTTTAGTTCTTCCATGTGTTGTTGGCCCCCATCTCTCCCTGCTTCTCCCTCTCACAAGCACGGCCCATAGCTGGGCTTCTGCTTGTCTCCTCTTCTCCTGTTGCACCCCGGCCTGTGTGAGCCCAGATCCCAGGTATGGCCCTACCCTCCTCTTTGGAAGCAATTTATCCCACCACACAGAGAAACACAGGTTTCTCTGGTCCACCTTAGCCTCGTCCTCATTTGCTCCTCAATCCCTTCTCATCTTCTTAATATCAGTCATTCACTAGAGAAGGAAAACAATCATTGTTTTTATTTCCTGAAGGCTTTTTGAAAGCAAAGATGAATATCCCTCTAGGTGAGAAAGTCATGTTGGACATAGTTGCGATGTTTCACCAATACAGTGGAGATGATGGTAGGATGGACATGCCAGGTCTGGTGAACTTGATGAAGGAGAACTTCCCCAACTTCCTCAGTGGCTGTGTGAGTGGGGACTCTGCCCGCCCTTGGCTGGGAGAGCTTTTATATTTGTGCGGGGCAATGGAGTAGTGATTCTTGGACAGGTCTTGTGCATTGTGACATGTCTGAGGACTCATGTCTGGGAGCTGAATTCACTATTTTTATTGGGTAATTCTGAGCCTGGTATGCCTCACTGATCCATCTGTCCCAGCCTTAGGCAGGACCAGCCCCGTGGAGAGACTAACCATTCAAGAGATGGAGACTGGAGCTGAGAATCAGACATGCTGGGCTCCTGTCCCGCCACTGGGCCCCCTGCCGCGTGACCTGGAGAGGTTACACACACGCTCTGGCCATTCATTTCTTCTGCCCAACGTAACCTTGTCCCTCTGTGAGAGTCACTCCTCTAGGTTCAAGTGGAGCCTTGTCAAGATGGAACTCAATGGAAATAAGAATATTGATAACATGAGCACCACCCTTTACGTTTGGCAGAGCTCATTCATATACTGGGTTTTATTTCGCTGTTAGAATGCATCACTCTTATTAGTAAAATATAACAAGAGAGAATAGAGCACTGGGTCCTAAAGAAAGGGAACCTGGCACTTAACAGTTTGAATGGGAAAGAAATGGAATGGGAGAAGAGTCAACATGTAAGAGAAGGAAGGTGGTCAGCCTGTGCTGGGCCCCTGGGGAGAAAGGAGACAGCGCCTGTACAGGTGGGTAGGTGGGTGGGTCTGTGGGTCTGTGGCCAATGAAGGCCCCTCACTCCTTACCAGTGTGGTTCCTGGCGGAGCCTGACACCAATCTCTGTGTTTTCCTCATGGAGTCACTCAATGGAGAACTCCTCAGGAACAACCCAGCAATGCCTCTCTCTCTCTTCCACCCACTCCTGTCCCACTTACCCACTTGTCATGTTCACACCACAGGATACCTCTTTCCTCTTTTTCCAATTCAAATATCATTTTTCTTTCTTGCGTGTTTCTCTCCATGCAGGAAAAAAGCGACACGGATTACTTGTCCAATGCCCTTGAGAAAAAAGGTGATAATAAGGATAAGAAGGTTAACTATTCTGAGTTTCTTTCCTTGCTGGGGGATATAACCATAGACCACCACAAGATAATGCATGGAGTGGCACCCTGTTCCGGGGGAAGCCAGTGATCCCACCCCACCCAGGGGCCTCTGGAGACCCCCATGAACAATAAAGCATCTACTCCCACAAGATACTTCCTCCTTTTCCTTGTCCATGTGTATCTTAGACAGAACAGGAAGTTGTTGGTTAACTGCTTTGTAGATGCTCCACTAGGTGCAGAAGTGCTCCCCAGCAAATATCTGCTTCCAGAGTGCTCCCCACAGTGTCCTGAATCCTGATTTGGTCACTCTTCTTTTTTGGTTGTTGGGCTTTGAGATTCACCTGTGCTCACACACCTGGGAGGACGCATCCTACCTACCTAGCTTGGTGAGCCTTGATCAGGGTGTAAACTGGAACCCTTGCCTGGGGCCTTGCCAGAGGCCAGATAGGCACTTGCTCTCTGCACCACTCTCATGAGTAGAAAGGAGCAGCAGTGAGCACTAGACCCCTGTCCTCTGGCCTGGCCCCTGCAGCTCTGGCCTTGCTCCTGTGTCTGCTTGTTGGGATCAGTGTGAGTGGATATTGTTGTCTTCCTACGAAATGTGGTTTGCTGAATGCCAGCATCCAGCTGGGCACTGGGGATGCAAAGGCAAGACAGTCAGTTTTGGGCCAGTGGGGGAATCTTTCCAAAACACATGAAACTGGCTACAAGTCCAGCTGATTCAGGTCCATGCTTTTGGGGTGGTCGTTGTTGGATAAGGAGCATCAGATGAAGGGCAGGGAGGAGACAGTGATGCTTATCTCTGAGCCTGGTACTCTGCCAGACAATGAAGATGCAGAAATAAAAATGATGCAATGGCTGTTCCTCCCCACAAGGGGCCCATCTTCTTGTGGCCTCTCCACTGGGTGTTGCTAATTCTTCCCAGTTTTAAGCCCTTCAAACCCTTTGGGCCAGGCAGTAGGATCAGCATTCATTTTAATCACCAGGGCCATGTTCAGACCATTTCCCCAATTTCCCTATTATTCCTTACACCTCTGTAAATTCCTCCATCTTTGAGCCTCATGTCATAGGATTATCCTCCTTCTTTTTTTTTTTTTTTTGGAGTCTCCCTCTGTCACCCAGGCTGGAGTGCAGTGGCTCAACCTTAGCTTGCTGCAACCTCCACCTCCCTGGTTCAAGCCATTCTCATGCTTCAGCCTCCCAAGTAGTTGGGATTACAGCTGTGAGCCACCACGTCCGGCTAAGTTTTGTATTTTGAGTAGAGGCGGGGTTTCATCATGTTGGCCAGGCTGGTCTCGAACTCCTGGCCTCAAGTGATCTGCCACCTTGACCTCCCAAAGTGCTGGGATTACAGGCATGAGCCACTGCGCCCGGCCTATCCTCCTTTTTTTTTTTTTTTTTTGAGACAGGGTCTTGCTCTGTCTCCCAGGATAGAATGCAGTGGTGCCATCATAGATCATTGCAGCCTCAACTTCCTGAGCTCAAGAGATCCTCTTGGCTCAGCCTTCCTAATAGCTAGGACTAGAGGTGCAGGACACTACATCTGGCTATTTTTAAAATTTTTCATTTTTATAGAGATGGGTCTTGCTGGGTTGCCCAGGCTGGTCTCAAACTCCTGGCTTTAAGCAATCCTGCCTCAGCCTCCCAAAGTGCTGGGATTACAGATGAGAACCACCATGCTTGGCCCCCTCCATTAAAAATTTTTTTTAAGTAGATGAGGTCTTTCTCTGCCACCCAGACTGGAATGCAGTGGTGTGATCACAGCTCACTGTGGACTCGATCCTCTGGCCTCATCCTCCCGAGTAACTGGGACCACAGGGCGCGCGACCTTGCCTGGCTTATCCTCCTTTCTTATTGGATTCTTGCATTCTCCTCACTCTTGATACTGCCCCACCACCAGATAATACTTGGCTGACATTACCCTTTCTATTTTACCAGGAGAACTTATTTGGGGTAAGTTCACAGTAAGATTTCCTAGAAGTAGAGACTAAGATGGGGATTCCCCTGCAAGTGATATGGTTTATCAGGGAGTGCTCTCAGGGGAAACCTGGGAGGACATTGGGGTGACAGCATGGATGGGGAAAAAGCTCATTGGAGACAGGGGCTCAGCTTCAGTCTAGCTTTGTTCTCATCCCACAGGGAGCTCTGCAGCCTGAATGGAGTTACCCCACCTGGAGGCAAAGAGGCCCACCTTGTGTATCCCTGCACCATTTGTCACTGGCTATAGGCCACCCCCAGGGAGAGGCAGAGCCTTTTAGGCATTTCCGGGCTGGGAGCTCCATTGGATCAGGGGCTGCTCTTAGGAGAAGGGTGCTGTTGTGCCCTATTAGTGGCCAACATTAACAGAAGCTGGAGACGGGCACACGGATCAGGTAACAAGGATGAGGGTGGGCATCACAGTATCTACTGCAGTCCACACCTTATGCCCACTCAGATCTATTTGCTTCTCACATCAGATTCATTCCATACAGCGATTGCTTCTCCAATTCTAGCTGGTTTTGATTTCTGGGTAATTTTACAAAAGAAGGGTTGGGGGCTACTATAGGCTGTCCTGCTGCAGTTGTTTTAGAGGTCACAACTGATGCACATTCTCTCCCCCCTCTATGATTTATTATAGATTTCCCTCCTGGTGGCTGGCACCTCTGCTGGTCTAGGCGGCTTACCTGGTGGGGTGACGCAGACTCTCATCACTGAGGGTTGCATGCTCCTGGTTCCTATGCCCTTATCAGACCTTGGTTGCTGTACTTACCCATTTACTGTTAAAACTATATGTAGGGATAATAATTGATACCCCAGGGGATCACCTGAGTCCCAGAAATATGCTCCTTACCCCATTATGTAGGAGCAGTCCTACATGGTGATCAGAATCAATTACTCTTCCTGTGAAGTTACACCTTTTTGGGGGCAATTGGGGTCCTGGCACGAGGAGCCTAACTGATCAAGCAGAGGAATTGGCCATAGGCACCTTAGATGAAGGTGAAGAAATCGCTGTTATATGCACTTGCTGTGATATTACAAGGTCTCTCTATGGGGACCTGGCTTCTCTTTCTATTGATGGGTTTGGGGTCTGAGAACTGGCTCAGGTGCGGAGACCTGACAAAGGATAATACTTTTCTATCTGGTGACTGATCTCAGCCTTCTGCTCATCCATTCTTGGTTTCTTTTTATTGATTATATTAAGCTGTACCCTGTTGGCTGTTTTAGAGTTGGAGGGAGCACAGTCCACAAGACAGCCCTCACTGTTGACACCAATTACAAGCTCAGGGGTCTCTAGCAGTACCCTGTGTTTTGATAATTTTCCAGAAGAACTTGCAGCATTCACTGAAAGTGGTTATACTCATAGTTGTGGTTGATTATAGGGAGAAGATACAGACTATAATATGTAAGAAAGAGACACATGGGGCAGAGTCCAGGAAAGCTCCAAGCAGGAGCGTCCAGTCATCCTCTTCCTGTGCAGTCATGGGCAATGCTGCTCCTGGCAACAGCTTGTGGCTTTGCCAACCAGGGAACCTTATCTGAGCTTTGGTGACCAGGGTTTTTATGAGGACTGTTTGGTGCACTGCATGTGTGACTGACCTCAGTCTCCAGCCCTCCTGAAGTTGAGCTGATAAGACATGACTCAAAGCCTCCACCATCAATCACATTGTTAGGCTTTCTGGAGTGGTTCTAATTTCCAGGAAAACAAGGACATGCTTCTTGGGGATGATATTTCCAGGGCTTAGACATGACCTCCAGAATCCCAGGGCAGAGGCCAGGCCTCTCTGTTGGCAAGGCTGAATTCCTTCTGACACAGACGCCTGTATATCTTGTTCCTATCAGCACCATGCTCTTTAGCCAACTCTGTAGATCCCTGCGGGACACACTCCCCTGCGGCCAGCCTAATCTTGCTGCCTGGTATGTTGTGAGGCCACCTTGCTTCTAATGGTTAAGTTCTGTCACCTGCCTCTACTGCTGTAGGATCCAGTCACTCTCATTTAAGCCAGGGTACTTAGTTCGGTATCAGCATCTCCAATGGCCAACCCCTGCCTTCAAAGGATGCAGGAAGAACCAGGAGAGTATGTCTCAGAAGGGATCCTGGAGGGTGCTGGATCAAGGAGAGTGCATTATAATGGTGGTGGGGGAGTGTGTTGCTGATATGGGAGCACTCCCTCATGACACAGGATTTCATACGATTTTATGGATGAAGAAAGAGAGGCCTGAGGTGTGCCCGCTGCTGGCCCCATGGTTTGTTAGGAGCAAGTTGCCTGATTCTCATTTCGATGCACCTGTCACCCCCTTGTTGGACTTTCTCTTGCTGGTTTTAATTTGCTGCCCCACCTGACGTGGCTCCAATTAACCCCATCGGCCCTAAGTCTCTCAAAACTGCCATCTCCGGAAGCCATTATCATCAGCAAACTAACACAGGAACAGAAACCCAAGCACTGCACGTTCTCACTTATAAGTGGAAGCTGAACAATGAGAATACATGGACACAGGGAGGGGAACAACACACACTGGGACCTGTCACTTTGGCGGGGGGAGGAAGAGCATCAGGATACATAGTTAATGCAAGTGGGGCTTAATACCTAGGTGATGGGTTGATAGGTGCAGCAAACCACCATGGTACATGTTTACCTATGTAACTAACAAACCTGCACATCCTATGCATGTATCCCGGAACTTAAAAAAAACCAAAAAATTAAATTAAAAAAGAAAAGAAAATCACTATTGTTTACCAAAAAAAAAACCCAACAAAAACAAAACTGCCATCTCCTTATATTTATATATTACCATTGTCCCCATTATCTCTTGTGAACCTCAGGAGAATTCTGTGCAATGAGTTCTTTTCATCCTTCAGTAGATGAGACAACTCTACAGAAGGAGGTAAGGGCCTCACCCGCGGCCACCCAGACAAGAATTCAGTGCTCCTAACTCCTGGGCTGGTGCCTGAGCCCCAGTTGCTTCATTTCATCATGTGTTCTTCCAAGGGGGCCCCTATGGCACACTGTGCAAACCACCATCTTAGACAGACTCCCTGCAGGGATCAGGCTGGAACCAACCCCACTAGTTGGGCAAGCATTGTACTTATGCCTCAGGTAAGGTCTCAGCTCTGCATACTAACTGAAGGGAGTCACACCTGGATAGGTAGCACTAGAGAGGCTGGCTAATCCTCAGATCTGTCTTCTGCACACACAGTTTCATTCTGGGACCCTCAGGTGATGGTAGAAAACTTGGCATTTCTGAGACAAGCAGCGAGGTTCTGCCCTTTCTGCTCAAGATGAAACCATCTTCCAAGTACCCCCTCCTGCACCTGCCCTGGGGAAAGGTAGTGCAAATAATACCTCATTATGCTGCTTTCTTGAATATAGACAGAATAATAATAATAGTAAGTATATTTAGCAAATACCACTTGTTGATTACCCTCTCAAGTCCTTCACATATATTAACTCGTTTAATTTTCACAACAACCTAGGAGGAATCTACTATCTTTGTCACCACTTTTACTGATGAGGACACTGACACACAGAGATAATAAGTTGTATGGCAGCCTGTGTCTGGAACCTGTGCTTTTAACCGGAAAGCTTTGGAGGTGATTTGGGACTACAGCCTCACCTCCATCCCTTCCCTAAGCTCTTGTGCTTTTTTACAGTTTGACATCTCTGATTCCTGAAAATATCTTGGAATAAACACATTTGAAAACTCTGCAGAAAGAGGGCCTGGCTGGAGGAGGGTGGATGGGAAGCTGTGCAGAGGATACAGTTCCAAGGCACCAGTGCAGATGTATTCAGTGCCAACGTGTGTGTGTGTGTGCGCAGATGCACGTGTTTGTGTGTGGGCATGTGTGCACAGATGCACGTGTTCGTGTGTGTGTGTGTGCGCAGATGCACGTGTTTGTGTGTGTGTGCACAGATGCAGATGTTCATGTGTGTGTGCGCAGATGCACGTGTTCTTGTGTGTGCATGTGCACAGGTGCACGTGTGTGTGTTTGTGTGTGCAGATGCACGTGTGTGTGTGCGTGTGCACAGATGCAAGTGTGTGTGCATGTGTGCACACATGTGATGAGGGGCAATCGAGAGAATAGCAGAGCCAGGGAGCCCTGATGTCAGGAAGGCCACTGGTGCTCCTGACAGACCCTGGGAGCATGAGGAGCAGTGTAGGGGGAATATGAAGGGCTCCAAGAACAGGCCCTATTCAAAGGAGGCATGAGAAGCAGCCTTGAGGAGCACCAGGGTACCTGAGTGGATGTCCACTGAGTAATCCGGGCTCCCCTCTCCCAGTGGGGAATAATTTGCATTACACAGTAGGCCAATGGTAAGCCCAGTGAGTTGGCAGGACTTGTCCCTGCCCCTGAGGTTTCTGTTGGGGATGGACCATGGCTGTCTCGGTGTGTCCAGGAACCTGGTGGGGCCCTGAGATCATGCAGCAAGAGTGCTCATTGGAGACAGAGTTCTGTGACATGGTCCCATGTTTGCCCCTCCCCAGCTCTGTGACTTTGTGCAAGCCACCTGCCAGTGACCCTTTTTCCTTCAGCTGTAAGATGAGATAAAAATCTCAGTTGTCTTCCTGGGTGCCCTGGGAGGATCAGCAAGACATCTCTAATAAAAGTGGCTTTCCTTAGAAAGCACAGGGTCTTAGCAGCTTTCCCTTCTGGAGTGACCTGAAGGCCACTGTGGCCAGCAGGAGTGTGCTCTGGGGAACACAGAGGCTTCCTGCCTGCCATCTGGGGCCTAGAGCTCACAGAACAGCCTGGACAAAGGTCCCTGGGCCATGTCCAGGTCAGAGCCCTGGTTCCTCTACTGTGCACTGCACTGGACAGTGGCTCCTGCGGGGCAGGGTAACTCCATGCTCAGCCAAGACTGACAGCACAGACCCTGGATTTCCACAGACGGCTAGAAGCTGGGCTTCGGAGTCAGTAGGACTTGGGTTCAAATCCTGGCTTTGCCACTTTCTAAGGGTGTACTCTTGGCAAATCTAGCTAAACTCTCTGTTCACATCTGTAAACTGAGATAATAATACCCATCACACAGGATTCTCCTGATAATTAAATGAGACAATGCATGCAAAGCTCTTAGCAGACTGCCTGGCACGTGGTAACCTGTCACAAATGACAGCTGCGTTTACATTACTGACAGGTAATGAAAGCTCCTCAAATGATTCATTGGATACATAATCAGGGACTCTGATTCTACCTGCAAATCCCCAAATGCCCTATGTCCTGGGGGCACAGCAGCACTCTCACATTCCCTCTGTCATCACCCACCGTTCCAGCCCCATAGGACTTAGAAAGGCAAGAGGACTCTGCTGGGGCCTCGCTGGGCAGGCACAACTGAGCCCCAGGGCAGTGTTGGCTGAGTTCCCACCCGGACCAGCATCCTGTTGAGGCAGCTGATGGAATAAGCCCCAGGCACCCAGTCCTGGTCCCAGCCTAAATCTGAGCACCATCAAAGGCACTGCTCTCCATCTGACACCCTTCTCCCATTTACCCTCCTCTAGGCCTTCTCTGCAGGGTCTGGTGAGTCCCCGTGTGTCCTTGTGCTTCTATGTTTAAGGCACAATGCTCCATCCTGCTTGCTGCCTATTTATGTCAGGAGGAAGGCCCTGGGCTGGGAGTCAGGATGCCTGGGTTCACGTTACAGCTTGTCCTTGACTGGCCTGTGCAGCCTGCAGGAAAGTCATTCGTCCTCTCCCTCCAGGCCTCAGCATCTTCTTTTGGGCAGTGAGGGGCTGGACTAGATAATCTATATCCTTTCTGTTCTGACTTTTGGTGGTCTTGTGACACCAGGGAGCTTCACAGAAGAGCTACTGCAGAGAATGTCTCTGTAGACCCCTGAGGCCAGAGCCAAGTCCAGGATTCCCAGCACCGCCTCTACCTGCTGCAGTCCTTTCTACTGAGTGGTTTGTTCATTTCGCGGCTTCCTGGGCTCGGGTCTCTTCAAGATGCTCTGAGGCACTGGAGAGGTCCAGAGTGAATCCTTCATGTTTGTACCGTTCCCTTAATTCCCCCTTGCTCCCAGCCCTGGGCCCAGGGTTGGGAGCACAGGGATGGTACAAATGTGCAGGGATTGGCAGAGCCCTCCAGTGCCCCCTGGAGCATCGTAAGAGGACTTGAGCCCAGAGGTCCAGGAGACACATGGAGTGGGGTGGCTCAGGCCTCCCCTGGGCTGTTGATTGCTGACCTGTCAGTAGCTCCACACGGACTGGGCACCACCTGGGTTCTTTATATTTTATCTGAGATCCCAGAGCTCTGGGAAAGCGAGGGGGTGATAGTGCCTTTCTTCATGTCAGTGTTTTGCTGGAAGGTCTCACTGCTGATTTCAGCAGTAATAGATCCCTAGGTGGACTCCTACTTTCCCCAGCACCTTAAATTCAGGATCCCTCAGACGCTACCACTTCATTCTTCCACTCCTGCAGCCGACCCCCTCCTCCCTCTGCCCACACATCCCACCCTGGGTCTTACAGTTTCCACGACTTCCCCTCCCTCTCCTCAAACATTTATTCCCTCCTCTGGATTTCACCTGGACTGAAGGATTATCAGATTCCTTCCGCTCCATCTCAGGGCTGCCTCTCACCTTCCCTGCAGCACCTGCCCTCACTCCATTCCCTGCCTATCCTGTCTCCTCTCATCCCTGTTACCACAGTCTCAGATGTTAGAAACCAAGCCAGGCGACCAGTGCCCTTTCCTGCAGCTCATTGGACATGGGAGCTGAGGAGCAGCTGAAGGGCTTGCTCAACCTATGTCACAAATAAACCCGAGATTCAGATGCCATGGGCAGATCTGGCTGTCCAACATCATGCATTTCCCCCACCTTCCTATCGGCCTGTGTGAGCAGGGACCCAGCGGCTGGGTGGGAGTGGGGCAGGAGTGCACGGCACCCATGGCCCTGACTGGCCTGAGAACCAGCTCATGGAGAGGCACCGATGTGGCAGGCTGGCGAGCATCTCACACATCCCCCCAGCCACCTGCACCTCTACTCCTGAATGGAAGGTGTGCAGTAGACAGAGTCCAGGATGGGGTGAGAAGACCCAATTTCCTGCACAGCCCCTGCTGTTTACTTATTTCATTGTTACAAATACGTAAACACCAACTTAGGGAGTCTTAGTTACCTTAGATGTAAAAATGAGGACAATGTCACTTATTTCCTGGGATTGTTATGAACATTTAAATGAGGTAAAACACGTGCGATGTTTTGTAAGATGGGAAGAGGGATAGTGGTGTTAACGATTGTTATTAGGCAGTCAGCAGGCTGTGTGACTTGTGGGTCGGGAGAAGGTCTCCTGGCTTAAAGTATCTCTCTTCTGTCTGTAAAAAAATTTCCCCCTTTAGATTCAACTCTTTGGGTTCATCTGCTCCTTCTGGAAGCTTCTTTTCATGTACCCCTGGGAGCAGCAGTGACACCACAGAATCATAATGCCAGGTGAAATGAGGCAGCCCTAAAACCCTGGAGAGTTTTTGATTCCCACTCACTATAACATCTAACTTCACCATTAAACCATTAGCACCCACTGACCTCACTGGCACAAATAACGCAACAGATTGAATCACAGAGAGTGAGCTCTGACAAGGAGGGAATTCAGAATTGGTGTATTTTGATGGGATGATGAGGAGTGGAGGGAATTTTGAGACTGGAGTCCAAAGGGTGTTTGCCAATGTAGAATGAATATCAGGCATTCCAAGGGGGCACAGACAGATCTGGCCTCAGAATTTTTGGATCTCCTATGCATGCTCTCATTTGAACCAAGAGTCACCAATTAAAACGCCAGGGTTAGGGCTCCCCATCCCATCCATTACAGCTGTCCCAACCCCACCCTCCTAAAACCCCCACCTCACCCGCTATGTATTTCCCCTTAGCTTCTGCCATCTCCTTCTCACACTTCCAGTCCAGCCCCAGGTTATAACCTTCCTTCTGTTTGTTATCTTCTCCCCACAGGAAAAAAAAAAAAAGAGCCCAGATTTCTTAGAAAAGTTGTTTAAGAAGGACAAGAATCATGAGGAGAAGATCAATTTTTCTGAGTTTGTCTCCAGTGTTGCTGCAGTTGCTAAGGAATTACACCATCAATCCCATGGCCAGAAGCCCTGTTCTGAAGGTTATGGATGACCCAGCCCCATCTCAGCCCAGCCCAGCCCATGGGCTCCCCACCCAGGCCCTGGCTCAGCAGACACCAAGAGCCAGTAAACTGGTCCCCTGCTCTGGTTGCTGGGTTCTTTTCCTTTTTCTCTTTAAATATGCATGTTAGCAACACAGTTGATTCTTGATTAGCTACTTCGTTCTTTCTTTCTTTTTTTTCTTTTTTTGAGACAGAGTCTTGTTCTGTTGCCCAGGCTGGAATGCAGTGGTGTGATCTTGGCTCATTGTAACCCCTGCCTCCTGGGTTCAGGTGATTCTCCTGCCTCAGCCTCTCAAGTAGCTGGGATTACAGGTGGCTACGACCATGCCTGGCTAATTTTTGTATTTTTAGGAGAGACAATGTTTTGCCATGTTGTCCAGGCTGGTCTCCAGCTGATCTGCCTGGATCCTGACTTCAAGTGATGTGCCCAACTCTGTCCCCCAAAGAGCTGGGATTACAGACGTGAGCTATATTTTGTTCTTTTTTATGTGGTTATCCCCATCTTTTACAGGTTTGGACATACACACACAAACACACACAGGCACACAATTTTTGTGGTTACCTTTGAAATTTTAACTTGCAATATATACTAGACTAGAGTTAATCAATATCTCTACTCTCCTCCTAAACAATGTAAATAATTCACTTTAAATTCGGAGACTCCCATTCTGGCTTGTATGCTATTATTTTTTCAGCCTTTTAACTCTCCTTAAAAATTATGTCCCTTATTTCGGAATGATTATTATTATTTGAGACAGGGTCATGCTCCGTTGCTGAGGCTGGAGTGCAGCAGCGGGATCATGGCTCACTGCAGCTTCGACCTTCTTACCTCAAGTAATCCTTCTGATTCAGCCTCTTAAGTAACTGGAATTCCAGGCACATGCCACCATGCCTGGCTAATTTTTTATTTTTTGTAGAGATGGAGGTCTCACTATGTTGCCTTGGTTAGTCTCAAGCTGCTGGGCTGAAGTGATCCTCCACCTTGACCTCCCAAAGTGCTAGGATTAGAGGTGTGAACCACTGTGCAGGGCCAGAAATTATTATTTTTGATTTAACAAATATTTAATTAGGATTACCCACTTGATCCACCCACCTCAGCCTCCCAAAGTGCTGGGATTACAGGTGTGAGACACTGCACTCAGCCAAGATTTTTAAATGTGCAGCTTCACTCTTCATTTCTTCTTTTTCTCCTTTCATTTTGATGTTGTTGTTGTAGAAAGTGGGTCATTTGTCCTGTAGAATTTCCTACAGTCTGGAGTTCCTGATTGCATCCATGTGGTGTCAATTAACAGATTACTCAGCCTCTCTCTTCCCTTTGTAACTCGGTAGATCTAGAGCCTTAAGCATCTTCAGGGTTCAGGTTTTTAAGGCAGATTGCTTCATATGTGGAGCCATCTACTATCAAGAATACATGTCTGGGTGTCTTTTTCTTATGTATCAGCTATGAATGATCATTGCCAACACTGGGTAAATCCAACTCTGCCTACACTTCTGCAGATAAACCAGTCTGGAGAAAAATGTGCTTACCTTGTTGACTGGTCACACTTCAAATTCATGACCACTAATCCAACTGCACATTCAATACAAATAAGAGAGTATTTGCATACTTCAATTACCCCATCTACCCTCTTATCAGAATCAGTGGCCATGCACTCTGCCTTCCCCCCATTACCATGAATTTTTATGTTCCCAGCAGAGGTCTATCCATCCTCTTTCACTACATCCCATCCTCCTTGCTTTTTTCAAACACCCTCTACAGAAATTCTCCTCTTTTTCTTATGCACCATCATTTCTTCTGTTTTCTGGTCTTTTCATTCTATACAAATACACTGTTATTTGTCTGACCTTAAAGAATTATTTTGACTTCACTCTCCTCTGCAATCCTCTCAATTCTCTGCTTCCGTTTACAGCATTTAAAAAATTTTTATGGATGTATAATATTGTTACATACTTACAGGGTACATGTGTGACATTTTGTTACATACACAGAATGTATAATGATCAAGTCATGGTATTTAGGGCATCAATCACCTTAAGTATTTATCATTTCTATGTGGTGGGAACATTTGAAATCTTCTCTTCTAGCTGTTTTGAAATATACAATACACTCTTGTTAACTATAGTTGCCCTATTCTGCCATAAAACATTAGATCTTATTCCTTCTATATAGCTAGATGTTTCTATTCATTTAACCAATCTCCCTTCACCCCACCCACTCACTTTTCCAAGCCTCTAGTAACCATCATTCTCCCTACCTCTGTGAGACCAACTTTTTTTTTTTTAGCTTCCACAGATGAGTGAAAACGTGATATTTATCTTTCTGTGCCTGGCTTATCATCTCTGGGTTTGTTTACATCTTCCATTATCTTCTCTTATTTCCATTTCCTATTTTTATCTTCTTTCTTGGTGTACTTGGATTTTTTGAATGCTGAACATTAAAAATGAATTTTTTTAAATTTCAGGATATGGATGATTTTCTCTCCCTCCAGAGAATTTTCTTTAGCTTCTGGAAAGGAATTCAAGTAGCAGATCATTTAAATCCAATCTGGGATAAAGTTGATTCAAAACTGAATTTTAGGATTTATATTTCTGATCCTTATATTTATTCCTAGGAGTAGCACTTTAGGGGTTCTAACTGAAATCCTGGAATGTTTAGAAGGGTACCTCTACCTTGGAAATCCTCTGAACTTTGATTTTTATCTCCTAAAGGCTCTTACTAGCTATTTAGGTTTTTAACAAAGATTTTCTGATGGGCTGTACCTCTTGTCCTGTGCAACTTGTGAAAAGATGCATGCCTCAAAGAGAGAAAATTAGAGTAATCAACCCACCATTTGTTGCTTCTCTTTTATCTAAATTCTTGGCTTTTCAAGTTCTGGCTGTGTTGGAAGTCCTCAACACTAATTTTAATCTCACCAGCCCTGAATGACTATTAAAGTCGCAAATAATCTTCTTTGTCTCTTAGAAGTTACTTTCTGTTTGGTTTTTAACTTCTTTGTACAAACTACTTGACAACTGATAAATTTCTCAGGAAGAGAAGCAGCTTTAATGTTTAGTGCATTGATCGAGTCTTCTTTCTCTTGGATAACCAGAGCCTTCAAGTCCTGGTTACTTTGGTAGATTTTTGATGCTTTGAAGCAGATAATTTTCTGATTTTTATCCACATTTTCTATGTTTTTAAGGATAACTAGTCTGCTACGAAAGTATTCCATAACCAGAAGCAGACATATTGGCAGTAATGCTGAGCTATAGGAACTCTTGGTACTGTTGGTAAGAAAACAATAGTCAAGCCAAGAGCACATAGAATCTGTGCCCCAGGTAGTCTACTTTTTGGAATATATATATACACTCCAAAAAATATTCACACAGATATATAAGGAAATATATATAATGATGTTCCCCATAGTATTGTTTGTGGTGTTAAGGAGTGGGAGGCAATATGAGGGTAGGGAAGGTATTCGTGGAGAAGTGGGTAGACAAATACTGTGGCAGCACATTATGAAGTAAATGTAGCTCAGATGTAATAATGCTAACTGTGCATAGAGCAATGTGGATATGAGTTGGAGTTCCACTTTAAATTTCTTTAAAGTTACATTGTTGCATTGCATGAAATAAAGGCTCTCATGCTTTTCTATGTAATTCCCAAAGAAGCTGATTGGCTCATATTAACTGCTGTAATTTACTTCGAAACATGGTAAAGAATAATAAAAGATAAAAAATATTTAAATAGAAAAATAAACCAAGGAAACCAAAGACTCTACTAGAAATTGAGTTTTAATATGAAATTGAAAATAATGGTAAATAAATGATGCTCCTAGTGAGAAGCAGTAATTCTTTAATCCAATAATATTGAGGCCAAAGAAAGGAGAGCACTGAAGCTTATCTGGTGCTGGTCAGAACTCTTGTAAAATGCAAGTTACAAAAACAATAAGATATTATCTCACACTTAGTTAAAAAAATGTATATATATGAAATCTATGATGCATCAACCCATTTCCTGGGCAAGAATACCAAAGAAACTACCTCGCAGATTTATAAGGGAACATGTATGAGTATGCTGTCATGGTGTGATTATGGTGGCAGGGAACCAGAAACAATCTGGTTTTTTATCAAACACATGGTCTTTTATGATTTTCTGCTTCTTTTCACATTGTTCCCTTTGCCCTCTTTTCTTCCTGGAAAGTTGAGATCACTCTTCAGGAGCCTACTCAAAAACCACCTGCATGTGGGGGAACATAAGAGATTCCTGTAGAGAAGGCTGAATAAATGTCAGTCAGAAGAAAGCAAAGAGAGACGGGAGTGACGTCACAGTGAATTCAGCACCACGGACAGCTCACAGCACTCCAGCCCGGGCGACAGAGTGAGACTGCCCCTGAAAAAAAAAAAAAAAAGTTATTGGAATGTTTTGATATCAGAATTTCTGGGGAACGTTTGGATTTCCAGAATCTCTTTCACATCAGCTGTAATGTGAGTGTGGGCATAGAGCTGTCAAGTATTCTTTCTCTTTAGTACCAATATAATGTCCAGTAGCTATTACTTATTCCAAATCAAGTAAATTCTTGCTCTAGTATGTGTTAGAACAAAGGTTGAATTCTGATCAATATGACACTAATACCTGTGCCTTTAGGCCTTGCTCTAAAATGTCCTCCTTCCAATGCAGAGTGACACATTGCCCCCGCCCTATTCCTTGACACTCTTTCGAAGGAATATTGGATGAAATCAAATCAATTTTCTATCTGGTGATTGGAGCTCTGGGCTGTGGTTGTGTAGATGGCCTGGCCCCCTCTCCTCTTTATATCCATCTGCTTCTGTTCTATAAGCCACCTTGGTGAGTTTGGAATAACACAGTTCTCTTGACGACCTGCCACAGCAAATCAGCAATATCTCAGGATTTGGGATCTTAACTAGGAACTGTATGCCACACATGTGTCCCTGCCCTGTGATCACCTCTCTGGGATGACATGGGTGTGTAAACAGAATATCCGAATAGATGTGATGAGTCCTGCATTGGCATAAGCATGGAGAGTGTGAAATAGTCTCAGGAACATTAGACAAGGCTCCCTTGAGAAGGTGATTTCTAATCCTAGACAAGAAGATGAAGAAGTATTTGTCCACATACTCCATCCTAATTTTTATGTGCCATTGCCAGTTGGATGGAATATTATCAGGTGAAATAAGAACTGGAAAAATAAAGAGAGAGCAGGCCCACATTAGGGGTGGCCAGTTGCCTTCTGGACTCTAGCAATGGATTGAAAGTCCAGCAACCCCACCCCAGGGAGACCCTCTTTTCTTTTGGGAGATTAGTACGTGAGTCCTGAGGGAACTGTTCAGTCATTTGCATTATCCTTTCTGGCCTACTTCCAGATTCTGGGGTCCTCTCCTAAGCTGCACAACCTGCCTCCAGGACTGGAAGTTTTTAGATTTTACACTGCTGTTTACATGAGGTAGTATTGACCAGAATTTGCACAAATGCATTTTATATTGAAAAATGACATAGAGTACTTATTATGAGCTGGGATCCAGTACTGCTATGTGCTGAGTAACCAGGAGATCTGAGGTAACAGTGTTTTCCCTCCATGATTCCAAGTCTGGAAGGAAAGACATTAGGGGAATCTGAAGTAATGTAGCCACTACGGTAGGAGTGGGGTCATGGTGAGGGAGGCACAAATGAAGCAGAGATCATTTCTTTGGGGTGAAGGGATGGTGGTTCACCCTCTAAATGTCTAAGAGACACTGACATTAAAGCTCAGTCTTGAAATGTAATGTTAATGAGACAGATGAAGTATTAAAAGACATTTCTGGTAGAGGCAGTAGTTTAAAAGATTGGTATTGAGACATGAAATACTGAGATATATTGATGGGGGGTATGTTGCGCATTCTTGGAATAACAGCGGCTAGGTGAACAGGAGGGATTCAGAGAGTGCTACGCAGAGAGGAAGTCAGGCACCCACACTTGGGACCCTGGCATGACGGTTCTGAGCAGTGACCAGCAGTCCCGGTGGAAGAGAGAGGAGGACAACAGGGGAAGATGGTTCTGGGCTGGAGATCTGCAGGGAAGGTATGGCCCAAGGAAAGTGGGCAACAGAACTAAGAGAGGAAAGAGAGCAATTCTGGGGTGGATGATGGGAGGCAGGCTGCATAGAGAAGGTAGCAGGGGGCTGGGAGGAGAAAATGAAAGCCCAGGGACTGTAGGTCTCCGTGAGTTCCAAGAACAGGTGGAATGAGAATGAGAAAGGGAGAGAAGGAAAGAGAAGAAAACTAATGGTCAGACATGGGGATTTAGAGGTGAAAATGTCAGATCAGTCCTGAAGGCTGACGAGGTGCAGAATACGTTCAGGAAGGAATGTTCCTGATAAGGAGAGGAGATGCTGGTCTGTGAATAGAGGTGTGAGTGTGGAGTGGAGCAGCCATTCCAAAGAACAAATAGCCCATCTTACACACTTCTGCTGGTGGGATGGAAAGAGAATTTTTGAGATGGTTGTCTGATTCCTCCAAGAAGAATGTTTGTCTGATTGAGAGGTTAGCTGGAGACTGACCAGGGTAGTAAGAGTGATAGGGACAGATGATGTGAGCCTCAAGGAAGAATACTAAGAGCGGCTGCACAGAACATGGCCTGGAAGTGACACCAGGTGAACACTGACCCTGTGTTGTGGCCTGCATGGAGAGACCCGCCAGTGCTCTGCTAGGACAGCACTGTGTCCTGCCTGTTTCTGCATCCTCAGCCCATAGCACACTGCCTGGCCTGGAGTAGACTACCAATAACAAACTACTCCATTACCTGCCAGAGAGAGGTGCTGCAATTTCTCATCACAGTCAGCATGAGCTCTCTGTGTCAGTCCTTACGGAATTTCCGTGGTGCTGCCTTATTCCAGCCAGACTCCTTACTTGGACTCCTGGACTACTTAGAGCTCCTCAAAATCTGGAATATTCATTCATAACCAGAAACCCAGTCCTGGCATTGAGCAAACCATCATTTAGGACAGCTAAGCATCACAGTGACTCCTTCTCACTTCCTCAGGGTCACCCACATAGGCACATGCAGACAAGCACACAGCACAGGGAAAGGACACTGCCCCTGGAGCAGAGGCCACAGGACAAGGAAGCCCATCCTCAGGGCACTGCTGAGCCTCCCATTCATAGCCACAAGGGCCCTGAGCCTGAAGCCATCCGGGAATCCCTATGTGAGTGGTTTCTGTTTCTCCAGGCCCTGGAGAACAGCTGGGGTGGGAGTGGGAGGGCAGGAGCACACTGAGAGATGCCAGCTCCTTCTCAGTGCAGTATCTGAATGTGTCTGAATGACCCTGGTCCATGCCTTGACAAGGAGGAGCATTGCTGTGACCTGGCAGGGGCCTTCTACCAACTTCCACCTGGAACCTGCCAAGGTGGCTGCATTTAGGGAACGGGGCAGAGGCGGACACCAGGACCTGTGTGAGAGGCAGCTCGGCCCTGCTGGAGGCCATAGGGGGAACGTTGCTGGAGGGACATTACTCCTGGGTGACCCACTGGATGGGGGTGGGGGAAATTCTCCAACAAAGTTAACCTGGAATTGGTAGTTTTGACAATGTAGGTCACCAAAGAGAAGAATAAATAAGGCAAGTGTCTGGTGGGAGAAGACACTTTATTGTTCCTGGGGTCTCTGGAGGCCCCTTGGTGGGGCTGGGTCACTGGCTTCGCCCAGAACAGGGCGCCGCTCCATGGCTCTGCCTGTGGTAGTCTGTGGCTATGTCTCCCAGCAAGGACAGAAACTCAGAAAAATCAATCTTCTTATCCTCATTCTTGTCCTTTTTCTCAAAGACAGTGGCCAGGTAATGTATGCCCTTTTTGTCCTGTGAAGAGAAAAACATACAAAATAGAAAAATTCAATCACAAACAAGTTTTGGGCTGGGAGGGGAGAGGAGGAGGCAGAGATACAGACAAGTGCCTAGATCTGCACAGGCATGGTGGTGGGGCTGAGAGCACAGGGTGAGTGGGTGAAGTTGGGGTGAGGACGTGAGTGTTATCCCTGGAGTTCTCTAGGGAGTCTTTTTGTCTCACACCTCAGGATGGGAGGCAGGTCCTGTCCCAAGGTGCTCTGTTAAGTGACCTTGGGGAGAGCAGTCCCCTGCCCCAGCCTCAATCTTGCCTGTCCCCAGCCTTTAAGGGCACTGCCTACCTTAGTTCTACCCCAGGACCTCAAAATTGGCCCTCATTCTTTGTTCTCTTCTTTCTCTGACCTCCTCTCCTTTCTTCTCCTTTTCCACCAAACTCATCTTCTGGGTTCCCTACTCTTGGTCATCTAGACCCTTTGGTACCTGGTAGCCCACAGGTTTTTTCAGATTTGCTAATGAGTTTTCTTTATTGCAAAGAGGGCTATTGATTTCTACTAGCAATGGAACTTCTAGTGCTTTCCCAGTAATCTCAGGGATGTTGATGTGGGGCCTTTGGGAAGCAGGACCTGAGCATGTGAGTTTCAGTCTCACAGAGAGAGGGTCAGTGAGTGCTGGGAGGGGACTGTGCACTGTCCTCAAGCTGCACACTTTGCTGACCATCTAATAACCTCCTTTATATCTGTATAACTCTTTCCCATTTTCATACTTTTTCGCCTACCATCCTTAGATTCACATATGATCCAAGTAATAAAGCCCTATTTGCAAATGGGAAACTTTTTAATCAGAGGATGAGGGTGACCTGTCCAAAGCCACATAGCAAAATGTATCCTCAGCCATGCCAGGGTCCAACCAACATTGAGAAGCTAGACCCCAACTCACACAGGCACTGAGGAAATTGGGGAAGTTCTCCTTCATCATCGTCAGCAGGCTTGGCTTGTCAATCTTGTCATCACGTCTGGTGTATTTGTGAAACATGTCGATCATGCCTATTATGGACCTCTCAGCTTGAGTGTTGCTCATCTTTGCTTTCAAAAAGCCTTCAGGAAATAAAGACAATCATTTCTTACCTTAGTTTGAATTAAGGTCTCTATGTGGCGGTGTTAGAAGGAGGGCTGAGGACAGAGTAAAAACAGCCCTAAAATGGAGCAGAAGGAAGTTGATTTTTTTAAATGTGATGGAATAAGTTGTTCAAAAATGAGAGGGTAGGACCAAGTCTGAGACCCGGCCCATCCTGGCCAGGGCCAAGAAGAGATGCAGGTGGATGGCAGAAGTCCAGCTGTGGACAGTGCTTCAGAGAAGGAGAAGCAGGGGGAGTCGGGGGCCAGCAACACATGGAAGAACTAAGCTGGGACACCCCAGCCTCAGCCAGCACATGGCAGACCCCACTCTTGAAACAGCACCAAATCCATCTCCTCCAGCTTCACAGTCGGGGTGAGAGTCACAGGGGCAGGACAATGGCCTTGGTGATCTGGTGTCTGACCCTCCTTGGCTGCTTCATGAACAAGACACCGTGGGCCCCACCTTGACTCAAGTGCAAGCCCTGCATGACACGGTGCGTGCAGGCTCCAGGTGCACATGTGAGCATGGACGTGAGTGTGAGCAGGAAACACAGCCCTCTCCCGAGTACAGGGGGCCCTTCCTACATTCCCTTGGGAATGAGAAACAGGAATTGCCTCTGTTACAAGGAACAGAAATAACTCCCTGGTTCTTAAGCTGCTGGATGGGGTGGGAGTGAGGTGGGAGTCGCTTCATGTCTGCTCTTGGGAAATATCTGCACCCTCCAAATCACCAAGGGTTGACCCTGTTTAAATAAAAATGTCTGACTTTCCAAAGCAGATCTTCCAGCCAGTAGTCAGCCTGGGCTGGCCTGCACCCAAAGCCTGAAAAATAGGACAGTGCAGCTTTCACTTCTACACTTTCCAAAGAACCAGAAAAGGACCTTGGCTAACGCATGTGGGCATCTGACAATAAACCCTCAACACCTCTCAATGCAGGAGAAAGCTCCGTGCCAGCGACTGACTAAGAGAAGCCACCCAAAGCCTTTTGAATCTGAGGCCAAGGCCAAGGCTAGAGGCCAAGCCCTGTGCCCAGAGATTGACTGAGAATTTACAGGTCCCAGGCCTGGGGGTTTGGAGAGCCTCCAAAGCATTCACAGGGGACCCTTATCCCTCCTCCCTCTGTGGGGGCAGAGCTGGGGAGGGGATTCAGCAACGGGGATCCCAAAAGGAGAATGAATCCAGGGAGGAAGAAGACAGGAAGGAAAGGGAGGGTCCTGTGCTCAGGTCCCACTGGGGACATTTCCACAGGAGTTGCCTCAGGAGATCCCAAAGGAGCAATGGACAGGTCTGGTTCAGCCACCTGGTTGTACAGATGTGGGCTTTTGGGGTCAAGTGAAGGTCACACAGCCCAGCTAATGGCAGAGCTGGCCTAGAACCAGGCTTCTGAGTCTTTGTCCATAGCCCTTTCGCCTCCTGCAGGCAGCATGGCAGGCCGGGCACTGGGCACTTCTAGAAAATGCAAAGAGGCAGGTGAGACTTACCAGAGCTGGGAAGTGTCACGAGGAGAAGGATGAGTGAGATGTGTGTGTTTGGACAAAGAGCAGTCCTTTATAAGGCTCAGCCTGACTCTTCCCACGGGCTGGGAGGCCTGGGGCCACCTCTGTCATCTGTTTCTTGGAGGCTTGCCCCACATCAGGTGGGTGGGACACACCCAGGAGGCTGTGCTCAGGATTTCTGGCCAGGGTCCCAGGTCACCAGGTCCCACCCCACCCCAGAGACCTCACCTGGGGCCTTCTCTGGCTCAATCTTGATTTGAGGGTAAGGCAGCGGTACATGTGTAGTAACAGGTCAGGAAATGGGAGAAAAGAGCACTGGGCCTCTGGACCCAAAGAGGATGGAGTTTCAGACTCCTGAAGGCAGCATGGTCTTGTTTGTTCCCTCCCCCAGTACTTCCACACATTTGTTATGACAGCCTGTTCTATGACCCCCACTGCTGACTGAGCATTTTAATGTCTAGACATCAAGATACCTGCTGCTCTTGCATCCTCCTCAACCCTCCCCTCATAGTCTTAAGAGGCAGGTGCTGCAATCTCTATTTTAGGAAAGGAGAAGTTGAGATATTCCCAAGTTTACTCAGCTAGTAAACACAACAAATCATCATAGAAACAAAGAAAAGCCTGAATCAAATCCTTACCCTTATCCCCTGTGCTATAGGTCTTGGGTTGCACCAGGGTCTGCCCTATGGGAACTCAAAGTCCAGGGAGGGAAGCAGGGTTACTTCATTGCTAACCATTGGTCAGCCCCTCACAGAAGCCCTGAATTTAGGTGGGGGGACTGGGGTCAGGGGCCTCACTATCTAGGTTGAGTGGTGGAGTGACCCCCCACAGAATGAGCCTGGAGGTAGGGAGTGGGAAAAGTTATTTCCTGCCCCATGGCACTAACTTCCCAGAAAGTCTTCAGTGTTTTTCCTCCTCCTATGCAAAACAGCCTGTGTGGGAGTTGGGAGTTGTGCCCTTGGCTATAATGTGCCCTAACCTGCTGTGGAAAGGCTGACCCAGGTAGGGGCAAGAGGGTTGGGAAGGCACAGGAGTCCCTGGAGCATGGTGAGGAAAGGGAGATGATGAATCACTGAAATGGACTTTTTCTGCTACCCCCTTACAATGTTCCTTGTAGGCCACAAGAGGTCCTGGTTCATTTAGTGCCAGCCCTTTAAGCACTCTGGGGCTCCATAGAGCTGATGTGATGTCTCCCTAGGTGCAACCTATTTTCTCCACCCATCATCTTTCTTCAACTTCCTTCTCTGTCAGTTCTTACGTAACCAGGGGGACCTGTTTCTCCCTCTCCCAGTTTCCCATATGACGGCAATATTACTTTTAGTGGCAAAAGATACACACACACACACATGCACACACACACAAACACAGACACAGATGCACACACACACACACAGAGGAATACTACTCAACCATAAAAAGAATGAAATGATGACTTTTGCAGCAACATGGATGGAACTGGAGGCTATTATCTTAAGTGAAATTACTCAGAAACAGAAAGTCAAATACTGTGCACCCTCATGTGTAAGTGGGAGCTACATCATGCATACAGATGGAGGTAGAGAGAGAGTAGAATCATAGACACTGGAGACAGTGAAGAGCAGGAGGTGAGGTGGTGGGTGAAGGAGGAGACATTTCTTAGTGGGTACAATGCATGCTATTTAGGATGGCTGCATTAAAAGCCCAGACTTCACCACTGTGCAATGTGTTCATATACATGTGTATGCAGGTTTTTGTGTGGACATAAGCTTTCAGTTCTTTTGGGTAAATCTCGAAGAATGTGATTTCTGGATCCTATGGTAAAAGTATGTTTAGTTTTTTAAGAAAGCACCAAACTGTATTCCCAAGTGGCTGTACTATTTTGTGTTCCTGCCATCAGTGAATGAGAGTTCCTGTTGCTCCACATCCTTCCTCAGCATTTGCTGTTGTCCAGTGTTCCAGATTTTGGGCATTCTCATAAGTGTGTACTGGTATCTCATTGTTGTTTTAATTTGCATTTCCTTGAGGACATATGATGTGGAGTATCTTCTGATATGCTTATTTGTCACCTTCTGTATCTTCTTTGATGAGATGTCTGTTAAGGTCTTTGGCCCATTTTCTAATTGTTTGGTTTGTGTTCTTATCGTTGAGTTTTAAGAGTTCTTTGTTGTTTTGGATAACATACAAAGTCTGATATGTCTTTTGTAAACATTTTCTCCCAGTCTATGGCTTATCTTTTCATTCTCTTGACAATATCTTTCACAAGGCAGAAATGTTTAATTTTAAAGAAGTCCAGCTTATGAATTCTTTCTTTCATGGATTGTGCCTTGGTGTTGCATCTAAAAAGTCATCACCAAAACCAAGATGATCAAATTTCCTCTTATGCTACCATCTAGGAGTTTTGTAACATTGTGTTTTGCATGTAGGTCTATGATTCATTTTGAGTTATGTATCATCACTGTTTAGAAAAAAGGAACAGAGGAAAAGCAATACAAAAGGAATCAGGGACAACAATATTAATACAAGACAACAAAGAATTCTAAGAAAAGGGATTAAATGAAAAAGAATATTTACTATTGATCAGTGTGCAAGTCACCAAGATGCAATAGTCTTATCTTTTTTTTTCTTTCTTGTTTTTTTTTTTTAATTTTTTTTTTATGAGACACATTTTTGCTCTTGCAGCCCAGGTTAGAGTGCAGTGGTGTCATCTTGGCTCACTGCAATCTCCTCCTCCTAGGTTCAAGCGATTCTCCTGCCTTGGCCTTCTGAGTAGCTGGGATTATAGGCGCCTGCCACTATGTCCAGCTAATTTTTGTATTTTTAATAGAAATGGGGTTTCATCATGTTGGCCAGGCTGGTCTCGAACTCCTGACCTCAAGTGATCCACTCATCTCGGCCTCCCAAAGTGCTGGGATTACAGTTGTGAGCCACTGCACCTGGCAATAGTCTTATCCTTATATACACAAGAACATAATATTGAATTATACAAAGCAAACATTGAAAGAAATTAATGAAAACTGACAAATTTATATCACTTGGCAGGTTTTGGCAGAGTCTGCCCAGGAGCTCAACAGAGTCGTCAGATAACAAAACACCAGTAATGGCGCAGAGCAGGGCGGGCAGATGCTGCCACAGCCCAGAAGCAGCCCTGGACATAAGGGCCCCGTGGATGAAGACGGCTGTTTCTAGTAAACACTAATCTCCAGAATCGGTTGGCCAGCTGGATTTGGCTTTAAGACCATAATTTGCTGATTCCTGATACAAAATATTTGAAGGACACACTTAAATTTATTTATATGCACGTGCATTCATAAATTTGTGCCTGACCATAGAGAATACATACAAATTTCTTTTTTTGTATTGAGGTTCTTTATTAAATTAATTATATAATCTGTATTAGATAATTAATGTTTTTAAAAAACTTATTATTATACTTTCAGTTCTAGGGTACATGTGCACAGCGTGCAGGCTTGTTACATATGTATACATGTGCCATGTTGGTGTGCTGCACCCATTAACTTGTCATTTACATTAGGTATATCTCCTAATGCTATCCCTCCCCACTGCCCCAACCTCACGACAGGTCCCGGTGTGTGATGTTCCCCTTCTTGTGTCCAAGTGTTCTCATTGTTCAATTTCCACCTATGAGTGAGAACATGTGGTGTTTGGTTTTCTGTCCTTGCGATAGTCTGCTGAGAATGATGGTTTCCAGCTTCATCCATGTCCCTACAAAGGACATGAACTCATCCTTTTTTATGGCTGCATAGTATTCCATGGTGTATATGTGCCACATTTTCTTAATCCAGTCTATCATTGATGAACATTTGGGTTGGTTCCAAGTCTTTGCTATTGTGAATAGTGCTGCAATAAACATACGTGTGCATCTGTCTTTATAGCAGCATGATTTATAATCCTTTGGGTATATACCCAGTAATATGATGGCTGGGTCAAATAATGGTATTTCTAGTTCTAGGTCCTTGAGGAATCGCCACACTGTCTTCCACAATGGTTGAACTAGTTTACAGTCCCACCAACAGTGTAAAAGTGTTCCTATTTCTCCACATCTTCTCCAGCATCTGTTGTTTCCTGACTTTTTAATGATCGCCATTCTAACTGGTGTGAGATGGTATCTCATTGTGGTTTTGATTTGCATTTCTCTGATGGCCAGTGATGATGAGCATTTTTTCATGTGTCTGTTGGCTGCACAAATGTCGTCTTTTGAGAAGTGTCTGTTCATATCCTTTGCCCACTTTTTGATGGGGTTGTTTGTTTTTTTCTTGTAAATTTGTTTGAGTTCATTGTAGATTCTGGATATTAGCCCTTTGTCAGATGAGTAGATTGCAAAAATTTTCTCCCATTCTGTAGGTTGCCTGTTCACTCTAATGGTATTTCCTTTTGTTGTGCAGAAGCTCTTTAGTTTAATTAGATTCTATTTGTCAATTTTGGCTTTTGTTGCCATTGCTTTTGGTGTTTGAGACATGAAGTCTTTGCCCATGCCTACGTCCTGAATGGTATTGCCTAGGTTTCCTTCTAGGGTTTTTATGGTTTTAGGTCTAACATTTAAGTCTTTAATCCATCTTGATTTAATTTTTGTATAAGGAGTAAGGAAGGGATCCAGTTTTAGCTTTCTACATATGGGTTAACCAGTTTTCCCAGCACCATTTATTAAATAGGGAATCCTTTCCCCATTTCTTGTTTTTGTCAGGTTTGTCAAAGATCAGATGGTTGTAGATGTGTGGTATTATTTCTGAGGGCTCTGTTCTGTTCCATTACTCTATACCTCTGTTTTGGTACCAGTACCATGCTGTTTTGATTACTGTAGCCTTGTAGTATAGTTTGAAGTCAGGTAGTGTGATGCCTCCAACTTTGTTCTTTTGGCTTAGGATTGTCTTGGCAATGAGGGCTCTTTTTTGGTTCCATATAAACTTTAACGTAGTTTTTTCCCAATTCTGTGAAGAAAGTCATTGGTAGCTTGATGGGGATGGCATTGAATCTATAAATTACCTTGGGCAGTATGGCCATTTTCACAATATTGATTCTTCCTATCCATGAGCGTGGAATGTTCTTCCATTTGTTTGTGTCCTCTTTTATTTTGTTGAGCAGTGGTTTGTAGTTCTCCTTGAAGAGGTTCTTCGCATCCCTTGTAAGTTGGATTACTAGGTATTTTATTCTCTTTGAAGCAATTGTGAATGGGAGTTCACTCATGATTTGGCTCTGTGTTTGTCTGTTATTGGTGTATAAGAATGCTTGTGATTTTTGTACATTGATTTTGTATCCTGAGACTTTGCTGAAGTTGCTTATCAGCTTAAGGAGATTTTGGGCTGAGATGATGGGGTTTTCTAGATATACAATCATGTCATCTGCAAACAGGGACAATTTGACTTCCTCTTTTCCTAATTGAATACCCTTTATTTCTTTCTCCTGCCTGATTGCCCTGGCCAGAACTTCCAACACTATGTTGAATAGGAGTGGTGAGAGAGGGCATCCCTGTCTTGCACCAGTTTTCAAAGGGAATGCTTCCAGTTTTTGCCCATTTAGTATGATACTGGCTGTGGGTTTGTCATAAATAGCTCTTATTATTTTGAGATGTGTCCCATCAATACCGAATTTATTGAGAGTTTTTAGCATGAAGGGCTGTTGAATTTTGTCAAAGGCCTTTTCTGCATCTATTGAGATAATCATCTGGATTTTGTCTTTGGTTCTGTTTATATGATGGATTACATTTAATGATTTGCGTATGTTGAATCCTTGCATCCCAGGGATTAAGCCCACTTGATCATGGTGGATAAGCTTTTTGATGTGCTGCTGGATTCGGTTTGCCAGTATTTTATTGAGGATTTTCCTATCGATGTTCATCAGGGATATTGGTCTAATATTCTCTTTTTTTTGTTGTGTCTCTGCCAGGCTTTGGTATCAGGATGATGCTGGCCTCATAAAATGAGTTAGGGAGGATTCCCTCTTTTTCTATTGATTGGAATAGTTTCAGAAGGAATGGTACCATCTCCTCTTTGTAGCTCTGGTAGAATTCGGTTGTGAATTCATCTGGTCTTGGACTTTTTCTGGTTGGTAGGCTATTAATTATTGCCTCAATTTCAGAGCCTGTTATTGGTCTATTCAGGAATTCAACTTTTTCCGGGTTTAGTCTTGGGAGGGTATATGTGTCCAGGAATTTATGCATTTCTTCTAGATTTTCTAGCTTATTTGCATAGAAGTGTTTACAGTATTCTCTAATGGTAGTTTGTATTTCTGTGGGATCGGTGGTGATATCACCTTTGTCATTTTTTATTGCGTCTATTTGATTCTTCTCTCTTTTCTTCTTTATTAGTCTTGCTAGTGGTCTATCAATTTTGTTAATCTTTTCAAAAAACCAGCTCCTGGATTCATTGATTTTTTGAAGGGTTTTTTGTGTCTCTATCTCCTTCAGTTCTGCTCTGATCTTAGTTATTTCTTGCCTTCTGCTAGCTTTTGAATGTGTTTGCTCTTGCTTCTCTAGTTCTTTTAATTGTGATGTTAGGGTGTCAATTTTAGATCTTTCCTGCTTTCACTTGTGGGCATTTAGTGCTATAAATTTACCTCTACACACTGCTTTGAATGTGTCCCAGAGATTCTGGTATGTTGTGTCTTTGTTCATATTGGTTTCAAAGAACGTCTTTATTTCTGCCTTCATTTCATTATTACCCAGTAGTCATTCAGGAGCAGGTTGTTCAGTTTCTATGTAGTTGAGTGGTTTTGGGTGAGATTCTTAATCCTGAGTTCTAGTTTGATTGCACGGTGGTCTGACAGACAGTTTGTTATAACTTCTGTTCTTTTACATTTGCTGAGGAGTGCTTTACTTGCAACTACGTGGTCATTTTTGGAATAAATGTGATGGAATAAATGTGACATGGTGCTGAGAAGAATGCATATTCTGTTGATGTGGGGTGGAGAGTTCTGTAGATGTCTATTAGGTCTGCTTGGTGCAGAGCTGGATGTCCTTGTTAACTTTCTGTCTTATTGATCTGTCTAATGTTGACAGTGGGGTGTTAAAGTCTCCCATTATTATTGTGTGGGAGTCTAAGTCTCTTTGTAGGTCTTTTTGGACTTGCTTTATGAATCTGGGTGTTCCTGTATTGGGTGCATATATATTTAGGATAGTTAGCTCTTCTTGTTGAATTGACCCCTTTACCATTATGTAGTGGCCTTCTTTGTCGCGTCTGATCTTTGTTGGTTTAAAGTCTGTTTTATCAGAGACTAGGATTGCAACCCCTGCTTTTTTTTGCTTTCCTTTTGCTCAGTAGGTCTTCCTTCATCCCTTTATTTTGAGCCTATGTGTATCTCTGCACATGAGATGGGTCTCCTGAATACAGCACACTGATGGGTCTTGACTCTTTATCCAATTTGCCAGTCTGTGTCTTTTAATTGGAGCATTTAGCCCATTTACATTTAAGGTTAATATTGTTATGTGTGAATTTGATCCTGTCATTATGATGTTAGCTGGTTATTTTGCTCGTTAGTTGATGCAGTTTCTTCTTAGCATCAATGGTCTTTACAGTTTGGCATGTTTTTGTAGTGGCTGGTAACGGTTGTTCCTTTCCATGTTTAGTGCTTCCTTCAGGAGCTCTTGTAAGGCAGGCCTGGTGGTGACAAAATCTCTCAGCATTTGCTTGTCTGTAAAGGATTTTATTTCTCCTTCACTTATGAAGCTTAATTTGGCTGGATATGAAATTCTGGGTTGAAAATTCTTTTCTTTAAGAATGTTGAATATTGGCCCCCACTCTCTTCTGGCTTGTAGAGTTTCTGCCAAGAGATCCTCTGTTAGTCTGATGGGCTTCCCTTTGTGGGTACCCCGAGCTTTCTCTCTGGCTGCCCTTAAGATTTTTTCCTTCATTTCAACTTTGGTGAATCTGACAATTATGTGTCTTGGAGTTGCTCTTTTTGAGGAGTATCTTTGTGGCACTCTCTGTATTTCCTGAATTTGAATGTTAGCCTGCCTTGCTAGGTTGGGGAAGTTCTCCTGGATAATATCCTGCAGACTGTTTTCCAACTTGGTTCCATTCTCCTCCTCACTTTCATGTACACCAATCAGACTTAGATTTGGTCTTTTCACATAGTCCCATATTTCTTGGAGGCTTTGTTCATTTCTTTTTACTCTTTTTTCTCTAAAATTCTCTTCTCGCTTCATTTCATTCATCTGATCTGCAGTCACTGCTACCCTTTCTTCCTGTTGATCAAATTGGCTACTGAAGCTTGTGCATGAGTCATGTAGTTCTCGTGCCATGGTTTTCAGCTCCATCAGGTCATTTAAGGTCTTCTCTATGCTGTCTATTCTAGTTAGCCATTCATTTAATCTTTTTTCAAAGTTTTTAGCTTCTTTGCGATGGGTTTGAACATCCTCCTTTAGCTCGGAGAAGTTTGTTATTACTGATCATCTGAAGCCTTCTTCTCTCAACTCGTCAAAGTCATTCACCATCCAACTTTGTTCTGTTGCTGGTGAGGAGCTGCGTTCCTTTGGAGGAGAAGAGGTGCTCTGATTTTTAGAGTTTTCAGCTTCTCTGCTCTGGCTTCTCCCCATCTTTGTGGTTTTATCTACCTTTGGTCTTTGATGATGGTGACGTACAGATGGAGTTTTGGCGTGGATGTCTTTTCTGTTTGTTAGTTTTCCTTCTAACAGTCAGGACCCTCAGCTGCAGGTCTGTTGGAATTTGCTGGAGGTCCACTCCAGACCCTGTATGCCTGGGTTTCACCAGCGGAGGCTGCAGAACAGCAAATATTGCAGAATGGCAAATGTTGGTTCCTGATTGTTCCTCTGGAAGCTTTGTCTCAGAGGGGCACCTGGCTGTATGAGGTGTCAGTTGGCCCCTGCTGAGAGGTGCCTCCCAGTTAGGCTACTTGGGGGTCAAGGACGCACTTGAGGAGGCAGTCTGTCAGTTCTCAGATCTCAAACTCTGTGCTTGGAGAACCACTACTCTCTTCAAAGCTGTCAAACAGGGACGCTTAAGCCTGCAGAAGTTTCTGCTGCCTTTTGTTCAGCTATGCCCTGCCCACAGAGGTGGAGTCTACCGAGGCAGGCAGGCCTCCTTTAGCTGTGGTGGGCTCCACCCAGTTTGCGCTTCCCGGCTGCTTTGTTTACCTACTCAAGCCTCAGAAATGGCGGGCACCCTGCCCCCAGCCTCATTGCCGCCTTGCAGTTTGATATCACACTGCTGTGCTAGCAGTGAGCGAGGCTCCGTGGGTGTGGGACTGTCCGAGCCAGGCGCGGGATATGATCTTCTGGTGTGCCGTTTGCTAAGACCACTGGAAAAGCACAGTATTAGGATGGGAGTGACCTGATTTTCCAGGTGCCATCTGTCACGGCTTCCCTTGGCTATGAAAAATATTCCCTGGCCCCTTGTGCTTCCTGGGTGAGGCGATGCCTCACCCTGCTTCAGCTCGTGCTCTGTGGGCTGCATCCACTGTCTTGCTCCCACTGTCTGACAAGCCCCAGTGAGATGAACCCGGTACCTCAGTTGGAAATGCAGAAATCACCTGTCTTCTGCTTCGCTGGGAGCTGTAGACTGGAGCTGTTCCTATTCGGCCATCTTGGAACTTCTCCAAAAATATCAAACATATTTGAGACATCCAAAAAACTGATCATTTGTTTTTGCTAAAATCAAAATCTTAGTAAATTAGCTTTAATAGGGGCCTTATCTTTTGCATCTGCTCATCAGGTTGAACCCTGTGAGCCTTTCCCCTGTGTCATGTCTGGAACAAACACTCTCCATAAACCACCCCATCCTATCACACATCCAACCTCCCAGCCACTGCTGATCCCCCAGGAGAGCTCACAACAGGCTGGTCATAAGCAGGAATTTGGCTGGTTGATATCTTCATCTCCTCCATCATTTTGGGGAGCTCGCCTCTCCCCAGCCTGAGGTAGAAGCAACGTACTCCTGGGTCTCTAGAAGATCTCAAGTTGCTGGGGGAAGAGGACAGAAAGCAATTTGTTCTTTTTGCTGTATTTTATCCATTCATTTATGCTGTGAGTGCTGACTCTGTTCTGGGTGTGCAGGTGTCAGGGTGGCAGGGAGATGGAGTGGATGTGGACCGTGCTTTGAGCAATGCTCCGGCCCCAGGAGAGAACTCCAATATAAGGCACTGGGTGGTGAGAGAGTAGAGTGGGACAGAGCCCAGAAGCCCCCAGGTCCCCAGGCAGTTCAGTGGTCACTTTCTCTGTGAAGCCTTCTCCAGGCAGAGCCATCATCCCAATGTCCCTGCATGTCTCAGTGACAGCCCTGGCCACACATATGCTATGTTTGCTGCCACCCAGCCATGTCTTATATTGTGCCCCCAGCCTCCAGTGCAGAGAACTCCATAAACATTGGCCAAACTAGCAAGTGAGGCAGGTGTCTTCAGAAAGGTTCAGATAAAGTGTGTGGGAATTCGGAAGAGGAGAAATCACTTTTCAGGTGGGGGAACCAGGGGAAGCTTTGTAGGGGCATCCTTTCAATAGGCCATAGAGCACTTCCAGGAGCCATGGCGAGAGGGACAGGGCAGAGGGAGCCACGGGAATGTTCAGAGACAGCCAGCTGTTCTGTTTGGGGTCCTTCTGGGTGGTGTTGGCCAGCTGCATCTCTGGACTCGTGCAGCAGTTGGGGGAGCGGGACAGAGAGACAGAGAGAGAGTTCCGCAGCATTCACAAGAGGTTATTAGGACTCAGTTCTGCTGTGAGCCATCCACACTGGAGGATGAGAACACCCAGCTGCAGCCCAGAGCCTATGGTCCCACTGTTAGGTTTTGAAGGGAAGGCAAGGGTTAAAAAAAGACACAGAGAGAGTTGGCGGCTCTATGGAAATGCAGGTTTTATGTCCAGCACAAGACCTGAGGAGGTGGGGGACAAGCTTAATGCCAGAGCCCCCTGCTGCTTACAGGCTGGGGTAATTTATAGGTCTAGGTGGGGGTCTGGGCAGTATGGCTAGCTCGCCGGGAGGATATTGATAAGATGTTCCTGTGATCAGGTGGTTTGGACCTTTTTCCAGTGGGATGTGATAGGCTGTCTCTTGGACCTTTGCCCCGCAGGATATGATGGGGATGTTCCTTCAGTTGCGCCTTTGCCCAGCAGGGTATGATAAGGATGCTCTTGTGCCTTGCGGTCAGGTGGTTAGGCAGGATGTTTCTCATGGCCTGAATCCACATGGAATGTTTCACTCTGACCAGGGTCCGCAAAATGGCAGGGGGCTTACAAAATGGTGCAGTTTGGACTAACACCCACCATCCTGTCGAATGGGTTTGCTGCGAGGATTTACTGTCAATTCTGTTAGCCTGATAAGGGAGGTTGCTTTCTCGGAGGCCACATACACAGACAGTGCTAGGAAGTGACCCATGTGTACCCTGAGAAATTGATCTGTTCAACCAAATTTCAAGTTGGCAATGATCATTCCTCATCTCGCCCAATTTTAAGACGAGGCTGGGCCGTGTAGGTAAAACTGGCAAGCTGGAGAAAGCAGTGCGGGGTGGGGGGGACTCCAGGAAGGCTCCCTGGCCAAGGAGGACTGTAGGATTCTGACTTACACTGTAAGGGCTGTTCCTGTTACAGTTGGCCCCAGTCAGAGGCCCAGGACAAAACTCGCCCTGAGCGCAGAGAATTGGTTTTCTGTTTCCCAAACTTCCACACGGTGGCGCCACCGAGCACCCACCTCGCCCTGGTTGTCGCCGGAGGCAGTACCACGTGGCTGGGTCCTTCGTGTTTCCCGCCTTTCTTTAGGTTGTGAGTCCCACGTCGGGCACCAATCTTGCACCTGTTAAAAAAAAGAGATCTTCACCAAAAGCTTCTGAAAGGCAGAGGGCTTTTCTTACTTAATTTGTATTCTTTTCTCTCTCCAATGCTTACCAGATGACACTGCATAAAATAGTATATTGGGGATACAATTGTTAATCAAGTTGGTAGAAACAGGAAGAGATAAAAATAATTAAATTTTTAGTAATGGTGGGTTAAGTAAATCTTGATGCCTATACACATGGAATCCCTGTGATGATACGAAATGGACATCTGGTCTTTGTCCCTGTTCCTGACACCGAGCGTCTGAAATCCTTGGAATCTCCTGAATGACAGGGGAGAGGGAGCATCTTTTGTTATTCATAACAATCGCCTTCCAGCCATACTGAGTGTGTGCTAATGAGGTGACTCTTGGTGGACCCCGAGATAGCTTCAGGATGGGGCTGGTTGCCAGAGGAAGCAACCATGTGATTAGAGGGCTGGGGCTTTCAGCCCCACACTGGGCCTCCAGAGAGCGGCTGGGGAAGGACTTCAATCACCAGTGACCAATTATTTAATCAACCATGCCTAAATGAAGTGAATGCCATAGAAACCCCAAACGATGGGGTTCAGAGAACTGTAGGGCTGCTGAGCAGGTGGGGTGCCGGAAGGGTGGGCTCCTGGAGTGGGCCTGGGAGCTCCATACTGCCCCTCATACATGGCCCTGTGTGTCTCTTCCACGTGGCTTTTCCTGAGTTGTACTCTTTGTAATAAACCAGTAATCATGAGTAAAGTGCCTCCCTGAGTCCTGTGAATTCTTGTAGCAGATTATCTAACCTGAGGAGGGGGTTTGTAGGAATCTCCAATTTTAGCCAGTCAGTCAGAAGTATGGGCAGTCAGGTGCTGCGACTGGCATCTGAAGTGGGAGCAGTGTTGTGGGGCTGAGCCTTCACCTTGTGGGGTCTGTGCTAACTCTGGGTAGTTAGGATCAGAACGGAATTGCATGATACCCCGATAGTGTTCAGAGTGTTGGAGAATTGGTTGGTGTGGGGATTTTAAAAAAAGGAAATATAACCCCCACACATTTGGCGTCAAAAGTGTTGTTAGTCAGAATGGTTCAGGAATTCCATATAATGTAGCTATTTGGAATCAATCACTCAAAAATATTTAAGAACTGGGGAAATGTTTTAAACATAGTCCTGATTGAAAAAGCAGATCATAAAACAGCTGGGAAAGGGCAGGGCCGTGGCCCACAGGGTGGACGTGGAGTGGGGGTGGGGAGGGGGTTAATGTGACACGATTGCTCCACATGAGACAAGGCCACGGAACTCAGGAAACAAAGTTTGTTTTGAGCAAGAGTCATGTCAGATTTTGACAGGAGGTAGAGCAGAGAGAAGATATCTTTACATAGGTGAAGCTAACAGTTCATGATAAAGTGTTCTCAGCCTTCACATTCACAGTCAATTGATTTTCAACAAGCCCGCCAAGCCAATTCAATGAAGAAAGAGTAGTCTTTCCAACACATGATGCTGGGACAAGTGGACAGCCACATGCAAAGTAAGCTGGACCCCTTCCTTCCTTCATACACACAAATTAACTCAAAATAGGTCACAGCCCTACACATAAGAGCTAAAACTAAAACTCTTAGAAGAAAATATAGAAGTAAATCTTCAAGACTGAGGTCTTGAATATCTTTGCATATGTTATTGAGGCTTTATGACTTTACTTTCCACAGTTAGACCTACAATCCACTTGAAATTGTCATTTTGCCTGCTTTTGTGGTCTAGTTTCATGAGCATGAGCATCCAGTTGATCCAGTAAAATGTATTGAAAAGCTTGTGCTCAGCAGTGCCACTTTTGTCACAGAATAAATATACCATACATGTGTGTCTTTTTCTCAGACCTCTATTTAGTTCTGTTGATCTATGTGACTGTCCTTGAACCAGCCAGGCAGTATCTTAGTTACCAGAGCTGTTATGATAAATCTTAACATCTAGTACTGTAGATCCTCCCATGTCTTTTCTTTTTCATGATTCCCTTGGCTATTCTTGGCCTGTCTATATACTTTTTACAGTTAACTTGTCAATTTCTACAAAAATTCCAGCAAGGACTTTGGGACTGGGATTGCACTGAATCTATAGTTTACGTTTGGGAGAACTGTCAGCTTTACAATAGGATGTAAAGCTGCTATGAACATGGCATAACCCTTACTAAAAACTTTTAGTGGCTTCCCATCCTGCTTAAAGTCAAAATTTTGCAAAGTCCTCGTTGGCTTGTCCTCTGCCTGCCCCTCAGACCTCATCTCCTGTCTTTCTGGGCTCCATTTACACCACTCCAGCCCTTCTTTCTGCCCCTCTGTCAGCCCAGGCTGGCTCCCACCTGAGCACCTCTGTTCCAGCTCTTTCCTCTAACCATGGGGCCCTTCTCCTGCTCTCCCCTAGGTTGGATTTCCTGTTATTCGGGGACTAGGTAATGTAGCGGTTGAGAATGGGTATGTGGGGCCCATGGGCCTGGGTTGGAAATGTGCCTCTGCATTACTAGCTGTGTCCCCAGCATGCTCCTGTAATTGTCATTCCTTGGGCTTTTTCAGCAATTGTTAAGAAGATGAGATGAATGGGTGGATGTAAAGCCCATGGAGCAGTGCTCAGCAAAGAGGAAGAACTTAATACTGTTAATCATCTTCTCACTCTCCAGCAGCCTCCTGGTCCTACAGAAGCAGCCTAGGGACTCCCTATGCTCAAATCCTATTCTTTTTCTCTACACGGCAATAATGCACCCTTTCTTTCCTTTATCACATTTTCTGTGAGGATTCTAATGCATCTAGCAGCTCCCCCTTCAAGCACAGCCCATCTAACACACATTTCAGATACTCTTGAGGCTGTTGACTGGGATATCAGGTTGCTCTAATCCTAAAGATAAAAAAGGTTTGGAAAAAAGAAAATAGATATACGCTGGTAAGAACTGGCAAAAATCCCTCAATATTCCATCAGTATAACCTGATTCATCGTCTCAAGTACCATACGAGATTTCTTTAATTTTTAAGGTAATTACTTGATCCTCTTCACCACCACCTCACTGCCCTCTTAGTCAGAAATTGAATATTATCCTGCTTGAAGTATTTCCAATTCTGGAGGTGTCTAAAATCCTGGGTGCGGCCGAAGCGGGGATGGGGGTGCTTCAGGGCCAGTTTCGGGTAACCTCCTTTCTCGATTTCACCAGAAAGCGCTACTCCTTTGCTGTACTGGCTTCTGGATGTCACAGGGCATTGTTTTCAGTGACTGGTCTGCACACTGGAAAGACATGAAGACTGTGTTTGGCAAGATCACAATCTTAGTCCTGGCCGTGGGTGGTTGGGTTGTGACATGGGAGATGCATGCTTGGCACCATGTTTATGGTTCTTTTCTAAGTACAGTAACCTGAAGTTTTGGCCAAATGTCTGTCTCCACCTACAGACTATGAGTTTCTGGAAGGCAGAATGTTATTCAATTCATTTCCGCCCCCTTTCTCCACAGTACCTAGCACAGGTGCGCCTAGCACCTAACACGTGGCAAAATTCTGATAAACATTAAGGAAGAGTTGACATTAAAATGTATAAATAAAAGTAATTTAATGTCTAACAATAATGGATTCATAAGACAAATTTTGATAAATGCAAACAGATGATCGCTATGTACTCGCCAAAAATCAGGCTAGCATTGATTAAGCATGTGAGATGTCCACAGCATAACATTAAGCAAAAAGTGCAGTTACAGCGCAGCTGTGCAAGGGATCATCACCGGGTATTGGCATGGCGTAGGGGGCTGTTTTGTCCCAGAGTGAACAAAAGGTAGGGTGAAAAGGAGTGCAGTCTGCCCCCCATCCCCAGCCATAGGTCAGAAATGAAGTTTCTTCTAAACAACAAGCCGTTATCCAGCAATTGTCCAACAGTAAGCCATATGGGTATACCAAATTTGTTAATTAGATAGTCTTAAGGTTTTGCTTTTATTTTTGTTTCTTAGTTATGGATATTGCAATGGTGGACATTTTCCTGATGATTTTTTAAATATCTGTTTAATTAATTGTTTTGGGAGAAATTGCCAGGGTAATGATGGCTGAACCAAAGAATTCGATACAATTTTTTGTGGCTCTAGCTTGGCAATGCTGAGAAATTCAAGCCATGTTTTTAGTTTAGAAACAGGAAAGTGTATTGATGAACCACTTGTTTGCTGGGGAAATCATTATGTTGAGTAGACGAAGGCTCATCCAGCAAACTGGAAAAGCTGTTGGCTTCGGTATCTACCTATGATTTTCTCTCCAGCCTTCAGAGATGCATAGATGGAGTCTCTGGTTTGATGACCTGCCCTTTGGCGCCCCATTCTGGAAGATTCAGTCATCAGCCTGTGCGGGCCCTCCTAAGGGAGCTGTGTGGGGTGAAATGGGGCCAAGTAGACGGGGCTGGCTGGGAGAAGTCTTGTGTTGGGGTGAGTTGGCAGAGGGGACCCCACCTGTCACTCACTCAAGGGCCCAGGTAGCATCTGTAGGGATGTCGAGCCTGAAGGTCTGGCCCCCCTCAGAGTAGGGTGACTTCCACATTGCAGTCGGTGATTTACTAATAAACAAATCTGGTTCTACCACTTCTCTTTCACCTCCCATCCATCACCCAACTGATTTAAAAAATCCTCTATTAGCTTCCTCTCTTGTTTGTGTATCACAGTCTTGCCCTGGCCATGGGTAGTGGGGGTTGTGAGGTGGGAGATGCGTGTTTGGCACCAAGTCTGTGGTGCTTTTCTAAGTACAGTACCTTGGAGTTTTGGCTAGATGTCTGCCTCCACTGACAGACTATGGGCTGGATAGGATAAAGTCACAGTTGTAGCTTGGCACAGGGTCTTCCGGTCTTGTCTCCCTCCTGCCTCTCCAGCCTTGTTTCTTCTAACTTCTCATTGTGCACCCTGTGGACTCCATCCCCTGAGGAGGCCGTGCTCTTTTACAGCCCCAGGCCTTTGCCTGTGCCATGTCCTCTGTCTGGAGTGCCTGGTTCTCCTTTCTTCCTTGCAATTCAAAATGTCTCTTCAAGTCGCAGCTGGAATATCGCCTCCCTAAGGAAGTCCCCCTCAACTCCCCAGGTAGAAGGTGTTCCTTTCTGGGTGCCTGGAGCACCTGTCTGTGTCACTCAGTTGGCTTCCATGTGCCTAGTGACAGTGTGTGACTGTCCCCTCACATGTCCCCACCCTGTGAGCTGGCCCTGTATCTGATGCATATTGCCTAGCAGAAGGCCTGGCACACTGTAGGTACTCAAGAATATTTGTTGAATGAATGAAGGAATGAATGTGCTTCATGACAGTGGAGTTTGGGGGTTCGCTAATGGAGGGAGGACACCCCAGGGAGATGTAGTTAAGTGTGTGTCTGACCCCACCCAAGCCCTGGAGCTGAGAGGACAAGCTCTGAGGCAGGGAGACAGATAATGGGACCTTTTGTGATTCTTAGATGCTTCAGATCCTGCTCCAAGGGATGTGGGCCCCTGAAACTGGTTGAGTTAATCTTAGCAAGTTAAGTGTTGTGATGTCACCTCAGGAATGCCATTAAGGCTCAGTCCTGCTCCTGAAGGACCTGTGAAGCATCACAACACTGGCTGCCATAATTGGAGGCACTGAGGATGGGTGGGATGTGGGGCTTGGTGGTGGGTTCGCGGCTCACACAGGTGCCTCCTGCCTGAGCGTTGGGGAATCTCTGGGATCAACTACAGGCTGGATCTGTGGATTTGGATACTCACCCCAACAGTGACAGGTCAGTGCCTCTTCCAAGAGAATTGTGGGGGTGAGGGTCTGTGTTGGGTCTGTGCAGGTTCTAAAAAGCAGAGGTGGGGACAGCCTACCTGTTCTGGAGAACACGTACAGTGTGGATGGGCATCCCAACAGCACAATCGTGGCCCAAGGCGGGTGTAGGACCTGAACTGAAAGCATGCCTTTGGGCTTGTTCCCAAAGACATGGGTTTGAACGAAGCTCCAAGTGGATCAGTTGTGTGAAATTGGGGAAATTACTTATCCTCTCTGGGTTTCATTTCCCCCTTAGGAAACTGGGGGTAAATATGCCTGCTTTCTATGGCCCATGTGAGGGTTACGTGGGATACGGGATAATTTGTATGAAGTGCTTACCTGGTGCCTGGCTGGCTCCATGAGCGGTGGAAGCAGCAGTTGTCCTGATTCCTATCTGTAGAGTCCAGGGAGCACTGCTGACCTGACACGGTGATCTTGTCTCATCTCCAGAGGAAGTGGGGAGTGGGAGGTCACAGGCATCAGAGCACCAGAGAGGAGCTGCACAGAGGCTCTGGGAGGGCCATGGGATGTGAGGGCCGAAGGGATGGTGCTGATGGCATGGGGACTCCCTCTGGAGAGGGTGGCACAGTGTGGTGGCAGCAGGAAGAGAGGTGGGATCCATGTGCTGCCTGTGCATTCAACTGGGAAAGAAAACAATGACTCAAGAGCAGGGCCCAGTTTTCTGCATAGTGTGGTTATTCTAATATTCCATTTGTCGCACAAGACAGTTTACGGTAGTGTGGATTCTGCCTTTTCAAGTGTTTAAAAATATTTCTATTGGAAAGCAACACAAACATTGGCTTGCTTCAGAGTCTTTAGTTTCTCCTTATTCTTGACTTGAGGCATCTGCTAAACTGGGGTAGGTTGGAGGGAGGAGGATGCAGCTCCTGTGCTCAGGAAGCCCTCAGTCCCAGCGAACGGACAGAATCCTGTCTTGAGTAATTTCAGGAAAGCTTCTTGCAGGGCAGCGACTTTGAGTCACGTTTGCAAGGGGTCAGATGGGTGCAGGGACCCTGGGGGCCTCAGACAGGGTGTGGGAATGTGGGCAGGTACAAGAGGGTGGAAGGTTCTTGGAGGAAGCACCATCTGTGGACTGGCTGGGAAAAGGTGCTGTTCTCTTCTCCCAGATTCTCCATCCACTGCCCCCGGCTGCTGCACCCCTGCACCTCCAGGTCTGTCTGCCCCCTGCCTGGGGCCAGGGCCCAGCAGTCATGACAGACACCCCAGTAGAGGAATCCCTCTTCCAAATCATCCACTGCTTCCACCAGTATGCAGCCCGGCAAGGCGATATGGAGACCCTGTCCCTGCAGGAGTTGCAGGCCCTGCTCATGGACAACATGCCCCGCTTCATGGACAGCTTGGTGCGCAGGGTCTGGGATCAGGGTGGGGGTTGAAGTGGGGCCAGGGCACCGGTACAGCATGGATTCTGGGGTGGCAAGTGAGTGTTGAAAGCAAATGCTGAGGTTATTACAGAGGGCGCTGTCTCCCATGAGAATCTTTTTTTTTTTTGGAGATGGAGCCTGACTCTGTCACCCAGGCTGGAGTGCAATGGCACAATCTCTGCTCACTGCAACCTCCGCTTCCCAGGTTCAAGTGATTTTCGTGCCTCAGCCTCCTGAGTAGCTGGGATTATAGGTGGACACCATCATGCCTGGCTAATTTTTGTGGTTTTAGTAGAGATGGGGTTTCACCATGTTGGCAAGGCTGGTCTCGAACTCCTGACCTCAAGCAATCCACCCGTCTCAGCCTCCCAAAGTGCCAGGATTACAGGTGTGAACAACTGTGCCCGGCCCTGAGAATCTTTAATTCATGGGACGGCAGGATCTGTGGCCACAGTGTGGTGGCCCCAGCACATCTGTGTTTCTTGTCCTTCCCTCTCCCAGAATTCCCTGCCTGGCCTCACTCCAGCCCAAACTTAGCTGATTTCCTGGAACTCAGTCCTAACCCCAAATCTGTTTATGCCTCGGCCCATCCTGCTTCCTGAGTACAGGCCCTCCACCTCCCCTCTGCCCACAGGCCCGTCCAGGCAGCGCCTCTGCCCCTCACCCCATGCCACCTTCCAAGCCCTTTGAGCTCAGCCCCTTCTCTTGGGCTGCACAAACCTGGCCCTCCTGCCCCCATGCCCGGGGGAAGGATAGCAGGGGCTGCGGTGGCCCCCCTAGCCAGGGTGGGAGTAGGGTGGGGTGGGGTTGGGAAACATTACTTCCCCTTCCACCTCTTATCCCCAGAGTCTCTCAGACCTGGACAGGCCCAGCTCCCAAATCCGGGCTTAGACAGCCCTCAGGCCCTGCCCATCTTCTTTGTCATCAGACCTAGACCTATGATTACTGGGCTCCTTGGGGCCTGCAAGGGTGTCTGTGGGGTGCTGCTCTCTATTCATGCCCCGGGGTGTCTGGACTGTCATCTCCAGAGGACTTCTGGTCCATCCTGACTCAAGGCCACTCCATCCGGGAAAAGGCTCTTCTTCAGTCACTTCCCATCTCCCCAGCCTTGCCTCTGCTTACTGGAGTGTTACTCTTGAGGGTTGTAGAGAGGGACGGAGTGAGGGGGAAGTGATTGTGGGTGGTCCTGTTTCCAGGAAACCTTGTTCTTTCCAGGGCAAACTGTACCAGGATGGCCCGGACCCTGCACTCATGGGGGTCACAGCCCTGCCCGGGTACGGGGCCCTTGTGGGGATAGAACCTGCACACAGAAGGCAGCCCTGGGGAAGGTGGGCCGAGGTGAGGGAAGCTGGGAGAGCCTGTCCTGGGCAGGAAGCCTCCAGCTCCTCTCTGGGTAACCAGCTTTGTGGAACAGTTAAGATCACAGGAACAGGTGGTGGGGGTGGGCCCTGAGGGGAGAGAGAGGCTGGAAACCTGTCCACAGCTGCTTCCCCCAGATGGTTTCTAGGGCTTCACACTGGTCCTCATGCCCACCAGCCAAATCTTGCTGAAAGCTGCCTCACCCGCCCTGCCCAGTGCTCCCGATGCCCACCTTGTCTCTTCCCGCTCTGTCCCCGTGCTGTGCTCTGGCCCCTGACTTTCTTCATGCTGTTCCTTCCACCTCAAATGCCTCTTTCCTCTCCTCTACCATCCCCATTTCTCAGCCCTCAGGGCCACATCTAGGCCGCCTGCCTCGGAACAACCTGGACAGCTCCAGGGCTCCTGGCTTTGTCTTTTCCCTTATTCTGCGCTCTATGTGGGCCCAGCACCCAGGGGGTCAGAGGTTCGCATGCTGACCATCTGCCTGGGAATTTCTCCTGATGCAGGCAAATGCACAGGCATGCAAACCTCTGACACCCTGGGCACCAGCCTTGCAGCAGTGCTGGGGATGCAGACTCAAGGGCCAGGTCGACTCTGCTCTTGGGGAGCTCCCAGTGTGGAGGAGGAAGGCACTGCCCTGCCTTGAGGAAGCCCTGGCTGGGGTGTTTCTCCAGAGGAGCCTCCAGTTTAGCTGTGAAGAGAAGTATAAACAGCTGCTGCCAGTGGATGCGAAGTCGTCTGGGATGTCAGTGCTTCTTGGGCACTGCAGACAGTAAACCATCAATGGTGCCCAGTTTACCTCCTTTGTCTGCACACATGCAGCTAGCTCCAGGCTCGGTTATGGGGGCACCAACTATGCCCCTGTCTCTTGAGCCTGACTTTGCAGCATTCAGAGTCCTAGTCACTGACTATTGGAGTGAGGAGTCATTTCCTTGCAGGCAAGGCCAGGCCACAGTTACCCCATCCCCTCCCAGTGGGCAGTGGGGAGCCTGGCAGGTGGGCTGCATGCCTGGGTGGGTGGTTGATGCTCTGCCCACTTCTCAGGGCCAGAAGGAGCCATACTATGTCACAGAGTTGTTCCAGGCCACAGACAAGAACAGGGACAACCAGATCTGCTTCGACGAGTTCCTCTACATCTTGGGCAAGCTGGTGAAGGACTACCACCTGCAGTACCACCGGCAGCTGTGTGCCCGCTACTGTGCCCAACACAGCCTCTACTAGAGGGAGCTCAGGCAGCCTCCTGCCCACTGGAGCCGGACCCAGGAGGAGTCGTGACCTGGATATCAGGAGCTGAATGGAGAACACAGCTGTGTGTGTCTGTGTGTGTCCCTGTGTGTGTGTGCACATGAGTGTACATGTCTGTGGAAAGGACATCAGTGTGAGAGAGAATAAAGCAATTTCATACATATTTCCAAGGATTTGTCAGTAGATGGTTCTGGGCTTCACCTACAATCCAGAAAAAGAAGTTTCGGTCCCAACCTGGGAAAGATCCATTTTAGATGAACGAAATAGCCCTTGCCTCCAGGGAGCCCCTGTCTGAGGGGAAGAAACAGCTTCTATCTCCAGGGAGCCCCTTTTTGAGGGGGAGACACAGCTCCTATCTCCAGGGAGCCCCTGTCTGAGGAGGAGACACAGCTTATTCCTCTAGGGAGTTTATATCGGATGGGAGAGACACCACCTCTGATTCCAGGGGGCCCTATCTGATAGGGAGACAGTCCCCACCCGCAGTGTTCAGCCTGAGAAGGAAGAGTCTCCTCTCTTGGGGAGATAGCGAGGCCTCGCCCGTGGTCACTCACTCACCCACCACACAGGTGGTAGCACGGGGGTGAGGGTAGGGGTGAACTAACATGCCGCTCCGACAGCATCCCTGCTCTGAAAGAGAGCCCCAAGAATCAGTGAGCAAGGGTGGGGCTGAGCCTGGGAAGAGACCAGGATCGGGAGGCAGGTGCATTTCTAGCAGAGGGAACAACAGTAGAAAATCATAAAGTATGTCTAGGAGCAACAGAAAGTTTGCTTGGAAATTAGTGTTCACGGAGAAAACAGTAGGAAGTCAGCTTGAATGGGTGGGTTAGGACCAGAGTCTGGAAGTCCCTGAAAACTGAGCACTGGAATTTGGACTTTATCCTTTTGGTAAGGGATCCTTAGTTGTTAAGTGCGGGGAAGGGGCGAGGGCCCTGGGACCAGCTCTGTGCTTTAGGAAACTAGTGGTAGGGTTTTGGGGTGGAGGAAGACAGATCAGACCTGCACAGCCTAGCTAGAGGCTGTGAAGAGGAGGTAAACAGCTTCATGGGGACGGAAGGGAGGGAGGCGGCATCAGAAAAGGCAGAACATCAAAGTCCAGACCTGGGCGCAGGCTGAGGGAGAGAAGGATCCAGAATGAGGTGGAGGTTTCAGGTGCTGGCGATTGGTATGGGACCTTGGTGCCTGGGTGGGAGCCAGTCTGCAGGGAATATTGTGTGCTGGGTTTGCACATGCTGAGTCAGACACTGACAGGAGCTGAGCCAACAATCCAGCCTGGCAGAACCACAGACACCTGTTAAGGGAAGAGCAATGAGTAGAACCTGGGTGACAGTCAACCCAGGAAGGCTTCTTGAGGGAGAGAAGGGTTGGGTCTGTTTTTTTCTACAACATGATGATGGATGTGAGGGTTACTCCTGACCCAGGGCTATTCATGAACCACTGATCTGAGTCCTCCGGTGTCCCTGACCCCACCCACCTGAGACCTGTCCCTGCCCTTGCTCTGCTTCTTTTTCCTCTTCCTCTCCCCTGGGACTCTAGGAATCTAATGCAGAATCCCTTAGGGAGGGTCTCCTCTGCCATCAGGAAATGCCAGAGCCCACTTTAGAGGGTTGTCTTTTCTGAGGGTTGGTCTGGGAACCGGTGTCCTGAGCTTACTGAGATAGAAATCATGGATTTTGAAAGAGTGATGGGAGGTGATATACCACCTGCGCACAGGACTGCAGGGTCACTTAAGAAACTTGGTCTGGTTCCCTCCCCACCTGGTCCTTTGTGCCAAACATGGTGGATTGTCCCTGGAGCTGAGCTGGAGACCTTGTTTCTCATCATTCAGGCTCTGGGGCAGAATTTGCCCCTGCTGCTCCGGGCCTGGCCTGCTGTCCCTCCCACACTTGCCATCAGCTTAGTTTGCCTTTCAGGACCTAGCTGGGCCCTCCACTCCTCGGGAGATGTCTGCACCCCATTCCCCTTTGCATTCTTTCCTGTGGAAGGGCATCTTCTGCCACACTGTGCTTGTTTCGTACTCTCCACCGAGACAGGATCTCAGCGTCCCCATAAACGCTCAGCAGGTGTTTGGGGAAGGAAAGCAGAATTGGGGCCTGTGGGGCTGGAATTGCTGACCTAGATCTGTGCTCCTTCCTGCAGGCCCCTGGCTGTGTCTAGAGGCATGAAGACCATCACCTGAGTTACTTGGGCCGCTCTTCTTGCAGGCCCAGGGGAGAAATACCTGTCTCACCTGAGAAGTGCTGGGCTCCACAGGCATTGAGTACGAAGCAGGGGCACCCAGCCTGAGCCCTCCCTGCCCTCTCCTGCCCCCTTCTGGGGGTTTCTTCACCAGCTCTGCCTGCTCTGTCCTCATTTCCTTGGCCTCAGGGATGGGCCTGTCAGGTCTGTTGGGACACACCCAGGGACTGAGCCCTTTCCTGTAAACATGACCAGGTTCCGCTCCCTCTAGGTTGCCCCATGTCCGCCAGGCTGCTTACAGCCTCTGCCTTTCCCCAGATGTGCTTACCCAAGTCCTGATACCTTTTGCTGCAAGGTCAGTTCAGCCTGGCTCCTGCTGTCCCCAAAGCACCCAAGGCTGTCCAGGGGCGCAGTTTCTGGGGAGGGGGCGACATTTCACAATCTTGCTGGTCAGCCTGTACATGATGTGGGAAGGAGGTCACCACTCAGGACTCCCTCACTGGACCTGGGGAAGGACCTGAAGTAATGCCCTGTGCCTCAGTTTCCCCATCTGTCAAATAGGGATAATTATACTTGTAATGTCCACATCACTAGGTTGCTGGGAATATCAAATGAGTCAGTGGATGCAAAATACTTTGAAAATATGATATGGTGCTTTGAGGCAGGTGCTGTTATGCTGGTCACATAGGATAGTACGTGGTGAATAATAGGTATTAACCAAGGGTGGATCCTTGGTTGAAAACTTGTCATGTCAGAAATGGCGTTGTTTTCCTAGGTGGAGCTTGATTCATCTTTTGTCAAGGAAGTCAGACTGCATTTGTCTCATGAATTTATACCCTGCCTTCTTCCAGAAATGATTTAAGATGGCTGATTGTGATAAAGAGAATTTCTGCCTTGGATAAGGGAAGGGCCATACTTAATTTTGTATTCATTTATCCCTCAATAAGTATTAATTGAACATGTAGTAGGTGCCAGGCCCTAGGGTTGTGAAAAGAAATGTGATTTCTTTTCTAAATGGTCTCCTGGTCCCAAAGAAAAGACAGACAATAAACAAGTGAATCATAACATAGCAGGGCAAATGCTGTGATGGGTAAGGATTTGGGTAGCGTGGAGGAGAGAATAATTAATTCTGCCTTGATGGGGTGAGGGCAGGTGGATCAGGGATGGACTTGGAGCAGATGATGCCTGAGCTGGATCAGGAATGGTGAGGAGGACATTACAGGGACAAAAGGCATTACAGGCAGGAATAGGAAGTGGATGCTGTCACATCACATCATGAGTCACTCAATCATTTGATACGCTGAATTACTATGTCTCTTTGTGGGGCTTAGTTTCCTCATCTGTACAATGGGCATTATAATAGTACATATGTCATTGGATTAGTATGAGAATTAAATGATCAATGCAAATAAAGCACTTCGAATAGTTCCTGGACATGGGAAAAGCTCAGTGAGTGTGAACTAGTATTTTGCCATGATTTGCTCTGATCAGTGATTGTGGCTGCTGTTATTGTGTGTGCTGGGCACTGTGCTGGGTCCCCAATGGCTCACATCCAGAGAGAGCTGGATTTATTTTGGAGGGTGAAAGACTCCCTGCTATGTTTATGCAATGGCTCAGGCCCTTGTGCAATGCAGAGGGACCCCAAGCAGCCTCCATCTCCCAGGGCACGGTGGATCCCCAGCTTCACAGAACAGGAGAGCGGTGGAGGAGTGTGGGCAGCAGGGTAGGAATGGATTTAGCCCTTGGCAACAACACATGTCCCCACAAAACATTTTCTTCATCCATTCATGTGTTGAGGGACACTTGGGTTGCTTCCACCTTTTGGCTCTTGTAAATAATGCTGCTATGAACATGAATGTACAGAGATCTGTTTGAATCCCTGCATTCAATTCTTTTGCATATATACCCAGGAGCAGAATGATGGATCATATGGTAATTATGTGTTTATTTATTTGAGGAACAAACTTGCAGTCTTCCATAACAGCTGCACTATTTTACATTCCCACTAACAGTGCATTAGGCTTCCAATTCTCTATGCCCTCACCAACACTTGTTGTTTTCTGGGTTTTAAAAGAAGTAGTAGTCATCCTTGTGGGTGTCAGGTGGTATCTCATTGTCGTTTTGCTTCATGTTTTCCTAAAGATTAGTAATTTTCATGTGCTTATTGACCATTTGTATATCTTCTTCGGAGAAGTGTCTATTCGAGTCTTTTCCCCATTTTTTGATTGGTTTGTTTGTTTTTTGTTGTTGAGTTGTAGGGATTCTTTTATATTCTGGATATTAATCCCTTATCAGATATTTGTTTTACAAATATTTTCTTTGTAACAACAGAAACACACCACAGTCTTCAAGGTTGGAAGACAGTTAATCTGAGTAGCATTTTGTTAGTGGTGGAGAGAGGATTTGTTCCTCCTGAAATCCTGGGGAATTGGCCACCTCCTTTTCTCCTCTTAGGCATGAAGCGCGTCTGGCTTCTCCAAAGAACTCTTCCCCTCCACTACCTCAGAGTTAGCTTCCTCTCTTCAGCCAGTGATCCTGGGGTCCCAGATACAATAATTAACCAAGAGATGGTGAAAGGCTCCCTGCTGTGTTTATGCAATGGCTCAGGCCCTTGTGCAGTGCCGAGGGACCCCAAGCAGCCTCCATCTCCCAGGGCATGGTCCATCCCCAGCTTCACAGAACAGGAAAGCTGTGGAGGAGTGTGGGCAGCAGGGTAGGAATGGATATAGCCCTTGGCGACAACACATTTCCCCACAAAGCACCCACCCAAAAGAACAACAACGATAGTTTTAGTTTTTAGTAATGAGAACAATAGTTCTCATTACTAAAAGCCATCAGCCAGGACAAGTGTTCTCAACCCTTTTGCGGTCTTTGGACCCTTTGAAACTCTGACAGAAGCCATGGAGGAATGTTCTCACTGAGTGCATGCACTCAAAATGATGCATTCAACTTCAGTTCAATTTCAGGGATGTATAGCCTGACCACCAATGCAGGGGATTAGCAATCGCAATAGTGGAGAGGGCATGGGAGTGGGAATCTGGCTGGATCAAGCAAGTGGATGCCAGCAGCCCAGAAAAAGAGCCCCCCTACCTGCTTTTTCCTTCTGGGCACTGTTGCCCAGCAAATGCCTTCCTCTTTCCGCTTCTCCTACCTCCCCACCCAAAATTTTCATTCTGCACAGTGATTGCCACATTCACCTGGTTGAGAAACCAGAGACTGTAGCAACTCTGGCAGGGAGAAGCTGTCTCTGATGGCCCGAAGCTGTGGGCAGCTGGCCAAGCCTAACCGCTATAAAAAGGAGCTGCCTCTCAGCCCTGCATGTCTCTTGTCAGCTGTCTTTCAGAAGACCTGGTAAGTGGGACTGTCTGGGTTGGCCCCACACTTTGGGCTTCTCTTGGGGAGGGTCAGGGAAGTGGAGCAGCCTTCCTGAGAGAGGAGAGAGAAAGCTCAGGGAGGTCTGGAGCAAAGATACTCCTGGAGGTGGGGAGTGAGGCAGGGATAAGGAAGGAGAGTATCCTCCAGCACCTTCCAGTGGGTAAGGGCACATTGTCTCCTAGGCTGGACTTTTCTTGAGCAGAGGGTGGGGTGGTAAGGAAAGTCTATGGGCCCCGTGTGTGTGCATATGTCTCTGTGTGAATGGACCCTTCCCCTTCCCACACCTGTATCCCTATCATCCCACCCTTCCCACCGGAGCCATAGCCATCTGCTGGTTTGGTTATTTGGAAAGTGCAGGCCAGGACAAGGCTATCGCTTGGGGCATGAATCCTCTGCGTACTGCCCCGGGCAGATGCAAATTCCCTGCCATGGGATTCCCCAGAAGGTTCTATTTTTCAGGTGGGGCAAGTCCGTGGGCATCATGTTGACCGAGCTGGAGAAAGCCTTGAACTCTATCATCGAAGTCTACCACAAGTACTCCCTGATAAAGGGGAATTTCCATGCCGTCTACAGGGATGACCTGAAGAAATTGCTAGAGACCGAGTGTCCTCAGTATATCAGGGTGAGGAGGGGCTGGGTGTGGCGGGGGCTCTCTGCCTGGTCCTGGAGCTGCCCTGGGCCAGCGGTCCTCCCTGCCACCCTTCATAGATGGCTATGCCTCGGCTCTCTCTGAGATCTTTAAACTCTGGCTTCTTCCTCCTCAATCTTGACAGAAAAAGGGTGCAGACGTCTGGTTCAAAGAGTTGGATATCAACACTGATGGTGCAGTTAACTTCCAGGAGTTTCTCATTCTGGTGATAAAGATGGGCGTGGCAGCCCACAAAAAAAGCCACGAAGAAAGCCACAAAGATTAGCTGAGTTACTGGGCCCAGAGGCTGGGCCCCTGGACGTGTACCTGCAGAATAATAAAGTTATCAATACCTCACGCCTCTCTCTTATGCTTTTGTGGAATGAGGTTCCTCGGTGTGGAGGGAGGGTTGGAAAACTCAAAGGAAGAAAAAGAAATCTATGTTATCCCACCCTACCTCTCACAAGCCTTTCCTGCTTTACCCCTCACCTGGCCTCTGCCCCACATTCCCTTCCAGCCCCTCCATCTTGAGCCATTGTATTTGAGGCTTAAGGATTCCAAAAAGTCCATGACACTATAGCTGATGATTTTACTAGTGGTTCTGAAATGGGTCGGGGATTTGGGAACAGGGTGGTAGTATAAGAACAACTGATACTGTTCTCTAAGCTAAATTTTAGCTTCCAGCTAAATGTCTTAGATGTGGCTCTTGGGAAATTAGGGTGATAGCTACATAGAAGTGTGTGTGTGTGTGTGTCTGTGTGTGTGTGTGAGAGAGAGAGACAGATAGAAAGAGAGCAAGAGAGGGAAGAGGGGAGAGGCTGATTGTGTGTGTGGTGTGATGTAGGTGGACAATGTTCAGAGTCCTCCATTAATAGGATAATCCCCACACCTGTCCACATACCTGTAGTTTGTCCTTGGGGATTTTGAAAATTTTTCCTCCCTCTCCACTCCCAAACTCCCAACTCAATTAGATGATAAAGGAATAGGCAAATAGGAAAATAAATTAGTAAAACTTAAGTCAAAGAGTAGGTTTTTCATATGCTGCCCTATGGGATTCTATGCTTTGGTGATCAGAAAATTATCTAAAAAATACTTCCCAAGGGCTGGTACAAGGGGAAGGCCAGAAGACAAATGGTTCTTCTCTGAGATGGGCATTAAAAAAAGAAGAAAATGAAGGGGAACCTTTTGACAAGAATGTCACCCCAAACTGGATTTTCATGCTGTGGTGTGGGGAATTTTCTGTTGTCCTCACTTAGGTGCTGAGGCAATGGTGTTAGTGATGGGTAAAAAGGTAGGAAGCTGTCACCAGAATCACTAAACCAGGGTTCTTAACTTGTCTGTCTATACGTCTCTGAAACTGGGTTGAAGTTGTGTGCATCATTTTGAGTGACACACTGAGAACATTCCTCCACGGCTTCCATCAGAGTCTCGAAAAGGCCCAACACCTCAAAAAGGTTAAGAACACTTGTCCTGCTTACTGGTGTTTAGTAACAAAAGGCAGAGTATTTCTCTCTGTCTCTCTCTCTTTTTTTTTTTTTTTTTGAGACACAGGGTCTTGCTCTGTCACCCGGACTAGAGTACAATGGCATGATCATGGCTCACTGTAGCCTCGAACACCTGGGCTCAAGTAATCCTCCCACCTCAGCCTCTTTAGTATCTGGGACTACAGGCATGAGCCACTGCCCTTGGCTAATTTTTAAATTATTTTTTTGTAGAGATGGAGACTTGCTATGTTGCCCAGGCTAGTCTCAAACTCCTGGACTCAAGCGATCCTCCTACCTTGGCCTCCCAAAGTGCTGAGATTACAGGTGTGATCCACACCACACCTGGCCAAAGGTTGGAGTATTTTTATTGCTATTGTTGTGTTGGGTGGGTGGGTGGGTGTATGCTTTGTGGGGATGTGTGTTGTTGCCAAGGGCTAAATCAGTTCCTACCCTGCTGCCCACAGTTCTCCACAGCTTTCCTGCTCTGTGAAGCTGAGGATACACCCCGGCCCGGAAGATGGAAGCTGCTTGGTGTCCCTCTGCACCGCACAAGGGCCCCAGCCATTGCCTAAGCACAGTATATAGTGGCTGAACAAAAGACCTTATTTCAATAGGAAATATTTTCCTGTTTATTCCTCCACTAGGGAACCAGAACAATTTTGATTGGGTCCAGAACCCAGCCCATTTTCTGCCCTCCTGCCTGGGGGAATTCAGTCTAAATTCAAATGGGCTGAAGAGGGGAGAAAAAGCTACCAACTCTTATGGTGGGGTATGGTGGGGTCTGTGCACGTGTGTGTGTATGTCAGGGCGGGAGTGCAACCTATCCCAGTGGTTTTGATTCCCCTTGGAAGTGCACTGTTGGACTTGCTGTCAATTGATTCTTTGCGGGGCGAGTTACTAAATACAGCAGGGAGCCTTCCACCCTCTCTGGGATAATTACTGTGCTTGGAACCCCAGGATCATGGGCTGAAGAGAGGAAGCTAACTCTGGGGTAGTGGAGGGGAGGGGTTCTTTGGAGAAGCTAGACATGTTTCATGCTCAAGAGGAGAAGAGGAGGTAACCAATTCTCTAGGATTTCAGGAGGAGCAAACCCTTTTCCTACCATTAGAAAAATGCCACTCAGATTAACTGGTTTCCAGTGCTGAAGATTACTCAGTTCAGGTCACTGGGCTTTTTCTTGTAGTAGGCCTTAATCATATAAAATGTAAATGAGCAGGGAAAGGTAATAGTTTAAGCCCTTATTCACCAATATTTTTAATTACCAGTCAATTTTATGTGTTATCAGCTAACATATTAGTGAAAATGGTTGGCAGCCAGCTGAAAGTTAAGATTGGCATCTAAGATGGGATGGGAAAATCTAGTCATCAGAATGTGGAGATGGGCTTCTGCTGGGGCAAGGAGGAAGGCCTAGGTATTAAATTACTTTCTTCTCAGTTTTGCTGAAGGATATCTATCCATCCCCCCAAGCCAGTGCTTCTGCTTAAGTCAGGAGTGTGGAATACACTCCGCATTGCAGAAACGGAGATTATGGAGCTCTGAGAGACACCACAGTGATCTTGCTATAATTTTCTCCAATATATAGTGCAAAGGTGAGCAGCTGACCCGAATGTGGCCCAGGCTAAAAAAGGTGGGAAAGGTTCCAGGGTTCACCAAGCCACATCTCAGGTCAACTCAACATTTAGAGGAACTCACAAGAGAAAAGATAGTAACAGGAGTACAAAAAAGGAGAGAGTACCCTGATTTTGCCTTTCAGCTATCCACATTGGTGGTGGTGGTGGTGGTGGTGGTGGTGGGGTGTGTGTGTGTGTCAGGGTGGTGAGGGGCAACCTATCCCAGCGCCTTTGATTCCCCTTGAAAGTGCACTATTGGACTTGCTGTCAATGGATTCTTTTGGGGAGAGTTACTATTCTCAGTTGTCTGCCATTACTTGAAAGTCCAATAAGTCTTCTTTTCCTGAGCCTACCAGAAGAGGAAGGTGGCCCACGGTGCCCTTTGGAGTTTCACCATAAGTGATGGGTACTTGTTGTGAAGAATTGGGTCAACAGTTGATTCTTGAGTGCACAGTTGGGCAGGGGAGGTGGCCCAGCTGTCACTGGCCATCTGGAGAAGAGAAGTGAGAGAGGCAGGCCTTGGAAGCTTCCCAGAGGATGCAGGCTTGGAGATGATGATTTACAAACAAGACCGTGCCCATTACCGAAACCACTGACTGGGCAGAATCAGACAGGACTTGTGGCCCAGAGCAAGGTGATTTTGTTTCCTGTTTCCCCAGCTGCAAAAGAAGAACAAGGGAGTGGGAAGTTTAGAAATAATTGGTTTAGCAGGAAATTGCATGCAACATTTGAGCCCATAAAGGAATGCTTGGCTCACCAATTGAAGCAGATCCGGCAACTATGATTTCTGGGTCCTATAAGGATGACCTGTTTGAAGTCTTGCTTCTCCTTCCAAGTTCTTCGCCCAAGTGTCCTGACTTCAGGTGTGTTCCTGGTGGTTGTGACAGAAGTCTTAAAGGGCATGGAGAGAATCTGGACTTGGGCAGTCGGTCTACAGTGGCTGAGCAAAACGCCTTATTCCAATGGAAAAGATTTTCCTGTTTATCCCTCCACTTGGGAACCAGAACAATTTTGATTGGGTCCAGAACCCAGCCCATTTTCTGCCCTCCTGCCTGGGGGAATTCAGTCTAAATTCAAATGGGCTGAAGAGGGGAGGGAAAGCTACCGACACTTACTGGGCTCCAGCTATGTGTCAGTGTGAAAGAAAAAAAAAATCATCTCAAACCTGGAAAAAGGCAAACTGATGATTGCTTATATTTTTGATCTCATGCTAGAGTCTGTCTGAAAAAAAGAAGGTCCTTGCTACTAGACCTCATCTGACACTTTTGAGAAAAGTGATCGGCAAAGCATGTTTGATAGCAATTCATAACAGATGATGTAGACAGTTTACCTCTGCTGGATAGGGCAATATGGCTTTATAGGCTGGTCAAGACATTAAACCCAAAACTGTTATGGTTTGTTTTTGTCACCCTATGAAAAGTCAAAAGACTTGTATTTAGTCTTGTGTCTAAATTAAGAATCTTAGACATTACTTTCTAACTGTCTTTCATTTCCTAATATCTTTCAAACCAGTTCAAAAAAGTCTTCCTTGCTGGTTCTCTCATTAATGAATTGAAACAAAAATTTTGACACAGGCCAATGATTTTGTTAATGATTTCACTTTTTAGCTCAAGACATTGTGGTAACTTATCTCATTTCTCATAACAATCCTATGAGAGAGGTAACTACTATTTCCATTTTGTACATGAGTAGACTCAGAAACTTGACAAAGCTTATGAATCTGGCAAGTGGCAGAGGTAGAATCAGATCTCTACTGTCTCCAAGAAAGAGACCCTAATTAAAACATGAAGGTGCTCTCTTGTAGCCATTTTCCACCCTGGGTGTGGATGGGACAGCCATTCCTCGCCTGCCTGCCTGGCCTCTTTCTCCTCATCCCCTATAGGGTCTCTGCTGTCCAGAGTGAGGAGTAGGGAGAGGAGGTACCAGATGAGCTTCTTTCTTGGGCCACTCTTCCTTGCCCAGGACTTTACCTGGCACACCTCAGGGCCTGAAGGACTGGTAGTTTTTTCCTGGTGTGAGCAATCCTCTAGGCAAAGATAATCTCCCTATGTATAGAGCAAGAGGATTGGCATTTTGATTGCCCTAAACTCTTAGGGGTTGCCCCAGTAACAATTCTGTCTTCTTCCCTGGGCGGAGGAGCTTTCCTTCCGGTCTTAGATTTGGAAATTCCTCTGTGATCTAAAACACTGCTGAATCAGCCACCCATGTACTCAGGGCATCTCCATGCTGGAATAGTCAATCTGTGGCCTGTTGCCAATTTGAATGGGGCCCCAACAGCCATCGGTGGTTCTGATTGGAGAGTGATGGCCTCAATGCAGGTTACCTAGAACATAGACATAAAATCAGACAGATTTTAAACATTGTCAATGGTATGGGAAAGCAGGCTCATCATACAATTTACCTTGCCACTTAACTCATGGCTAAATCTGACACAGGCTTTGTACACTTCAACTAGAGACTTTTATAATGACAGTTCCCTGACTGGAGTTACACGTGCTCCCCTGGCTAGTATATTCCTTTGTGGGATATTCTGCAGAATACCTGTCACCCTTAGACAGAGCATGCTGTTTTGGAATTTGGGGTCCTCAAGTGTTTGTGCAAAATGACACCGTAAGCTGGAAGGGCTTCTGACATTGCAAGGTTGCCTGACATACTCTGCCAGGAAGGCATTCTGATAGCTGATTCCATTTTGCTGTCTGTGTCCTCCTACCTGGCATAGGTGTACATGCCCTGGGAAAAATGGTACCCAACTTGTCATTGACTACATCAGTGATAACTAATGCTACCACCTGGACTATTTAGGACCAGTGAGACTCACTGAATGCATTAACTAAGCTGGTGATGAACACCTGAACAGCCTCTGATCATCTGCTGGAAGAGCAGAGTGGCCTTTGGTTGTTGCCAAGACCTCCTGCTGTACCTGAGTAAACACCTCAGGGATTGTACAGACACAGGGGAAGGGATCCACAGGCAGACCCAGCCCGTTGGTTTCAAACAGTGAGGCCATCTGAAGGATCCTTCTTTGGCCTTTTTGTAAAAAAAAAAATTATTTTAGATTCAGGATATACATGTGCAGGTTTGTTACATGAGTATATTGCATGATGCTGAGGCTTGGGCTGCTAATGATCTCATTGCCCAAATGGTGAACATAGTACCTGTTAGGTAGCTTTTCAACCCTGGTGCCCCTCCTGCCCTCCCTCCTTTTGGAATCCCCAGTGTCTACCACTCCCATCTTTTTGTCTGTGTGTACTCAGTGTTTAGCTCTCACTTATAAGTGAGAAATTCTGGTATTTGGTTTTCTGTTTCTACATTAATTCACTTAGCATAATGGCCTCCAGGTGCATCCATGTTGCTGCAAGGGACATGATCGTGTTCTTTTTTATGCTTCATAGTATTGACATATATGACATATATGTACTACATTTTCTTTATCCAACCTACCATTGATAGGTACCTGGGTAGATTCCATGTCTTTGCTAATGTGAATAGTGCTTTGATAAACATACTAGTGCAGGTGTCTTTTCCTTTGGATATATACTCAGTAATGGGATTGATGGGTTGAATGGCAATTCTGTTTTTAGTTCTTTGAGAAATCTCCAAACTGCTGAACTAATTTGCATTTCTACCAACAGTATATAATCATTCCTTTTTCTCTCCAACCTTGCCAACAACTGTTATTTTTTTGACTTTTAAATAATAGTTATCCTGACGGATGTGAGATGATATTTCTTGTGGTTTTGATTCACATCTCTCTGATGATTAGTTTTTGCATGTTTGTTGGCTACTTGTGTTTCTTTTTGAGAAATGTCTGTTCATGTTCTATGCCCACTTTTTAATGGGGTTATTTGTTTTCTTCTTGTTAAGTTGTTTGAGTTCCTTATAGATTCTGGGTATCAGCCCTTTGTCAGATGCATAGTTTGTGAATATTGCCTCCCATTCTGTAGATTGTCTGTTTACTCTGTTATTAGTTTCTTTCACTGTGTGGAAGCTTTTTAGTTTAATTAGGTCCCATATCAGTTTTCATTTTTGTTGCATTGCTTTTGAGGACTTAATCATAAATTCTTTGCCTAGAACATGTCTAGAAGAGTATTTCCTAGGTGTTCTTCCAGGATTTTAATAGTTTAAGGTCTTAACATTTAAGTCTTTAATCCATCTTGAGTTAATTTTTGTATATGGTGAGAGGTAAGGGTCCAGTTTCATTCTTCTGCATATGGTTAGCTAGTTTCCCCAGCACCGTTTATTGAATAAGATTTCCTTTCCCCATTGTTTATTTTTGCCAGCCTTGTTCAAGGTCAGTTGGTTGTAGGTATGTGGTTTTATTTCAGTGGTCTCCATTCTGTTCCATTGGTCTATGTGTCTATTTTTGTACCAATACCATGCTGTTTTGGTTACTGTAGCCTTGTAGTGTAGTTTGAAATTGGGTAATGTGGTACCTCTGGTTATATTCTTTTTTGCTTAAGATTGCTTTGGCTATTTGTGCTCTTTTTGCTTCTATATGAATTTTAGACTAGTTTTGTAAAGTTGTGTGAAAAATGACCTTGGTAATTTGATAGGAATAGCATTGAATCTATAGATTGCTTTGGGCAATGTGGACTTATTAACTATATCAGTTCTTCCAATCCATGAGCATGGCATGCTTTTTCATTTGTTTGTGTCATCTATGATTTCTTGTAGCAGTGTTTTGTAGTTCTTTTTGTAGAGGTCTTTCACTTTGCTGGTTAGATATTTTCTTAGGTATTTTATTTTTTTTGTGTGGCTGTTGTAAATGGAATTGCATCTTTGATTTGGTTCTCAGCTTGAATATTATTGGTGTATAGAAATGCTACTGATTTTTCTATGTTGATTTTGTTTTCTGAGATTTGCTGAAGTTGTTTATCAGGTCTAGGAGTCTTTTGGCAGAATCTTTAGAGTTTTCTGGACATAGAATCATATTGTCAGTGAAAAGAGGTAATTCGCTCTTTTTCAATTTGGGTTCCTTTTATCTCTTTCTCATGTCTAATTGCTCTGGCTAGGACTTTCAGTACTATGTTGAATAGGAATAGTGAGAGTAGACATCCTTGTCTTGTTCCAGTTCTTAGGCAGAATGCACCTAACTTATGCTTATTCAGTATGATGTCAACTGTGGGTTTGTCATAGATGGCTCTTATTATTTTGAGGTTTGTTTCTTTGATGTCTATTTTATTGAGAGCTTTTATCATGAAGAAATGTTGAATTTTTATTGAATGCTTTTCTGCATTGATTGAGATGATCATATAGTTTTTGTTTTTAATTCTGTTTATGTGGTGAATCACATGTATTTATTTGCATATGTTGAACCATCCCTGCATTCCGGGAATAAAGCCCACTTATTTGGGAAACCAACTTTTTGATATGCTGCTGTATTTGGTTTTCTAGTATTTTGTTGAAGAGTTTTACGTCTATGCTCATCAGGGATATTGGTCTGTAGTTTTCTTTTTTTGTTGTGCCTTTGCCAAATTTTGGTGTCATGAGGATATTGGTTTCATAGAATGAGTTAGGGAAGAGTCCCTCCTTGATTTTTTGCAATAGTTTCTTTAGGATTGATACCAGGTCTTCTTTGTAGATCTAGTAGAATTTGACCATGAATCCATCTGATACAGGGTTTTTTTTTGTTGTTGTTGTTATTGTTGGTAGGTGTTTTATTACTGATTTATTTTCATTACTTGTTATTGGTCTGTTCAGAAATTCTATTTCTTCTTGACTCAGTCTTGGGAGGTTGTGTGTTTCCAGGAATGTATTGATTTCCTCTAGATTTTCTACTTTGTACTCACAGAGAGGTTCATATCTCTGAGGATCTCTTGTATTTCTGTGGAATCGGTTGTAATGTCACCTTTGTCATTTCTGATTGTGTTTATTTCGATCTTCTCTCGTTTTCTTTGTTAATCTAGCTAATGGTCTATCAATCTTGTTTATCCTTTCAAAAAAGCAAGTTTTCCTTTCACTGATCCTTTGTATGGCTTTTTGGGTCTCAATTCACTTAGTTCTGCTCTTATTTTAGTTACTTGTTTTCTTCTGCTAGCTTTGAGCTTAGTTGTTCTTGTTTTTCTAATTACTTTAGGTGGAGGTTGGGTTGTTAATTTGAGATCTTTCTATTAATATCTTCTTTATATATATATATTTTATTATACTTTAAGTTCTAGGGTACATGTGCACAACGTGCAGGTTTGTTACATATGTATGCATGTGCCATGTTGGTGTGCTGCACCCATTAACTCGTCATTTACATTAGGTATATCTCCTAATGCTATCTCTCCCCCCTCATCCCACCCTGCTTGATATAGGCATTTAGCGCTATAAAATTCCCTCTTGGGAGGATAGAGGAGCGAAGCTGGCGGGCACACCTGTGAGCGGGCCGGAAGCCGGAGCAGCCGAGGAGTCTGCAGCAGCCGCGCGGCGGACTCTGGGCGAGGAGGTCAACGCTCCTGGAAAATTGGGCTCGTCCTCGCGCCTCTGCGCCAGGAGCGATGACGATGGTCGCGCCCTGGTCGCGTCCTGGATGCGGTTCTACTCCAACAGCTGCTGCCTGTGCCTCCATGTCCACACCAGCACGATCCTGCTAGGTGTCTGGTACCTGATCATCAACGCCGCGGTACTCTTGATTTTGTTGAGTGCCCTGGCTGATCCGGATCAGTATCACTTTTCAAGTTCTGAACTGGGAGGTGATTTTGAGTTCATGGATGACGCCAATACGTGCATTGCCATTGCGATTTCTCTTCTCATGATACTGATATGTGCTACGGCTAATTACGAAGCACACAGGCAACACGCATTCTGGATCATCCCATTCTTCTGTTACTAGATTTTTTTTTTTTTTTTTTCCGAGACGGAGTCTCGCTCTGTCGCCCGGGCTGGAGTGCAGTGGCACGATCTCGGTTCATTGCAAGCTCCACCTCCCGGGTTCACGCCATTCTCCTGCCTCAGCCTCTCCGAGTAACTGGGACTACAGGCGCCAGCCACCACGCCCGGCTAATTTTTTGTATTTTTAGTAGAGACAGGGTTTCACCGTGGTCTCCATCTCCTGACCTCGTGATCCACCCTCCTCGGCCTCCCAAAGTGCTGGGATTACAAGCGAGAGCCACCGCACCTGGCCCTGTTACCAGATCTTTGATTTTGCTCTGAACACCTTGGTTGCAATCACTGTGCTTGTTTATCCAAACTCCATTCAGGAATACATAGGACAACTGCCTCCTAATTTTCCCTACAGAGATGATGTCATGTCAGTGAATCCTACCTGTTTGGTCCTTATTATTCTTCTGTTTATTAGCATTATCTTAACTTTTAAGGGTTACTTGATTAGCTGTGTTTGGAACTGCTACAGATAGATGAACGGCAGGAACTCCTCTGATGTCCTAGTTTATGTTACCAGCAATGACACTAAGGTGCTCCTACCCCGGTATGATGATACCACTGTGAATGGTGCTGCCAAGGAGCCGCCGCCACCCTAGGTGTCTGCCTAAGCCTTTGAGTGGGCGGAGCTGGGGGCAGCAGCTTGACTTTTCAGATATCTGAGCAATAGTTATGTTATTTCACTTTTCAGGTGAGCTCTCTGCTCTTGTTTGTTGCCGAAGTGCTACTTTTAAAAATTTAGATGTTAGGTTGAAACCTGTAGTTTTCCTCAACATATGCTTTGTTAGAACACTGTGATAGATTGGCTGTAGAATACTTTCTGTAGGATTGGGGGTATAACAGGCTTCACTAACCCTCCCTAGGAATGGAAACTTCCCCCAAATCTAGATGGACCTAGAGTCAGAGAAGTCTGCTTTCATACCTGTGGGACCCCAAAGTTGGGCAGTTAGTCACCCATTTCTCTCTGTTCCCTCTCTTTTGAAAGTGTAAAATAAAACCAAAAATAGACAACTTTTCTTAAACCTTTCCAATGTAGAGAACAAAATCTTACGAAAACAGGAATGCCAATTCTGTAATCATTGTTCTAATTAGGTAAATAGAAGTCCTTATGTATGTGTTTCAAGAATTTCCCCCATAACATCCTTTATGACAAGTTCAATGGCAGTTTGTGTTTGGTGGTAAAGGATTTTCTCCATGGCCTGACTTAAAACCATTGGAAAGCACCAGGCAGTGGGAGCAGTAATCACCTGATGTCTGTTCTCCTGCATCCCGTGTCCAGGGTCATGGGGCGGCGTGCCTCATCTATGTTAGAGGGTAAAACTGATGTGTTTAGTGCTGCGTGGGATCTGGTGCTCCTCTTCAGGATTCACATCCCCACCCGGGGCCTGCTTTTACTGAGTGTTCTGCCCTAGCCTGGTTCAAGGAAGTCATGCAACTGACTTTATCAAGTGGAATTGGGATATATTTGTTATATATTTGCCTAAAAACATGGAAAGGATTTTCCTCCTTCTTCCCCTGCAAGTTACATTCTACAGCTTTGAACTTCCAAGTATGCCTAGTCACCTTTTAAAATGTAAAAGTTTTCAGAAAAATGAGGATTGCTTTCCTTTTATGCACTTATTATCTTGACTACCTAAGTTGCAAGGTATTTTTATATATTCATATGTTCAAAAGCCAGCAACTCTCCTGTTGGTCCATTATTGAATGTGCTGTGAATGAAGTCTTTTGCAATTAAAATGAGATTCTCCCACATCCAAGATGAAAAAAAAAATTCCCTCTTAACACTACTTTTGCTACATTCCAGATGTTTTGATATGTTGTGTTGTGTCTCTATTTTTGTATGTTTCAAAGAATTTTTTGATTTCTGCCTTAATTTTGTTGTTTAACCAAAAGTCAGGAACAAGTTGTTTAGTTTCCATTTATTTGTGTGGTTTTGAGAGTTCCTCTTGGTATTGATTTCTATTTTTATTCCACTGTGGTCCAAGATTCTTGGTATGATTTTGATTTTTTCGAATTTCTTGAGATTTGCCTTATGACTGAGCATGTGGTTGATCTTAGAGTATGTTCCATGTGCAGATGAAAATAATATATATTCTGTGGTTGTTGGGTGCATTGTTCTATAGATGTCTATTAAGTCTAATTGGTCAAGTGTCAAATTTAAGTCCATAATTTCTTTGTTAGTTTTCTGCCTTGATGATTTGTCTACTGATGTCAGTGGGGTGTTGTCCCCTGCTATTATTGTGTGGCTGCCAAAATCTTTTCTTAGATCCAGAAGTACTTATTTTATAAATCTGGGTGCTCCAATGTTGGGTGTGTATTTATTTAGGATGGTTAAATTTTCTTGTTAAATCGAACCCTTTGTCACTATGTAATGCCCTTCTTTATCCTTTTTTACTGTTGTTGGCTTACAGTCTATCGGATCTGATTCAAGAATAGCAACCTCTACTCTTTTTTGTTTTCTGTTTGCATGATAGATCTTTCTCCATCCCTTTACTTTGAACCTACAGGTGTCATTACACATGAGACAGGTGCTTGAAGACAGCAGAAGGATGGGTCTTGTTTTTAAATCGAATTTGCCACTGTATGTGTTTTAAGTGCAGTGTTTAGGCCATTCACTTTGGAGGTTAATATTTGTATGTGAGGCTGTGTTCCTGCTTTTTTGATTTCTTTTCTTTTTTTTTTTTGAGAGGGAGTCTCACTCTGTCACCCAGGCTGGAGTGCAGTGGCGTGATCTTGGTTCACTGCAAGCTCCGCCTTGTGGGTTCACGCCATTCTCCTGCCTCAGCCTCCTGAGTATCTGGGACTACAGGTGCCTGCCACCATGCCTGGCTAATTTTTTGTATTTTTAGTAGAGATGGGGTTTCACCGTCTTAGCCAGGATGGTCTCGATCTCCTGACCTCGTGATCTGCATTTAGCAACCTCTTGCCTGGATGGCTGGGATCCTGGGCTAGTCCCTTCTCCAGGTAGATGTGGAAAAAAAAAAAAATCTCAGGATCCCAAACTTACTAAGCCAGAGGGAAAAGTCAAGCTGGGAAATGGGTCATGCAAACCTGTCCCCACCCAGGTTGGTTTCTAAATAAGATAGCTACAAAGATAAAAAGCCATACACCAATCTCACAACTTGCCCACAAGGAAATTCCTTGTGAGCCTCAAGATCTTTACCCTAAAACAGTTCTATTGAATTTCACCCTGGCAGTGTAATTGACAGCTTATCTTCACAGGTGTGGGACAAAGGGCAGAACATAAAGTCATCCCTCTGCTCACCCAAGACAAATCCATATCTGATTGCTTCCTCTGCCCTATTTTTGTTATCTTATGTAAAAATGCAGATTCACTGAGCCAGATGAAGGCATAAGTGACTATTTCCTCTACTCCCCTCCCACATGAAAATTGTGTATTCAGTGAAAGATTGATCAAAGACTCAAAAGGATGCAATCACTTGTCTCTTATCTACTGACACATTTAAAAAATATCTCTTCCTCTTCCCCCAGTATCCACTGTTTCTCCTTCAAATATTGAAGCCCTCAAAATCATCTTTGGAGAAAGGCGTAGACCTACCTCTGGGCACGCATCCTTAACTTTGGCCAAATAAACCTCCTAAAATGATTGAGACTCGCCTTGGTCACTTTCAATGATTTACACAAGCCTGATCATCCTGCTGTGGTGGTGTCCTCCTGGGCCTAGTGAAACAAATACTGTCAATGGCTTAACAATGTTGCACTGAGATTGTGTCAGTCAAGGTGACACATGGATCTGAGAGACAGACTTTTGCCTCCAGATCCAGAGAGGTCGGTGGGCACATGAAATGAACTAGCTTTGCTAGGGGGGATATCTGTGTTGTGGGGTAGATGGCAGCACAGGTTCTGGCATGGCCTTGATTGCTCAGCAATCTTATTGACCTCTAGGCATAAACCAAGGGCAGAGTGCTTTTGGATGTCCCTCAGCTTTGGTGCGACATGGGGAATGTACAGATGAGACTTAATCCATTTTGGGCAGGTTTCTGAATCTTGAAGGACCACCTCTCCATGAATCCTGGGCATCTGTTGTTCCTTGCTGCCTCTCTGTGAGTAATAAAGTTGCTTTACTAAAACTCCTGTGAATGTTCTGTCTTACTGAACTCATGAACATGGTAAAGTAACCTAGGCATGGTGAACTTGCTTCACACACAATGATTACCCTACTCCAGCTTTCTAGGTCTTTGTAACAGCCAAGTTAGAAAGTTGGGAAAGCAAAGGGGAGGCATAGCAGTATGCTCTCTCCTTTTTTGAAAACCTTGGAATCTATTTTGAAAACTGATCCTCTGCTCCAGTGATGAACTTTCCATCCCAGAACGACTTAGGAGGAGGTCTCCCTTCCTATCTCCTTAGCTGCAAAAAGATCTTTAAGTTGATATTCCATTTGCCAAAACTGAGGAGCTGGTAACGTCATCTGTTAAAACAAGACACTCAGGCTGTAAAGTTTGTTCTCCTAGTCTTTTATTAGGGAACAGTGGAGTAGAGCTAAACCTGAAACCTGGGCTCTGGGTCAGGGCTAAAAAATGTTCAGGGCACCCCTGTGTGGGTGGGTGGAGTGGGGGTGATTTTGTTTCAGGCTGAGCAAGAGGGCAAAATTCGGGCTGGGTACAATCTGGGCTGCTCTTGTGGCAGCCTAAGCCACAGGTTTGAAGCTTCTATTGAGCAACAGAGTACTTTACATAAATTGCCTCAAGATGAATCAGAGATTTCTTCACCCAAGGGCTAAGATGAAGCCTGAACTGATTATAAAACCTTCCTTGGCTCAGTGCCCTTCACCACTGCTGGCTTTTTGCTGTAGCTCCACATTCCTGTGCATTGAGGGGTAAGTGCATTTTCCTTGGATGGGTTCTTAGGTGGTCCACAGGGTAGTGACTGCAGGTGACCACTTTGAAATCATAAGGTGTTGGAAACCGCAACCCTCCACTTGCCTGAGCACCTCTGGGGTGATATTGCATTTTGGACCCAAGTAGATAGATCAGCTCTTGTTGTGCTATGTAGACTCAGCCCCATGATTTATGAATGGCTAAGCAGGTCGGGCGCTGTGGCTCACGCCTGTAATCCCAGCACTTTGGGAGGCCGAGGCGGGTGGATCACGAGGTCAGGAGATGGAGACCATCCTGGCTAACATGGTGAAACCCCGTCTCTACTAAAAAAATACAAAAAATTAGCCGGGCGTGGTGGCTGGTGCCTGTAGTCCCAGCTACTCGGGAGGCTGGGGCAGGAGAATGGCGTGAACCCGGGAGGCAGAACTTGCAGTGAGCTGAGATCGCACTACTGCACTCCAGCCTGGGCGGCAGAGTGAGACTCCGTCTCAAAAAACAAACAAACAAACAAACAAACAAACAAAAAAACCCCAAAACAACAACAAAAAAAAAAGAATGGCTAAGCAGGGGTGGGTTATGGACAATTTGTAGGGGATATGTGGCCATAGTGCCATCACCTGAGGAAAGCAAACAGCCTGGCCAATCACAGAACCCTTCCCAAGGGACCTTGAGTAAGCAATACCCTCCAAGTTATGCACCCCGGTGGATGAGGTGGTATGGAACATGGGCAACTGAGGCTGATTTTTTTAGACGTTAGACAGTATTATATGTTTTCTCCTCCTCATCCTATCCACACGTGAGAAGTTCACCATGGATCAAACAGAGCAGAGAGACCACAAAATAGATATGGAGGATGTTATGTTTTCTTTAGGCCCTTGATTCAGAAAGAGAGGGGAGAGTGGAGGTTGAGGGGTGGGGAAGAAACTGCCTCTATACCTCCCTTGTTTCCTTGAAGGTTAACATTGGGCTGGGAAGATGACACAACTTGAAGAGTATCTGGAGGGAATTGTCAATATCTTCCACCAATACTCAGTTCGGAAGGGGCATTTTGACACCCTCTCTAAGGGTGAGCTGAAGCAGCTGCTTACAAAAGAGCTTGCAAACACCATCAAGGTAGGTGATGCCCCTCTCACTGCAAACTTGCCCATGACCCTGCACTGAGGGGAGTGGCAAGGCCTGGCGGAGGATGGTGGGACAAGGACTGGGGTAGGGTTGGCCCCAGTTTGAGCTCCCAAAGGATGCTCTCCCCGCTGCTGTGGGAGAGGGCCTTTGCTTCCCTCTCTCAATAACTCACTTAAGGCTCTACTCAGTTCCTCTCTCTGAGTCTGTTTCCTCATATGTAAAATGGAGAGAGGCAGGGCACGGGAGGGGTTGAATGAGTGAGCAGAAGAATACCTTCCAGGTCAAGCCTTGTTAATTCCAGGGTGGTTCATGACCATTGTGTTCTCTGTTTTGTTACATTGGATTCTCCAACACAGTGGTGGCTAATGAGTTAATGTGCCTGGGCCTTCATAACCTGAGCTCTGAGGGATAAGAGGCCTAAGAAAGGATCTTGTGTGGAGGTTCTGAACTCAAGGTCTCTGTTGTCCTTTTTTCCTAGAATATCAAAGATAAAGCTGTCATTGACGAAATATTCCAAGGCCTGGATGCTAATCAAGATGAACAGGTCGACTTTCAAGAATTCATATCCCTGGTAGCCATTGCGCTGAAGGCTGCCCATTACCACACCCACAAAGAGTAGGTAGCTCTCTGAAGGCTTTTTACCCAGCAATGTCCTCAACGAGGGTCTTTTCTTTCCCTCACCAAAACCCAGCCTTGCCCATGGGGAGTAAGAGTTAATAAACACACTCATGAAAAGTTCTGAATAGTGTCTGTGAACGTTTTTCTTTCCATGCCTGCGGTTCCCAAACTTGATCACACCTTACCCCTGCTCTTCTGGCAGTCTAATTTAGATCCCTTAGAACTCCTGCCCCATTTGTTCATTTGATCACCAATTATTTATTTATTGAATTATTTGTTGAATGTCCACCATTCATTCATTCATTCATTCACTCACTCAACAAATATTCACTGAGCATCAGAGACCAAAGACACAAAGTCCTTGTCCTGTTAGAGCTTGCATATTATTGGGGAGAGGATAGAAAATAAATAAATAGACAAGCAAATAAAAATATATTGTATGGCTGGCCATCATGGCATGTGCCTGTAGTTCCAGTACTCAGGAGGCTGGGGCGACAGGATTGCTTGAGTCCAAGAGTTTGAGGCTGTAGTGTGCTATGATTACACTTGTGAATAGCTATTGCATTCCAGCCTGGGCAACATAGAAAGATCCTGTCTTTAAACACATATATATATACACACATATATATATGTCTTTAAACATATATATATGTATATGTATGATATATATGTATATATATGATATAATATGATATGATATGACATGATGTGATCATATTGATACAACAGTAGTTAATGATAAGTTATATGAAGAAAACTAAAGTAGAGAAGTAGAGTTGGGGTGGAAAGGGAAGGAAGGTGATGTTGGTTTCGATGGGGTGGTCAGGATATACATTTGAGCAGAAATCTGAAAGAAATGAAGAAGAGTGACTTGCAGCTATCTAGGGGCCAAGAGTTCCTGGCAGTCAGTAGCCAAGGCTCTTGGTGGGCACATACCTGACCTGCTCAAAGAGTAGCACAGAAGCCAGTATACCTGGAGTACAGTGACTGAAATGGGGAGTGGTGGGGAATATGAGCCTGTAGGTATCAGGAAGCAGATAACAGCAGCTCATAGACCATGGGGAGGACTTTGGACTTTATTCTAAATGTGCTAAGGAGACACTGGGGGGTTTTGACCAGGGGAGCGAAATGATTCTATTTATGCTTTGAAGGATTACTTTGGCTGCTTTCGTGGAGAACAGATTGTAGAGCACAGGCAAGCATGGAAGCTAAGAGATCAGCTAAGAAGAGATTCCCCAGGGCAATCCTGTCTAAGAGAAATATAATATGTGTAACTTAAACTTTACTAGAAATCATATTTAAAAAAGTAAAAATAAAGGGGAATAAATTTTAATAACATTTTGTTAACCTAATAGATCTAAAATATTATCACTTCAGCTATATAAAATTATTGTTGAGATAGTTTACTTTCTTTTCTTTCATTTTAAGACTTTGAAATCAAAGATTCACATATGAGCATGTTTCAAGTTCTCAGTAGTCATGTATAGATCATGGCAACCATACTGGACCCCGAAGCCCTAGATCGTTTCAGAGATGGAATGAGGCTGGACTAGGGTGGTGGTAATGGTGGTGACAAGGGGTGTTCAGATTATCAATACATTTTGAAGGTGTAAATTGAAAAATCAAGGATTACTCCAAAGGTTTTCCCCTAAGACACTGGGCTGGATGCTAGGGATACAGAGATGAAAGAAGAAGTCCTTGGCTTAAATGTTCATCTCTGGTTGCGGAAGGCCTGAATCGGGAGGAATCCCTATGCCATGTCATATATGTTTTGGCAGAAGTAAGTATACGATGTTGTGGGAGAATAGAGAGTGACCCAGCTTTGGGGGTGCACTGGGGCCAGTTAGGCTACCTGAAAGAGTGGACACATGGTCATAAAATTTGGGGCAGAACTTTGAAAGGGGGGAAATGATATAGAATTTGCATGTCTGTGGGCATGGGATAGTAAGAAACACTCTCTTTAGTTTTCTTAAAGAAGGAAAGGGATGGAAAGGAGTTGGGAAGAACGAGGAGCAAGGGACCAGGGAGAAGAGTATTATGCCCTGTCTAACATAGGGTCAGGGGAGACTTCCCTGACTAGGATCTCCACATTAGTCCAGGCCAGGTTCTTTGTTTAACACTACCATAGGACCATGCTGCTCTCCTTTGGTGCTCTTGTCTTCTTTTGTGATTCTGGATCCATGGCCATGATTATTTGTTTAATATTCATCTTCTCTGATGGACTAGGTTGTTAAAGAGCAGGTGCTGAATCACTGTGAATCACTAGCACAAGCGCAGTGCCTGGAAAGAGGTGGTTGTTTGCTATGGATTGAATATTTGTGTTCCTGTTGAGATTCATGTTGAAACTTAATCCCCAATGTGAGTATTAAGAGGTTGGGGTTTAGGAGGTGATTAGGCCATGATGCCTCCACCCTTTTGAATGGGTTGGTACATTATGAAAGGGCTTGAGGAGGCAACTTTTCCCCTTTTAAACCTTCCACCATGTGAGGACACAGTGCTCCTTCCCTCTGGAGGAAGCAGCAACAAGGCGCCATTTTGAAAGCAGAGAGCAGCCCTCACCAGGCACCTGAACCTGCCAGCACCTTGATCTTGGACTTCTCAGCCTCCAGAACTGTGGGAAATAAATTTGTGTTGTTTATAAATTATCCATTCTATATTTTGTCATAGTGGCATGAGGACACTAGGACAATGTTTGGTAAACATTTCTTAAATGAATAAATGTGTGGAAATCGATAAGTCTGTTGGCTTGACTCTCTATAACTGGCCCCAGGGAAAATGCATGAAGAAGCATGGCCTCAGGGACAGCTGTTGGGCCCTGGTGAGAAGTGCAATTCAATCTGATCAGCGGAAGTCACTGGAAACCTCCCTGTCCTCCAACCCCTGACTCCTCCAACCAACCACTAAAGTTAGGTCTGGCACTGATGGGGAGCATGAAATCAGAAGTCAGCCGCAGTCCCTGTTTAGTGGGAACATCAAGATACACACAGAAGAGACAGCCGGGGCAGAGCCTTGGGCTCTGGTAGACCCTCCCATGGCTGCTCCCTCTGTAGCAGGATATTTAAAAAAAATAAGAGAGACCGATGGGGTTGAGGAGGATATTTATTAATTATTTAGGTGCACCGGTCCAGTTGGATTAACATTCAAAGGACTGAGCCCTGAACTATGAAATCAGCGGAAGTCACTGGAAAGTCATTTCCACCTTCAAAATGTATTGAAAATCTGACCACCCCTTGTCACCACCATTATCACCACCCTAGTCCAGCCCCATTCCATTTCTGAAATGATCTAGGGCTTCAGGGTCCAATATGGTTGCCACGATCTATACATGACTACTGAGGATTTGAAACATGGTCATATGTGTGAGATGTACTAGAACTGTAATACACTGGATTTCAATTAATTGAGACATGCGTTACATCATTTCTTACTTTTCAAGGAAAAACACGTTTTATGACTTGAGTTTATTTGTCTAGTGACCTTCCAGCTGCATAGCTAGAGAAACAGGTCTTCATAATGCCTGGGAAAGGAGGAAAGATAAGGCTCACTAGCTACAGAAAAACAGGCAGTTAATTTTTAAAGGACTCCAGCTCTTTCTCTTTCTCAGGGGGAATTGGGTTTTCTTACATACAACTGAGTTTCTGCTTACACATTCTTTAATTTCTTTTAATTCCTGTTCCACCTCTGGATCTTCTTCAGCAGCAGGGGCAGGCCAGGTGGCAAAATTAAAGAATTTTAGAAAGGTTAGATACCCTGCTGGAGGTCAGGCAAGACAGATGTGAGGAAAAGTGGGAAGGGGGGCTTTTTACTGCAGGAGAGTGGGTTTGACTTTCGGCTTATTTACTGTGAAGCCATGTGGAGACAGTGTATGGGAAGCTGGGATTCAGGACAAGTGACAAATGAAGAGTCCTGGGCACAAGGTCTTGGGGTGAAGCTTTGCTGACCACCCCCATCAAAGGAAACAACTGCAGTTGTGTGGAAAGTGTGCGAGAAAGTAGAAGCCTGTAGATGGGGTTGAGGGGAGAGCCTGAAGATGGGGGTGAAGTGGGATTGGCAGAAGAGGAAGGAATGTGTGACCCAGGGAAGGGAGTCCTGGAATGGCCCAAGCCTGGAAGGCTTCTATCACCAAATGTGAATGAGAATGTGAGAGCATTTGGGGAAAGCCTTCCCTCACTGCATGACCTTGGCCAAATCACTTTGCCTCTCTGGGTCTTTGTTTTCTTTATTTTTGAAGAATTCAAAGCAATTTTAAACATCTATTTTGGAAAGTTTTAGACTAGGTGAATACTCAGGTGTCACCCAGTGTTAGTGCTCTGAGAGACTTCAGTTGGATAGAGGGGAACTTGGTGCAGGGTCTAGAAGGAGAACATCACTTAATGAGAGGGTAGGAAGGCGGATGTCCCTTGGTGCTAAAGAGTAGCAGTCGAGAGTGTGAGGCTAGAAGTTATGCTTCTGTATTCAAATCCTAGCATTGCCACTTACTAACTGTGAGACCTCGAACAAGTTACTTAGAATCTTTAAACCTCAATTTCCCCATCAGTAGCATGGGGATAACCACAGCACCCCTCTCCCAGAGTTGGTGAGAGGATTAGGTCATCTCCTTTTTTTCCTTTTTTCATTTTTTTTTATTTTTTGAGATGGAGTCTTGCTCTGTCGCCCAGGCTGGAGTGCAGTGGCGCGATCTCGGCTCACTGCAAGCTCCGCCTCCCGGATTCACGCCATTCTCCTGCCTCAGCCTCCCGAGTAGATGGGTTTACAGGTGCCCGCCACCACACCAGGCTAATTTTTTTGTATTTTTAGTAGAGACGGGGTTTCACTGCGTTAGCCAGGATGGTCTCGATCTCCTGACCTCGTGATCTGCCTGCCTCGGCCTCCCAAAGTGCTGGGATTACAAGCGTGAGCCATGCGACCGGCCAAGATTAGGTCATCTCATAGCACATGGAAAGCACTTGGCACAGTATCTGATGCAGAGTAAGCACTCAACAAACATTAGCAATAACAGTAAGATAATAATTTAGACAGGAGGTAGCGATTGTAGCTGACCCACCCTCTGCCACAGCACAATAGGTATAGATTATTTTAAACCAAAGCAGATTGAGGTTATATTTAGGGGTGGCTTGGATAGTTAAAGTTGACCAGTGTAAGATAAGGAACCAAGGGAAGTTATGCAATATCTTCCTCTAAAGGCCTTTGAACTAGACCAAGCTGTTCTGCAAACTAGGCCACTCCCTTGATGCACTCGCCTTGATTTGGGACCACTTCTGATATATATAGCAGTATTAGAATCTGTTAAAAAAAAAAACCAAAAAAACCAACAACTAACCGATGAGAACAAAAGCCCAGCACATTTGCTATTGTGAAAACATTCACCAGCTGTAATTTTGTTTCAAAATAGCCCACTGAACCACAAATTGAACTTAAATCATGGCTAGAGAAATTTTAAGAGCTGCTAACCTTGGTCAAAATCCATCAGTCAGCGGCACCTAAGGACAATGACAAGGGCCCTTGACTTGGAATCAAATGAGCTTGGTTAGACTCCCAGCTCAACTGCTTGGCTCTGTGAGTCTGGGCGAATGGCTTCCCTTCTCTGAGCCTCAGTTTTTTCATGTATATAGTGTGCTGTTTGCATAAGTGATCTCCAGTCCCTTCATGAATACACAGAGACTAGACCCTGTGACTGTGGCTGGTGTCGTGGAACAAGCAAATGAACACACGCACTGTTAGATCCACAGAGCCCAGGGATTGGCCCTGTTGCTTCTGGAGGCCCTGTCTCACTGTCACCCTCTGTCCACCCCCAGAGGCCCTATTCTCCAGCCACTCCAGAACAGTCTCTAGTTTCTCCACGGCTTTCAAACTTCTTGGGTTTTGCTCCTGCTGTCCTCTTGTTCTCTTTGTCTGAAGTGCCTTTTCACCCCTTCATTCACAAACATTTTTTTGTGTCTGCTCTGTTGCAGACACTAGGCTACCTGGGCCCTTCTCTGGCTCTAGAACACCTGCTTATACACCATGGCCTGACTCAACCGTCACATCCTCCAGGGAGCTCACCTGTTCATATCTTCCTCATGTATTTCCATCAAGAGTAGACTTTAGGCCCCTTCCAATTTGGGGCTGACCTCCCTCTTCTGCTCTCTGGCTGCTGCTGGAATGATGAGCCTGACAAAGCTGTCTGGGCAAAGGCATTACTGAGTGATAAAGGACACCAATAACACTCTTTTGGGTGCTATATGTGCAATACTTTGCCCTCAGGAGGATATTTCAGGCAGGCTTCCAGTACACCACAAGCCAAGCCATGCCGGCCTGTGCATCAGGCTCTTGGAGCTCAGGAGAAGGATCTGGGCTCAACAAAATGACTATCAGAAGCCCCTGATGTGAGAATGGCTAGGTCTCATCATTTTGACTTGGCCAACACAAGAAGCCTTTCAAGTTAAGATAAAGCAAACTAAAAATCTGGAGGGCAAGAGCCCTTACTTCCTATGTTTCTCTGTTTTCTTTTATTGCCTAACACAGCACTGGGCACACGGAAGTGCAATTCTTGCCCTTTGAAAACTCAGCTTGGGCATTAGTCCAAGCAAGCTTTCCTTCTCTCTCCTTCCCTCTACCCCTGCCCCCCGGTCCCCTCTACCCCCCTCCCCCACACCACAGCCAATAAGACGGCAAAAAGTGCCTTCTGTACTCTCAGGGCATCTTGTGCTTATCATCTGCCTTTGCTTGTCTTTTGCCCACAACATTGTATTATAGAGAAAATATCTGTTTGGTAATTGTGCCCCCACTGGACTGAGGGTTCTGTGAAGGCAGGGAATCTAGCACACTATTTGACATAAGACCAGGCTCAGCAGCCTCCTAACTGGTCCTTATGCTTCTACTCTGGGGTTCTCCAGGCTACCCTCCACACAGCTGCCGAATATTCTCCTCCAGATACATCATATCACATCACCTGACTGATTAAACCCCTCCAAAGGCTCTCCAATGTGTTTGGGGTGAGATCTTTGTGGAGATGGCTTCTTGTCATCCAGGCCTCATTTCCAGCGTTGCTTCCTTGCCTGGCTGCCGGCCCACAAAGCAGTCCTATTAGCATGTCCCCTTTATTTTCTTTGTGCAACTCATCACCATCTAAAATGATCTGGGCTATCTATTTCTTGACTTGCCTCTTGTCTGACTCTCCTCTAGACGCAGTTTTGTTGACCCAGCACCTATAACAGTGCTCTGCATTTAGTTCTCACTCAACGAGTATTTGCAGACTGAACAGCGGATGAATGTTGGCTTCTTTGCATGGAGCTGTTTCCCACCGGAGGGAATGAACACCTGGAGTAGAATGCGAGGGCGATGCTTGAGGCAGTGCTGGGAGAGTGGGAGGGCCTGGCAGCAAATGAGCCACACCACAGTGGGTTTGGAGGCCTTGCCCCCGGGGTGGGCTCCTCTCCCTGGACCCTGGTGATATTTGAAGGCAGCTGTCATGGCTCCCTTGCTTACCTTTTCCAGACTTGATTCCCCAAGACCTTCAACAATTTTCCCTTGTGATTGTCTCCTTTCGTTATGGGGAGTAGACTCGAAATTGGGACATCTTGTGTTTTGAGGGAGCCATTTCTGGTTAGATGTGACCCGTAGTTACTTCACAAAGGTTAGATATGACCCCTAGTTGCTTCCCTGAAAGCACTCAGCCACATAGAACTGCATTTTACCACAGAGAACAGGAGGGCAGAAGGCAGTAAGTGAGAAAAAGCTCAGGGAGAGGATGTAGAAAAGGTAAAGAGAGAAAGAGAGGGGGCAAATCAAGAGGGAGAAGGTTGGGGGAGAAGCAGGGCAGAGGAGGGAGGATCAGACTCCAAGTCAAGGCGGGGGATGCTGAAGGTGCGGGCTGCATGCTGGAATCCTGCTGCCCCTGCCGCCCCTGCTGGTGGCCACCCTCCTCTTCCTCTTCACCTCAGGTCTTGGCAACAAACCCCTTCCTCACTGTACAGTCTGCATGCATGCAGCAATTTTGGGTATGTGGGCAAGAGTGGGAGAACTCATGCAGAAAAGGAAAGCCTAGATGTAGTTGTTTTGAGTCAGCACCAATAGCGGTGCTCTGTGTTTAGTTGGGACTCTGCATTCCGTGGGACACTCAGGATGGAGGCCAGCTGGCTGTCCCTCAGGGGCTCCCTTTCCCTGTCTCCTGTGTCTGGGAGTGGATCTCTGAAGACAGGGGTGGTCTAATCATCCAGGGACTGATTGTCGTCTTGGGATAGAGAAACTGTTTCAGGTCAGAGCCCCAAGGGGCAATAGACTTGAGAAACCAGTTGTTTCAGTCCTGCTGTCACTTTGGTAATTGGAGTGTCAAAATCCATGACACGAGGCTTTCTAAAATATATGTTTTAAGCAACTGCTGGAAGAGGGGGCAGTGCATTGTGGTTGGATTATGGAGCTTACTTCAGAGCAGGGCTGCATCAGGGTTGTGTAAGGTTGGCTCACCGGGCTGGTGAAAGCTGAGATCTTCCTTCCCGGAAAGGTCTTGGCAAACAGCATGAAATGATCTTATTTATCATGTTGCAGTCACATCTCGCCTAATTGAGGTGAAGCTTGGGGTAGTTTGAGGCTCTAGTTTTACTTTTTCTGAGAAGCACCGCTTGGACTCTTAAGTGCTCACCTGGGCTCTTGCAACAGACTCCCCACAGGCCATGTGCCTGGGGTCTCATTCCCACCCCAAACCCATCCCATAAAACACAGATAGAGAAACTTCTATGAAATGCAAATGTGATTATATCATTGCCCTCCCTGAAGCCTTCGGGGCTCTGCCCCTGTTCTGCTGAATGGAGTGTGAGTTCCTTGGCCTGGTACCTATCTTGTTCTCATCTGCCTCTCTTACCTCTCCCTGCCACGCCCCCAGTGCTCCTCATTCCCCCTCAAACCTCACGCCTGCCCATTTCCAGGCCTTTGCATACATGGTCTCCTGAAGCACCTTCATGTTTATCCCGGGATGTCTCCAGGTACCAGCCTTGATGTCACACTGATACTTACCCCTCCATGGAGATGGCCCCAGTGAAGGGCATCATTCCCACCTCAAAGTCCCACCGAACTACATCCCACCGAAATCTTTTAGCTGGACCTCCCTGGCCTCTCATTTTCCACATCAGATTAATTTGAGGAGCTGTCTTGTCTCCCTGCAGGCCCGAGAACTCCTTGACAACATGGACAAGCTTTATTTATCATGAAGGCCCCTCAGAGCATTATACTGTGCCTGACACATAGTAAGTCTGCAGTTAATGTCTGTTGAGTGAATGAAGGGACATACGAGTGAGTGGACAAGTGAATTCATTTCTCCCCCAAGTTCTGGAGCCTTCCCACCACCACCCAGGCCCCAGACCACATTCAGAGCACTGTGAAGTGTCTGGGAAGAGTTTAGCAGCTTAGACCACTTCTGATCCTTCCTCATTCCTCCCAGAAAGGCATCTAGCAGTTCAGGTTCCACTGCTAACACCAGCCTGGAGGGCAACTCATTGTTGCAGGAATTGTTGGATAGTCATCTGGAGACAGGTTGTCTCTGATTCTTTAGTCACCATGGTGCTGGGAAAGTCCCCAAAGGTCATGTTTCCCCAAAGGACTCATTAATCACAGAGATAGCTACTGATTTCCACTTGGAGTGGGAATCTTAACCTTGACATGGACATGGACATGCTTGCTCTCTCTATCTGAGAAAAGAAGCCCACTCTGCTCTACTCAACAGAATGAGGTTTTTTTTTTTTTTTTTTTTTTTTTTTAAAATGAAAGAGGCTAATGGGAATGAAGAGGTTAAGTCACCTTGATGAGTTCTGTTCAACTACGTTTAAAGAAAATTCCGCAGGGTGCAAGTGGCTTGTTGTCAGACCTTCCCCCAGGGTCTGAAACAATTGCCTACATGCAGACTGAGTTACTAGAGACAAGGTAAATGGAAGAATCCTTGGTACGTGAGGAGGTCTGTGGGTCATCCTGCCACTCAGCTGCTCTGCTCTCTGCCAGCCCCAGGTCTCCAGACAGCTGGCACCCCCAACCCCAGTTCCTGAGAGCCACTCCTACCTCACACCCACGTTCGAGCAAAGCACCCATTTCTGCTCTAGAACCATCCTATCTTCACTTTGTGGATGAACAAGTGGATGGTCCATGCTGGGATCTTGAATGTGGGGGAAAATCAGCCATAGTCCCTGCTTTCAGGGGTTCATAGTCTTGGCAAATGAGTATTTGCCATTCAGTATTTGAAGTGCAATGGTGGAATTGTCAGAGTTCTGTGGGCCTGGAGGAGGAAGTCCCTATCTTCTTGAGAAGGGTGGATGGTGAGGAAGCAGTAACACTGGCTCTGAGGCTTGATGGATCCTAAGGGACTTACAAGAGACACCAGGATGGAGCACAGCATTTTTGGTGCAAAGCTGAAGAGGCTGGAGAAAGCCTGGATGTAATTTAGGGAGGGTGTTTTGAAGAAGTGGAGGAATAAACATGTGGATGGGAGGATGGATGATAAGGTGTTAGATTTGTTCTGTGTCCTCAAAGGGGAGGAAAAGTAGGACTAATGCTGGGTGGGCATGAGGAGATGGATTTCGGCTCAGTATAATGAGGGACATTCCAAGTGTCACTCCCAAAGGGGGAAACTCTCCTTTCCTGGAGGAATTCAGGCAGGGGTGGTTCAGTCACTTGGCAGGGATGTTGGCAAGAATCACTCTAGAGTGTGGGTGGGGCAGATTGGATTAAGTCCATAGTTTTCACACTTTTTTCAAGACAAATCTCTTCCTTCAAATCAAATTGGTCTGATTGAACAGGGGGTGGAGGGGCCCTCCGATTCCATCAACTTGCTGCTCCTTACCTTCAGGTTTGAGATTCTGTAATGCTAATGCAGAAGCCTTCCATTTGCAGGTTTTGATCTCCTCTTGCTTTTTTTTCTCCACATCATCCCTTGAGAAGAGAGCATAGAACGCGTGAGAAATTTAGGCCATTATACCGGCAATATTTGCTGAGAACCTTCTATGTAGCAGCCACTACTCTAGGTGCTGAGAATAAATCAGAAAAAAAACAGATGGACTTTGCTCTCTTGGAGTTATCAGTCTGGAGGGGTAGGCAGAGTCATAAACATATTTAGGCACATTGTGATAAGTAGTGGTGGGCAGAGGGCCTAGGGGGAGCACTTACCACCCTACTGGAAGCATCTGGTCTAAGGCCCTCCAATCCCCAGGATGCTTCTCTCTCCTCATTACCAAGCTGTGTTCAGAAGGGAGTGAAGACAGTGACTCCTCCCTGGATGTGAGCATGGGAGCAGAAGGGCTGTCAGAAAATGAGTGTCCCCAGCTGTCAGGTCTCCAAGTCAGGCACAGAAGGGACTGAGGAGGGCTTCTAGACTCTGCTGCCTAAGCTCTCAGCCTGAGACAGTTCCTGGAAACATCCTCATACCCTCGAGTGGGAGCCCTTAAAACCCTGCACCCAGAGCGGAGCCCCCAGGCCCTTAGAGCAGGAGTCTGCAACAGGCAGGTCGGGGGCACAACCATAGCCAGGCTGTGAGGGGAGGGCTGAAATCCAACACTGGCAGCTCTATATCTTCCTGCTCTACACTGGGGAAGAGGCTGGGGAGGTGCAGCCAGTGGGGCAGATATGATTCAAGCTACTTTTTGTACTGCATTATTTTGAGCAACTCTGTCATTTGTGTGACTTTGGACTAGTCTCTTCTCCATATTACACCTTGGTTTCTTCACTTATGAAAAGGGAGAGTAGGTGACTGCTAGTCTTCCAGCTTCCCCAGATCCTAATTCTGTGAGTCTTCTTTCTGCTGAAAGGACAGGGGTCAGAGGACCTTGATCTGGACTCTGGTTTTTGGAAGGCCAAACCCCACTGGTTATAACCTAGGAAAGGGACTTTATAGCCAAAGGGCAGGAAGATGGCAGAGGAGTCCCTGAACTGAGCACTTGGATCTGGGGCAGCTTGAACGGGGAGCTGCAGCAGTAGCCCTGAGGCAGCTGGGGCCAGGCCTGGTAGTAGGCTTTGCAGAGAGAAGCAGATACTTGTGCTGGCCCCAGCTCTCAGCTACCCACCAGAAAGGATAGCTGGCCCTCAAAGCTTAAAATCAGAATCTTCAGACCCCCAGGCTCTCTGGACCCAGAGCACAGACTCCTCCTGGTAGTCACGGAGTCTTTTAGCTGTGGAGCCCGGACTGGAGCTCATTTCTTCACTCTGCCATTCTGTTGAGACCAGGGTGGGCATAGGGCTAAGCTCCCAGACTCCCACTTGTGTGAGCACTTCCGTTGATTAGGGTGGCAGGTCTGTTAAGACAGATCCAATTGCTCTCTTGGATCCAGAAAAAGTGTGAGAGTAAACACACCGCATCTGTCCTTGTTTCCACTGCCTGGGTGCCAGTATTCCTCCCCAGACATGGCACTATCTAGGTCCATTTCTGGTAGACTTTCAGAGGAATAGAATTCTGTTAGGAAAGAGAGGACTGCGTAGACAGTGATGTGTGAAGACAGCCTTGGGGCTGGTTGGTGAGGTAGCTGGCATATCAAGGGGTAGGGATATGCCCTTTTGCTTTCTACAGTGTACAGTGACAAGGGCCATTTGTCAGGCTGGACAGGCTGGACAGGGTGTCTGAGACGGGGCAGGGAGCCTGGGATCTGAACAGTGGGGCCTGAAGTCAGAGGTGAGGACATGGTCAGGGAGGTGAGCCCAAGGGGCCCAGCACAGACCCATGTTTTGCTGCTCTCATTTTGTTAATACTGAATGAGGGGGCTGAGTCACAGATAAGGACAGGGCTGTCTAATGCCCAGAGCCCTGGGAAGGCAGGGTTGGAGAAGAGGTGGAAGAAGCACACAGAGCACTGACTTGGAGGAAAAGACTTTATTTGGCCCCAGCCCCTAGCCCCACAGCCAAGACAGTTTGACATAACAGGCCCCGGGGCCCTGGTTGGGTAGAGGCAGGGTGGCCTGGCCTCCTGATTAGTGGCTGTGGCCGTGGCCACCATGACTGTGGCCGTGGCCATGGCCACCGTGATCTTAGCCACTGTGGTCTTAGGGGGTGCCCTCCCCGAGGCCTGGCTTATGGTGGTGGCCGGGGCCCTCGTCACCCTCGTGCATCTTCTCGTGGGAGGCCCAGGTTAGCCTCGCCATCAGCATGATGAACTCCTCGAAGCTCAGCTGCTTGTCTGCATTTGTGTCCAGGTCCTCCATGATGTGCTCTATGACCTTTTCATTCTTATTCTCCTTCTGCGGATGGGGAGAGAAGGCTGTGAGAGCTGGGTGTGGCCAGAGGTGGGGACTGGGAGCACAGTAAATGACCAGCTGGCAAATGTACAGGGAAGCCTCACCCTGGGGCTGGATTTAAAAATTAAAAATGACCATAGGCTGAGTGCCCACAATGGAACAGACACTGAGCACACACCAAACGCTCTCCAGTTTATTCCCTCCATGACCCTGTGACTTGGGTGCTGATTCTCTATTTATAGAAGAGGAAGCTGAGTTCCAGGGTCTTGCCCTGGTCATGGCATGAGTAAGCCTGGAAATGTCACCTCATTTGGTCTTTATAACAACTTTAACAGCTAGGAATGGTATCTTCCTGGAGGAAGACTCGAAACCAGTCCTAGAGAGGGTCATTAGTTTTCACAGCTTGACTACTCAGGGCATGCAAATTCAGATCTGACTTAGAGGCCAGTTCCACTCCACTACCCCTCTGCACTTCACTCCTTCCCCTGCCCTCCCTTCCCTTCCCTCTGGAGGTTACCAATTAGTGAAACTTATTTCAACCAACACAACGGGGAAACACCTAGAAAAACTAGGTGTGGGCAGGGGAGATGGAGGGTCAGAGAGCAGAGTATGTGCTCCGCTGACCTTCAAGGGTGTGATAAAGTATAAAAGGGGAGATGGCCGGACAGGGTGGCTCATGCTTGTAATCCCAGCACTTTGGGAGGCCGAGGCAGGCAGATCACCTAAGGTCAAGAGTTCGAGACCAGCCTGACCAAAATGGAGAAACCTTGTCTTTACAAAAAATACAAAATTAGCCAGGCGTGGTGGTGCATGCCTGTAATCCCAGTTATTCTGGAGGATGAAGCAGGAGAATCGCTTGAACCCAGGAGGTGGAGGTTGTGGTGAGCCGAGATTGCGCCATTGCACTCCAGCCTGGGCAACAAGAGCAAAACTCTGTCTCAAAAAAAAAAAAAAAAAAAAAAAAGGAGAAACATCAGGGGAGGTGGAAGACCCAGACCCAGGCGGGGTCCAAGAGAGCACTGGCTGGTTCCAGCTCTGCCACCCCTGGCTGAGTCACCTCGCTAAGTCCCCTCCCAGAACCTGTGGGGTACCCAGCCAATGCGAGCACTCTCCTGTGCAGCCCATCCATGAGGCTCTGCTTCCTTTCCCACAGCATCGCTTTGCTTCTGGCGGGGGATGTCAGGTGGGGGGTGAAGCGGGTATAGGGGGTCACATGGAGGATAGCTTTGCCATGCAGCCTCTCTGCTGGGCCCTTTCTTGCCTACCCCACCCAGCATCCTGCCTGCCTGAGGCCTCCACCTATGGAGAGCTGTCAGGGCCCCTAACTCTGAAGGCTGCAATTCTCCACCTTACCAAGGCGGAGGGAGGGGCACTGGGAGGGCTGGGGACCTACCCCAGGATGTCTGGCTCCGGGAGTGGAACTGAGACTGAGAACCACATGTTCCACCCTTCTTAATGCAGGCCTCTGTTTCCCGACTTTCCCCAAATTTGAAAAGAAAACAAAAAGGCTGTTGGAAGTGCTCAGCCTTTTTCTTAGAACTGCCTAATCATTTTTGGAGCAGGAGAAAAACCTCCCAGTTTCCTGAGTGCTGTGCAGGTGCTCTCCATTTGCTGTTTATGCATTCATTTTCCACCGCAGACCCTTAGGATTAGAAAAGCTCTCCAAGTCTTCCACCCCAAGTTCCCGCCTGAGGCTTAGGGTCTCCTCAGCTTTGTGCCAAGTGTCATCCTCAGGGGCTTCCCTCCCCAACATTCGGGGCTCAGCTCAAATGTTACCTCCTCAAAGAGGCCCTTCTCATGTACCCTAACTGGTTACCTCCTCCCCGCCCAGCCCCATTGCCCACAGCGCACTCTATCTCATTTTCTTCCAGGCACTTATTGGCATTTGGCTTTATCTGTGCTCTTTATTGGCCAATAACTTTACTGTGTGTCCCCCTCCACTGGAATAGTGGGCTCCCCATTTACCACTACATCCCTCTGCCCAGAACAGGGCCCGACAAATAGCAGGTGTTCAATTGAGCAATTTCTTGACCCTGTCGTCCTGTGTAACTGTGAGCACCTGCCCTGTATAACAGGACACCTGCTGCGTCTTGGGGCTGGGCTCCAGGAGCTCAAATCTTCCCCTTGATTGCTGTAGCCCATACTCCCATCCTCCCTTGTCAACCCAAATTGCTGTGAGGCTGGGTCAGACCTGCCAGAGTCCAGCCCTACCTTGAGAAAGTTTTGCAGATCTTTTCGCACCAGCTCTTTGAATTCCCCCTGGTTCAGGGTGTCTGGGTGCCCCAGCTTCACAGAGTATTGGTGGAAGGTGTTGATGATGGTCTCTATGTTGCGTTCCAGCTGCGACATTTTGCAAGTCATCGTCTTGCACTCTGTCTGTGTAATGGAAAACCAAGAGTTGGGACACTTAGAAGAAAATGCTGTCAAGCTTCTTTGACACTTCCTACTAAGCACTCACAGAAATAGTGGGGGAAGTGCAAAATAAAAAGAAAGCACAGGCTGCAACTTAACTGGGAGACGGCCTGTCACACACATGTACAAAATGATTTTTTAGAATATCTACAGAGTGCCAAAAAGCAAAGCATTTGAGGGCAGGAGGCCCCAGGGGAACATGACCTAAGAAAATGTGAAAGAAGCTTTAAAGTGGGCAGGGCCAACCAAGGAGGGCTTCCAGGAGGAGGATTTGGAAGGAAGTTGGGTCAGGGAAGGAAAGAAGGAATTGGCAGGCAGGCTTCTGCCTGGGGAAGCTGGCAGCTTACTTACCAAAGCCGAGGAGCCACACAGAGTGTTTGCCAGAGCTGTGCAGGCTCGGCATTTATAGGCAGCTCCTAACTGGGGCACTTGGCCCTTTGGCCCTGTCTCCGGAAGATTGCTTCACAGGTGAGCAGTGTGGTAATGCTGCCAGGAAGGGGGCTGGGGCGGGGCAGGAAATGTTCACAGAGCGCCTTTTGCTTTTTTGTGAAATTCCCAGCCCTGGCCTGAAACTGGTTTGGGAGGAAGCTGGTTGTTTAGTTCATTTCCCTTCTATCCTAAGGCCCTACTCTTCCCGAGTGAGCCTGCTGCTCCTCTGGCACCACTCAGCCCCCCATCCCCTTTGAGGTTGAAGCAGGCTGAGGACCTATGGGGGCCTGACCCTCTCGGCTGCCCCCCATGGGCAGTCTGCCCCTTCCTTTTAGTCCAACAAGGATGGTCTGAGCCCTCACCCATGCTTGCCTGGCTCTGTGATACTTAGGATGGCGAGGGGTTGGTGTTCTCAGATTCATAGGGTGAGATTTGGGGTTAGAAGGGTTCTCAGAGGTGGGCAACCCTCTTGCATTGTAGATGTAGAAACTGACACCCGGAGATGGACCTGAGCAAGGTCACGTAGGTGGTTGCTGACTTGGCAGGAAGGGGACCCAGCTATTCTGGTTCCTGATTAAGGGCAATTCTGATACCTTCCTCTTGCAGTCTGAATGAGAGAGCCTCAGGGCGAATATGTTTCTAGCATCTCTCAGCATCATTTTTCTAAATCCTGCTCCCAGCAAGGGTTCCAGGAACTTATAACTTGGGAGACAACTGTTTTTACGTAGCCTCCTGGTGGGCAAGATGTGTCCTTCTCCTGCTACGAACCTCCAGTGGCTCCCCATTGCCTATGGAGAAAGCTTGGCTTAGCCCTGCACACAAAGCCCTCTTGGAATGGCCCTGCCTGTCCGGCCAGCTTCTCTTTCACTACCTCCCTGCCCACTGTGGGAACACAGGGCCCACCTCCCACCTTACCACCCCAGGAGTGCCCTTCCCCTACTCCACAGTGATATCCTGCCCACCCCCACGGCTCAGTTCTAATGCACTCTCTTCCAAGGAGACTGCTCTGTGCTTCCCATTTGGAAACAGTTTCTGTCTTCCTGACTATGATTCTCATACCACCTCTGGCTCTCAACACTTGCTTTCCTGGAGTAAAATTATTTACATATTTTGCCTCTGTCCAACAATTGGCTGTAGATCCTCAAAGGCAGGTTCTCATTCATGTTCTCCTTCTCCTATGCACACAGCCCAGGGCTTGGCACGAGGGACACCCTCGGATTTGCTGATTGATCCTTGCTGAAGTCCTTGCTGGCATCCTTTCCCCTCACCCCTGGAAGCCAGTATGGATGATCCACCCTGTGACTCCCTCTTGCTTGCTGCCCCCTCTCTCTATCAGGAAAGATGGTTCTCTTCTTCTACCTGCACTGGTTCTTTTGTTCTGTCTCCATGAAGCCTTCTTTTATTGCCCCAGCCCCTCCTGACTGCTTTGTCCTCTGAAAGCCTGAGGCAATCTCTGTGTGTGCTAAGCATCGGCCCTATGCATGGCCTGCCTCACACTGCTGAGATGCACCTGGAGTAGTGGTTAAGACTTCAGACTGTCTGTGTGACCTTAGCAGTTTACTTAACTTCTCTGTGCCTTACTTTTCTTATCAATAAAATAGGATAATATCAGGACTTACCTTGAGGATTGCGACAATACATGGAAAGTTGGGAAGAGCTCAGTAAATAAAAGGTATTATTACTAATAATCTTTTCATTCATTTATGCAACAAATATTTGTTGAGCACCTACTGAGTGCCAGATATGAATGCTAGATGCTGGGAGAACTTGATGAGTGAGTCGCAATACAAAGGGGAGACATAATCTTGTATCCTGTCTTCCAAATTAAGTTTTAAACTCTTGGTAGCTAAGGACAGGGCTTGGCACAGTGCTAAGCACACAGCAAGCATTTAATAAATAAATGAGTGCTTGAATGCATGAGTCGCTTATGAAAGAATGAACGGTGCAGACACAGCTCAGGAATGCATGAGGTAGATTTCCTATCCAAGTCTGCCTTCCATTGTTTAAACTAATAGAGGAAACCCAGCCAGCAGCCAGCAGCCAGCAGCCAGTAGCCAACCCTGTGTGCCAATGCAGCCTGTTCTGCAGTCCCTGCACAGCCCCAGGCACCCTTCCTGTGTGCTCCCATGGCGCCCTCTGCTGCCTCTGACAAAGCACTTCTCACTCTGGACCAAGGATCTCCAACTCACCCTTGCGGGAACCAGACCCAAGGTGAAGCTGGTGGGGCATGAGAACATCATTGGCAGCAGTAGGGCAACTTGTGGCCACTGATATGGGGCCTCAGGGTTGGGGACACTGGACAGTGGTGGCAACTGTGGGGAATGAGAACGTTCCTACCTTGAAGGGACAGCCAGTGTCAGGCCAGGGCTGCCACGTGGGAAAGTAGACCAGATGTTCTTGGACCTCCTGAGGGCCCAGGACATCTGAAGCTTTATGTGAAAATTCCTGTTTAATACAATTTGTCCATTAATTTAAAATAAAAACAAAAAAAGCATGACAATGAAGCGGGTGTGTGTTAATCAAACCCTGAGTGATGGTGTGCGGCAGGCATCTCGGCTTTGTCGTGGAGCTCTCAACTTTCAGGTGGACTTTCTGATTCCTCCACACCACTGTGGCTCCTCTAGGCCGGGATGCTGCCTGGTCACCTCCGAAGTCTTAGCACCAGGCAAGGGCTGGCTCAGTAGGCACTGGATGAACGCTTGTTGATTGAATAAATTCAGGAGTGCATGAATCAATGATGAAATGAGTGAATGTGACATAAACACTGGCCTGTCACCCTCTGTTCTGTGACTTTCTGCAGAGCCACTGACTGTGGTCATTTAGTGCTGATTCAGAATGAAAGTAAATTAGGGAGTTGGGGGAGAGAAGGCTCAGCAGTGGGTGGGAATGAGCAGCTGGTCAGGGTTTCAAAACAGACGGGAATCTGCACTTGGGGGATCTGATGCTGACAGTGGGCCCCCATCTTAGAAGGCCACTGCAGGCCCCCAGGTTCCAGGCTAGCCCAGGCGCAGGTGAGGCCAGGGCTGAGCCATTCTGGTTCTGACCGGAGCAGACAATTCCTGGCATGATCAGTAGGTGGCCGACACCCACCTGCCTCCTCACTGTCAGCCGAGGCCAGAGGTTGGACTGAGGGATGGTGGGATGGGGGTCTTCCCCTCTGGGTACTGATTTTCCAGGGAAATTCGGAGCCTCCTGCTAGGGCATGAAGTGGGTGGGCCAATTTTCCTGGCTCTGTAACATGACTCGAGGTTTTCACTGGGAGAAAAGGGCATGGCTTTTTGGGTTAAAAAACAAATAAATGGCCGGGCACGGCGGCTCACGACTGTAATCCCAGCACTTTGGGAGCACGAGGCGGGTGGATCACAAGGTCAGGAGTTCGAGACCAGCATGGCCAACATGGTGAAACCTCCATCTTTACTAAAGATACAAAAAATTAGCCGGGTGTGGTGGTGCGCACCTGTAATCCCAGCTACTCAGGAGGCTGAGGCAGGAGAACTGCTTGAACCTGGGAGGCGGAGGTTGCAGTGAGCCAAGATCGCGCCACTGCACTGTGGCCTGGGTGGCAGGGTGAGACTCCATTTCAAACAAACAAACAACCAAGCAAGTAAACAAACAAGCAGGCAGAGGTTCCTGCAGCTACCATCAAATCACTGTGCTCTTTCCCAGATGCCTGGGACCCACTGTGGGTCTGTCTTTCCCTTCTCTGAAGCTCCCACTGTGGCCTTTCAGGGAGCTTTGCCCCTCCTGTGTTGTAATGGGGGTGTTACAGCAGGCACACAGTGGGACCCGGACTGAGGGACTGAGCTGGTTTTAGTCCTTAGCTTTCCCAGACTTGCTGGTGGTCTTTAGAAGTGATTTCCATGTTCGGGCCTCCATTTTCTTATCCATTACATGAGGAGATTGGGACAGCTGACCCTTAGGTCATTTCTAGCACAGATTCCAAGTTTTGATGGACTCTTGGTGGGCTTTATGACTACCACTAGCCTCATGGGCCCTGGACACTGTCTCCTGGCTTACTTGCTCCACCTGCAGGTGAAGTCAGGTCCCTCTCCTCACAGGGACTCTGATGCCTGAGGCCCAGCCCCACTCAGGCTGCACACAGCGTGCTGCCTATTCCTCCACTCCCTGTCTTCCTCCTTGCTGGGAGTCCCAGGTGCTCTTCCTTGAAGATCTCTGGATATGGGTCTCCTAACCACAAGCACCCTAACATCCCCCATTTCTCCAGTGCTCATTCTAGATTCTAGTGCATTAGGATGACTTACAGAAGCTATCCACGGGTAGCTTCAGACCATTGTTCTACCATGTTTGGGCTCAGTCCACACCAAGCTTTGACCACCCCTGGCATCCTTGTGGCCTCCCTTGACTGGCCATCCTGAGGTCTCTGAGGCCCCCTGCTGAGACCAGCCGCACTCCCTGCCCCCATGCTGGGCTGCTCCAGCATCCACAGTGAGGACCCTCCAATGATCTGGCTTCTTAGACATTCAACCTAAGCTTCCCCAAGTCTGGACCTCTCCCCCTGTCTCCACCTTGGCTGCCTCTGCTCATCATCCTCAGACATGCCACCTTCAAAATTGAGAAAGCTGGCATTCCCTTTTGTTGCCTGGCTTCTGTTGCTCCAACCCTTTCTCATCCTCGATCTCTTGGGAACCTGGCTTTCGCGCTCACTATGTCCCTAGGTTCCAGATCCCTGCAGAAATTTTTGGCGAGTATCTCAGCATCTGGCTTTTGGCATCGTCTGCTCTCAGGACTCCCTTTGAAGTCCACAGCCCTTTGTAAAGAATAAAGGGTTTTCACACTCAGCAGGCATTATAATCACTGGCCTTTGGATCTGTCTCCCTCATTATATTATTAACTACTTGAGAGCAGTGTTCTCAATGTACTCATCCCTGGATGATAAGCTTTGCATATGAGTGACACCTGACAAATGTTTGCAGAATAAAATGAATGACTGGCTTGGTTTGGCCAGAACTTATGCTTAGGAGATGGCTATGCCCTGTAATTATGAAGGCGTTGGTGGATAAAGCTAGTTAGAAAAAAAAAGACGTGCTACACAGAAGCATGAAGGTAAGGAAGGAAGTGGAAGGGAGTGATGGATAAAAGAGGTTGCTCAGAGACTCCTAGTGAGTGAAAGTGGCTCCGGAGTTATCAGAGGGCGCATGCTGCCACCTTGTGGCCTATCTGCATCAGGACAGCCTGTGGGATTCCTTTGGCCCCAGGTTTTTAATCTTTTTGCTCTCTGGACCCTTTTATATGTATTCATAGAAGTTATTGAGTATCCCAAAGAGCTTTTGTGGATTAGATGTATCAGTATTTACTACATTAAAAGTTTAAAAAATTTAAAATGATTTATTAACTCACTTAAAGTACCATTAATAAACACATTACGTATTACCACATTTTTAAACAATTAAAAATAATTATATATATATATATATGTCAAAAGCTAGTGAGAAGAGTGTTTTTTTTCACATTTTTGCAGACCTTTTTACTGTATGGCTTCAAAGAAGACAGCTGGTTTATCACATCTACTTCTGCATACAAGGTATTGCTGTGTGTTGCTTTGGTTGTAGATTTGAAGAAAATCCAATCTCCCACAGATAAGTAGTTGCAAAGGGGATGAATACATTAATAGATTTTAAATATATAATTGTGGATATTCTTCTCTCATATTACATCAAAACCCAACAAGTGATGGTTTCTCAAAGGTTAGTTGCAACGTAGAGTCTGAAACCATATCAATGAATTATTTGTTCTCTGTTACATTAGAATCAATTGGTGCCTCTTAAAATTTAATGGATCTTTTATCCAAACTTTGTGACTTTGTGACTTCATATATTGATCGTTTGGAAAATATTGGTTGACTGAGTTATGTACGTCTTCTAAATGCTGACATCATTTATTACTCAATATATATACATATTTATATATATCACACACACATATAAATAAACCACATTTGGCCGGGCATAGTGGTTCACGCCTGTAATCCCAGCACTTTGGGAGGCTGAGGCGGGCAGATCATGAGGTGAGGAGATCGAGACCATGCTGGCTAACACTATGAAACCCCATCTCTACTAAAAATACAAAAAATTAGCCATGTGTGGTAGCACATGCCTGTAGTCTCAGCTACTTGGGACACTGAGACAGGAGAATCACTTGAACCCGGGAGGCAGAGGTTGCAGCGAGCAGAGATCGTGCCACTGCACTCCAGCCTGGGCGACAGAGATAGATTCCGTCTCAAAAACAAACAAAACAAAACAAAACAAAAAAAGCCAAAAAGCCCCATCACATTTGTTAATATCACCACTGATCCTGTCAGTAGTCTTCAAATATTGGGAAGCTGTCAAACTCATGGTGGCAGACACAAATTTTCCAAAATTCAAATTTTTGCCTGAAAGCTCCAATTTTATTATGCTAACAAATTCTAGTTGTTTTCCCGGAAGTGAAAGGCTCACTTTGTTAATTTTCAAGAAAATGTATGCCGCATACCCAAATATGAGTATCCATAGTTTGGCTATCATTTGTTCTATGTTATTTGTTCATGGCGTCCATGAAAAAGTGGCTGGTTCAGCTCACAACTGTAGCACACAAATGCTTTTCCTTGAGAGAATCAGGGTTGAGATTTAATAAAATGAGTAATTTTCACTGCTTCATCAAGAACATTCCTAAGTGAGCCTCCCTTTCTTGAAAGAATACATTGTGAGGAATACAATGACTGCTAGTGCAGTCTGACGCCACACATAGGTTCACGTCTCTAACGGTTTTTTCTACCATTGTTTTTGTGTCATCAGTGCAAATATCAGCACAGTGAGGAAAGTGAGGAGCCGGGAGTCTTGGTTTGTGGGCAGTTTCCTGTGGTGGGCAGTTCAGAGAATATTGTTCTGGAATTAGTTTTGATCTCATGGACCACCCCAAGGGGTCTTGGGGTCCCCCAGTTTCCCCTGGGCCACTTTTTGAGAACCACTGCCTTAGGTACTTGAAGGTATGCATTATTTGAAGCAGGTCGGCGTGCTGGCTTGCTTTTCCTTTCCATTTCTTCTTTTGACACCTTTTAAAAGTGTGTCCTGTTTTAAGTCTTTCTTTCTTTCTTTCTTTCTTTCTTTCTTTCTTTCTTTCTTTCTTTCTTTCTTTTTTTCTTTCTTTCTTTCTTTCTTTCTTTCTTTCTTTCTTTCTTTCTTTCTTTCTTTCTTTCTTTCTTTCTTTCTTTCTTTCTTGTTTCCTTTCTTTCTTTCTCTCTCTCTCCCTCTCTCTCTCTCCCTCCCTCCCTTCCTTCCTTCCTTATCTGACAAATGCTTATTGAGTTTCTAACATGTGTCAGCATTATGCCAGACACTAAGCTAAACCCCGAGACTACAGAATAAAGTAAATTCCCACCTCTGTGAAATTCACAGCTGGAGGGAAGCTTAAGACAGAGGACAAAAAAATGTAAATATAAATAATGATAGTATTAAAGGCAGGTAAAGAGATACACTTGGGAACTGCTCTTGAGGAGATTATAATTACAATTCATACAGGTGCTAGAATGGAGAAGAGAGATTCTGAGCCTCTACCAGTCCCAACTAGTCACGGAGCCCTTTCCAAAGATGCCAGGCTGAAGTGGAGCCTCTGGGCCCAGGTGGGGAGCGAGGCTGGGCACTTGGGAAGGGTCCTGAGATGGTGGGAGGTGGGGCAGAGAGCACTGGGAGCCTGCTCTGGCAGCGTGGAGTGAGATGGGGCTGGGGGCCAGATAATTTAGGACTTAGGAGGTCCTCTCGGGATTCTGAGTTCACAGAATCAGAGAGGGACAACCCACACTGCTCTCTTCCTCCCTCCTGATGCCCTCGTCCCGGACAGCCCCCAGTCTGTTAGTCCTCAAGAATCTGTTGGTCTCTGGATGGGGCAGAGAATCTGTTGGTCCCCTTTGGCAGCCACCACCCAATCTCTTCTTGGGCTTCCCCTCCCCAAGCCGCTCCAAAAAGGGGAACCGAGTCTCCTCAAGTCCTTGGTGCCCCGGATGCAAGCCCAGAAACCTTCTCATTTTGAGAGCTGTTCTACTTATCTAGGATGGGTGGCCAGCAAAAGGCATGGAGAAACAGCATGTTGCCAGGCTGGGGAAACTACCAGGGTCCCTACAGTGCTGGTCCCAGGCTGCAGTTCTTGGTCTCCTTCATCTCTGTCTCCGGCTGTGCCCCACATTCACCCTCACCCCAGGACAGAGCTCAGCAGCCCCTGCTCATCACACAGCTCCAGCCTGGGTCTGGGTGCATGACTGGGATGAATGCCAGGTAGACCTGGCGCATGCTCAAGGGGCCCCATCCAGAGAGTGCTCTTGGGGAGCCCAGTCTGAGAGTGGGACTGCAGCTCACTGAGAGCAACCGTTCTGGATTCAGGGCACTTCCTAAGTGTCTAGGGAGGCTGCCCCACCCTCCGGGACATGAGAGGCTCTGCAGGTCCCCGTGGAGACTGCATCCTACTGCGTTCTTGGAAAGTGTCATGCAGAGTTTCCTCTGTGAAGACTCAAGGGCTGGAAGTCCAGGTTGCAGAATGTGGAATGAGATTAGGTGACAACTGGAACATGGCGAGGAGCTGGAGATTCTTGGTTTGTGGGAGGCTTTCTGTGGTAGGTGGCAGCTTGATGCCGACGGTAGGGAGTGGCAGGCGGGAGAATGATGGGCAGGCATGTAAGCTATTGGGGCAGAATTAGGCATCGTGAGCTGTTTCCTGAGATTGTACCTCCCAGTCTCTCTCTGTCCATCCTGACCCTGCTCATGACCCTGGTAAAAGGTGGTGTTGGTGAGTGACTTCAATCCACAGTCTTCAGGCTCCTGGAGCAGATCTTCACAGGCAGGAAGTTTCTAGATGTTGCAGACACAACCCTCAGGCCCTGCAGGCTTTCCTAGGTTGGGGCTGAGGACGAGCTCTCTGGAGTGTTGGGCAATCTTGCCCTTTCCCAGGGAGGAGCTACCTGGGCTTATTCACAGGGCGGGTCCCCAGGTGCTCTCAGCCTGAGTCTGGTCCCACTTGCATTTCTCCAGGTGCTGTGAAAGGAGCTGGCTCAGAGCCTTGCCTTCTGTCTTCCCTTCTCTCCCATCTTTTGTTAGGGATCCTGGGCTCTCTTCTTCTCTCTGGGAAGCTAGAGCCCGAGTGCTCCATTTCCAGGGAGGGAGTGCCCTCTAGGGCCAGGGAGAGTGAAGGCTGGAGGAGAAGGCACCAGTTGGTGAAGAAGGGCAGGGCCTGGAGGCCAAGTCTGGAAGGGAAGGAGCTGCTGGCCAATCAGGGGCAAGCTCACTGCACCCTGACCTGCTGGGCTGGGACAGCACAGGACCCACATGTATCTGTGAGTTGAGTATGTGTTTCTTCTTCAGAAGCCCTCTTCCAGCAAAGGGACTGGAATCCACCAGAAAGAGTGTTAAGGATTGGATTTCCTCTGCCCTAGAACTAGGAACCCCTCCTACTCCTATATCTCCCTCATCTGGCATATTCCCAGCTGGGAAGGGATTCTCTGCATCAGACCCATCCATATGAGTCTGGATTTCTCGGTTGTACCATTCTTGGATCTTACTTCCTTTGTCTGTAAAAATGGGGGTAAACAGTCTTACATGACAGGATTAGTGTGAGGACTAATTAAATAAGACTGCATGTGCAAGTGTGTACACAGCCTTGCACGCCGTGGGCACATGATGAAATTGAGTTCCTCGGGTAATAATAGGACAGGGATGCTGAGCACCTGCTGTATGCTGGGGGCCCTGAGAAGACTGAAGCAGGTGCTGGCCCTCAGGAGGCCACAGGATGGTAGAGGAGGCAGATGGCACCCACTGCAGTCAGGGTTTGGGATGCTCTGCAGATTGAGAATGGTCATGTTAACAACTGTCAGCGTCTCTCTCAGGCTGCCATCCACCCTCTCCAGATTGGTGTCCTGGGACCACGTGGGGATGCTGCCGTGGCTTCTTGTCTTCTCTGCTCTGGGTCTCCAGGCCTGGGGTAAGTTTTCTTTCCCTGGGCCAAAGAGCAACCGAGAAGGGTGATCCTAAAGTCTCATAATAGGAATTAAAAAATACCTACTGTCCATCTGAGCCTGAGGAGTTCAAGGCTGCAATGAGCCGAGATCCCACCACTGCACTCCAGCCTGAGTGACAGAGGAAGAACTTGTCTCAAAAACAAACAAACAACAACAAAAAAAACTACTCTCTCTTGGCCAGGGGTGGTGGCTCATGCTTGTAATCCCAGCACTTTGGGAGGCCTAGGTGGGCAGATCACGAGGTTAAGAGATCGAGACCATCCTGGCCAACATGGTGAAACCATGTCTCTACTAAAAACACAAAAATTAGCTGGGTGTGGTGGCGCTTGCTTCTAGTTCCAGCTACTCAGGAGGGAGGCTGAGGTAGGAGAATTGCTTGAAGCCAGGAGATGGAGGTTGTAGTGAGATGAGATTGTGCCACTGCACTCCAACCTGGGTGACAGAGCGAGAACTTGTCTCAAAAAACAAACAAACCGACAAACAAACAAAAACAAACCCATTCTCTCTTGGCCGGGCGCAGTTGCTCACGCCTGTAATCCCAGCACTTTGGGAAGCCGAGGCGGGCCGATAAGGAGGTCAAGAGATCGAGACCATCCTGGCCAACATGGTGAAACTCCATCTGGTGTGCTCCTGTAGTCCCAGCTACTCGGGAGGGAGGCATGAGAGAACTGCTTGAACTCGGGAGGCAGAGGTTGTAGTGAGCCAAGATCGAGCCACTGCACTCCAGCCTGGTGACAGAGTGAGACTCCGTCTCAAACAAACAAACAAACAAAAAACAAAACAAAACAAAACGAAAAAAAACCCCCAAACCTACTCTCTCTTAAGGAGAAAGAATAGATTGTACATAGAGCACAGAACTTGGAGCCTATAGACCTGGATTCAAGTCCTCGCTCTGCCTCTAGGAATGATTTTAAACAAGCAATTAAGCTCTATAAACCTTTATTTTCCCATCTGAAAACTGAGATAGTTATGACTTCCTAAACTCACTGTGAGGATTAAATGAGATAATGCACCTGAAGATATAGCAATACGTGGGCAGTAAAAGCAAATAAACAGGAGCAAGGATTACATTTGTATTATTATGATGTCATTCAGAGTCCAGCCTATGGCTTGGGTTTGTGATTGTCAATAAGAGAAAGCTCCTTGTGGGTAAGGGTCTCAATCAACACCCTGCCCATCCCCCACGGGCCTTCAGACGGGAGAATGGGCATAGCACACGCCCCTAAAATCAATCCTGGGGGAACTGGTCTGAGCCGTGCAGGTAATTCTAACCCGTTCTTCACACACGCTTCCCCGTTGCTTCGGTAAAATGCACACAAGAGAGGACTTTGTGGTTTTGTAGTGTCTGAATACATTTCCAGTTTTTTTTTTTTTTCCGCCAATTGTGTGTGTAGATACAGCTCATGAGAAAAGGATAACATTCCCAACTCCTTGCCTATCCCGGGGGATTTCCCAGAGTTGGCATGGAAGGAAGTTATGCCACCTGCTACTATTACAGGTGGCTCTCTGGTCAGCCCAGAGAGATTTCTTAGAGGGGGCTCTGGGATTTGAGGAGGCAGAGGGGCAGTGGAGAGGGGATGGCTGTTTCTGTTCAGAGCTGGTGCCACCATGATGGCTGGTATTGGTGCTCTCTGATGCAAAATGGGATTATTCCTTTGCAGGTGATTCCTCCTGGAACAAAACACAAGCTAAACAGGTATCAGAGGGGCTCCAGTACCTATTTGAGAACATCTCCCAGCTCACTGAAAAAGGTAAACTGGATCTGGATAGTAAGGGGGTTTTGGGACGAGCTGGGGTTTTTCATGTGATCGGAAATGTTTCTGAGGTCTGCAAAGCCACATGTGACTGGGAGGGGGAAAATGGGGTTGAAGTGCAGAGAGCAGTACCAGTAAACCACTTGCATTGATTACCCAGGTCCTTGGGATGGAAGGCTGGTGCTGGAGGGCTAGAAACCCAGGAAGTGGGGAAACAGCCTCTGCAGACAGGGACCCCCTGTGGAGGGAGACCCAAACCTTGCCCTCAGGGAGTCCTCCGACTGAGGGGGAGACATAGCCCCTGCTGGGGGGAGAAGATGCAGTCCCCTCAGGGAACACTCAGAACCACAGAGGAAATGATCAGAGAGTACACATTGAATGCTGAGGTAACACCAAGCCAGGCTGCTCAGGGCTTTCCCCAGGGATAAGCAGGTGATGCTTCCTGAAGTGCAGAGCCTGGACCACAGCAGGGGAAGAGATGAGTAGGGGACATTATGGGATGGGGGAGCAAAGCATTAGGCTCCCTGGCCAGGTGCAGAGTCTGTGTTCGGGGTGAGTGTTGGAGAGATGGGGATGCAGAGGTGGGCAGGGCAGGTGCACCTGCCTGCTGAAGGCTCTTCCACTACCACGGGGCCGACACAGCCCATGCCTGCATGTTCAGCCTGGCCGGCTAATGTGGTAGTGATGGGGCAGGTGCACTGAGTGACGTCCCCAAGGCCTTCCCACAGATGTCTCCACCACGGTCTCTCGCAAGGCATGGGGGGCAGAAGCTGTTGGCTGCAGTATTCAGCTGACCACGCCAGTGAATGTCCTTGTTATACACCATGTCCCTGGACTGGAGTGTCACGACCAGACAGTCTGCAGCCAGAGACTGCGGGAACTGCAGGCCCATCATGTCCACAACAACAGTGGGTGTGATGTGGCCTACAAGTAAGAGCTGGGTCTGGGCCCCACGGCACATGGTCAGTGTTGCTTCCTGGGATGCTTCTCCTGTCCCTTCTCATCCCTTTTCCTCATTTTCTGGGTTGTGGTCCTATATGTTTTATAATGAATAAAATATTTAAAACCCTCATGAAACTCCCAATCCTTTGGATTTTTCTGTGAGGTGCCTGTCTCTGAGAGCTCCCAGGAGGAAGCAAGGAAGGTTAAGTAATAACTGTATTCTCTACCCTCCCCCAACCCTTGCTTGCACAGCACACTACAGATTGCAAACGACTTCCTCATACATGAGGGCTTTAGCTCTCCCGACTGGTAGGCAGGTGTCACCATCTCTTTGCCCTGGGAAGAGGGGCCCAAGGGAGGGAGGCTGATTAATTTGAAGTCACATATCTATGGACCCATGGAGCCTAAACTGGCTCTCTTCATCCCTGGTGTGCTCCTCCACACCTCACACATGGGCCCAGCCTCAGTGAGGCAAATGTCCATCTGTTCCTGTAATGATCGCTCTAGTAGGTTGTACTGGTGCCCATACCACATGCCCTTGGCTCACCTCTGACTTTGGCTAGCTGTGGACATTTCCTGAGTGTGGTGATGGCTTCCTGCCTCAAGTGCCCAACACATCTCTCTGCTTTCCTGCTTCAGACCTTCCCCCAGCCCCTGACAACAAAAGGGAGTGAATGCCTTCCTGGGGGACAGGGCTTGGTGTGTAGCCTCCTCAACCCCAGCCCTTATGAGAGGCAGTTCTAAAGCGCATGTACACAGCTCCTGGGAAGGGCACAGGGTGGGGTGGAGCCACAGGTAGCCACTGTGAGCCAGCCCAATTTCACATACTTTGCTGGCTTTCTTCCTTCTGTCTCACTCTCCTCACCCTGGCTTCTGGGATCCTGTAAGAATTAAAGAGGAAAGAAACAGGAAAGGTGGCTCGACAGTTGAGGACTGGTTTATTTTAGAAAAAACAAAACTGAGAGAGGCTTTTGTCCAAGTTAGGTCAGAGCCTACTCTCTTACAGACTAAGAGTTTTTAAGGTTTCAGGGTGGGAGAGTTTATCAGAGGCTTGGACTGCTTCTGAGTCTTTGTTGTGCTTATCTGGGAGGGAGAGTTGTGTGTCTGTTCCCATACATCTTTCTGCAGCTGCAGGCATATCCCCACCACCCCCCAGTCTGCTTTTAGCTTCCTTATCTTAGTGCACCTGAAGGGAAAGGAATGTGCTTATTAAGGCCCACTGTTTTACTGGGGCCAATTGTATGAGGGTGAAGTTTGGCAGTTACTCAAGGGACTTTCCTCCCACCTCTCTCTGTGCCTGAGCTGTCTTATCTGTGTTTTACTGTCTGCTCTTTCTGGCTGCTTGTTTTTAGAAGAGAAGTGATTTCCTTGAAATACATGAGGCTAGAAAGGGAGCTGGAACTTAAAGTGGTGGTGTTTGTCTGAGATGATGGTGCTCCTGCTCTGTTAGATCCCTTTGCAGATGAAGTGCCTGCATCCTCATCCTTGTCTCAGGAGCTATTTCTTGGGAAGTCAATGTAGGACAGTTATGTGACAGGGAGAAATCAAATGAACAGCTCTGCGTGGATCACACAGGCAGCACACACTTTGGAGGAGGTAGGAGAGCCCTGTTTAAGGAAGTGTGGAAGACAGAAGAGCCTTCCATTGTGTGATCAGTTACCATGGAACCTCTAGGACCTCTTCTCCTGAGCATGTAGAATGATTTATGGTAAAACTGCCTCCTCTGAAAAGGGAAGGTGGTAGGGAGTGTGAGAGTGGGTCCTTCTGAATTCTAAGGACTAGTATAAATGACTTGTTCTTTTCAATGTCTGGGAAGAGTTTGTGCAAATTCCTTTTAGTGAACATGGCTTCAGTCCTTCTCCATTTTGAGGCTGGGTAAGTGGTTTCACCTCTCAGGAATGTCCTACAGTGCCAGCCATGAAACCTGTATTATCTTGCTCCATAGTTTCCTGGTTGGGGATGATGGCAGGGTGTATGAAGGTGTTGGCTGGAATATCCAAGGAGTGCACACCCAAGGCTACAACAACATCTCCCTGGGCTTTGCCTTCTTCGGCACTAAGAAAGGTAACAGTTATCACAGCTCACCTTCTCCAAAGAGTTCTCAAATCCTTTGTCTCAGGGGCCACTTCGTGGGAAGTAGCTATCTGCTACTCTGCTGTCTTCTTATCCTTCTCATACTTCTCTGAAGACCCACTCTCTCTTGGAATTTTCTTCTTCCTTGATTTCCAGGAAATGACTTTGTGAAGGGTCTCTTCCTACCGCCCTGGCTTCCTTCTCAACCCCTGTAAACAGGCTCCTCTTCCTCTAGCCATCTTGTATGTGGAGATGCTGACCAGTCGTCTCTCTGCAAGCTTATCTGGGCTTCAGCTCTCTCCTCTACGTCAATGACTAACACATCTTCCTCTTGAGCTCTGACCATTCTGTGGCTGTGGGCCATGATTTCCAAGTTCCTGCCAGGCACCTCTTCCTTTCATCTCTTACTCCTAGATTTTCTATATATTTCTAAAAAAAAAAAAGACACTCTGGGTCCCCTAATCTCTGACTCTCTTCCACTTCTTTCTGGACTGTTGCTCCAAGGCCCCTTGCCACATGCATCTTAACATATGTACTCCAGGACCATTCCTTTGAATTTGTGTACCCTTTCTCGTTAACAGAGATCTTACATACCTAGTTTCTCATTTTCCCCTTCCAGTACCTTTTGAGATAGTCCAGCTAGATTTCATGACCCCTGTTGTGCAGAGGTGCAGTCTGGGTTTCAGAGAGGTCGATGACCCCAAGTGACACAGCTAGAAGGAGAGGAATCAGAACATGGTCCGTATCTTTTATCTCCAGCTCCTGGGTGGTTTCCCCAGCATTCCAGAGGACTCTGTGTTTATCTTGTTTTTGCTTTTGTTTTCATGACTACTCATTTCCATTTGTTGTTAGCTTGGGATCTTGAGCATGTTACTTCTCAGAGCCTCAAGTTCCTCTTCACAAATAATGCAGTTAATAATAGCATCTCTCAGAGGTTTGTGCTGCGGATTAAATGAGTTATTGTAGGCAAAGAGCCTGACACATGCCTGGAGGGGCCCCTTCTGATGGGAAACCCTGGCCTGGCCTGGTGGGTGCTGCTGGGCTTGGTGCTGCTTCTGAGCTCTTTCATGGAGAGAGGAGGTGAAGTTTGGCAGGTATTTGGGATGAGAAAGGACTTCATTTTGAGCCACTGAGAGATCTTTCCAGGAAGATCCTTAATTCTCAGCCTCTCCAACTGGGGGCATAACCTGTTCCCTTTTCTTCCTCTCCATCAGCTGTGCAGGGGCTGGCAGAGCATCTTCTCCTTCCCCAAAAGATCCCCTGAAACTCAGGCTGGGTGGAGGTTTCCCACAGATTTCTCTCTTCTAGGCCACAGTCCCAGTCCTGCTGCCCTGTCGGCCATGGAAAACCTAATCACCTATGCTGTCCAGAAGGGCCACCTGTCATCCAGTTATGTTCAGCCACTTCTTGTGAAAGGCGAGAACTGCCTGGCCCCTCGGCAGAAGACAAGCCTGAAGAAAGGTAAGACCTTTCTTCAACCCTACTGGGCCTGCCACTGGGCTCACCCCAACTAACTCGCAAATACCATTGGGAGTGACCTTTTCAGTAGGGCCCATTAGATTCCTTCTGGAAGGCAACTGGCCACCCAACTCTCTGAACTCTTGGGGCTGGCAAATCTTGAGAGGAAACCTCCAGGCCACCTCTTTGTCCCCCAGATTCCTCATATGAAAGAGCCATAGCATTATCCCTGGTGTCATATATGCACACTCCTTTCTTCCATCACTCAACAAGCAATTACTGAACACCTTCTAGACCCTGAAAATATACTCAGGAATGAAAAGCAAAAGTCCCTGGCCTCATGAAGTTTCAGTCTAGAGGGCAGAGAAAGACAAAAAGCAAATAAATAAGTGACATATTTGGTATGTTATATGGAGAAAAGTGCAAGGGAGGAAACAATGGAAAGGGACTGGATACATTTATACACATATTTATACACTCATATGTTTACACATGAACACACACACACTAACACACATTTCTGAATACAAAAACCAAAACAACACGAATAGACTGAAGTGCTGCAGAAAACTTAGACCACCACTTACACAGACTTTAAAGAAAGAGCTTAACATAATTCAGATAATAAAAGGTGGATACCATTTTGAGTTTAACAAGCAGCAACATCAAAAACAGTAAATTTAATAAGCACTTTCAGCCTTTTCTTGGGCTTAATCAAGATTGAAAGAAGATTCATCTCTATTATATTAAAGCCTTGAGTAAATTTGATGTCTGGTGCCATCTGTTAACATAAATGATCACTTACATTGATAGAGAGTTTCATGGATTACAAATGACTCAAATACATATTCTTGGAATAAAATGTCCATGTCCCACTGCGGGACACTGTCTGCTCTCAAGTCCCACTGTTGGGGGCAGGGTGGGAGACCCAGAGGGGTTTGGGAAGTTGAGGGTCCTGAGCATTATATCAGCCTACAGTGGAGAAGTGGCTGGCATAGATGGGGAAGATGAACCCTCTGTGGTTTCTCGCCCCACCTCAGCTTGCCCCAGCATTGTCCCACGGTCTGTGTGGGGAGCCAGGGAGACCCACTGTCCCAGGATGACTCTCCCAGCGAAGTATGGCATCATTATCCACACTGCCAGGAGGACCTGCAACATTTCTGATGAGTGCCGCCTGCTGGTCCGGGACATCCAGTCTTTCTACATAGACAGGCTCAAGTCATGCGACATTGGGTATAAGTGAGTGGGTCTGGGTACCCTGGGCTTCTCTTCCCTTGGGGGCAGAAACTGAACCTTTGAAAGGAAGGGGAAAGGGAACTAATATTTACTGGGTAGTCACCATAGGAGAGGCACTGTATGGATAACCAAATGAATTCATCACACGACCCTGCCTGGGTCTTTCTTAGGAGATAGCCAAGGGGGTAGTCATTTGCCCAAACATGTTCTCAAGACGTGTACCTACTAAAGGTAGTACACTGGCATGACGGATGCTAAAACTCTGCCAAAAAGTCACTGGAGGAAGCAGTACGCGTGAAAGATTGTGACACCTGTAGAAAAGATAATCGAAAGATTGTGCTTTGTTTGTGTAACCACCGCCTCCTACTCAGAGACTGGGGCTCTGCTGCTCACTTTGGCCACAACCTGAAGTGGTTCCCTCTCATGGTAGACCCGTGCTGCTTCTCTGCTTCTAGAAACCACCAACTTCCTTGGGAAGAATATCCTTCCTGTCTGAAGGCGGGGGAGAGACCAAATACTATCTTTTGATTTCTCTAATGCTAAGGTCTGTGATTCTTTAATAAGGAAGACACCGACCTAAGTGGAAGAGTAAACATTTCTTTTTTTTCCCCATTAAGCATTATCTTAAAGGGTCTCAAAATTCTGTGACACATTTTTGATCAAGATGTTTCCATTAAAAAGTATTGATTTTAAAAACTGCTACACAAACACACAAAATGAATAGTCCACAAAACAAGTAGAAATTTCTTGAAGGATGCTTTCAGAGTTTGCAGATAAGACATCCGGCGTTAGACCCCATGTAACGTCCCATCAGGAACAATCACACTAAATTTTAAATCTAAGAAAAGGCTACTGGTAGCCCATTTGGCATATTCATGTACATTCATAGAAGGAACCCTTAACTCTAGGGCCATTTATGGCTTAGCAATGAATTTACCATTGCTTGGTACATGATTCTGGGCTGACTGTCTCTCCCCTCTCTGGCCCCTTGCTCTCGGTCCCCATTTTAGTAGCACCCTTTTCAAGATAGGAGAACACCTTCCCTCCAACACCTATGATGTATCAGAACCTACCAAGTGCTTTGCTAGGTCCTGCCATACAGGATTACTTGCAGCGTTGCTGTCTTTAATAAGAGTGGATACCTGAAAATGTACTGTAAATTTGGAAAGCCTAAACTGGAAAGTGGTGGAGGCTGAGGGGAGGCCCTTTCCTTTTTTCCATTCAGGTCTCAGAGGGTAGTTGCCTGTCCCTTGACTTGGACCTTGTATTGTATCCTCTCCTATTATAGCATTATGACTGTGTCATTTTCTTTCATTGAGGTGGTCTGTAGTCAGGATGACACACTCCCTCCTTCATAAATTACAATTCACTGAACATGTAATTGAATGGGTACTCTGCGTGGCACAAGGCTACTCTGGGGATGCCATTGGATGTGCCTCACAGATACGGTTCTTGCCTGCATGGAGCCAATGCTTTAGTGAGGAAGAAAAATAATTCAAACAAATAAGTTCTAGCAGGGTAGGTTAAACATTATGATAGGGGACACATGGAGGGTAGACGGGAGGTTTAGGATGCCAGGAAAATAGGTGTGAAGGAAACAATCCCTGTGGGAGCATCAGATTAGCTGAGGCCTTACAGTTGAGTGGGAGGAGAAAGCAGGAAGAGTGATTCAGGAAGAGGGAAATGGCCTCTGTGGAAAGGACTGAATTCCAGCCTGAGAGAGGTGCCTGTGGGGAGCTGAGAGAAGTTCACTGGGATAAATATAGATGTCAAAGAGGAGTGTGGTAGAGCTGGTGCTGGGGAGGCAGACAGGGTCCATGTCAGAAGGATCTTGTAACTTAAGCTGGGGTGTGTGCACTCAGTGCTGAGGGACTGAAAACAGGGTTTTGACATAGTAAGATTTGTATTTAGAAAGACCAGTCTGGCTACCCTTTAGGAATGGACTGGATGGGAAAGGGTGGAACTGGAGGCCGTGAGATCTGAGGACTGTGCAGCAATCCAGGCAGGACTGAGTGGTGACATCCCTGTGATGGTAGCAGAGGTTACAGAGAGAAGTGGAAGAATTTCAGAGGTCAGTGGAGGTTAATGGTTAATGACCAGGGTGCAGGGCAGATCAGGGAGTGTAGTTGGGAGACATCATTGACAAGCCTGGGTTAATGAGTGGATGAAGTGGGTGGGCTGATGCCTGTATTCCTGGCTGGGGCCAATGGGTGGGTGGGTGACCATGCCTTTCACCAAGATGGGGAGCCCAGAAAGGGGAACAGGTGAGGAAGAAGATGGGTCCAGTTGTGAACATGCGGACTTTCATGGATAGCAACTGAAGCCAAGGAAGTGGATGGGTTAGTCCTGTGTGGAGTATGGGGAGAAGAGGGCTCAGGATAGCATCCTGAGGAATCTCACATTTAAGGAAAGGGTGCAGGAAGATGAGGTGTGGAGGGAGAGCAGCTGGAGAAGAAAGCCAAGAGAGTGTGGTGTGATGGAAGCTAAGGGAAGAGAGTGTTTGGAGAAGTCAAGAGAGGTGGCAGAGTCAAATGTACAGAGAGATCAAGTCAGGAAAGACTGGGGAAGTTTACTTTGTATTTAATGGTAGGGAGATCCTGGGCCACCTTGGGGGAAACGGTTTTCTTGGTGAGAAGGAGAAAAGGCCTAGGGATTGAAAGCTGTCATTCTCTTTTATCTTCATTGACTGTGAGCTACCTGGGGGGCCGCAGTGGTGTGCTGGAGCTGAATGGGCTTGTGCCAGCTCATGAGAGCTGATTGTTAGAGATTCTGGAATTTTGAGAGCTGGTTGTTAAATTGTTGGTCACCTGAAATCTGCTATAGTGAGAGGTTTACACCACAGAAATCAGCATATGCTGTAAACTGGGATTCCCTCTCCCTACCCTGCCTCCCTCATTCCACCTGAGCTAGTTTACCAGCACTCCATTGGCAAGGACTCTGTCTTGTTTCTGTAACCCAGTGCTTAGAATCCAATAGATAATCAAAGTCTGAAGCAGTAAAGACATGAATAAATTAATACATGAAAGAGAGAAACAATTCCAGAATTTCATGCTGGTCTCCATCTCCCCTTGTGGTCCTCTAGCTTCCTGGTGGGCCAGGATGGCGCCATTTATGAAGGGGTGGGCTGGAATGTCCAAGGCTCCTCCACCCCTGGCTACGATGACATTGCCCTGGGCATTACCTTCATGGGCACCTTCACAGGTAAGTGGATGCTTTGGTCAGTAGGGTCATTGCATGGTATTTGAAAGAGAGCATCTGACATGGAAGACAGTCTCAGTCTCAAGCGTCATTTTAGTGCCTGCATATGCTTGATTGACCCAGCTTCCAATCCAACATTTGACTCAGCTGAGTGTGACCAGAGGTGACCCCCAGACATAATGCTCACCCTATATCTACCCTCCTTTACACCCAGCCAAATGTCTGTTTCTTCCAATATGTAAGGAACATGCAAAGTAAGGGGAAAAGATCTTTGTGCTTATTTTTAGCTCATCTTGGTCAGCAGATGCATCTTCTCTTGGTTACCATGACAACAATGTAGAGACACTTTGCCTTATATGCCAAAGCCACAGTGAGCCCCAGTCTTTGCACTGAGAGTGCACACTGAGAATTGTCATGGCTCAGAGCTCTATTTTACTTTTTTTTTCATTTTTATAGATTTAGGGGCTACAAATCCATTGTGTTACATGGATATATTACACAGTGGTGAAGTCTGGGCTTTCAGTGTACCCATCACCTGAGTAGTGTACATGGTACCCATTAAATAACGTCTTATCCCTAATCCTGCTCTTACCTTCCCACCTTTTGAAGTCTCTGATGTCTATTATTGTACTCTGTGTGCCAATATGTACCCATTGTTTAGCTTTCATTTATAAGTGAGAACATGTAGTTTTTCATTTTCTGTTTTTGAGTCATTTCACTTAGGAATATGGCCTCCATTTCCACTTATGTTGCTGTAAAAGACATGATTTCTTTTCTTTTCTCTCTTTTTTTGAGATGGAGTCTCGCTCTGTCACCCAGGCTGGAACACAATGTGCAGTTTTGGCTTACTGAAACCTCCGCCTCCTGGGTTCAAGCGATTCTCTGGCCTCAACCTCCCGAGTAGCTAGGACTACAGGCATATGCCACCACACCTGGCTAATTTTTGTATTTTTAGTAGAGACAGGCTTTCATCATGTTGGCCAGACTCGTCTCGAACTCCTGACCTCATGATCCTCCCGTCTCGGCCTCCCAAAGTGAGCCACCGTGCCATGATTTCATTTTTTAATGGCTGAATAGTATTCTATGGTGTACACACACACACACACACACACACACACACACACACACACACCCTACCTTTTCTTTATTCAGTCATCCATTGATGGACATTGAAGTGATTCAATGCCTTTGCTGTTATGAATAGTGTTGAGATAAACATATGAGTGCAAATGTCTTTTTGATATAATGATTTCTTTTTCTTTGGGGTGATACTATTTGGATTGCTGAATCAAATGGCTATTTTATTTTTAGCTCTTTGATAAATCTCCATAGAGGTTGTACTAATTTACATTCTCATCAATAGTGTGTAAGCATTCCCTTTTCTCTGCATCCTCAGCAACATCTGTTATTTTTTGACTTATTTATTTATTTATTTATTTATTTATTTATTTAGACAGAGTCTTGCTCTGTCGCCAGGCTGGAGTGCAGTGGTGTGATCTCGGCTCACTGCAACCTCCGCCACCTGGGTTCAAGCAATTCTCCTGCCTCAGCCTCCCGAGTAGCTAGGACTACAGGTGCATGCCACCACACCCAGCTAATTTTTTAATTTTTAGTAGAGACAGGGTTTCACCATGTTGGCCAGGATGGTCTCGGTCTCTGTCAATCTGACTGGTGTAAGATGGTATCTCATTGTGATTTTAATTTGCATTTCTCTGATGATTAGTAATGTTGAGCATTTTTTCACGGTTTTTGGCTGCTAGCATGTCTTCTTTTGAAAAACGTCTGTCTACGTCCTTTGCTCACTTTTTAATGAGCTGACTTTTTTCCTTAAAAGTTGTTTGAGTTCCTTGTAGATTCTGGATATTAGCTCTTTGTCAGATGCATAGTTTGCACACATTTTCTCCATTCTGTAGGTTGTCTGTTTACTCTGTTGATTATTTCTTTTGCTGTGAAGAAATATTTTAGTTTAATTAAGTCCTATTTGTCTTTTTTTGTTTTTGTTGCATTTGCTTTTGAGGACTTAGTCATAAATGCTTTGCCTAGGCCCATTTCCAGAAGAGTTTTTTCCTAGGTTTTCTTCTAAGATTTTTATAGTTTGAGATCTTAAATTTAAGTCTTTAATCCATCTTGAGTTAATGTTTATATACAGTGGGTCTAGTTTCATTCTTCTGCATGTGACTATCCAACTTTCTCAGCACCATTTATTCAATAGGGTGTCCTTTCCCTGGTGTATGTTTTCGTCAACTTTGTCAAAGATCAGTTGAGTGTAGCTATGTGGCTTTACTTCTGGGTTCTCTATTGTGTTCCATTGATCTATGTATCTGTTTTTATACCAGTACTATGCTAATTTGGTTACTATAGTCTTGTAGTATAATTTGAAGTCAGGTAATATGATACCTCCAGCTTTATTCTTTTTACTTAGAATTGCTTTGGCTATTTGGGTTCTTTCTTAGTTCCATATGAATTATAGAATAGTTTTTTCAAATTCTGTGAAAAATGATGTTTGTAATTTGATAGGAACTGCATTGAATCTGTAGATTGCTTTAGGCAGTATGGTCACTTTAATGACACTGATCCTTCAAATCCATGAGCATGGGATTTCTTCTCATTTGTTTGTGTCATCTACAATTTTTTTCATCAGTGTTTTGTAGTTCTTCTTGTAGAGATCTTTCACCTCCTTGGTATATATATATATATATATATATATATATATATATATTTATACACACACATACACATACTAGGAATACATATATATATTAGGAATACATATATATACACACTAGGAATACATATATATACATACAAACATATACACACCTATATATAACAGGTGTATTTATCTATCTATATCTATCTATATGTAGCTATTGTATATGGAATTGAGGTCTTGATTTGGTTCTTAGCTTGTTATTGGTGTATAGAAATGCTACTGATTTTTGTACATTGATTTTGTATCTTGAAAGTACTGAAATTATTTATTAAATATAGGAGTCTTTTGAAGGAGTCTTGAGGGTTTTGTAAGTATAAGATTATATCATCAGTGAACAGAGATGATTTGACTTCCTCTTTTCCAATTTGGGTGCCTTTTATTTCTCTCTCTTGCATGATTGTTTTCTTCAATACTGTGTTGAATAGGAGTGGTGAAAGTGGGCATCTTTGTCTTTTTCTAGTTCTTAGGGGGAATGTTTTCAACTTCTTACCATTCAGTATGATGTTGATTGTGATTTTGTCATATATGGATTTTTTCTTCTGAGGTATGTTCTTTTGATGCCTAGTTTCTTGAGAGTTTTTATCATGAAGTAATGTTGGATTTAATTGAATGCTTTTTCTGCATCAAAACTATTATATAGTTTTTGTTTTAATTCTGCTTATGTGGTGAATCACATTTATTTATTTGCATATGTTGAACCATCTCTGCTTCCCAGGAATAAAGCCCACCTGATTGTGGGAATTAACTTTTTGATGTGTTGTTGGATTTAGTTCGCTAGATTTTTGTTGTGAACTTTTGCATGAATAATAATCAGGGCTATTGGCCTGTAGTTTTGGTTGTTGTTTTTGTGTCCTTACCTGGCGTTGGTATCAGAGTGGCTTTGTAGATGAGTTGGGGAGGATTCCCCCTCCTTAGTTTTTGGGAACAATTTTAGTAGGGTTGGTATTCTTCCTTTTACATCTGGTAGAATTCGGCTGTGAATCCATCTGGTCCTGGGCTTTTTGTTGTTGGGAGAATCTTTTTTTAATTACTTATTCAATTTAATTATTTGTTATTGGTCTATTAATGATTTCTATTTCTTCCTGGTTCAGTCTTGGGATGTTGTATGTTTCCAGGAATTTATCCATTTCCTCTAGGTTTTTTAGTTTTTATGCATAGAGATGCTCATAGTAATCTCTGACAATCTTTTGTTATTTCTGTGGTATCAACTGTAATGCAACCTTTATTATTTCTGATTGTGGGTGTTCTAATCTTATCTCTTTTTTTCTTGGTTAATCTAGCTAGTGGTCTGTGAGTTCTGTTCTGTTTATCTTTTCAAATAACCAACTTTTTGTTTCATTGATCCTTTCTATTTCTTTTTTTTTTTTGGTCTCATATAGAGACCAAATGCTCAAAGAAGTTCTACACAATAGCATTTAGTTCTGCTGTGATCTTTATTATTTCTTCTGCTAGTTTTGGTTTTTTTTTGTTCTAGATTTTCTATTTTTTTGAGTTGTGACATTAGGTTGTTAATTTGAGACCTTTCTATCTTTCTGATAGAGGCATTTGATGCTGTAACATTCCATCTTATCACTGTTGTTTGTTGTATCCCAGAGGCTTTGGCATGTTGTGTCTCTATTTTCATTTATTTCAAAAAATCTTTAATTTTGGCCTTCATTTTATCATCGACCCAATGACCATTCAGGAGCAGGTTGTTTAATTTCCGTGTATTTGTATAGTTTTGAGAGTTACTCTTGGTATTGATTTCTAGTTTTCTTCCACTGTGGTCCAACAAGATACTTGATATGATTTTAATTTTTAAAAAATTTATTGAGGCTTGCTTTGTGGCCTAGCATATGGTCTATTTTTGAGAATGTTCTGTGTGCAGAAGAGATGAATATATATTCTGCCATTGTTGACTAGAAAGTTCTGTAAATGTCTGCTAGGTCTATTTGATCTAGAGTCCAATTTAAGTCTAGAGTTTCTTTGTTGATTTTCTGCCTTGATGATCTGTCTAGTGCTGTCAGTGGGGTGTTGAAGCTCCCCACTATTATTATATTGCCATTCGTCTCTATTATTAGGTCTAGCAGTATTTGTTTTATGAATGTGGGTGCTCTGGTAATGAGATCTTAAATTTCAGTTTTTAATCCATCTTGAATTAATGTTGCATTATATATATATGAGTTGGGTGCATATATATTTAGGATTGTTATAGCTTCTTATTGAATTGATCCTTTTATCATTACATAATGAACTTCTTTATCTTTTTTTTTAACTGTTTTGACTTAAAGTCTGTTTTACTTGATATAGTGTAGCAACTCCTCCTTTTTGGTTTCCATTTACATGAAATATCTTTCTCTACCCTTGATTTTGAGTCTGTAAATTTATTTACCAGTTAGGGGGTTTCTTGTAAGCAGCATACAGTTGGATTTTGTGTTTTTATTCATTCGTCAGCCTATATTTTTTAAGTGAAGCCTTTAGTTCATTTTTGTTTAAGATGAATATTGATATGTGAGGATTTATTCCTGTCATAATGTTAATGGTTACCCAGTTGCTTTGCAGTCTTGATTGAGTAATTGCTTTATAAGTCCTGTGAGTTTTGTACTTTCATATGTTTTTATGATAGTGTGTATTGCCCTTTAGTTTCCATGTGTAGAACTTCTTTGAGCATTTCTTATAGGACCAGCCTAGTGGTGACAAATTCCCTTAGCATTTGCTCCTTTAGGAAACACTTTATTTCTCCATACAAATATGGAATGCTTCACGAATTTGCATGTCATCCTACTTCAGGGGCCACGCTAATCTTCTCTGTATCATTCCAATTTTAATGTATGTCCTACCAAAGTGAGAACAACTCAAAGCTCTTAATCAGTTTGTTTAGACTCAAGGGCCTTTCACTGAACCTCTGAAAAGATGAGGTCATGTCACTGGGGCTGATTCAGTGACATGGCCCATACTAAAATGGGCATTGGGTCTGGGGATGGGGTGAATCAGGACTGTGACTTGATACTGGGCTGAGCATTGAGCTAGACATGAAAGGGTACAGGCAGTACATTGTGATTAAATCAAGTTTCTCAGCCTCAGTACAATTGATATTTTGGCTCAGATAATTCATTGTTGTCGGAGGCTGTCCTGTCCTAGGATGTTTAGCAGTATCCTTGGCTTCTACCGACTAGTATTCCCCTGCATCCCAGTTTTCACAACCAAAAATATCTCATGACATTGTCAAATGTCCTTTGGGGGGCTAAATTGCACCCTTATAAAGAACTACCAGGCTAAACTTTTGCAGTGGATAAAAGCTTTGTATATCCCCAGAGGAATATATTATCCCAGGGTTGGCTCTTTTGATTCAGGAAAACTTTGGCACTAAGAAATCTGAAGTCTTGACCTTGTTTTTTTTGCCTGTCTCTAGGGAGGCTGCCAACAGTGGAATCTATTAGCTTGGTGATGAGGGTGTGTTCTGGGGATATGTTCTATTTTGCAGGGTGCCCTGTAATCCTGTGGACAATGGGCTGCTGTGTTTTGCAGGTATACCACCCAATGCTGCAGCACTAGAGGCAGCCCAAGACCTGATCCAGTGTGCCATGGTCAAGGGGTACCTGACTCCCAACTACCTGCTGGTGGGCCACAGTGATGTGGCCCGAACCTTGTCTCCTGGGCAGGCTTTGTACAACATCATCAGCACCTGGCCTCATTTCAAACACTGAGAGAAGCCCCAGGTCCTTCTGAGACTGCTCTCCCTCCCGTGTCAGGTCTCTCCTGTCCTAACCATCCAGCTTGTCTCAACACCTTTTGCCCTCCTCCCCTGCCACACCGTCCTGTGCCTCCTTTTTCAGGTTGGGATGATCATGCCCTTTCCTGCCAACATCCTCCAAGGGCCTCCAAACCTCATAGCTGGACATTCACAGCCCTCTGAGTCTGAGTCCAGACTTCTTCTCTCCTTACCTTCCTCTCCCCTGGAAACCCAACTCCTCAGCCAGGTGAGACAATGGTCTGGTTATTGTTTCATTTCTCTCTCTCTCTCCATTCCCCTTTGCCTGGTGAGCCTTCCCCTGGTGTCTGCCTGGCAGCCCCCACCTCCCACCTATCACCCCTCACCCATAACTCGGGTCAACGTGACCACCCTTCCTTGCTTACACATAAACTTGTATATATTTGGATGCAGCCCTTATTTAACAGCTGTCATTATTTATAGATAAGTCTATCCTTTCTACTTGGTTGTGAGTTTCTCCAGGGGAGGAACTGTGTTTTATTCATCTCTATGTCCTCTGTTTCTCAGCAGTGTCTGAAATTTAATAGGTTCTACTGATGTTTATTAGAGAAATGGATGAATAAATGAATGAAGAGATCCAAATTCATGTTCACCTTGCCAATTCACTACATCATCTCCTATTTGGAGAACAACTTTCTGGACAGTGCCCACATACCACCAGCATTTTCTGTGTTTCTGTTCCCTCTCAGTCCAAGAGCCATAAGATCTCTATGGTACCAGCATCTGTGTAAGAGGAAGCAAAGAGAAGCAACAGGGTGTCTGGTGGACATGAGAACCTAAAATAACCAAGATATTTTTACCCCAAATTTTTGACAGCTTAGCATCTAAAATCAAGAGGCCTTTTTGCACACTCCAATGGTGTGTAAACACAAAGGATTCTGTAGTAAGATCTGCAGGAACTGCAACGGTTTGAGTCCTATGCTTCTCAAAACTAGCCAGCTAAAATTCCCTTCTAGAACAAAGCCCCACAGGGGAGAACTGCTGGAAACAGAATCTAATTCAGTCCAGGCCTAAGAGATTAAAAAAAGAAAAAACAAAAAAGAAGCTCACATGAAAGTGTGGAAAGGCAGTGGAGCAAGAAGCTCTCTGAATATAAGCCATCATAATGTTGAACATTTACTTGAAAAAAATAATGGTGTTCCAGAATGATTGAATTAAAAAAGCTTTTCAAAACCATACATCTTTAAAGTTGAGGAAAGCTAATATATAAAATAAACAACAGAAAATAATTGAGGTTCAAACCCACATAAAGTCATTTTAAGATAAAAATAGAATCAGGAGCAGAATAAAGAAAATAAAAGCATTACATAAAGACATGCTTATGGGTGAAAACTATAAACTACAATTTCAAACTGAGCTAAAATAATTAGGAAAATAATACAAGATATGAAAGAACAATTAATGGAAAGTACAAAAACTCAGAAATAAGGTAATGGGGCTCAGAAGAGAATAAGAAATAAAGGAAATATCAATTTCAGAAATAACCAGTAAAAAAAAATGTTAAAAGTGGATATACATAATGGATAATATCTTTAAAGAAAAATAAGATAAAACGAAGGAAAATTCTAAAATAAAAAATAAACTAAAAAGTAACATTAAAATAATTAGAGAGAAAGTGATAAATATAAAAGATAGGCAAAGAAGATACAAGATACAAGTATACATGTAACTGGAGTCCCTAAAGAAGAAAACTGAAGTAAAGGAACAGAACAAATATTCAAAACTACTATGCTAGAAACACCTCCTGAAATAAAAAAAATTTGAAATTTTGTTTTTAAAGGGCACACTTCATACCAGAAATGATGCACTCAAAATGATGAATGCAAACATATGGTCTATTTGAACTAATGGATTTTTAAGAACTCATTCTCTTTAGTGGAAAATATCCTTTGGGCATTCAGGAAAAAACAAAAAAACAAATTACTAATAAGAGAGAAAAATATCATCAGACTTATTGACAACAACATTTTGGGCTAGGAGAAAATATAATAACACATTTTAAAAATAAGAAAAAATGTGATCCAAGGATTATGTTCAATCAAATTGACTTTTATGTACAAGGGTCACAGATAAACTCTCATGAACATGGAAGAACTCTGTGAATACTATTCCCATGAGACTCTTTGTAAGACTCTACAGGAGAATGTCTTTAAAAATGACCAAAATAACTTTAGAGACACTGGCATTATGACTGGTGGTAAGCATTTAATATATATTTACTTGTAGAATTAAGACCAAATGAAAGTTATTAGAAAAATAGTATTGTATGTAATGTTTATGAACTCTGACAATGTAGTATAAGGTAGAACTGTAAAAAAGTGGGGAGAGAATAAGGAGAGCATCTGCCAGTTAGTTTTTAAAATCATTTTAGTCATATTATAGTTCTAATATTAATATTGTTATTAGAAGAAAGTTTAGTATGAGATGTTGAATCAAACAAATGAGTAATTATGTGATATTCTAGTTCTATCATCCCCAGTGTTTTTGAAAGTAGGATTCTCAGTGTGGGAAAAGGAGATACAGATTAACACAGCAGAGGTTAAGTGAAATACTGTGTCCCTGGATGTGAATTAAAAAAACAATAGGGTGAACTCATTTATGAACATATGAGGTGTTTCACCTTAAATAATTTTACCTTTGCTCACTGAAAGGGCCCAGAAACCCGATCAATATGGTAGCAATAAGTATCTGTAGCCCCCAAGTTGTGATCTTAAAATACCATTTCCCAGTAAAAGAAATCAACAGTTCTTAGAGAAATGGCTGATTTCAGGTCTGGGATGGGAAACATATAAGTTAAAACATTTTATCATATCAGGTAGCAATGAAGCTATTAAATATTTCTCATATTGGGTCAAAAGGACTTGGGAAATTTCTACTGTCTAATGGGAAAATTCCAGTGTCTAATGGCTAATGACAATATGAGCATAAATAGCAACAACAACTGCAATGGGTCTGAGCTTGTTAAGTTTAAATCAACACATTCATAATAATACTAAAAAAAACCCTGAATTGTCACTGCTAGGACATCCACTGAACGTACTTTTTTACTTTAAAACTTGTAAAAAAAGGCAAAGAGAAATGTAACTATTCTTCCTTTCCTATACACAGAATACAATTGAATAACCAAATAGTAGAGAACTTCTCCTAATAGATGTACTCTAATAAATACCTGAAAAAGTAATGGTAGAAATGGAATATCATCACCTTGCAAGCCCTAATAAAAAATCTAGGCATTAATGACTGTTAACGTCACACACACAGCTCCCAACTGATGAAAGGTCTGTGGACTGTTTACCTACTCAAGCTTCAGCAATGGTGGACGCCCCTCCCCTAGCCTCGCTGCTGCCTTGCAGTTCGATCTCAGACTGTGCTAGCAGTGAGCGAGGCTCTGTGGGGGTGGGACCCTCTGAACCAGGTGCGGGATATAATCTCCTGGTGTGCCATTTGCTAAGACTGTTGGAAAAGCACAGTATTAGGGTGGGAGTGTCCCAATTTTCCAGGTACCATCTGTCATGGCTTCCCTTGGCTGGAAAAGGGAATTCCGTGACCCCTTGTGCTTCCCAGGTGAGGCGATGCCCCGCCCTGCTTTGGCTCACACTCCGTGGGCTGCACCCACTGTCCGACAAGCCCCAGTGAGATGAACCCAGTACCTCAGTTGGAAATGCAGAAATCACCTGTCTTCTGCATCACTCACGCCGGGAGCTGTAAACTGGAGCTGTTCCTATTCAGCCATCTTGGAACCTGTCCTGATGTCTAAAATTAATCTTAAAAAAGATTAATTGGTAAAATTCTAATGAGTCTAACTGAGAAAGAGGGGGTGAAGGAGAAACATATATAACTAATGTCAGAAATTAAGCAAGGAACATTACTGAAGATCATTGAAGACATAGTAAGAAGATAGTATGAAAAGCAGTATTCAATACATTTGCAAACTGACATTAAATAGAAAAATTTCTAAAAAGGTGCACATCACCAAATTTGACACAAGAAGGAATAGAAAACCTAACCTGTCCTAAACGTTAAAGAAATGGCATCTGTAATTAATACCTTCTTATAATAACAAAACAACACAAAACAACAATTAAAAAAGTTAGTCTGAGGTATCTTCACTAATGAATTCTACAAGTGAAGAAGTTAGAAATAACATCCATTTTAAACAACCTTTTTATAGTAGGAAAAGAGGAACACTCTCCAACTTGTTGTATGAGGCAGCATAATAAAAATACCCCCTTATGGAATATTTTAAATTTATACAAACCTATAGAGACTAATATATTTAACTCATATGTACCCAAAATCTAGCTTAAATGATTAATTCATGGCTAATTACATTTAAACCATACTCCCCACACATTTCTGCAAAAGAAATTCATATGTATCATACAATGTCACCTATAAACATTTCATTATATGTTGCTGAAATAAAATGACAGTAAGAAATAGTCAATATCATTATCATGCCTAAAAGAATCAACAATCAATAATAATTTCTCAATATCATAAAATGCTGAGTCTGTGCACGAATTTGTCTTGCTTTTTTCCTGTTTGTTAGAATTGGCATCCAAATAAGGTCCATACGTTGTGGTTTTTTAAATTTATTTTTTATTTTTTATTTTTTTTGAGACAGAATCTCACTCTGTCACCCAGGCTGGAGTGCAGTGGTGTAGTCTTGGCTCACTGCAACCTCTGCCTCCAGGGCTCAAGCGATTCTAAGGCCTCAGCCTCCTGAATGGCTGGGATTACAGGTGCCTGCAACCACTCCTGGCTAATTTTTGTGTTTTTAGTAGAGACAGGGTTTCACCATTTTGGTCAGGCTGGTCTTGAACTCCTGGCCTCAAGTGATCCACCCACTCCGGACTCCCAAAGTGCTGGGATTACAGATGTGAGCCAGTGCACCCAGCCCATACATTGTGTTTGATATGTCTTTTATAATTCCTCTAATCTGTAGGCTCCTAGCATCTCTTTTTTTCCTTGCTATTTATTTGTTGAAGAAACTAGTTTGGTTTGCTACAGTTTTCCACAGCATAGATTTTGCAATTTTGTATCCATGGTACATTTTAACACATCTCTCTGCTCTGAAATTTCCTGTGAGTTGGTAGATCTAGAGGTTTTTGGTTCAATTTTTTTGAGGGCAAGAATACTTAATGATGGGGTTAGATTCTTCCATCAGAAGTCACATAATGCCTGATGGCTTATTTAGCTCTTCTTTTTGATGTTAGCAGCCACTGATAATTATGTTCAGAAATTTATTAGGGATGATAAAATGCTGATATTATAATTCAATAATTCCAGCTTCATTTATTAGCTGGAATACTTTTATAAAGGGAAACTTCCATTTACCAACCATTTGAATACCATGAGATAGAGTTCATACAGAAAAAATAAAAAACAATATGTACACACACACACACACACCCCCCCCAAACAAAAGCTTGATTCTTTAAAATAATATATTGGTTCCCCAGTGTAGCACTGGCCACAATAATGTTGCCTCACAAATCACCTCAAAACTTAGCAGAATACAACAATAAGCATTTATTCTCACACTGAGAAACAAGTGTGAATGAGCTGATTTAGAGTTGACTGACAGGCTTTGCTTCAAGTTGTGGCTCTGTCTGGGTTTGGCTTCTTGCTCCAGACTAGACACAGAACAGCCCCATGCATAATTATTCTGGGGCCCAAATGCATATGTAAATTTCAAGCTTTTGCACCTCACTTCCGTGATCTACTTATTTGCCAAAGCAAATCACATGGCCAGATCAATACTACTAAGACAGAAAAGTACACTTTTCTTCTTTTTTTTTTTGTTTTGAAGACAAAATCTCACTCTGTTGCCCAGGGTGGAGTGCAGTGGTGCGATCTTGGCTCACTGCAACCTCCTCTTCCCAGGTTCAAGCGATTCTCCTGCCTCAGCTTCCTGAGTAGCTGGGACTACTGGTGTGTGCCACCACGTCCAGCTAATTTTTGTATTTTGAGTAGAGACAGGGTTTCACCATGTTGGCCGGGCTGACACTTTTTTTTTTTTTTTAATTTTTTTTTAAATTTTTTTATTTTTTATTTTTATTTTTTTATTGATCATTCTTGGGTGTTTCTCGCAGAGGGGGATTTGGCAGGGTCATAGGACAGTAGTGGAGGGAAGGTCAGCAGACAAACAAGTGAACAAAGGTCTCTGGTTTTCCTAGGCAGAGTGTTTGTGTCCCTGGGCACTTGAGATTAGGGAGTGGTGATGACTCTTAACGAGCATGCTGCCTTCAAGCATCTGTTTAACAAAGCACATCTTGCACCGCCCTTAATCCATTTAACCCTGAGTGGACACAGCACATGTTTCAGAGAGCACAGGGTTGGGGGTAAGGTCATAGATCAACAGGATCCCAAGGCAGAAGAATTTTTCTTAGTACAGAACAAAATGAAGAGTCTCCCATATCTACTTCTTTCTACACAGACACAGCAACCTTCCGATTTCTCAATCTTTTCCCCACCTTGCCCCCTTTTCTATTCCACAAAACCACCATTGTCATCATGGCCTGTTCTCAATGAGCTGTTGGGTACACCTCCTAGACGGGGTGGTGGCCAGGCAGAGGGGCTCCTCACTTCCCAGTGGGGGCAGCTGGGCAGAGGCGCCCCTCACCTCCGGGACGGGGCGGCTGGCCGGGCAGGGGGCTGACCCCCCCACCTCCCTCCCAGACGGGGCGGCTGGCCGGGTGGGGGGCTGACCCCCCACCTCCCTCCCAGACGGGGCGGCTGGCCGGGTGGGGGGCTGACCCCCCACCTCCCTCCCGGACGGGGCAGCTGGCCGGGCAGAGGGGCTCCTCACTTCCCAGTAGGGGCTGCCGGGCAGAGGCGCCCCTCACCTCCCGGACGGGGAGGCTGGCCAGGCGGGGGGCTGACCCCCCATCTCCCTCCCAGATGGGGCAGCTGGCCTGGCGGGGGCTGACCCCCACCTCCCTCCCAGACGGGGTGGCTGCTGGGCGGAGACGCTCCTCACTTCCCAGACGGGGTGGCAGCCGGGCGGAGGGGCTCCTCACTTCTCAGACGGGGCAGCTGCTGGGCGGAGGGGCTCCTCACCTCTCAGACGGGGCGATTGCCAGGCGGAGGGTCTCCTCACTTCTCAGATGGGGTGGCCAGGCAGAGACGCTCTTCACCTCCCAGACGGGGTCACGGCCGGGCCGAGGCACTCCCCACATCTCAGACAATGGGCGGCCGGGCAGAGACGCTCCTCACTTCCTAGATGGGATGGCGGCTGGGAAGAGGCACTCCTCACTTCCCAGGTGGGATGGCAGCCGGGCAGAGACGCTCCTCACTTTCCAGACTGGGCAGCCAGGCAGAGGGGCTCCTCACATCCCAGACCATGGGCGGCTAGGCAGAGACGCTCCTCACTTCCCAGATGGGGTGGCAGCCGGGCAGAGGCTGCAATCTCCGCACTTTGAGGGGCCAAGGCAGGTGGCTGGGAGGTGGAGGTTGTAGCGAGCCAAGATCACGCCACTGCACTCCAGCCTGGGCGCCATTGAGCACTGAGTTAACGAGACTCCATCTGCAATCCCGGCACCTTGGGAGGCCGAGGCTGGCGGATCACTTGTGGTTAGGAGCTGGAGACCAGCCCGGCCAACACAGCGAAACCCCGTCTCCACCAAAAAAATTCGAAAACCAGTCAGGCGTGGCGGCGCGCACCTGCAATCGCAGGCACTCAGCAGGCTGAGGCAGGAGAATCAGGCAGGGAGGTTGCAGTGAGCCAAGATGGCAGCAGCACAGTCCAGCTTTGGCTCAGCATGAGAGGGAGAGCGTGGAAAGGGGAGAGGGAGAGGGAGCCCGTGGAAAGGGGAGAGGGAGAGGGACAGGGAGAGGGAGAGGGAGAGTGACACTTCATTACTAGTAGGAGGAGAGGGGAGAGAATATTTGAGGAACTGCCTTTACAACAAATGCTGCTAGAATAATTGGATTTTCCTATAGAAAAAATAAAACCTATCCTTCACACGATGCACAAATATCAATTCCAGGTGAATTGTAGATTTGCATACAATGGGCTAAACATAAGCGATGTAGAAGATAATATACCAATCTTCATTTTTTATGGTGTAGGAAAAGACTTCTTAAAAATGATGGAAAAAACATTAACCCTAAAAGATTATAAGTTGGATTATGTTAAAATTAATAACTACTGTTCATCAAATGACACTATTAAGAAAGTGCAAAGGTAAGCCGCCAAGTTAGAGAAAGCATCCGCAAAGCACAGATGACAAAAAAGATCATATACAGAATATTTTAAAGATCTGGAATTTATAAAGAGGTAAGATTCATAGAAGTAAGTCTAACAAATTTGATTGGTTAAAAATGGCATTTACGTGAAACTTTAATATATATTTCTCTTATAAGTGACCTTGAGTATCTTTTCACATGTGTAAGGGAGATTTGTATCTCTCTTTCCATCCTTTCTTCTTGTCCTTTGCCCATTTTTCTATTTGATTGTTGGTCTTCTGCTTCTAAGTGCTTTCATGCAAAAATATATACATTAGAGAAATTAGCTTTTTTTGTGAAACTAATTGCAAATATTTTTCCCAGGCTTGTTATCTGCTTTTTGCCTCTGCTTATGATACATTTTTAGTTTTTGGAGTATGCAAGAGTTTTTTACTTTAAGTAGCCAATTTATCATCTTTTATGATTTCTGAGTCATATTTAGAAAGGCCAACCACTCCCATGTTATAATAAAATTAATTCATGTTTTCTCAAGTAATTCAATGTTTTAATTTTTGTATGTATTTTTTGATTCATTTAGAGTTTATTTTTGTGTTGTGTATGGTATGGATAAAAAATTTATCTCTTTCCATATGACTATCTACTTGTTTCAATAATATTTATTAAAAATGCCCATTCACTTGTTGGATCTACTTTTGTGTCCTTCAGACTTGTTTTAGCCCTAGTTCTACAGTTAAACACATTCAATGCTCACCACAAGTTTTTAGTTTTTTTGGCCGAAATTTCTCCAATAACTTGTTGACTGGATAAAGATTATTTTCTAGTAAAGTACTTAATAAAGAGCTTGCCTTAGTCCATTTTGTGCTGCTATAACAGTATACCTGACACTGGGTAATTTATAATAAACAGGAATTTATTGGCTTACCGTTCTGGAGGCTGGCAAGTCTGAGACTGCGGCACAAGCATCTGGTGAAGGCCTTTCTGTTACATCCTCACATAGTGGAAGGCAGATAGGCATGAGCCCTCATGACTTAAACACCCCCCATTAGGCCCTACCTTTCAGAATTATCACATTGGGAATTACATTTCCAACACATAGATTCTGGGGAACACATTCAAACCATAGCAGGGCTCATGGAGCAAAAAGATTTACCTAGTTACTACATATTCAAAACAGTTTTTATCTGTAGCCTTTATACTTTGAAGGACAGATTGGCTGGACATAAAATCCTTGGCTAATGCTATGTTTTCTTTGATGAGTCTCTTGTAGGTTCTTCTTCACAATCTGCGTGTGAATGTTGTTGTTGAGAAGCCTGATGGCAATCTAATTTTTTCTCTTATAAATGGCTTAGTCTCTTCACATGACTGACTAAAAAGTTTATTTCTTCATATTTTAAGTACCATAACATGGTTTAGCAATTACTATTGCAAGTTAATTCTCACAGGTAAAAGTGTGGCCTTTCAATATGTAGAGTTGTATCTTTGATTTCAAAACATTTTTTCTTGAATTATTGTTTAAGGTATTTACTCTTTTACATTGGTTTTCTTCTTTTGGTATATGAATTATATGTATGTTGGATCTCCTTTGCCTGTCTTCTACATTGATCACTTTTGCTTTAATTCTTTTTTCCTCCAATTTTTTATTGTGGTGAAATACACATACAGTTACCATCATAAGTATTAAGTGTACAGTTCTGAGATAATAAGTGCATCATATTGTGTACAAACTCTCTCTAATTCTTTTTTATCTCTGTCTTTTTAAAAAATTTTAGTTTCTTTGGACTTTTAAAATTTCTTTTCTCTAGACCCCTGACATGTGTTTTCTGAGGCACATGCTCCCCTTTGTACTCCTTGTATTTTAGTCTTAATTCCTGAGATGATTATGTCACTTCTCTTTCACATCCTCCTATTGCCTAGTTAAATTCTTCTTTGAGGCCTTTTACTTCTGTTTTGTGAATTTTTTTATAGGTAGGCAATTAGGAAAATTATGTTGAAATATGTTTTCCCTCTGCCTATTGGAAACTTTTTTAATGATGAGTTTTTTGTTAATAAAATATGATCTTATGCCATATGTTTAAATGGAGGCTTTGTTTGGATGTGACAGTTTGCCTTTTTATTATTCGTATTTGAATGAGTTGGTTTTTTTCTGGTCCGGTTGCTACAGGAGTATCCTGTGGCAGTTGTGTTTGGAGGTGGGAGAAAATTAATATAGCTTCTCCTGTTTCTCAGCTCATTGGCTCCTCCATCTGTTGCACTCAATTGGTAGTTTACTGGATATATTGTGATACTACATTTGTTCTCCTTGCACTCCCAGTCATTTCTGTTGATCTCCACCAGTTCTCATGCAATACCCTTTTCATTCTTAGAACTGTCCAGAGCAGTGCCCCTCTAGGTGGTCCCTCACATTCTGGTGATGAATATCTGCTGTGGATTCCAGATTATAATGGTCTCTCTTTCCATCTCCATGTTTCCTCATAGCACTGACCATTCCACTACCTCACCATTCATTGTTATGGCTTCTAGTATTAGTTTCCTGACTTGCTCTCTCCCCTCTCCACACTTACTTTCATATACCAAAAAGTTTTTCGCCATTTTTGTCTTCTTAAATTATATATATTTACAGCATACTACATGATGTTTTGGTACATGTATACGTTGTGAAATGGTTAAATCAAGCTAATTAACATATCTATCACCATGCATCCTTGTTTTTTTTTTTTGTGGTGAGAAGATTTAAGATCTACTCTTAGCAATTTTCAAGTATACAATATATTAGTATTAACTATGATCACCTTGTGGTACTACGGATCTCCCAAACATATTCATCCTTTGTAACTAAAATTGGATTTTTTTATCTGCTAATTTTGCTAAAGGTGTAGGATTTTAACATATTAATTCTTCTTGTGTCTTTGTATGGTTATGAGAAAGATACATCAAAGATTCCATTCTAAGCTGTTGACTTGCTCTTATGTGGCCAGGAGACTACCTGATTATCTTAGATACTGTATTTGTTTTCTATTGCTGCATAACAAATGGCCACAAACTTAGCAGCTTAAAACAACAACATTTATTATTTCATAGTTTCCATGGGTCAGAAATCTGGGCACGACTTATGTAGGTCCTCTGCTAAAGTCCTTACAGGGCTAAGTTAAGGTCTGAAGGGCTGCATTCTCATCTGGAGGCTTGACTGAGGAAAAATCTGCTCCCAAGCTCATTCAGTTTGTTGGCATCATTCATTTCCTTATGGCTGTGTGACTGAGGCCCCTGTTTTCTTGTTAGATGCTGGCCTGGAATCATTCTTAGCTCCCAGAGGCCTCTCTCAGATCCACTCTGGGGCCCCCTTCATAGGCCTTCTCACAACATGACAGGTTACTCTTTCATGCAGGATCATTTCTCTTCAGGAAGTAAGACAACTAGGTTGGGCACAGTGGCTCACACCTATAATCCCAGCACTCTGGGAGGCCAAGGCAGGTGGATTGTTTGAGCTCAGGAGTTCAAGACCAGCCTGGGCAATATGGTGAAACTCCATCTCTACACAAATTCAAAAATTAGCCAGGTGTAGTGGTGCACCTGGAATCTCAGCTATTTGGGAAGCTGAGGTGGGTGCCCACAAGGCTGGGAGGTCGAGGGTGCAGTGAGCCAAGATTGCACCACTTCATTCCAGCCTGGGTGACAAAGCAAGACCCTATCTCAACAAAAAAAGAAAAAAGAAAGAAAAGAAAGTAAGGCAACTAAACATATTGAGTATGCCAAGAGAGTGCTCTTCCAAGATGGCTGAATAGGAACAGCTTCGGTCTGTAGCTCCCAGTGAGATTGACGCAGAAGATGGGTGATTTCTGCATTTCCAACTGAGGTACCTGGTTTATTGGTTCATCTCATCAAGACTGGTTGGACAGTGGGTGCAGTCCACGGAGGGTGAGCTGAAGCAGGGTGGGGCACCACCTCACTTGGGAAGTGCAAGGAGTCAGGGAATTTCCCTTTTCCAGCCAAGGGAAGCTGTGAGAGACTGTACCAGGAAGAACGGTATGCTCCTGCCCAAATACTGCACTTTTGCCATGGTCTTTGCAACTGGCAGACCAGGAGATTTCCTCTGGTGCCTGGCTCGGTGGGTCCCACGCCCATGGAGCCCAGCAAGCTAATATCCATTGGCTTGAAATTCTCCCTGCTAGAGCAGCAGTCTGAAATTGACCTGGAATGCTGGAGCTTGCTGGAGGGAGGGGCATCCACCATTGCTGAGGCTTGAGTAGGCGGTTTTATGCTCATAGTGTAAATAAAGCTGCCGGGAAGCTTGAACTGGTCAGAGCCCACTGCAGCTCAGCAAGGCCAACTGCCTCTCTAGATTCCACCTCTGTGGGCAGTGCATATCTGAACAAAAGGCAGCAGCCCCAGCCAGGGACTTATAGATAAAACCCTCATCTCCCTGGGACAGAGCACCTGGGGAAAGGGGCAGCTATGGGCAAAGCTTCTCCAGACTTAAACGTCCCTGCCTGACAGCTCTGAAGAGAACAGTGTTCTCCCAGTATGGCATTTGTGCTCTGATAACGGACAGACTGCCTCCTTAAGTGGGTCCCTGACCCCTGTGCAGCCTGACTGGGAGACATCTCCCAGTAGGGACAGAGAGACACCTCATACAGGAGAGCTCTGGCTGGCATCTTGTTGGTGCCCCTCTGGGATGAAGCTTCCAGAGGAAGGATCAGGAAGCAATATTTGCTGTTCTGCAGCCTCTGCTGGTGATGCCTAGGCAATCAGGGTCTGGGCCTCCAGCAAACTCCAACAGACCTGCAGCTGAGGGGCCTGACTGTTAGAAGGAAGACTAACAAACAGAAAGGAATAGCATCAACATCAACAAAAAGGACATCCACACCAAAACCCCATCTGTAGGTCACCAATATCAAAGACCAAAGGTAGATAAAACCACAAAGATGGGGAGAAACCAGAGCAGAAAGGCTGAAAATTCCAAAAATCAGAACATTTCTTCTCCAAAGGACCACAACTCCTCACCAGCAAGGGAACAAAACTGGATGGAGAATGAGTTTGATGAGTTGACAGAAGTAGGTTTCAGAAGGTGGGTAATAACAAACTTCTCCGAGCTAAAGAAGCATGTTCTAACACATCGCAAGCAAGCTGAAAACCTTGAAAAAAGGTTAGAGGAATGGCTAACTAGAATAACCAGTGTAGAGAAGAACATAAATGACCTGATGGAGCTGAAAAACACAGCATGAGAACTTCATGAAGCATACAAAAGCTTCAATAGCCGATTTGATCAAGGGAAGAAAGGATATCAGTGATTGAAGACCAAATTAATGAAATAAAGTAAGAAGACAAGATTAGAGAAAAAAGAGTGAAAAGAAATGAACAAAGCCTCCAAGGAATATGGGACTATGTGAAAAGACCAAATCTATGTTTGATTGGTGTACCTGAAAGTGACAGGGAGAATGGAACCAAGTTAGAAAACACTCTTCAGGATATTATCCAAGAGAACTTCCCCAACCTAAAAAGGCTGGCCAACATTCAAATTCGGGAAATACAGAGAATGCCACAAAGATATTCCTCTAGAAGAGCAACCCCAAGACACATAATCGTCAGATTCACCAAGGCTGAAATGAAGAAAAAAATGTTAAGGGCAGCCAGAGAGAAAGGTCCCACAAAGGGAAGCCCATCAGACTAACAGTAGATCTCTCGGCAGAAACTCTACAAGTCAGAAGAGAGTGGGGGCCAATATTCAACATTCTTAAAGAATTTTCAACCCAGAATTTCATATCCAACCAAACTAAGCTTCATAAATGAAGGAGAAATAAAATCCTTTACAGACAAGCAAATACTGAGTGATTTTGTCACCACCAGGCCTGCCTTACAAGAGCTCCTGAAGGAAGCACTAAACATGGAAAGGAACAACTGGTACCAGCCACGGCAAAAACATGCCAAATTGTAAAGACCATTGACGTTATGAAGAAACGTCATCATAACGTCATCATGCATAAACGTTAGTTGTTTGCATCAACTAACGTGCAAAACAACAAGCTAGCATCATAATGACAGGATCAAATTCACACATAACAATATTAACCTTAAATGTAAATGGGCTAAATGCCCCAATTAAAAGACACAGACTGGGAAATTGGATAAAGAGTCAAGACCCATCAATGTGCTATATTCAGGAGAACGATCTCACATGCAAAGACACACATAGGCTCAAAATAAAGGGATGGAGGAAGATCTACTAAACAAATGGAAAGCAGAAAAGAAGCAGGGGTTGCAATCCTAGTCTCTGATAAAACAGACTTTAAATGAACAAAGATCAAAAGAGACAAAGAAGGCCATTACATAATGGTAAAGGGATCAATTCAACAAGAAGAGCTAACTATACTAAATATCTGTGCACCCAATACAGGAGCACCCAGATTCATAAAGCAAGTCCTTAGAGACCTATAAAGAGACTTAGACTCCCACACAATAATAATGGGAGACTTTAACACCCCACTGTCAATATTAGACAGATCATTGAGACAGAAAATTAACAAGGATATCCAGGAATTGAACTCAGCTCTGCACCAAGTGGACCTAATAGGCATCTACAGAGCTCTCCACGCCAAATATTGCAACAGAATATACATTCTTCTCAGCATCACAATGCACTTATTCTAAAATTGACCACATAATTGGAAGGAAAACACTCTTCAGCAAATGCAAAAGAACAGAAATCACAACAAACTGTCTCTCAGACCACAGTGCAATCAAACTAGAACTCAGGATTAAAAAACTCACTAAAAACCGCACAACTACATGCAAACCGAACAACCTGCTCCTGAATGACTACTGGGTCAACAACGAAATGAAGGCAGAAATAAAGATGTTCTTTGAAACCAATGAGAACAAAGACACAATGTACCAGAATGTCTGGGACACATTTAAAGCAGTGTGCAGAGGGAAATTTATAGCACTAAATGCCCACAAGAGAAAGCAGGAAAGATGAACTAGAGAAGCAAGAGCAAACACATTTAAAAGCTAGCAGAAGACAAGAATAACTAAGATCAGAGCAGAACTGAAGGAGATAGGGACACAAAAAACCCTTCAAAAAATCAATGAATCCAGGAACTGGTTTTTTGAAAGATCAACAAAATTGATAGACTGCTAGCAAGACAAAGAAGAAAAGAGAGAAGAATCAAATAGGTGCACTAAAAAATAATAAAGGGGATATCACCACTGATCCCACAGAAATACAAACTACCATCAGAGAATACTATAAACACCTCTACGCAAATAAATTAGAAAATCTAGAAGAAATGGATAAATTCCTGGACACATACACCCTCCCAAGACTAAACCAGGAAAAAATTGAATCTCTGAATAGACCAATAACAGGTGCTGAAATTGAGGCAATAATTAATAGCCTACCAACCAAAAAAAGTCCAGGACCAGACAGATTCACAGCCAAATTCTACCAGAGGTACAAAGAGGAGCTGGTACCATTCCTTCTGAAACTATTCCAATCAATAGAAAAAGAGGGAATCCTCCGTAACTCATTCTATGAGGCCAGCACCATCCTGACACCAAAGTCTGGCAGAGACACAACAAAAAAGAGAATTTTAGGCCAATGTCTTTGATGAACATCAATGCGAAAAACCTCAGTAAAATACTGGCAAACCGAATCCAGCAGCACATCAAAAAGCTTATCCACCACAACGAAGTCGGCTTCATCCCTGGGATGCAAGGCTGGTTCAACATATGCAAATCAATAAATGTAATCCATCATGTAAACAGAACCAATGACAAAAACCACATGATTATCTCAATAGACACAGAAAAGGCCTTCGACAAAATTCAACAGCCCTTCATGCTAAAAACTCTCAATAAACTAGGTATTGATGGAACGTATCTCAAAATAATAAGAGCTGTGTATGAAAAACCCACAGCCAATATCATACTGAATGGGCAAAAGCTGGAAGCATTCCCTTTGAAAACCAGCACAAGACAAGGATGCCCTCTCTCACCACTCCTATTCTACATAGTACTGGAAGTTCTGGCCAGGGCAGTCATGCAAGAGAAAGAAATAAAGGGTACTCAATTAGGAAAAGAGGAAGTCAAATTGTCCCTGTTTGCAGATGACATGATTGTACATTTAGAAAACCCCTTGTCTCAGCCCAAAATCTCCTTAAGCTGATAAGCAACTTCAGCAAAGTCTCAGGATACAAAATCAATGTGAAAAAATCACAAGCATTCCTATACACCAATAAAAGACAGAGAGCCAAATCATGAGTGAACTCCCATTCACTATTGCTACCAAGGGAATAAAATACCTAGGAATCCAACTTATAAGGGATGTGAAGGACCTCTTCAAGGAGAACTACAAACCACTGCTCAAGGAAATAAAAGAGGACACAAACAAATGGAAGAACATTCCATGCTCATGGATAGAAGGAATCAATATCATGAAAATGGCCATACTGCCCAAAGTAATTTATAGATTCAGCGCTATCAAGCTACCACTGACTTTCTTCACAGAATTGGAAAAAACTACTTTAAAGTTCATATGGAACCAAAAAAGAGCCCTCATAGCCAAGACAATCCTAAGCAAAATGAACAAAGCCGGAGGCATCATGCTACCTGACTTCAAACTATACTACAAGGCTACAGTAACCAAAACAGCATGGTACTGGTACCAAAACAGAGATATAGACCAATGGAACAGAACAGAGCCTTCAGAAATAACACCACACATCTACAACCATCTGATCTTTGACAAACCTGACAAAAACAAGAAATGGGGAAAGGATTCCCTATTTAATAAATGGTGCTGGGAGAACTGGCTAGCCATATAGAAAGCTGAAACTGGATCCCTTCCTTACACCTTATACAAAAATTAAATCAAGATGGATTAAAGACTTAAATGTAAGATCTAAAACCATAAAAACTCTAGAAGAAAACCTAGGCAATACCATTCAGGACATAGGCTTGGGCAAAGACTTTATGACTAAAATACCAAAAGCAATGGCAACAAAAGCCAAAATTGACAAATGGGATCTAATTAAACTAAAGAGCTTCTGCACAGCAAAATAAACTATCAGCAGAGTGAACAGGCAACCTACAGAATGGGAGAAAATTTTTACAATCTATCCATCTGACAAAGGGCTAATATCCAGAATCTACAAAGAACTTAAACAAATTTACAAGAAAAAACAAACAACCCCATCATAAAGTGGGCAAAGGATATGAACAGACACTTCTCAAAAGAAGACATTTATGCAGCCAACAGACACATGAAAAAATCCTCATCATCACTGGTCATTAGAGAAATGCAAATCAAAACTACAATTAGATACCATCTCACGCCAATTAGAATAGTGATCATTAAAAAGTCAGGAAACAACAGATGCTGGAGAGGATGTGGAGAAATAGGAACGCTTTTACACTGTTGGTGGGAGTGTAAATTAGTTCAACCATTGTGGAAGACAGTGCGGCAATTCCTCAAGGATCTAGAACTACAAATACCATTTGACCCAGCCATCACATTACTGGGTATATACCCAAAGGATTATAAATCATGCTGCTCTAAAGACACATGCACACATATGTTTATTGCAGCACTATTCACAATAGCAAAGACTTGGAACCAACCCAAATGTCCATCAATAGTAGACTGGATAAAGAAAATGTGGCACATATACACCAAGGAATACCATGCAGCCATAAAAAAGGATGAGTTCATGTCCTTTGTGGGGACATGGATGAAGGTCCAGCCATCATTCATCCAGTGATGGATGAAGGAAGCTATCATTCTCAGCAAACTATCACAAGGACAGAAAACCAAACACTGCATGTTCTCACTCATAAGTGGGAGTTGAACAATGAGAACACATGGACACAGGGAGGAGAACATCACATATTGGGGCCTGTCAGGGGGTTGGGGGCTGGGGGGAGGGATAGCATTAGGAGAAATACCTAACATAATGACGAGTTGATGGGTGCAGCAAACCAACATGGCAGTATACCTATGTAACAAACCCGCACATTGTGCACATGTAACCCAGAACTTAAAGTATAACTAAAAAAAATTATATGTGAGTGACTTTGAGTTCCTAATTATTGTGATTAAAAATTCAAAGTGCTGTTTTGTTTAATAATTCAATTTACATAATTTATTCAAAGTAGCTGTTTATCCTAATTGCTTTCATTAGCATTAACATATTAGCTATAACTTTTACCTGTGGAAGGAACACTTCCTAATTTTAATGAAAATACCATTTGGGTAACAGTGGTCTTGCTTCAGACTTTCTGCCAGCTAATCCCTTGGTGTCCTTCGATCTCTAGTTGGGGACTGCAGGATCCTACCCATTTTCCTTTCCTTTTGTGGGCTGTCACTGCCCCCTTTATCATTTGGGTTTCTTCTCTTCCATGTCTGGTCTTAGAGTGAGACAGTCTCTCAGTTCTCCCTAACTTGCTGTTCTAAAGATGAGCTTATAAACCATTTTCATTTTAAGGACTTAATCATGATTGCAAAAGATCCAAAGTCATAAATAAAAATTTCAGACTCATAGTGTCTGTCATTGTCACCAACTATAATTCCTGGTCCCCTTCCTAGATGTCTGTCTCTGAGGTCCTCACCCAAGATTCCCCACCCTATGGAAAATGGAGGTCACTCAGCATGTCTCCCTCAGATGCTGGCAGCCATGTGAGGCTGTGGGGTCTAGGAGAGGTCTCCTCAGCTTTTGTCCCTGAAGTGTGGTTTGGGCTGATCAGTGTATAGAACAGAGTGGGTATCCAAGTATCTTCTAAAGGGTGCATGGTACTTTCCAAGACCTCTAGCCTGAGCATTCCCCATCTAGGGGGCTGCAGCTCAGGTACCCTTGGCTGAGCCTGACTGTAAAGTCTTATGCATCAACCTCTTCAGAGAAGAGACAGGGATTCTTGGAGACCAGATTTGAGGATTGAGGGCCACTGTCAGGAATGCGTGAGGAGGGGAGAGCCTTGGTTTGTTTCAAGGGAAGAGTTTGAAGTTGAGATGAAGTGGTGGATGAATGGGCATGATAGCTACAGGGTCAGAATAAGTTCTAGTGGTGACACATTGCTAGCTGCCTCCTGGGAATGTGCCTTTCAATTTCTGTCCCTTCCTCCTGCCCCTGCTGGTGACTCCAGTGGAACCTGGAACAGATAGATCTTCATTGGTAGGAAGTTCCCAGATGTCAGGGACAGGATCCCCGGGACCCCAGGTCTACAAGACATAAGGGCTGGGGATGAGGAAGGAACTCAGGGAGTGTTGGGCAATCACGCCCTTTCCCAGGGAGGAGCTACCTGGGCTTATTCACAGGGCGGGTCCCCAAGTGCTCTCAGCCTGGGTCTGTTCCCACTTAATTTTCTCTGGGTGCTGTAAACAGAGCTGGCTTGGAGCCTCAGCTCTCTGCCTTTCTCTTCTCTTCCATCTTTTGTTAGGGATCCTGGGCTCTCCTCTTCTCTCTGGGAAGCCAGAGCCCAAGTGCTCCATTCCCAGGGAGGGAGTGCCCTCTAGGGCCAGGGGGAGTGAAGGCCTGAGGAGGCACCAGCTGGAGAAGAAGGGCAGGGCCTGGAGGCCAAGTCTGGAAGGGAAGGAGCTGCTGGCCAATCAGGGGCGAGCCGACTGCACCCTGACCTGCTGTGCTGGAACAGCACAGAACCCACAGGTATCTGTGAGTTTGAGTGTGTGTGTGTGTGTGTGTGTGTTTCTTTAGAAGTCTTCATTCAGCAATGGGACTGAAGTCTATAGGGTTAAAATGTGTACATGGTAGGGAAAGCTCCCCTGATCTCCTTTTTTGGAACTCTTTCTCCAAATAAGAAAATTTTCTTCATTCTAAATTCTTCTAGATGAGTTTGGTTTCACCACTGCTGGATCTTTCTTGGCAAGGCTGTGGGTTCTGAGGTTACCCCTACCCAATTTCTTCCTTTTCTGTAGAGCCCTAAATTCTTATCTATTATGTCTCACTTGTCTCCTGGTCTAACGTTTCTTTCAGTATACAGGATGCACAGCAATGTGAGCCAAGGTGGTAAATCCTTGGCTCCAGCTTATCCTACCAGCTTAGTGTTTGCAGTTCATGGTGTGGATTGGAGACACTATCAGTTCTGTCTCTGGCAAGGTCAGGGACTGGGCTGAAGCCTTGATATTTTGGATGTATGATATGACCAGCTTGGGGCAGGATTTGCCATACTGACGTTTCATGGTTGTGGAAGCACAGTGATTAAGTGACCAGGGTGCAAACCAGAATTGATAGTGGCTTCCAGTAGCTTTGCAGGAGGCCAGCTCCTAACAGGGCTTCAATCTTGGGAAAGTGAATCCTTACCTCTCATTTAACTAACGAGGGAGGCTGAACATTTTTCCTTATATTTATTAGGTGCCTGCCTCATTTGTAATTGGCTCATTTTGTCTTCACTGCAGTTTTCCTGAATGAATGGAATCCTGGGTGTTATCTGCTAAGTGGTTGCTTGTCCTGACCCAGGAGGCTTCCACATGCTCTACTCTGAAGACATTGTTTTAAAAATTTTCCATTTGGGGACTGCTGATTGCAGTTTAAAAACCCTGGAGGGCAATGATCTATCCCATTTTGTTTCAAACTCCACTTTATATTTTCTCAGTAGGAAAATTGGGGGGAAAGTTGATGTTTTGGGTGGTAGCTCATAGAGCTAAAGTTTCAGTCTGAGTATGAGTAAGCAATTCACTTCTACCTGAAAGAGCAGGAAAGATTCCTGGAGCTGGAAAAGACTATAGTGATCCTGTAGTTCAACCTCTTGGGCCCACATTGAGAACATCCATCAGAAACTCAAACAGGTTGTGAAGTTTCAGGCAGAGGCTCTGGAGTCAGACAGACCTGGGTATGAATCTGGCTCTGACCCTATTATCTGGGAAACTTAGGACAAGTGACTCAAACTCTCTGAGGCCCAGTGTTCTGATGATAAGTGCGGGTCTCATAGGTCATTGTGAGACTACTTAGTGAATATCCATGGAGTCCTCAGCAAAAACCTCGGAACACAGAATGCAGTCAGTAAGTGGTAGCTGTTATTATGATTCTCACTAAAGAAAAGGTTAGTCGAACAACTGTCAGGGATCTTTGCAGAGTAGATGACTGAATTGAATGACTTTACATACCTAGGACTCTCAAATGGTGCAGGGGGCGAAGCCAAGCCTGCTTCTGCTTGTAGTTCACTCCATCTGAGCCTCAATGTTCTTACCTATAAAAATTGAATCAAATATGAAATTGCACCACTAGATATGAAAATACATACACAGTGTTTTTTCATAACAGCTACCTCAAGGATTTTAGAAATTGTTATTTTCTACCCTGAAAGGCCTAAGATCAGGCACTGCGCTTCTATGAGGAACCAGGAGTTGCCCAGGGCAACAGGAGGTGGGTGGGGAGTTGGTGGCTAGACATAGCCATTAGTGCCCTCACATTTATTGGGCACCTGATGTGTTTAAGGGGCCCTGAGAAGCCTGAGCCAGGTGCTGGCCCTCAGGAAGCCACAGGATGGTAGGGGAGGCAGACAGTGGTGCCACATAGTAGGTGGGTGCTCCACTTGCAGAGTTAGCATGGTTGCGTTAACTGTTAGCCTCTCTTCCAGGGCCACCGTCGACACTCTCCCGGTCAGAGTCCTGGGACCACATGGGCACACTGCCATGGCTTCTTGCCTTCTTCATTCTGGGTGTCCAGGCTTGGGGTAAGTTTTATTTACTTGTATCAGAAGTGCTTTTGATGAGCAAGAGAAGACCGTTCTCAAGTTTAATAATAGAAACCCATCCAAGTGCTTTCACTTTGTTAGTGGATAGTGTAGCTTTGCAATTTGGAGCCCTGTTCTAGACTTTACAGATTTTTTTCAAATCCTTGCCTGCCCTTTGTTATGGTCTTCAGCAAGTTATTCAATTTCTTTGAATCTTATTTGCTCCCATGATGAAAGGATAATATTGCTCATTTCTTAGAGTTGTTTTTGAGGATTAAATTAGATCACAAGTGTGCGCCATTTAGCACAATGCCCAAGTAGTAAGTGCTGGGTAATTTGTAGCTATGATTTAATTATTATCACCATCATTATTATACCAGTCATAGTTAAACCCAGCACTTGGGTCTACATTTGTAAACAAAAGCAAATTCCCCAAGAGTAGCAATGCCCTTTCTCTAGATTAAAAAGATTTCTTATCATTATACACATAAGAGTAGACACATAGCAATGTTCATTAAACAAATGCTGTTGAATTAAAATGAAAGTGAGCTTGGTGATTCTTAAATATGACATGTTTTTCAGTTTGTCTTACATACACAGACCCCCTTCTGAAGGAAAAATGTAGTATAGCTTTCTCTCTGTCCTCTGCTACTCAGACAGCAAATTTAATGGGATTACCTGGAGTTAGTGTTAGAGAAACTCACAGGCCTTTCATTGTATGAATGGAGAAGCTGAGGCCCTGATGGGGAAATTAACTTGCCCAAGCAAAGCAGGGAGTTTTGTGTGGTCCTCATCCCTGCCTCCTGGTTCCTGCCCTGCCCCTGTCCTGCCTGCCAGGTGTCAGTGTTGGCCTGCGGGCTGCTCTTCCACTCTGAGAGTCCTGTGGGTTTCATTTGTAAAGTGTCCTCTCTGGGCTCCTCCCTCCCCCTCCCCAGTCCTCTGTGTCCGCTTCACAGCCCAGCTTAGGTCCTCTGCCTGCTGAGGTGGGCTCCTGTCCTCAGCAGTCTCTCCAGCACACCTTGGACTTAGTGTCCTGGTCATGTATTTGCTCTTGATTTCACAGAAGGACAGAACCTCAGAATCATGGTGGAGACCCTCAGTGACTTTGTCTTGTAGGAAGAGAAACAGGTCACATTGTGGCAGTGACTAACCCAAGTTCATCTGACAACTTTGGGGAGGCTGCAGAGTACAGTTGTTATGAACAGGGTCTTCGGGGTCAGAGATTCTGATTGGAATCTAAATCTATGCTTAAAACCTCTGTTATGTTAGACAAGTAACCTAACTTCCCTAAGACTTGGTTTCCCTTCTGTATAGACAGCATAGTTGCTTTGCTTAACTCATGAAGTTGTTTTAAGCCACGATTCTGATAGCATCCTTGGATGTGCTTTGTAACCACAGGGCTGGTCTGTGGGAGGTGGGGTTGCTGACAATGTCACTGCTGCCATTGGCTACTGCTCCCAGGAGCCCTGGTACTGAATGGGAGCAATGGGGGATAAGGACAGGCTGGCGGTGGCTAATCCACAGTAAAATGTCTCTAAAACATCTAGTTTTTGAAGGCGGTCACAATGATCTGTATATTTCTGTTTCAAGAACCTTGTCTGGCACCAATAGGTGATTAAGACATGTGTGTTAGCTCAACATGTCACAACTGTCTTGGTATGTGACACTCTGCTGGGTACTGACGGTTTGATTAGTAGGTCTGCCAGTGAACCAGGAAAGGTGGCACTGCCCAGATAAGGCAGCAGGCGAGACTGCAGTGCTCCTGGAATGGAGGGAGGCTGGGGGAGGTGGGAGGACAAAGGCCTCTCTGGGCAGATGTGGAAGGCAGAGGCAGGCCAAGGCCAGAGACTTCTGTGGTTCTCTGTGTGCTTGCTAGAAGACGTTAGGTGACCTGGGGAGGAGGAGAGGCTGTGCACTGCGGAGTGGGATGTCTGGCCCAGCCTCTGAGCTTGCTGGCCATGTGCACTCCAAGGAGTGCACCAATGCACCAGTGCTCTCTTGCAGGGGATTTTCCACAGTTCTCCCGGAGTGAGACCCAAGCCAGAGGTTTGTCCCAGAGGCTTATGGACCTGTTTGTCAGCATCTCACAGTTCATTCACAAGGGTCGCAATGGTGAGGCGGTTTGGAGGTTGGCTGGGGCTTCTTAAGTGGTCAGAAATGTTTCTCAGGACTTGATAATGTCTGGGCTGAAAGTCAAAGGGGTGGGGAGGAATCCCAAGAGGTTTGTCTCCAACCACTCCCATGGATCATCCTGAGTCCTTAGGCAAAGGGGAGTTCCTCAGCCTAAGGAGAGAAAAAGAAGAGAAACTCAAATGAAGAAAGAGAAGGAGGCTGGGCGTGGTGGCTCACGCCTATAATCCCAGCACTTTGGGAGGCCGAGGAGGGTGGATCACGAGGTCACGAGATCGAGACCATTCTGGCTAACACGGTGAAACCCTGTCTCTACTAAAAATACAAAAAATTAGTTTGGCATAGTGGCACACACCTGTAATTCCAGTTACTCGGGAGGCTGAAGCAAGAGAATTGCTTGAATCCGGGAGGTGGAGGCTGCAGTGAGCCGAGATCGCGCCACTGCACTGCAGCCTGGGTGACAGAGCGAGACTCCATTTCAAAAAAAAAAGAGAAAGAGAGAGAAGGAGAAAAAACCCAGAGAGAAAAGACATGTCCTCCACTCCCAGCTCCAGCATGACAGTGTCTCCATTGTCCCTCAGAGCGCTCCTGGGGCTCCCATGATGAGAATGGAGAAAGGGAGCCCTCAGGTAGCCTGCCGCGGCGGGTGGGATCTCACAGCCCTGCCGCTAGGGAGTGTTCGCCCGGAAGAAAGAGGTGCAGACCCCGTGTTTATGGAGCCTCCTGTGGGCTCTGGAGTCCCTAGTTGAGGAGACTGATAGAGCTTCCTTCAGAGAGTCATGGTTCTTAGGGGAGGGGAAGACAAGAGACACAGTTTAGACCAGGGCAAATGGCAGTGAGGAAAATGCATCCTCAGGCTTCTGGGCTAAGGAGGCAGCTCAGAGCCCCAGGGTGGGCGGCGGGGTTGGCTGGGGTGCTTTCTGAAGGAGGGGAGCATGTAGGCCAGGGGGCAGTAGGGGATGGGATTTGCCCTTCAGGGAAAGACAAGGAGAGATTGTCTGGGAACAAGGCGGCACGACTTCCCAGGCTGAGTGCAGCGTGTGTCTGGGCAACGGTTCAGCCACAGTGGAGAGAAGGAGGGGGCTTTGGGGGTGAAGGGCTCCCTCAGGGTGTCTCCCACGCATGGGGCAGGCCGGGCCTGAGCATGAGAGGTCAGGGCACATGGTCGACCTGTTGGGGGAAGATGGGCAGGACCTGCTATGTGCCATTCTGTGGTCTTCCCTACAGATACTCCCACCATCATCTCCCGCAAGGAGTGGGGGGCAAGACCGCTCGCCTGCAGGGCCCTGCTGACCCTGCCTGTGGCCTACATCATCACAGACCAGCTCCCAGGGATGCAGTGCCAGCAGCAGAGCGTTTGCAGCCAGATGCTGCGGGGGTTGCAGTCCCATTCCGTCTACACCGTAGGCTGGTGCGACGTGGCGTACAAGTAAGAGGCTAGCCAAGTCCCTGAGGCCCACATCCAAAGTCACGGGGTGCTTCCCACTTCCCCTTCTCTGTGGCTCTTATTTTCTGCGCTTCATTTACATTGCTTTTGTAATGAATAGAAATGGTAAAAGGGGAATCAAACAAAATCTGAATCCTTCGGGGATTGTAAGAGGGATGACTCTAAGCCACTTATTTCAGTGGCTTTCGATTCTGGTGCTCCTGTGAAAAAGCAAGGAAGGTTACGTAACAACTGCAGTTTTAACTGAGCCCTTGGAACTCATGAAACGTTACAGTTTACAGAGGTCTTCACAAATATCACCCAATTTGGCCCTCCCAGCTACTCTGAGAAATGGGTTCCTACCCATATTCCTACCCTTATTTCACAGGTGGGAAAGCCATGGTTTGGGGGAATTAAAAGCTCTGCTCAGAGAGAGGAAGCATGTACCCAGAGCTGTGTGAGAGTACCTGCCAGTGTAGCCCTTGCTCCTCCCCACCTCACAGGGACTCGCACCTGGGAAGCAGTGTCCCACTTGTTACCCTGAAAGACCACTCTGACAGCAAGTCCGGGGACCCCACCGGGGAGAGTGGGCTTTGGGAATGGCAGGGAGGAGAGACCCGCAAGAAACAAGGGAGGGCATGAAGGAGCTGTGCACTGTGCATTGAGTTTCTGCTCTGGGGATCATCAGTGGAAGCCCAGAACCTTTTCTCCCTTAGCCTCAAGAATGAGGAGACACATGTAGAAGGAGAGGGAAAGAGAGAGTGGGAATGGGGCTGTCCCCCACTGAACTCTGAAGACAAACATAAATAATTTCTGAATTATCCATTTTGGAAAGGAAAATCTAAGTCTTCTTATTTATTTATTTATTTATTTATTTATTTATTTTTAAACACAAATAAATAAGAGCAGCTGCAGGCCCTGGTTTTGGCCCCCAGCACCCCTGGGATGGCTGGGTCTTCCCTGTCTGCCCATGGGGCATGCCGTGTCAACCATGACTCACCTGCTGCCCCTGCCACCAGCACCTCCACCATCCTGCTGTTGTCGCTGCTGTGTTGTCTGGTTTGGTCACTGTATTCCTAAGTTATTTCAGCCTCTGCATCCCTAAGTCAGGTTTCTACAGTGACAACTTGACAATCTCCAGTTTTTGCAATGCAGCTGACAGTAGCTGTAAGGGACTGTTCACACTGTACTAACCACAGGGTGCTGCAGGAGTGACCAAGGAACCTGTGAAAGTAATGGCAGCAAAGCCAGGGAAGGGGTGGACACACCAGGCTCCACACCCATTCCTCAGGTCGACATCGGTGTAGGGTGGAAAGTCGGCCTGACTCAGTTCAGGGTCTTTCCTTGACCTAAGGGAGGTGTTCTTTCTGTGTTCAGTTTGCTGTGGAAACTCATGTTCTATTAAAAGATGAATACGGCAAAGTTGTGAAAACATCAGTTCTGAAGACTGATTGGAAAGTGGAAGAGAGAAATTATAAAGAGGCAGGAATAAAAAAAGTAGAATAAAAAATTGATTTAAAAAGTAAATGTGAAAAAGGAACATTCTAAACACATTTCAATGATAAAGAAGAGCTTAAGGAAATTCCTAAAGAGAATCTGAAGAAAAACATCAATTCAAAAGGAACTATTGAATCTGGTATAATTGTTTTAGAGAATGTTCAAGCGTTTGGTCTTATAATTTAAAAGCATGTAGTAATTTTTAAGCTCTTGAAAAGCGTTGGACTAATGTCCTCAGGTCCTTGAGTGTCATGCAGTCAAATTCCACTTTGAACCAAATGAGTATTTTTAAAGTGAGGTTCTGGAAAACACATGCAAGCTAAATCCCAACAAAAATTAAAATATATTCCCATGTCTCTTGGAGGTCTAAAACTGGTTATTCTGCACGTCCCATTGTTATGTTATTGGAACATAGTACTTACTTATGAGCCTCCAGAACCCCTTTTCCTTTTGAGGATCAGTGAGAGGTTTTCATTTATGGGGATTTGCAGTAAAATCATTATTTCCTTCTTGTCAGCTTCCTGGTTGGGGATGATGGCAGGGTGTATGAAGGTGTTGGCTGGAGCATCCAAGGCTTGCACACCCAGGGCTACAACAACATTTCCCTGGGCATCGCCTTCTTTGGCAATAAGATAGGTAAGGGTCACTCCCTGCGGACCCTGTGCTGGAGAGTTGTGTACACTCTCTTCCTCCACTCCCAAGTGTCAACACTCATCTTTTCACCCTACATCATACTTACCTTCTCTGATGATCACCCTTTTCTTGAAGTTCTTTTCTCCTTTGGATCCTGTGACATGCATACTTTTTGTCCTCTGCCTCTCTTTACTGGTCTGTACTCCTGTGATATTGCTGAAGCTTGCATGGGCATTGCTTGAGCTCACGGTTATTGCTGTCACTTCTAAAGTCTGAGGTTGTCTGACATAGATGCTGTGACTGCCAGAGGCAGAGAAGCATGGCTCATCTCTTATTCCAGTTTCTTCCACTGGTAGAAACTGACCAGAAGGCAGCAGGCAAGGAAATCTGGAGGTATAATTTGCAGGCTTCTAGCCCCTAGAAAAATAGAGAAAAGCACAGAACAGGGATGGAGTTGAGAAATAATACATATGGAACCAGCACCTGCCAGCATCCTCATTTGACAGCTGGGGCTAGGTAACAGCATTTCTCTCAGAGGTTTTCTGTGAGAGTTATGAGTTAACAGATATAAAGAGCCTACTGCACACCTGGTCAGGGGAGCTATGAGTAAATTCTGGTTGCCTTTTCTCCTGTGCTAGTGCACACCTGACTTGGTCAGGTGGGCCTCCCTTTGCATGTATCCTTCACTGCCTTCCAGCTCTTCTGCCTAGAGATGGAGTGGATAAAGTCTTAGCTTGGCTCTTGGAAGAAGTTTTCAACCTTGGCTGCTAAGAGATCTAGGCAGTTTCCTGCCTCTTAGCACTCTGTTCTGGCAACTGGACCAGTTTCCTCTCTTCCAATCCAGTTATTCAGGCTCAAGTGGTCATATCATCCTTCCTGCAGGTGTCTGGTCTAGGTGGAGTTTCTTACTGACATTTCTGTGCTCCCTGTCCTCCTCTTTAAGGCAGCAGTCCCAGCCCTGCTGCCTTATCAGCTGCAGAGGGTCTGATCTCCTATGCCATCCAGAAGGGTCACCTGTCGCCCAGGTATATTCAGCCACTTCTTCTGAAAGAAGAGACCTGCCTGGACCCTCAACATCCAGTGATGCCCAGGAAGGGTAAGACCCTCCATGTCACCTCACCCTCCTCCTCGTCACCACCTAGCCATGTTTGGGAGTCATGTTTGGGAGTGCTTTTTCCTGTTAGACCCCATGGGATTCTGGGACTAAGAACGTCTCATGCCTACTTTGAGATCTGGAAAATTCTGAGAGGGCATCTTCCTGGCCTCCTCTCCATCCCATCAGAATGAGATAGCCATAGACTTCTTAAAACAAATACATATGTACACAGATTTTCAGTCAGTCAACAAATATTTACTGCATAGCAGGCACTGTTCTAAGTACTGAGCATACAACTGTGAACAAAACAGATGAAACTCTTCACCTTCAGGAAGCTTGTACTTCAGTGAGAAAAGACAGAAAATGAACAAAATAACAACGAAATGTATATGATGTTAGATGGCATAAAAGCTATGGAGAAAAATAGAGTGGGAATGGAGTGGGATTAACATGTATACACAGTTGTGTCTATTATGTGGGGACATGAAGGACATACATAAGCTTACATACCTTTCTAAATGCAAAAACCAGCCATGGCCACAGCACAGCCACAGCTCGGAGAAAAGCTTGTGCTCACAGATGATGCTGACATCAGAGTGCATATAACAAAAAGCTGAGTAATGAAAATAATGCACTATTTTGAAGTGAATAAGCAGCAATCTAAAACCAGTCAAATTAATAAGCACTCCTGCTAGTGGACCTTTTCTTGGGATCAATGATATTTTTAGAATTAGCTTTTTAAAACTGTAAATCTCTAAATAAAATGTTTCTTGCTTTTGGACAGGCACTATCTTCAATAATGATAATTTCTTAATATTTGTACAGTTCTTTCTAGATTTCAAGTTGTTTCCAAATATGTGTGATCAGTTCGGAGAGTCCACTGACTTCTGCGTAGTAGCCCTGTTACATAAGCGCATATACCTGCATATATATTTGCAATGCATGGTCTTTTGAAGACAATGACCATGCCTCTGTATAACCCACAGCCCTTTCCCTTCTGCTTATACACTGATTTCTATTGGTATCAGGCCTGTAGATTTTTGCCTCAGCCCCTTGGCTCCAGCCATCTGAATCAGAAACCTCCCAACTGGACTTCCCCAGAATCCCAAAGCTGATATTACATTAGGATGTGCCCGTGGGTGCTGGAGGCCTGGGAGAGGCTGAGGAATAATCCAGCCTGGAGTTGAGTGATTGCTCACAGAGAGGCAAAAAAAATTCCTACTTCCTTGGCTTTTCATTTTACCACAGTTTGCCCCAACATCATCAAACGATCTGCTTGGGAAGCCAGAGAGACACACTGCCCTAAAATGAACCTCCCAGCCAAATACGTCATCATCATCCACACCGCTGGCACAAGCTGCACTGTATCCACAGACTGCCAGACAGTCGTCCGAAACATACAGTCCTTTCACATGGACACACGGAACTTTTGTGACATTGGATATCAGTAAGTGGGATCAATGCCAAGAGAACCCTCTTTTTCTTCAGGATTGTAGGAAGGAAGGCTGTGGGAGGGAACTGATGTTTCCTGAGCCTCTCCTTTGGGCTGGGTGCTTTCCATAAGGCATCATATTTTATTTTTGCAAGACTGGGCTGAGGATCATTCAGAGCATAGCTAATGGTCAGTTACCTCGCTTGGACGTATCTCCACAAGTGGTTGGGAAGATTCTGAAAAGAAGGCATTAGAAGCCTAGTGATAAAGCAAGACTGTGATACCCTCAGGGAAGGCCATGAAGGGTTGTACCTTTTTAATGCAATCCCTTCTAACCTGTCAGAGACAAAGGCCTTGCTCACTCCTATCTCAGTCTGCCCAGCTCCAAACTTGCTCTCTCCGATGTTAGAATCCTGCTATTCCTCTGGTGTTACTTACCTCATTTTATAGATGTAGGAACTTTTAACCTCTCTGAGCCTCTTTTGTCTCATCTCTACAATAGGGACAATGCTTTATCTGTTTGAAGACAGGGAGCAAGATCAAAACATTTTCTTTTGGTACCTTTAATGCCAGGTCTGTAATAAAGAAACACATTAAACTAATGGAGTAGAAGGAGCTGCTTGGAAGATGTCTTGGAATTTTCAAAGGAAGGATTTAGGGCTAGAGTATAATGTATTTCAATTATTCATCTGTGACTTAATCACAAAAAATCTTACAAAGTCTCAGGTAGATGTGCTTTTGCACATGTGTTGTTCTGGGCCTACTGTCTCTCCTTTTAACTCCTGTTTTAAAAGCAGCCTTTGCAAACAGGAGGGAACTCTTGCTTCACTTTGCAGGATTTTCCATAGGCTTTCTATGGTTATTTAGCACAGGTAACAAGAAATTGACTAAAAATCTGGAAATTCCACATGGAAAATGCCAGAAGGTGAGGGAATGTTTGTTTTCCTCTTTCACTCAGTCTTTAGAGACTCGATCCCTGTTCCTTGACTTTTCAAAACCTGTTGCAATATCCTTCTGCTCCAGCCTCATGATATGTCACCTGTAACCCTGATATGGACTGTAATCAAGACAAAGCACCCACTCACACATTATTTTCTAGTTTTTTAATCAATAGTTATTGGATAGCTACTATATGCCTGGTGCTAGACAAGATATATCAATCTAACAACAAACAGAGAGAGATTCTCCAAAGATGATTAATTTGGCCAGGCACGGTGGCTCATGCCTATAATCTCAGCATTTTAGGAGGCCGAGGCGGAAGGATTGCTTGAGGTCAGGAGTTTGAGATCAGCCTGGGCAACATAGGGAGACCCCATCTCTTCAAAAAAATAAAATAATTAGTTGGGTGTGGTGGCATGTATACCTGTAGTCAGTCCCAACTACTTGGAAGGCTGAAACGGAGGATCGCTTGAGCCTAGTAGTTTGAGGCTGCAGTGAGTCATGGTTGTGCCACTGCCCTTCAGCCTGAGCAACAGAGTGAGACCCTGTCTGAAAAAGACAAAAACAAAAGCAAGAGAATAAAGATAAGTATTTTATTTGGGAGTGTAAAGGGAATTTGCAAATCTGGGATATGCATGCTACAGGAACCATAGGCATATCCAAAGAGGTTCAGGCTAGGGGAAGCTTTTAAAGGCAAAAGGGAAAAGTGTACGTTGTTTGTTTTGAAATAAAGGGAACACTGGAGAACATTGGCACTTATCGCAGGAGGTGACACCAGTTCATTAGTGGAGACAGTGTGCTGGGCAAGTGTTCTTCAGCTTGTGACTAGTAACAAGCTGCAGTTTTGAAAGTTTTTGGCAAAAGTTCTTGTTACAGTCTTGTGTGCGTAAGAGTCCTTCAGAGAGTCTTTGTGCTAGTTCTTATTGTAGGCTTGTGTGCATGAGGGTCCACCCTTCTCAACCTCCTGGCTTTATTTATTTTTGTTAGAGTTTGACACAAGTGACTCCATTTTGATTCTGACAACTTTCACTGATAGATAGGAGAGAAGGAGGGCTAACAAGTAACTACAAGTCAAAGTGTTTGAGCACTGTGATGGATGCAGAACAGGATAATGTATATGATGAGTCTCTAATCAAGGCTTTGTGGGGGGTGATTGGGGTCTGAGAATGGCTTCTAGAGGGAGGAGTATCCTCATTGGGACATGGATAAGCAGTGGGGTTTATTCAGGCAAAGAAGGAGGAAGAGTATCTGGGTGAGGAGGAACAGTATTTGCCAGGGCCCGGGGTTCAGACAGAGCATTACAAATAGATTTGAAAGAGAGGAGTGGTGAGTAGTAAGGGTGGGAAAGCCTGGGAGGGGCCACATCGCGGAGGGCCTCATAGCAGACTCACAGAGACTGACTCAATTTGAAAGGCAGCTGCAGACTATTTGGGAGGTCATGCTCTATGATAGGATTTGTATTTTAGAAAAATCACTCTGGGTGCTACTTTAAGAATGGGTTGGAAGGAGGCAAAACTCTGGGCAGGAAGCTATTGCAGTGATCCAGTGACTTGCAGTGGGATCGTGGCAGTTGGTCTAGAAAGAAGTGGAGGAATTTAGAAGCTGTGTATGAAATACAATTGACAAGCCATGATTGGTTACCAGGTGGGCTGAGTGAGGGGGTAGAAGGCATTCCGGGTGTTGTCCAATTTTCTAGCTGGATAAATTTTAGAAGAAGGTGGGTTTGCTTGGACTGTTTTTGAAGGTAGTACTTGAAGCTGTGGCAATGATTGTCCAGGGCGAATACGTTGAGTGAGAGAATGGCCTAGACTAGAGTGCGGAGGAGCACCATGTTTGAGGAAGGTAAGGTGGGGTGGCAGAGGGGCCTGAGGGAGCAGCAGGAGGAGGAGAACAAGGAGGGGTGTGGTTGTGGAAGCCCGGGGAAGGGAACATTTTAAGAGAGTGGTCAACAGGGTCAGTGTAGTCTAGAAGTAAAGTAAGTGTCCATTGTACTTAGTGCCAGGAAGCCACTGCTCACCTTGGAGGGGTCAGATTTAGTGGTGTGATGGGAACAAAGGCCAGGTCGAAATGGATTGTGGTATTTTTTTGTTTTGTTTTGTTTTGTTTTCTGTCCTTGTCCACATTGGCACATAAGAGATCTCCAGTCAATATCGGATGAATGGATGAAAGAATGAATGAGTGGTTGAAGGAGTGAATGAAGTATTTAAATTATGTTTCCCAGAGTGACTGTCTTCATTTTCTTTTCCTGACCTAAGCTTCCTGGTGGGCCAGGATGGTGGCGTGTATGAAGGGGTTGGATGGCACATCCAAGGCTCTCACACTTATGGATTCAACGATATTGCCCTAGGAATTGCCTTCATCGGCTACTTTGTAGGTAAGGGGTGAGCATGGGATAGAGGGGTGCTGGGGGTTGAAGGACCATGCGGCATGTCTGGGAAGCATGGCAGGAAAGGCAGCCCTGTAGTGCCTGGCAGTGTGAATGGAACATTTTAGCTTTAAAGTGGACTCTTAATACAGGATGTCACCAGGATCCCCTTTCAGACAGAGCATTTACCCCCAAATCCACCCATCCCCATGCCCAGCTCCACCTTGCTTTATATCCAAGGCAAACATGGAGCAAGGGGAGAAACGTCTTTTGCAAACTTCAGTGCTTTTATCGCTCAGTTGGCAAATGCATCCCCTTTCTTGTTAGCCATGGCAACACTTTGGGGAGCACCACTGCCTGTTATGGAAAACCAGTGGGCGGCCCACTGGTGCTGTATCTGCTTTATACCTGCTCAGAAGTGGTGTGTTGTGCTGCAGTTCTCCTCCAGAACAGTTTTTTATATTTATTTATTTATTTATTTATTTATTTGTTTGTTTGTTTTTGAGATGGAGTCTCGCTCTGTCTCCCAGTCTGGAGTGCAGCGGCGTGATGTCGGCTCACTGCAAGCTCCACCTCCCGGGTTCATGCCATTCTCCTGCCTCAGCCTCTCGAGTAGCTGGGACTACAGGCGCCCAGCTAATTTTTTTGTATTTTTAGTAGAGATGGGGTTTCACCGTGTTAGCCAGGGTGATCTCGATCTCTTAATCTCGTGATCCGCCTGCTTGGCCTCCCAAAGTGCTGGGATTACAGGCGTGAGCTACTGCGCCTGGCCCCCTCCACAGCAGTTTTTAACCTTCTGGAAGAAACTTTGGCACGGAGGAATCAGAGAAAGCAATGACCTTGTTTTCTTTTTGTGCCTGATTGCCACAATTTACGTAAATGTGTTGGCTATGGTGATGGCGGAATGGGGCGTGATGGAGGAAGAAAGAAACTGGAATCTAGGTGCTTGTCCCTTCCCTAATCAGGAAACTTTGAGCCCCTAATGACTGATGGGGAAAATGTGTTTTGCAGAAAAGCCTCCAAATGCTGCAGCGCTGGAGGTGGCCCAGGACCTGATCCAGTGTGCCGTGGTTGAGGGGTACCTGACTCCAAACTACCTGCTGATGGGTCACAGTGACGTGGTCAACATCCTGTCCCCTGGGCAGGCTTTGTATAACATCATCAGCACCTGGCCTCATTTCAAGCACTGAAGGAGGCCCCACTCCCTATGAGACTGCCCTCCCTCCCCTGCCGGGTCTCTCCAACCCTCACCAGCCAAGCTGGCTCAGCACCTTGTGTCCCCCTCCCCTGCCAGCCCATCCTTTCTCAGGTTTGAATGGTCATGTCCTTTCCTGCTAACATCCTCCAGGAGCCCCCAAACCTCACAGCTGGGCATTCACAGCCCTCTTGGTCTGAATTCAGACTTCCCCTCTCTTTACCTACCTCTCCCCCGGGCACCTACCTCCTCAGTCAGGCGAGACAATGGGCTGGTCCTTGTGGCATTTCTCTCTCTCTCCCCCCAACCCCTGTCTCCTCTTCTTTCTTTCTTTGCTTCCTTTCTCTTTCTTTTCTTTCTTTCTTTCTTTCTTTTTCTTTCTTTCTTTCTTTCTTTCTTTCTTTCTTTCTTTCTTTCTTTCTTTCTTTCCTTCCTTCCTTCCTTTCACCTTCTTTCTTGCTTTCTCACTCTCTCTCTGTCTCTCTCTCTCTCCCTGTCTCTCTCTCTCTCCCTCTCCCCACCTCTGCCTGGTGAGCCTTCCCTGTTTTCTGCCTGGAAGCCCCCACCCTTCATCCCTCACCCATGACCTAGGTCAGTGTGCCCACCCCTCCTCTCTGCTCACACATGGACTGGTACATATTTGGATGCAGCCCTTACTTAAGGGCTGTAATTATTTATAGATATGATTTATAGATATGTCTGTCCTCTCCTCTGGGTTGTAAGTTTCTCTAAGGGAGGAATTCTATTTTATTCATCTCTATCCTCAGTTCCTCAGCAGTGTTTGGAGTTTAATATGTTCTACAGATGTTTGTTAAAGAAATGGATGAATAAATGAATGAGTGGACCCAGGTCCCTGTTCACCTTGCCAGTTTGCTTCGGAACTTTCCCTCTGAGGCAGCCTTCCTGGATAGTGTCCCCATCCCACCAGCATTCTCTCTGTTCCTGTTCCCTCCCAGTCCAAGGCTCAGAGCTGGCTCTGGTCGTCTCTCTGTAATGGTGGCTGTATTGTTAGGGTCTCATGTCCATGTCCCCCAAGAGCACCCTGAAGGCAGGGAGCATGTGCTTCTCTGGGTCAGGCCAGGGCTGTGTCCACACAAGCTGCCCAGTGCCTGCCACTTGCACTTGCCTGGCCGGGTCCCACTGGGTGTTGGGCTGAGAGAGAGCCCAGAGCCCTGGTGCTCTGTAGCCCTCCCTACCTGGGCTCCTCTTGCCCAGAGGGAAGCTCCTTTTCTTCAGATGGGGGCGTGATGACGTACTGCTGTTTACTGGAAGCACGTGAGCTGGCTCTCCTTTTCACGGGTTTTGATCTGGAAACAAGGGAAGGTGTTGACAGAAAGAGTCAAACTGTGTAAAATATTTGAAGAGATTTATTCTAAGCCAAATATTAGTGACCACGGCCTGTGGCACAGCCCCAGTAGATCCTGAGAACATGTACCCAACGTGGTCAGGCTACAGTTTGGTTTTATATATTTTAGGGAGACATGAGACATCAATCGATACATGTAAGATGTATATTGGTTTCGCTGGAAAGGTGGGACAACTCCAAGCAGGAGGTAGGTGGGTGGGTGGCGGGGAGGGCGTCCAAATCATAAGTGAATTCAAAGATTTTCTGACTGGCAATTGGTTGAAAGAGTTATTATCTAAAGACCTCCAACCAATAGAAAGGAATGTCTGGATTAAGATGGGGATTGTGGAGACCACGGTTTATCATGCACATGAAACCTCCAGGTAGCAGGCTGCAGAGCTCTTATCAGACCTAAAAGGTGCCAGACTCTTAGTCAATTCTCTCCTGGATCAGGGAAAAGACCTGGAGAGGGAAGGGAGTTCTCTACAGAATGGGAATTTTCCCCACAAGAGACAGCTTTACAGGGCCATTTCAAAATATGTCAAATAAATATAGTTTGGGGTAAAATACTTCAATTTCTTTTAGGGCCTGCTAATTGTCATGTTGATATCTTATAGCAACAGTCTGTTTGGTCAGTCTTAAGATCTCTGTTTTAAGGTTAATGCTGGTCAGTTGTGCCTGAATCCCTAAGGGAGAAGGGTATAATGAGCCATGTCTGACCCCACTTCCCAACATGGCCTGAACTAGATTTTCAGGTTTCCTTTGGAATACCCTTGGCCAAGATGGAGGTTCGTCAGTCAATTGTGGGGATTAGAGCTTTATTTTTGGTTTAAAGAGGGAAGGAGGAAGAAGGGGTGCCAGAAACATGGGCTTTCTTCCCCCTGTACATGTTTTGAGTACTGATGCTCTGTCTTTGCTTCCAGTGTTTCACATCTCTTACAAAGCAGGCTTTAACAGCCTAATCTGTATACAGCTCCGTGCTTTCAAAACGGTCCCTCCGATCTCATTAGATTGATTCTGTCCATTTGTCATTTGCCCTATGGCATCCTGGTTATGTAAGCAGGGGAAGAATGGTTTGTCTAGAGGGTCACATAAGCCCAGGGAGACTCAGAACTCTTGCTCCATTTATATAATCAGAGGAAGGTGGCTCCAGGAGAACTCCTGTAGTGAAAGGTCTTCCTCTTGCAGTAAGAAGTGACACTCCTGCTAGCCCCCTTCTGGTGGAGGGGTGGGGTGTGGGCACAGGCTTCCCAGAGGAACCTTCCCCAGCAGGGGTGAGTTTAACATCCCCTCATGCAGGAAGTAGCCAAAGGGGTAGACTGAGATGCTGAGAAATGGTTTCATGAAAAAGGTATCCTTATAATTCTTGGCCTTCCTTATAATCCTCCAAAATAGAGGATCTCCTCTTTTTGATTTAAACACCATTCCCAGGCCTTAGGGACTCATTGACCTCCCTCCACAATCCCCATCCCTTATGAACTTTGGAAGAGACTGTAGACTCCCCATCTCCATCAGCACTCATGAAGGCCTCAAAACAACAACATTGGCTGGGCGCGGTGGCTCATGCCTGCAATGCCAGCACTGTGGGAAGCCAAGGCGGGTGGATCACCTGAAGTCAGGAATTCAAGACCAGCCTGACCAACAAGGTGAAACTCCGTCTCTACTAAAAAAACAAAAATTAACCAGGTGTGGTGGCAGGTGCTTGTAGTCCCAGCTACTCGTGGGGCTGAGACAGGAGAACTGCTTGAACCCGGGAGGTGGAGTTTGCAGTGAACCGAGATAGTGCCACTGCACTCCAGCCTGGGTGGCAGAGCAAGAGTCTGTCTCAAGAAAAAATAATGCATGGTCTGGATTATTGTTTTTCCCAAATTATCTACTTTTATTGATCTTAAACATACTAAGTAAAATCAGAGCACTCAACCGGCAAATGCCCCTCCCTTCCTTCCTTCCTTCCTTCCTTCCTTCCTTCCTTCCTTCCTTCCTTCCTTCCTTCCTGTTTTCTTGAGACAGAGTGTTGCTCTGTCGCCCAGGCTGTAGTGCAGTGGCACGATCTCGGCTCACTGCAACCTCCACCTCCTGGGTTCAAGCAATTCTCCTGTCTCAGCCTCCTGAGTAGCTGGGACTATAGGCGCCTGCCACCATGCCTGGCTAATTTTTGTATTTCTAGTAGAGACGAGGTTTCACTATGTTGGCCAGGATGGTCTTGATCTTTTGACCTTGTGATCCACCTGCCTCGGCCTCCCAAAGTGCTGGGGTTACAGTGTGAGCCACTGTGCCCAGCCAGCAAACGCTCTTTCAAGGCAAATTCAAGGCAGCTTATTCCAGGCAGTTTGCTTCTCCTGTGTTCTTTTATAGAGAAATTCTTCCCAGCTTCCCCTTAATCATTTAGAGTGAGGGGCAATACTAACACCCCCCTCACAGGATTATCGCGAGGGTTAAATGAACGATCAGGTGTAAGGGTCTGAGAACTCGTGCTCAGCATTGAAGAACCATTCCACTGGCATCCGGTGAGGCGTGTGATTGTTGCTGTCTGTTACTCCTGTTTGGCTGTGGCAGGAAGGATGTGCCTTCGTGGGCATCAACCGCAGCTGCCTGGGGAAAATTGGTGCAGATTGTGCCCAGACCTTGTGATGAGCAGGGAGGAGCCAGGCAGGCCTGCAAGTGGGTGGGGCAGGTTTGAAGGAGCCCACAGTGAAGGAGGGGGCACAGCCCCTTCATGGCCCCCGGCATTGTCAGGTTGGGAAGGGCCCAGAGCTCATCGACTCAGTAGTTGTCCATGATTATAAGCTGGGAAAAAAAGACTCCAAAGTTTGCTTTGGTTCCAGCATAGTGAATATCAATCTGGTTAAAGCCTCCTGTTTCACGGAACACTGAACCGGAAGGAGGTAGATGACCTGTTCAAGTCGCCCCATGAGTTAAGTAGAGGAAGGAGCACCCAGGTTCTGAGGTTGAGGCACGGCATGATTCCTATCACCCCTCTGCTAAAATCATGGTATGGCCTCTCCTTCCCCACTGAGTCAACTAACTACACACGAGTATGTCGGTTAGGGCCTCCATAATCTCTTTCCCACAGAACAAGCCCCTGCGGGTCACTTGCAGTCTCACATGCTGGGCTTTCACATGTTCCTGCCTTTGCCTGCACAACTTCCCCTCTCTTGACCTCTCCAATCCCACTTTTTTTTTTTTTTTTTTTTTTTAGCTGCTTTTCAAAGGCTTGCTCTTCCAGAACCTGCTTCTCCAAACTAGAAATGGCGTCTCCTACCGCAAGCGCCCATGGACTCGGCCCCGGCCTCGTAGCGCCTCTTTGCTGCCCGCGTGCCTTCTCCCTGCCGGCTTGGACTCCCCGAGGGCTGCACCTGCTCCCCTCGCTCCGTCTCCTGGGCCAGTACAGGGCCTGGCACACTGCTGGGGCCACCTAAGCGTCTGTAGGAGGAAAGCCAGGATGGGTTGGTCAGAGGCAGTGTCTCCCTCAGCTGGTCTCAGACTCTTGTCGCAGAGCGGAAAATCCCAGTGTCTCCACTGCTGAGCCTCCGCAGATTTCTCACAGGGAACTCCCTCTTAATGCCAGGCCATCCTTCCCCCTTACCCTCTGGCGGCTTCCCCTCTGCTGGTGAGATTTGGAGGAGACATCCTATCTTCTCCAGCACCAAATGCCCTCCAACCCCGCCCCTGTGGAGGCTCCTGTGACCCCTCACTGTGGTGGATGCAGCCTCTGGGGCTGTGGGTGGTGGGTGTGGTGGGGTGTGGTGGGCGGGAAACGAGACTGCAGCTGCTCCCCTGGCGGTGGCTTCCTTCCGACTGGCTGACTTAGGAAAACCTTTCTTCCTGAGCTTCCTGCCACCCTTCCCCATGCTTCCTGGGCTCTTCCTCTTCATGTTGTGGGCTTTTTTCTTTCCAACATTGTGTCTTGTGTGTGTCTGTGCCTCCCTCCCCTCCCTCTCGGCCTCTTCTTTTCTCTCACGCTGCCTCCCTGCCTGTTTCTTCATGCTCCTCATTTTCTGTCTGTCTGCCCTTCTGCTCCTGTTCGTGCCTGTCTTTATTCTTTCTCTTCTCTTTCACCAACATCTAGAATATGGCAGTGTGAAAGGATTAGTGGGGGAAGTGGGTCTGAGTCTCAGTACAGTAGACACCCACAAATTATCTCCACGCTACGCCCTGAAAATCATCTCCACACCCTGCCCCAGGGCTGCGGGGGTGCTGGGAGTGGGAGGAGAGGGTCAGAAGGCCAGGCGCAGGGTGGCTCTGGGGAAGGTATGCATTTGGGAGCCAGACTGAGCACACCCAGTGTGTTTCTGGCCCAGCAGGTTCCGTCAGGCGGGGCGTTAATTAGAGCCTGGCCCTGCAAGAGGGGAAGGTGTTATTAGGTGGAAGCACTGGTGGGCAGGGGTGGAGCTCCCAGGACGTGTGGCAGGGACCTCTTGGGAACTTTCCATGGTAGGCTGGAGTAAGAAGTGTCACCCCATGGGTGGGGAGCTGGGGCTCCCTCTCAGAGTGGCTGAGAGCCCTCTGGTACCCAAAAGTTAAGCAGCTGCCTGCCTGGGAGGGGAGCTGGGGAGTTTCCTCCTCTCTCTCCAGTGCTCAGCTCATGTGCCACTTCATCTAAGAGCCTAGCTCTTGAGGTCCCCAAATTAGGATTTCCCTCTACTATGTTCACTTATAATTACTTATTTATGTGTTTTTCTCTCTCTGTCTGTATACATGTTTTAATCATCTGAATTTCCCACTAGATTATAAGCTCTGTGAAAGCAGGAACCCATTTAGCACACTCATACTACGTACCTAGTCCTGGTGTGTAGCAGGTGCTCCGTCAGCATTTTGGACATGCTGAGCGTCAGGTCTGGGGAGCATGTGCTGTGATGGTCCAGTGGCATGTCTCGGGGAAGGGGGCAAGTACAGTGGCTTTGTCTGGGTCTGTCCCCACTCAGCTCCGACTGGGGTGAGGATGGGGGAAGGGCCCAGTGTGTAATGACTAAGGGTTGAGAAGGAAACTGACTTGAAATGAAACCAGGTTCCAGCAGAACTACAGAGCAGATACCCATAAGTGGATAACTGAGGGGGCTGCGGGCCTAATGACAATTGATTGTCTTTTCTGCTTGCAGACTCTGTGGTAGGCACATGGTATATGGGATTACATCTAATCCTCAAGACAGTTCTACAGGGTAGGAACTGCCGTTCTATTGAAAAAACTGAGGCTCAGCTTGGAGAGATTAAGTCATTTCCTTAAGGTCGCATAGCTAGTGCGTGTCAATGCTGAGCTGAGTTTTTGTTCCTTTGCCCATATCACACTGGCTGTTTGATTACTTATATTCTTTTTACATTTGGTGACTGGCAGAAGACAAAATTCCAGGGATCCTCTGACTCAGGGTTCATTGGAGTAATCACTTCCCTTGATCTAACAACATTCTTCAATTAATAGGTGGTACATGTGAAACCCTCTGTAAATGCTGTAGCTCTGAATTCATGTGATAATAACAACCCTGGCCATAGCAATGCAGCCCAAGATTGCTTTACCTCTCTGGCCACCGCATCATGCCATCAGCCTCCACTTCATCATGATTGCTATTAACCCGCCTCTCATCCCTTCCTGCCTTCACCAGGCCTGTTTTTCAACCTAACTGCAAGACTCTGGTTTGTCTTGATTTAGTGTCGTATTAGTGGTGTTCCCTTTAGTTCAAATCTGTTGAAATCTTTTTGAATTTTGATGTTGTCATCCTCTATGTGTCATTGCTCACGTCTTTATCTTCAGGTTTTTTTTTTTTTTGAGACAGGGTCTCACTCTGTCACCCAGGCTGGAGTGCAGTGGCACGGTCTCAGCTCACTGCAGCCTTGACCTCCAGGGCTTGAGCCATTCTCCCACCTCAGCCTCCTGATTAGCTGGGACTATAGGTGTGCACCACCATGCTTGGCTAATTTTTGTATTTTTCGTAAAGACAAGGTTTCACCATGTTGCCCAGGCAGGTCTTGAAGTGCTCCTTGGTCTCCTGGGCTCAAGGGCTCCACCCACCTTGGCCTCCCAAAGTGTTGGGATTACCCCGGCCCAGCATTTTTATTCAAATCCTTCGTTATCACCCATGCCCCAAATATCCACATGTACTGGGCAATGAATATCAGGAACTTTTGCATAGATCACCCCATTTGATCTTCATGAGAACCTTGTGAGGAGGGCACTATTATCCCCCCCACTTTATACATGAATAACAGACTCAGCTTAGGTAGTGTCTGTTTCTCTGCACCACCATAGCCTCGTGTAGGTTTTGCAGAGATCTACCTCCAGGCTGACGGTAATCCATTAACCACAAGTCTCTGCTTCTGTTCATTGTCACCCACAAGAGCACTGACAGGCACTATCTATCATCCAATCGTGGTAATTCTGTGACTGCTGAGGGAAAGAGGAATCATGGCTGATGTATGTGTTTGTGTGTGTGTGGGGTACCAACACCACTGCTCATTATTATTCATTAGTCCATTTTCCTTATTGAATGCCCACAATCATTTCATTTATCACCAATATTCTTTTGGATCCCAAATCTGGAATTTTCATTATTGACTTTCCCTGAAAGGCAAGAATATCCCTTAACTCCATTCTTACTTGCCTTTCTTCTCTTAGTCTTTTTACACACATGTGATGAGGTTCATATTTCAGGGGTGCATTTTCTGGTATTGTGGCCAAGTGACCATGAGCTGGCCCTTAGCCCTCCAAGTGAACTTTGGGCACACCACCCTAATACTGAACCAGGCATGTTGGTAACAGTGTGGTGTTCATATAGTAAGCCAAGGGTGACATGTGGAAGGACTCTTATGCTTGATTCATGCTGTGGAGCCTGCATGGAGCTTCATGATGCATAGCCTTCTGGTGTTTAAGGAAGTTAAAGGTGTGTTGCTGTTTAAAAGCACAGGGAGTCTTGGTTTAGATGCTAGTTTCAATGAAGCCAAGGATACTTGATCAACCTTCTTGGTTTGCTATTCTGTCAAATTTGGGCAACAATGAAATTCTCTGGGTTGCTATCTAAAGGAAAGAGAGGAAGAACTGACAATATTATGAAGTTGAAGGATAAAATACATATGTTCAAACCGACTAAAGTAAGAGCAATCAATATTGCCTTCCCTTAGGAGGGCTTTCATTCAGAGATGAGGGGGATGAGGGAGGGAGGGACCCACCAGGCAACAGATGTGTGCCTCACGGGCTCTTCTCCTCATGAGGTGAGTCGGAGCCCCAGAGCTCCGGAGCCCCATTGTTGACAGGGCCTTCTGTTCATAGGCTGTGGACATCAGGGCCTTCTCACATACTGTTTCCTCTGTCTAGAATGTTTCTCCCACCTTCATTTCTTTTTCTGGCCAATTTATATTCAACCTTAAGTTTCCAGTCTTAAGGTCATGTCTTCAGAGAGGAGCCCTCCTTCTGCCAGCCATAAATTCATTCATAAACTTTTCCCTTTCCAACGTTGCGCCATTTAAAGCTTATCTTTAATTCTGTGGCTATCTAGTTTATATCTGTCTTCCTCACTGGCCTGTTCCATTTATGAGGGCAGGACCTCCCCAGTGCGTCCCTAGCTCCTGAGTGATGCCAGATACACCAGCACGTAATGGTAGCTCCATAAATATTTGTGGAATGAACGAATAGCTTCAGTATCTCCTTTTGTAAAACTGGGGTTGCAACTGGTGACCTGGGCATTTTCCAGGTCTGAAACGCTTTGGAGTCTAAGAGTCCTAGTGTGAGCCCTAAGTCCCAGCGGCTGTTGGTGTGGAAGGGGGGTTAGGGAATAGCAGCAGAAGGGCGCTGGAGTCCTGCCCTGCCTCGCCAGTAGGTGGTGCAGGTGAGCTGGCTCCATGGTCAGGGCTGGGGCTGGGCCAGCCCTGGTGGGTGTGGAGTGGGAGCGCCCTTAGCTGAGCCATTGCCCAGACCTGCCTAATGAGGAGGCAGGGCACCCAGCAGGTACAGGCACAGAAAGGGAGGGAGAATGGCTGGAGATACAAACCTGCTGGGACAGTTGCTTGCTACACGGGTGGGGGGTGGGGGTGGTTGGCATCTTGGTACTTCTGGCCACAAAACTGCTCTTGGCACATCAGGGGCCAGAGTGGTGAGGCTGTCTGTCCCAAGAGTTGGAGGTCAGAGGAACTAAGCCTCCCCTGCCTCCAGGCTGGGGCCCCAGCACTGCCTTGGGACTAGTCTCCTACCTGTCTAGTCTCCTGCTAGCACTGTCCTCATGTATATTCATGCCCACATTTTACCTCTTTCCCCAAGCTTCCTTCCCAACCCCCTACCACTCAGCAGAGAAAATTGAGGCCATCTGGCAGGATCTCTGTCCTCTTCTTGCAACCTTGCAAATGTTCTTGCAACCACATTCCCAAAGCTTCCTTGACATCAGCTTCAGAGGGTCAACTTTTCACTCCTTCCTTCCATCCCATCCTGTTCACATTCCTTGAGCTCTCTTTTTAAACTCATCACTTTTACCTCCTAAATTTATATTTACAGTGGAAACTTTTTTTTTTTTTTTTGAGACAGAGTCTCTCTCTGTCTCCCAGGCTGGAGTGCAGTGGTGCGATCTTAGCTCAATGCAACCTCCGTCTCCCAGGTTCAAGTGATTCTCCTGCCTCAGCCTCCTGAATAGCTGGGATTACAGGTGCCCACCATGCCTGGCTAATTTTTGTATTTTTAGTAGAGACGGGGTTTCACATTGTTGATCAGGCTGGTCTCGATCTCCTGACCTCAGGTGATCTGCCCACCTCGGCCTCCCAAAGTGCTGCGATTATAGGCGTGAGCCACTGCACCCGACCACATTTTTCTTTAATACAGGTTCAAATTCTGCCATGTATTTATCTCTCAATGTGTGTGTGTCATAGAACATCTAATTCATGCCCAAAGCCAAACTCTTGATCTTGCCTTAAAAGCTCTCCTACCACAATCTTCCTCAGCTCAGTAAGCGGCACTTCCACTCTCAGGACAACTCAGTAAATGGCACTTCCACTCTCAGGCCTGGTATTGTGGCCAACTGACCCTGAGCCTGCCCTTAGTTCTCCAAGTGAACTTTGGACACACCACCCTAATACTGAATCAGGCATGTTGGTAACAGTGTGGTGTTCATATAGTAAGCCAAGGGTGAGATGTGGAAGGACTCTTATGCTTGACTCATGCTGTGGAGCCTGCATGGAGCTTCATGATCTGTAGCCAAATGACAAAAACCTTGGGTCACCACTGACTTCTTCTTTCCTCCCATTCTCCTCATCTGGCTGGATCTGCCTTAAAAATATATTATTTCAGCCACTTCTCAGCCCCTCTCTTGCTACCAGTCTGGTTCAAGTCACCTTTACCTGAAGTGCTGCAATAGCCTCTTAATCGGTCCCTCTGATTCTGACGTCCTTCAGCCCTTAAGTCTATTCTCAACACAGAAGACAGAGAGATCTGGTTAAAATCCATGTCAGATCCTGTCTTTCCTCGGCTCAAGACCCTCTGATGGCTCCCCATGTCACTCACAGTAAGAGCCAAGGTTGTTACCAAGACCTAAAAGGTCCTACATGATCCAGCTTCTCATTTTGCCTCTGACCACACATTCTACTCTTCTTTCTCGCACTGCTCCAGCCTCACTGGCCTCTTTGGTGTTCCTTGACCATTCCAGGCAGGCTTCTGCCTCAGGGTCTTAGCTTTGCTGTTCTCTCTGCCTGCAGTGCTTTTCCCTCAGATACTCACATAGCCCTCTCTCTCATATCCTTCAGGCTTTTACTCAAGTGCCACTTTCTCAGTGAGGCTTTTCCTGGTCACCCCACCCACAACTGCAACACCCCTTCCTGCCACACTGTCTCCTTTCTTTGCTTTATTGCACCCTCTTTCATACAATGTATTTACCCATTTTTCTTGTTTATCTCCCCCAACTAGAATGTCAGCTCTGTGGAGGGTAGGGATTTTCAGCTGTTTTGTTTTCTAGTTCTTGTACATAGTAAGAATCCAAAAAATATTTGTAGAATGAATATATTGAATGCATCTTCACATACTCTCTCTCTTCATACTCACAGTTTATAAAGATACTCAAGATTCTTTCATCCTGAAACAATTTGGACAAAACAACAACAAAAATAAATTTGTTTTAACTCCACTGCTGTCTCTAGTTACTTTCTAATCTCTTCTTTATTCTTCTCACTCACATCTCTAGAAAGATTATTCTGTTTCTCACGTCTCATTTACTCTGCACTACACTTATGCCCTTACCCCCACTTAGCGCTGCTCCACTGAAATTGCTCTTACTTGGTTTCCTAAGGACGTCGTAAAGCCAAGTCCAAGGGGGCAGTTGTCACTCACTCCTCTTCTTACAATCTTAACTGTATCTGACACACCTGATTATTTTCTTACATATTTTTGAAACCTTTCATTTTCTGTGGCTCTGGTGGCAATACACCCTCCAGATTTCTTTCTTCTTGTCTTTTCATTGATTTCCTTAAGGGCTCCTTTCCCTCCCCCATCATGAGGATCCTCTCCATTTGCTTCCCCTGAGTGATGTCACCAGGTATTTCGTCGTCATGTCTTCTTAGGCTCCTCCTGGCTGTGACAGCTTCTGGGACATCCTTTGTTTTTGATGACTTTGACAATGTTGAGGATTACTGGTCAGGCATTTTGTAAAATGTCCCTCAATTGGGATTTGTCTAATTTTTCTCATGATGAGAATGGGGTTATGGGCTTTTGGGAGAAAGAGTGCAGAGATAACAATGAGCACACCTAGTAGCCAGATCTTGGTTTCTAATACCATTCTCTAAGAAATAAACCAAAGCTTCTTGGAGAAATGGCTGACTCTAGGATTGGGAAGAAATATACAATATAAGCTTGGAACCTCTTATAGTACCAGTAAGTAAGGCACTACTCAAAAATAGTAATAGTAAAATGGTGGGGTAAATAAAAAAATACGGGAGCCAACTGAAAGAGTTCTTAACAGCCAAAATCAAACAATTTGAACAAGAACATAAATGAATTAGTATTAGATTATAACCTAGAGCATAAAATAAACATCCATGACTCCATACCAATATAAACAAATAATTGAATAAATAAATAAATGGAAGAGAAGAGAAAAAAGTATTGCAAATAATTTATGTAGATCCTCTGTCCTGAAGAAAGTAGAACGTAACTCCCCACTCCTTAAGTATAGATTGCACATGTGACTTCTGTCCAAAGAGTGCCATGTGCAAAGGGGGAATAAAAGTAACTTTACAGTGGAGAAACCTGACTAATGCTACATTGCCAGATGATCAAGGTCAACCCAATAGTGATGTCATGGTGATAGTGTGTACCCTTTGAGATGATATGATGAAAATGGCACCACCTTTAGTCAATGGCACAAATGTTATAAATATTTGCATGCACATTTTTGTGGACCTAAGTTCTCAAATCATTTGGGTAGATTCTTAGAAGTATGATTACTGGATCATGTGCTAAGACTAGGTTTAACTTTGTGAAAAACTTCCAAACTGTCTCCCCAAAGAGCTATACCATTTTGTATTCACTAGTAACAAATGATAGTTCCTGTTGCTCCGCATCCTTAGCAGCATTTGGTATTATCAGCTTTCTGGATCCTGACCATTCTCATAGATGTATAATAATATCTCATTGTTATTTTAATTTGCAATTCCCTAATGACAAATTATATTTAGCATCTTTTCATATGTTTATTTGCCATCTGCATTTCTTATTTGGTGAGATGTCTGCTTAAATGTTTTGTCTGTTTTGTAATTAAGTTGTTTTTTTTTATTGTTGAGTGTTAAAAGATCTTTGCATATTTTGGATATAAGTGCTTTATTAGATTGTGTTTTACAAATATTTTTCCCAATCTGTGGCTTGTCTCTTCATTCTCTTAACGTTATCACGTACAGAGCAGAAGTTATTAATTTTAATGAAGTCCAATTTATTAATTTTCCTTTCATGAATTGTGCTTTTGGTGTTGTATTTCAGAACTCATTATCATACCCAAGGTTACCTAGATTTCCTCCTATATTTTCTTCTAGATGCTGTATAGTTTTACATTTTACATTTATGTCTATGATCATTTTTGTTCATTTTTGTGAAAGACGTAAAGTCTATGTCTAGGTTCAGTTTTTTCAAATAGGTCACCCAATGATTTTAGCACAATTTCTTAAAATGACTCCTTTTCCTTGTTCCTTTGTTAAAGGTAAGTTGACTAAGGCCCAGTGGGCTCTCCATTGATATATATGTCTATTCTTTCACCAATATCACACAGTATTTATTATTATAGCTTTATAGTAAGTCTTGAAATCAGGTGATGTGAGTCTTCGAACTTTGTTTGTCTCCTGCAGTACTGTGTTATTCTAGGTCTTTTGCCTTTCCATATAAATTTTAGTATCATTCTGTCAAGATCTATAAAATACCTTGCTAGGATTTTGATTGGGATTGCGTTAAATCTATAGATTAATTTGGGTGAGTTGACATCTTAACAGTACTGTGTCTTCTAATCTCTGAACACAGACTGTATCTCTCCATTTATTTAGATTTTCTTTATTTCATCAGACTTTTGTAGTTTTCTGCATATAAATCCTGTACCTCTTTAGTTCAATTTTTATTTATTTATTTACTTTTTTTTTGTAGAGGTGGGGTCTCACTATGTTGCCCAGGCTGATCTGAAACTCCTGGGCTCAAGCGATCCTCCAGCCTTGACATCCCAAACTGCTGGGATTATAGGTGTGAGCCACCACACCCAGCCTTTAGTTAGATTTATACCTAAGTATTTTATTGTTTTTGGTACTATTGTAAATTGTATTATTCGAACTTTCACATTTCAACTGTTCATTACTGGTATATAGGAGAGCAACTGACTTTTGTTTGTTGTACTTATTAGTTCCAGGTATTGTTTTGGTTAGCTCTTTGGGATTTTCTTCATAGACAATCCTATCATTTGTGAACAGAGGCAGTTCTATTTCTTCCTTTCCAATCTGTACCTCTGTGTTTCTGAGGCTGTCATTGGTGGCTCACATTATACTCTTATTGGGCATGGCTGATCTAGACAGTCCCATAGCTGAGACGTGTGATTGGTGATTGGCATGGCTGTGAAGAGCAAAAGGATTTCTGTGAAAAAAAGCCAGCCTGCTTCATTTATCTGAGCATTCTGAAGGAGTAAATATGCAAGTGTGACTTGTTGGGACTTTGAAACACATTTTGACAGCATTCTGTATGGCACTGGGGAAAACTGTTTTCTTATTTGCAGGGGTTTGTTCTAAGTACAGAAATAAAAGCTCTTCTGCAAAGAGAAGTGTAAAAAGGGACATTTCTGAGAGGTCAGCCCTAGACTGGCAGAATTTCAATGTTTTCATTAAAATTTTTTCCCGGGGCCAGGCATGGTGGCTCCCGCCTGTAATCCCAGGAATTTGGAGGCCAAGGTGGGTGGATCACCTGAGGTCAGGAGTTTGAGATCAGCCTGACCAATATGGTGAAACCCTGTCTCTACCAAAAATATAAAAAAATTAGCTGGGCCTGGTGGCGTGCGCCTGTAGTCCCAGCTACTTGGGAGGCTGAGACAGGAGAATCACTTGAATCCGGGAGGCAGAGGTTGCTGTGAGCCGAGTTTGCCCCACTGCACTCCAGCCTGGGTGACAGAGCGAGACAATGTCTCAAAAAAAAAAAAAAAAAGTTGTCTTGGGGGTAGTTGAGTCCCATCAAGGGGGTGACAAGTCAGATATGTTTTTTGTTAATTTGATTGATCATTGCAGTTGTGTTACAAAATCTAAGCTTGCAGATTATACTAAGCTTTCCTTGACAGAGAAAATCCAAGCCAACAGGAAGCGCTGTGGGGAGAGCATGCTGCTTCTGGTTTGAATCTTGTCTCTGCACAGATAGGCTCAAAATAAACAGACGGAGGAAGATCTACCAAGCAAATGGAAAACAAAAAAAGGCAGGGGTTGCAATCTTAGTCTCTGATAAAACAGACTTTAAACCAACAAAGATCAAAAGAGACAAAGAAGGCCATTACATAATTATAACTATCCTAAATATACATGCACCCAATACAGGAGCACCCAGATTCATAAAGCAAGTTCTTAGAGACCTACAAAGAGACTTAGACTCCCACACAACAATAATGGGAGACTTAAACACCCCACTGTCAACATTAGACAAACCAACGGGACAGAAAGTTAACAAGGATATCCAGGAACTGAACTCAGCTCTGCACCAAGTGGACCTAATAGACATCTACAGAACTCTCCACCCCAAATCAACAGAATGTACATTCTTTTCAGCACCACACCATACCTATTCCAAATTGACTACATAGTTGGAAGTAAAGCACTCCTCAGCAAATGTAAAAGAACAGAAATTATAACAAACTGTCTCTCAGACCACAGTGCAAGCAAACGAGAACTCAGGATTAAGAATCTCACCCAAAACCACTCAACTACATGGAAACTGAACAACCTGCTCCTGAATGACTACTGGGTACATAATGAAATGAAGGCAGAAATAAAGACGTTCTTTGAAACCAATATGAACAAAGACACAATATACCAGAATCTCTGGGACACATTCAAAGCAGTGTGTAGAGGGAAATTTATAGCACTAAACGCCCACAAGAGAAAGCAGGAAAGATCTAAAATTGACACCCTAATATCACAATTAAAAGAACTAGAGAAGCAAGAGCAGACACATTCAAAAGCTAGCAGAAGGCAAGAAATAACTAATATCAGAGCAGAACTGAATCTTATCTCTGACTGCCCCTTATTACGCTCCTCTTTAGGTTTTTTCCTCCACCTGCTTGGCATGTCAAAATTTTCTGGAACTCTGTCCTTTTCTCTTTTTCCTCTACCTTTCCACAGATCATCTCATCATCATCATAGTTTTAATTTCCAATATATTGATGATGCTTAATTCTATGAGTCCAGCCAAGATCCTTCTCTGAGCTTCAGGCCCATATGTGCAATGGGATCTGTAGTGGACATCTCATCTCTCACAAGTCCAGCAGTGAATGTGTCTCCTTTCTCCAACAGCCTTTTCCAAGCTGGAAAACTCCATGTCACCTTTCCCCCTTCCTCTTCACCCACATCCAATGTGGGAGGCAGTTACCAGCTCAGCACTTATACTTTGGATGTGGATGGAATTGGGGCCAAATCAAAGCCTCTGTTTCCAGATCTGCAAAATGGGATGTATAAGTTCATAACCTATAAGGCCATCATGAAGACAATGCAGATTATTATGAGATAATATAGATGAAATGCTTAACAGCAACCAAGAGCATAATAGTCCTTAATATATATATTATCAATTATTTACAACCAATTAGTTGCCAGCCTTATGATTTTGAGCTCAGAAATGTTTCCTGACTCTAGTCCCTCCCTTTCTTTCCATGCCATGGCCTGAGTTAATGTTCTTATTGTTCTCACCCAGCTGCTTCATTAGTCACACTATTGGCTTTTCATTTTTCATACCACTTACGTTGTAATATTTCTGTAACAAAACAGTCAATCAAACACAAAACACATTTGACTTGTCAGGCCCTTGTGTTCCTATTAACCGTGGGTTAAAATAGAAACTTTTTGTTTTGACGCACCAGGCCCTTCACCAGCATCACTGGTGCATCCACTCCTTTCCCTGTCCCCGTTGTTTTCTCGGACTCAACAAGAACACCTGTTTCTTGAATACACCAGAACCTGTTCTTAGATCAGTGCCTCTGAATGTGCTTCTCTGCCTGATAACCTAATGGTTCCTAAAACCCCAGCACAAACATCATGTCTTCTGTTTGTTCGTTCTCAGTCTTCCAAGGCAGAGGTCCCTAATGAGAGGCCCTGATAACTCTTGCTTTTCATGCTGTGCTAAAATTTTTTCTTACCTCTCTTCATCACTCAAGAGGTTGTAAGCTTTGTGGAGGCTGAGATTCTGTCTTATTCTGAGATGCTCTCACAGCCCCTACGTGATCAATAAACATTTTGGGAGATGGTTAATGAACTAATGGTATTATTGGTTTATTTGTTTGTTTCTCCACTGGAGCTTAGGCTCTGGAAGGGCCAGGGCCTTTCAGCTATATTAAGCATTATCAATATACTGGAAATTAAAACTAAGATGATGATGAGATAATCTGTGGAAAGGTAGAGGAAAAAGAGAAAAGGACAGAGTTCTGGAAAATTTTGACATGCCAAGCAGGTGGAGGAAAAAACCCAAAGAGGAGAGTAATGAGGGGCAGTCAGAGACAAGATTCAAACCAGAAGCAGCATGCTCTCCCCACAGCGCTTCCTGTTGGCTTGGATTTTCTCTGCCAAGGAAAGCTTAGTATAATCCGCAAGCCTAGATTTTGTAACACATCTCCAATGATCAATCAAATTAACATGCCATTCATTTGTGTCTTCAGGGTCTCACCCATCTCTTGAATGTGGTAGTTGCTTAATAGTTTGTGTCAGTAGCTTAACAGCTTGAGAAAATGAGAGATGAATTTCATCATGAATAAGGGAAAGAGGAAAGTTTCCTCAGATGGAAACTGCTTGGATGATCATTCTGGGGGCTGGTGGGGTGGAGGAGGGGCAGTTCAGGCCGAATTAGACCCCAGAAGGAAACTGGGAATCTCTGCTGGGGGCTCCTTGAAGCAGAATTGCCTTTTTCTGTGGAAAATGACTTCCTAGTTTTGTCCTCCACCCCTTCTCTCTGCATCTCCCCATTCTTCCTCTACCATAATGGGCTTTTCGTCAAGTTTAAGGTGATGACCTCAGTTAAAATAAGCAATAACAAAGATAGAAACAAACATAAACTTAGTGTCCTTGGATAGATTGGCTAATCTCTCTGAACCTGAGTTTCTTCATCTGTATCTATAAGATGGTTGCTGTAGGAAACTCTGTTTCCACAGTGATGGAGTGACAATCTTTGAAGTCATATGAATTGTTTGTTTTGCTTCTCTTAATATTTTGGTATTTTCTTAGAAGACTAAGTAATTTAAGAAAGGTGACAACTCTCAATGAATGCCAGCGGGGAGCCCAAGGTGGCCTAATTGCTAAGGGCATGGGATAGGGTCTGCAAACTCAAGCCTGTCTGACTTTAAAGCCAGGGCACTTTCCTCTAGCCCAGGCTATTTATTTACTGCTAATGTCCATGAGGGATACAGGGACACTCTATCCCTTTTTTGTGTGTGGAAATTATGACTAAATCCAGGGAGCCCCTGTCAGAAAATAATGAATACCCACAAGGCTACCAGTTCAACACTGCAACTGAGTAAGACAAATACCAGCTAGAGTGGAAGGGAACAGCAAACTTTCAGGTTGCAGAGGCTCCAGTGTCAGACACGAGGTGCAGTGCTGCTGTTCACCAGCAGGGAGCAGGTGAAGTCTGCCTTTGGCCACGTGTGGTATGCAGGTGGCACCTGAACACTGCATCAGAGACTTTCAGATAGGTTGAGACTATGAAGCAACAACAATGACTTCCATTCATCTAGACAGGGATTTGTAGCTGTGAGCTCCACAGTGACTGTGTGATGTGGGCTTTACTACTTTCATTTTATGGAGGCTCAGATAGGTTGGATGATCTGTTCAAGGTTAAACCTTGGAGACCCTGGGTCCCCAACCCAGTTCTTTTACTCCACGTCTTGGGCTGTTTCTGGCATATCACACTGGCTCTTTGGTAGATCTGACAATTAAAAAAAATTTTTAATAAAGACATTGCCACATACTTACTTCTACCTGCTATTTAACTGCCATCCACCAAAGGATTTTCCATGTTATTTAACAAGTAACTCACCACCTCCAAATGCTTGCTTTAGCAACAGAGGGAACAGCTTTGAAGGGAACTGTTGAGTGCTGCTTTTCATAGGTCTGGCCACATAATTCAGGGAAGTCCTTTATTTGTTCATTTATCAAATTTATGCTAGTTATTTGCTAAGTAGTCACAAAGTCCATGTATTAGTCTGCTCATTTGCCATAACAAAATACCATAGACAGGTTGCTCTAACAGCAGATATCTATTTTCTTACAGTTCTGGAGGATAGACAGTCCGAGATCAGGGAGCCAGCATGATTGGGTTCTGGTGAGGGGCTCTCTTTCTGGTTTGCAGATGGCTGCCTTCTCACTGTATTGAGAGAAACAGAGAGAGAGCGAGAGACAGCAGGCGAGATCAAGTTCTGGTGTTTCTTCTTATCAGAGCAGTAATCCTGTCAGATCAGGGTACCATCCTCATGACCTCATCTAACCCTAATTACCTCCCAAAGCCTTCATCTCCATATATCAAAGTGGTGGTTAGGGTGTCAACATATGAATCTTGAGGGGGACATAATTCAGTCCACTGCAGTGGATATGCCAATTAATATAGGGTTATTAATATATCCGTACTTCCCTCTATTGTAGAAATTTTAACTTTTTCCCCATATTAGTTTGGACATCTTCCTCTATGCTGTTGGTTGGAAGTTGAATTAGTCAAGATAGGCCTTGCTAGCTGCTATTGTCCTCTGTCAACCTAAATAACAGCTGCAGAGAGGCTTTCTAAAAGAAAATAATATTTATTTGGGAATAGGGCATTGCAATGAAAATATGTGTGTGTATTCAGGGAAGTAAAGGAAGACAAAGGTTTTCAAAGAAAAAATGAGGATGATTACATAATTGTTTTCAGATCGTTATCCTTGGCTTCAAGGATTAATAATAAGGGTGATGCCAGTCCAAGGCTGGGCAGATGTTCTCAGCAGAAGTATTTTTTGTATAAGGTTGCAATGGCCTTTGTAGAAGTCATGGTTTTTGCAGTCTTTCATGATTGTTTTTGTTATCAGGCATTTATGCATGAGAACCTTCTCTTTAGGGGCTTCCCTGACTCTGTTTGTTAGGGATTTTTAATTTTTATTTTTATCAACATCTTTCTCCAAAAGTGCCACTAATTAATCATCCTGTAGTTAGCTTTTGATGTCCATTGGTGCCAAAAAAGGCCTGTCCTGGATTACTGATATCATCCCATATTGGAAGGAGTGAATGGTGGCTAGAAGTCAGTATCAAAACTTTTTAAGCCACATTTGAGCAACAAGGGAGTTCTGAAGGGAGTGGCCCTCAGGCTAAGTCTACCTGGAATCCATTATTAAGTTCAATTTCATCTGTTTTGTAGTCTTTTGCTATCATCTCAAAGTGCTGGAGCAGCATTATTCTGTTAAGAGTTGTACTTCTGCAAAAATTTAACACGTAGCAGACACAAAGTTTAAAAAGGGAAAATACCCAAATAAAATCAATGTTAATATGACAATCTCAGTTTGCATAATGGTTTTGAACCATGATTCTAGGCTTAAATATAATCAACTGAAAGAATAAATCAAATGATAATTATCTTGCCAAGTGAAAAAGGTAGCATTAAGAGGGGTTAGAGTCTCATTAAGATACAGAGTCTTGTTCAGATGTCCTCGGAAAAGCTATCTACAGAGTGAAAACATCAACTTCTCGTACTGGCTTGCAGTTTGAATGTCTCTAGTTATGACATCGGGTGGTTTTGTGAACTTTTCGGGTGGCCTATACGTCAGGCATAAGACTTGTTTCTTAAAATTCATCTAGTTTCCGCTGATAGGGCTTTAGAAACAGAAAAGTTATCATTTTTAGTAATTCCGTGGAGGAAAGTTGGATTGGAGAAATCTAGAAGAATTCAGGGTCTAGTGTAGTCTGTAGATGGATAATAAGAACACAAAAAGAATGTACAAAACTACAGTGTAATAACAGGTATATTATAGCTTTTCTTTAGAAATATAAATTTTTCTCTATACACTAATCACATAGAAAATCCCACATTAAAAAAAATCTTTTGAGGCTAGGAAGTCAAATCAAGGCAGACTTCGGATATTATCTATAGTCTTGGCCAGGTGCAATGGCTCACGCCTGTAATCCCAGTACTTTGGGAGGCTGAGGCAGGCGGATCACTTGAGGTCAGCCTGGCCAATATAGTGAAATCCCGTCTCTAATAAAAACACAAAAATTAGCCAGGGATGGTGGTGCGAGTGTGGTGGCGTGCACATCTGTAGTCCCAGCTACTTGGGAGGCTGAGGTAGGAGAATTGTTTGAGCCTGGGAGGTGGAGGTTGCAGTGAGCTGAGATCATGCCACTGCACTCCAGCCTGGGCAACAGAGCTGGACTTAAGTTTCTTGGGCCTGCTAGGAAGTGACAATTTTTACTCATTCACTGTAAGGCTATAAACCTTTGAAGCCAGGCATTTCATGCACATTCCCAAAGATGATATTTTAGTCAAAGCCTTGGTAATATAATCAATGTTTCCAATTGTATCCTGTTATAAATACAGAACAGATTCTTATTGAACTTATGTAAATAACCGTATTGCTAAAAACATAGTAAGAATAGTTTCTAAATTTTGGAGGAATTAAGTAGGGAGAAAAAGTGAATATTTTCACCTTTGTTCACAAAATATACTTTACCAAATTGTTATAACATATGGATAGCTTAAAAGGAAAATTTTCTGAAATCTGTAAAACAAAACATGTAAGTAAGGAATCAGTAACATTTCAAGTAAAAGTTATAAAAACATTATCTTCATCAGTTATTCAATCTTATGCAATTAATTTTGTTCTGCTTTATCTTATTTAGCAGTTTCATAAACCCATCAGTTTCTTCATTTGAGTTTTGAAAACATTTTATTTAGTTCATTGATCTTAAAGTTATCAGAAATCCGTGTTCAAGACTACCTGTTAGAGTCTTTTCCATGAGAAGCAATTTTAAAATGTAGTCAATTGAAAATGCTTTTAGAGAAAAATCAAAGCAATAACTGTGGATAACAAAAACTTGAAATAGCTATGGTTAAAAATCTGACGGAAGTTCAAAATTAAAAAAGAAATTTAGTTATTTCTATCCCATACAGCATTTTAAGAGAACAACCAGAATTACGGCTGACAATGTCAGTCACATTGGGACCATCACCCTGTTATAAATTTACATTTCAAAAGAGATCTAGATTGTTAGTTACCATAAAGCTGTTATAATTTGTAAAGCTATTCATCTGAAAGCTTCTAAAGAGCACTTTAAAAATCTTGTCTGGAATGTCATAAGCAGAAAGTTTTCTCTCAACTCCAGCAGAAAAGTCAGCAGATTACAAGTAGGCAGAAAACAAAACAAAACAAAAAACCTAGAGACATAGAGAATTTAAAAGTCTCTACATGTTAACTCTATAGCTGCAGGGTTTAATTTTTTTTTTAAAGAAATTTTGAATAATGGCCATTTTACTCTGAGCCAGTAATATGTAGCCAGCTGGAGTCCCAGAAAACCTGGCATGTCTTAATATTTGAAAATCCCATTCCATTTCTCATGAATTTCTAGAGAGCAAAGAAAATCCCACAAGTACCATCAAAGAACATCAGGAGTTTAGATCAGTGTTTTAGTGGTGGTGATGGCTCTAGTGGCGTTTAGTTAATAATTCTGTATCCCACATTTAGAATGTTTATTTTTGCTCTTAGAAAATTTTTAGAAACAAGCAAGGGGAAAAAAGCCGAATCATTTACAGATGCACATAACCAAATTAAGATAAGAGTGTTCACAAAAATTTTAAACCAGACATGCAGATCAAACAAAATATTAAATTAGGTGTGCAGAAAAAACAAAAGTAAATTCACCAGCAAAGACATGCCTCAGAGACAGAAGGTAAATTCTGTAGAAACCAGAGTACTCAAACCAGAAGGACAGTGGTCTTTATACCAGAAAGGACTTGCTAGAAAAGACAAAAGGTCTTTTATCATCCCAGGAGGGATGTGAGGTTCTTGATGAAAGGTGGCCTTATATCCAAAACAAGTCTTGAATTAAAAAAAAAAGCCTCTACCAAAAAGAGGGAGGATTGGCCTGAACTCAAACACAATAGAAAACTGAAGTAGTGTCTTAGCTTTTGTTCCCATAGAGAAGTAGACTTGAGCCACAGGTTTGTGTGTAAATGATTTTATTGAGAAAATGTTGGCTGGGTGCAGTGGCTCACGCCTGTAATCCTAGTACTTTGGGAGGACAAGGAGGGCGGATAACCTGAGGTCAGGAGTTCGAGACTGGCATGGCCAACATGGTGAAACCCCATCTGTACTAAAAACACAAAAATTAGCTGGGCATGGTGGCAGGCGCCTGTAATCCCAGCTACTCAGGAGGCTGAGGCAGAAGAATCGCTTGAATCTGGGAGGCAAAAGTTGCAGTGAGCCGAGATCGCGCCACTGCATTCCAGGAAAGTGAGTGCCAGACGTTCCCTTGGACCCGTAAACCAGGCCCACCCCAGTAAAACCCAGTACCAAACAAGCCCCAGACTATAGGATGGTAATTGTGGACTGAATCTCGAAGCCTGCCCCAGTGCTAGACAATACACTGCACATTCAGGCTCCAGGCCTGCCAAGCAAACACAGTCTTTGGGCTTGCCCCAGTGCCAGGCTGACCCCAGTAGCCCTAGGCTCCATATCACCCCAGGGCCAGGTAGGCCTCAGCATCCCTGGGCTTTGACCCCCCAACCCAGCACCAAGTCAGCCCTCCCGGAATCAAGTTCCAGGCCTGCCCTTAGGTAAGGCCAGCCCTGCAGCCCTAGTCATTAGACTGGCGTATGCAGACCTAGCCTCCAGACTGGCCATAACAGACAGGATCGAGGCTCACCTGGCACTCAGCCAGTACCTGTGACCCCAGGCTTTAGGCCCACCCCAGCACCAGGTTGGCATTCCTTGCCTCAAACACCAGGAGGCCATCCATGGACACAGGCTCCAGATATGCCCAATGATAGGCCAGTCCTCATGGCCTCACCCTCCAGGCCAGCTCCTATGGCCCTATGCTCCAGTAGAACCAATGTCCAGGCTTGTTCCAGAAGGACCATGGTACAGGCCTGTCCCACTAGACCACAGTTGTGGACTGACCCCAACACACCCAAGCTTCAGGACTTCCTCTGTGTACCTAGGTCTCAGGTTGACCCCTAAGTCCCCAGGCTCCAGGCCAGTTCCTGTGGCTCTAAGCACCAGGGCATTACCCACAACCCTAGGCTCCAGGTCTGCCTCCACAGACCCAGGCTCTATGCTGGCCCTAGTACCAGGCGGGCCCCAGGCTCGAGGCTGGTCCTTGTGGTTCCAGGCTCCAGAGGACTCAAAGTCCAGGCCTGCTCTAGCAGACCCATGGTCCAGGCCCACTTAGTAGATCCTGGTGTCAGGCTGGATCCCATGAACTGAGGCTCCAAGACCACCTCTGCAGACCCACGCTCCAGGCCAGCCCCTGTCGATCCAGACCAAGACTTGCCCCTAGGGACTCAGGCTACAGCCCTATCCCAGTGGACCCATGCACCAGGCCCATCTCAGATTTGGCCAGCCCTTGGAGACTCAGATTCAAGGCCCATTCCAGTGCCAGGTCAGCCCCTGTGGACTCAGGTCTCAGTCTGGCCCCTACAGATTCAGGCTCCAGGCCCATCACCACAGACCCAATCAACAAATCCACTCCAGAGGATCCAAGTTACAGACCCAACCCCATGAACCCAGACACCAGGCCACCTGTTCAAGGATTCCAGCAGCAAGCCTGCCTTTAGACTATACCAGATGGCCTGCCCAGAATCTGTGGATAGACTGACTGGTGAAGGGATTTCCCAGGTAAAACCAGTCTTCAAAGACTTGAACAAGTCTCTGCTTTTTCAAATGCACAGACATCAACATAAGACAAGATATGTGAAAAACCAAGGAGACATAACACCACCAAAAAAACATAGTTATTACCCACCAGCTGACCTCAAAGAAATGGAGATATATAAACAGTCTGAGAAATAAATAAAAATAATTGTTTTAAGGACTCTCAGGAAACTTCAAGAAAATAGAGAGAAATAATTCAATGAAACAAGGAAGATTATACATGATCAAAAAATGAATAATTTAAAAGAGATATTAAAATTAGGTAAAAAGAAAAACAAATGGAAATTCTGGAGCTGAAGAAAGATGATGAATTAAATGAAAAATGAAATAGCATCAGCAGCATAGTCAATCAAGCAGAAGAAAGAATCTGTGAACTCAAAGACAGGTTATTTGAAAATATTTACTCAGAGGTGAAAAGAGAAAAAGGATTGAAAAGGAATGAAGAAAGCGTATGGAATTTATGAGGCAGTATCTAAAGAAAAAATATTCAAGTTGTAAGAGTTTGTGAAGGAGAGAGAAAGACAAAGTGCATAGAAAGCTTATTTAAACAAATAGCAAAAAACTTTACAAATTTGGATGGAGATATAAATATCCAAGTACAGGAAAGTCAGATGTCTCCAGTCAGATTCAATCCAAACAAGACTAACTAAGGCATATTGCAATCAAACTGTCAAAAATCAAGGACAAAGAGAGAATCCTGAAAGCAGCAAAAGAATAGAAGAAAATAACATAAAAGGAGCTCCAATAAGGATAACAGTGGATTTCTCTGCAGAGGCCTTACAGGCCTGGAGAGAGTGGGATAATATATTCACGGTGCTGAAGGAAAAACAAAACAAAACAAAACAATCAATGTAGAATACTGTACCCGGCAAATCTGCCCTTCAGAAATGAAGGATAGATAAAGACTTTCTCAGACAAACAAAAGCCAAGAGAGTTCATCACCACCAGACCTATATTACAAGAAATGCTAAAGGGAATTCTTTAAGATGAAAGAAAAGGACACTGGTTAGCAACACAAAAACACAGAAAATATAAAACTCACAGGGTAAAAGTATTATATAATCAAATTTAAAATGCTTTAATACTGTAATGGTGATGTGTAAATTCCTTATATCTTTAGTATGAAAGTTAAAAGACTAAGCTATTAAAAATAATAATAGCTACAATAATTTGTTAAGGGATATACAGTATAAAAAGATGTAAATCGTGACATCAAAAATTTAAAATGAAAAATATTAAAATGTATGGGGGAGGGGTGAAGTAAAAGCATAAAGTTTTTTTATGTGATCATAGTTGTTATCTGTTTAAAATAACCAGTTATAACTATAAGATGTTTTTGTAAGCCTCATGGTAACCCACAAAACAAAAACCTATAGTAGATAAACAAAAGATAAAAGTAAGAAATCAATGCAAACCTCTAGAGAAAATCACTTAATTACAAAGGAAGACAATAAGAGAGGAAGAAAAGAACAAAGGATCTACAATAAAACCAGAAAACAATTAAAAAAAGACAGTCGTCTTTACCTATCAATACTTCCTTGAATGTAAATGGATTACATTCTCAGTCAAAAAACATGTAGTGGCCGAATGGATTAAAATTCAAGACCCATCTATTGCTGCCTATAAGAGACTCATTTCACCTGTAAGAACACATATAGACTGAAAGTGAAGGGATAACAAAAAATATTCCATGCAAATGAAACACAAAAGATGGCAGGAGTAGTTATATTTACATCAGATAAAATAGGCTCTAAGTAAAAAACTGTAAAGCAAGGCAAAGGAGGTCATTGTATAATGACAAAGGAGTCAATGAATCAAGAGAATATAACAATTGTAAATGTTTATGCAACCAACATTGGAGCACCTAAATATATAAGGCAAATATTAATACACCAGAAAGGAAAGATAGATTATAATACAATAACAGTAGGTGACTTCAATATCCCACTTCTAACAATGGACAGATAATCTACATAGACAATCAATAAGAAAACATTGTACTTAAACTACATTCTAGACTGAACGAACCTAACAGACATATACAGAACATTCCACCAAATGGTAAAGAATGCACATTCTTCTTAAGCACACACAGAACATTCTACAGGATAGATCATATGTTAGACAACAAGGCAAGTCTTAACAAATAAGATTAAAATCATATCAAGCATCTTTTCTGACCTTAATGGTATGAAACAAGGAATCAATAACAAGAAGAATTTTGGAAAATTTACAAATACATGGAAATTATACAACACCCTGCTGAACAATCAATGGGTCAATGAAAAACTTAAAAGGGAAATTACAAAATATCTTGAGACAAGCAAAAATAGACACACAACATACCCAGACATAAAGGGAACAGCACAAGTATCTCTGAGGGAAGTTTACAGCAATAAATGCCTACATCAAAAAGGAATAAAGGTCCTGAATAAACAACTTAAAATAACATCTCAGGGAACTAGGAAAACAAGAATAAAATAAGTCCAAAGTTAGCAGAAGAATGGAAATAATAAAGATAATAGCAGAAATAAATGCGGTAGAGGAAAAAAAAACAGTGGAAAAGATCAACAAACCTTGAGTTGGTTTTTTGAAAAGATAAAATCAACAAACCTTTAGCTGGACTACTTAGGAAAAAAAGAGAATACTCAAGTAAATAGAATCAGAAATGAAAGAGGAGACATTACAACTGATACAAGAGAAATACAAAGGATCGTAAGAGACTACTATGAATAATTATTACATACCAATAAATTGGATAGCCTGGAAGAAATGAACAAATTCCTAGAAATATTCAAGCTATCAAACTGAATCCCAAAGAAATATAAAATCTGAACAGATCAATAACGTAGGGAGATTAAATTAGTAATAAAAAGTCTTCCATCAAAGCAAATCCCAGGATCCAATGGCTTCACTGTTCAATTCTACCAAACATTTAAAGAACTCATATCAATCCTTTCCAATCTCTTCCAAAAATGAAAGACAAGGGAATACTTTCAAACTCATTTTATGGGCTAGAATTACCCTGAAATCAAAGTCAGACAGAACACTACAAGAAAAGAAAATTAGAACCCAATGTCCCTGATGAACACAGATGTAAAAATCTTCAACAAAGTTATTAGTACACTGAGTTAAAAACGGCCGAGTGTGGTGGCTCACGCCTGTAATCCCAGCACTTTGGGAGGCCGAGGTGGGTGGATTGCCTGAGGTCAGGAATTCATGACCAGTCTGGCCAACATGGTGAAACCCTGTCTCTACTAAAAATACAAAAAAAAAAAAAAAAAAAAAAAAAAAAAAAAAAAAAAAATTAGCAGGGTGTGGTGGCATGCACCTGTAATCCCAGCTACTAGGGAGGCTGAGGCAGGGGAATTGCTTGAACCAGGGAGGTGGAGATTGCAGTGAGTCGAGATCACACCAGCGCACTCCAGCCTGGGCAACAGAGTGAGATTCCATCTCAAAAAAAAAAAAAAAAAAAAAGCACATTGAAAGGATCATTCACTATGATGAAGTGGGACTTGTTTTGTGAATGAAAGGGTAGTTTAAAAATGCAAATCTGTAAATGTGATGCACCACATGAACAGAATGAAGGACAAAAACCTTATGAATCACCCCCAATAGGTGTAGAAAAAACATTTGATGAAATTCAACATATTTTCTGATAAAAACTCTCAGAAGATCAGATATAGAAGGAATGTACCTCAGCACAATAAAGGTTATTGATGACAAACCCACAGCTAACATTATACTCAATGGCAAAAAGTTACCAGCTTTGCCTCTGCCAAGGATGCTCACTTTTGCCACTTCTATTCAACATAGTACTAGATGTCTTGACCAGTGCAATTATGCAAGAGAAAGAAATAAAAGGCATCAAAATTGAAATAACACATAGATTAAGGAAAGAGAATAAATCCACACATTTACAGTCAATCAGTTTTTGACAAATATGCTGAGAACGTGCAATGGGGAAAGGACAGTCTCTTCTATAATTGTTGGCACAGCTGGATATCCACATGTGGAAGAAGGAAATTAGACCCCTATCTTACATCATATGCAAAAATCAACTCAAAATTGATGAAAGACTTAAATGTAAGGCATGAAACTGTAAAACTACTGGAAGAAAACAGAAGAAAAGCTCCATGACACTGGTCTAGGCAATGATTTTTTGGATGTTGAACCCCAAAGCACAGACAACAAAAGCAAAATAGACAAATGGGCTTATATCAAACCAAAAAGCTTTTGTAGAGCCAAGGCAACAATCAACAGAGTGAAGAGACAACCTAAAGAATGGACAAAATATTTTCAAACCATACATCTGGTAAGTGGTTAATATCCAAAATGTATAAGAAATTCAGACAACACACCAGTAACAAAAAAAACCCAATTAAAAAATGGGCAAAGGATTTGAATATAAATTTCTCAAATGAAGACATACAAATAATCAACGGGTATACAAAAATGCTCAAAATCATTCATCATCAGAGAAATGCAAATTTAAGTAACAATGACATATCAGCTCTGTCTTTGTTCATTTGTGCTGTTATAACAAAATACCTGAAACTGAGTAATTTATCAAGAACACAAATTTATTTCTCATAGTTTTTGAGGCTGGGAATTTATTTATCGTAGTTTTGAGGCCAAGATCAAAGCACCAACAGGTTTGATTATTTGGTGAGGGCTGCTCCCTGCTTCTAAGATTGTTTCTGTTGCTGTATTCTCTGGAGGGGTAAAATGGTGGAAGGTGGAAGGGTAAGTGTGGAGAATGCTGTGGAAAGCCTTTTTATAAGTGCCTTAATCCCATTCCAGGGAGGAGCCCTCATGGCCTAATCACTTCTTAGAGTCCCTACCACTTAGTACTATCACATTTGCCATTAAGTTTCAACACCAGAATTTTGGAGGGGACATATTCAAACCATAGCAACCTCACACCTATTAGAACAGTTATCAAAAAAAGATGAGACACAACAAGTGTTGGAGAGGATGTGGAAAAAAGGGAATCCCTCACATTGTTGATGAGAGTATACATTAACACAGCATAGCATATGGAAAACACTATAGACATTCCTCAAAAAGTTAGAAATACAAGTACCATATGGTCCAGGTATCCTATTACTGGGTATATATCCAAAGAAAATAAACCAGTAGGTTGAGGAGGTATCTGCACTCTTAATGTTCACTGAGGCATTATTCAGAATAGCCAATATATGTGAGCAACCTAGTGTATATGAAGAGATGAATGAGTAAAGAAAATACCTTAAAAAGAAGAAAATCCTGTTATTTGGGACAACACAAATGCAGCTGGAGGATATTATGTTAAGGGAAATAAGCCAGGTATGGAAAGACAAATACCACATGATCTCACTTGGATATGGAATCTAAAAAAGTTGAACTCATAGGAAAAGAGAGTAGAATGGTGGTTACCAGGAGCTGGAGGTGGGGAAGGGAAGCACTGGGGAGATGCTGGTCAAAGGACACAAAATTTCAGTTAGATAGGCAGAATAAGTTCAAGAAACCTATTTTATAATATAGTGATTATGGTTAAAGACAACGAATTGTATTCTTGAAAATTGCTGAGAGAGTAGATTTTAGGTGTTCTCACCATAAAAAATTATAAGTGCATGAGGTAATTCACATGTTAATTAGTTCTATTTAGCCATTCCACAATGTATACATTTTAAAACACGTTTTACACAAAAATATATATAATTTTTATCTTTTAATTAAAAATAAATTCTAAAAATGACATATGTAAGGTTATATTTATATAACCTTCAAAACCTAGCATAATTAATCTAATGGTATCTTCAAGGGAGCTAATGACTGGGAAGGGAATAAAGAAAGCTTCTGAGGTTCAGTTATTGGGATGAGTTCACTTGGTAAAAGTTAACTGAGCTGTCACTTATAATTTGTGCCCTTGTATATATGTATGCTACACTATAATAAAAATGTACGCTCATTAAAAATTTTATTCTGATTTATCTATAGTGTTTTTGAGTGGATCTGTTTGTATGTATACAGATTTTTTAGTGGCTGCTGTGGGTATTGCATTGTATATGCATAATTTATCATCGTCTATTGGTACGGACATTTTATTATTTTAAGTGAATTGCAGACCTTACTTCCATTTAAGTCCCTTTACTTCTTGATTTCTGATATAACTGTCTTAAACATTTTCTATACATAAGTTAATAACCATATCAATGTTACGATTATTGCTTCAACTATCAAATTTAATTTTAAAAAACTCAGGAGGAAAAAGATACTGTCCTATAGTTTTAGACTTCACACTGTTCTTCCTTTATTCCTGATGTTCCAAGTTGGTTTCTATCATTTCTTTTTTGTTTGAAAAACTTCCATTAGCCACATTTTTAGGATGGGTATGCTGGCATCACATTTTCATATTTTTCTTTCATATGAAACTATCTTTGTTTTACCTTCATCTCTGAAGGACATTTTCACTGGACACGGAATTCTAGGTTGACAGAATTCTTCTCATTTAGCACTTGAAAGATGTGGTGACACTTTTTCCTGGCCTTCTTGGTTTCTGACAAGAAATCTGCTGTCATTCAAATAATAGTTCCCCTATAGATGATATGTCAGTTTTCTCTACTTTCATGATTTGCTTTCAAAATTTTCTTCTTCAAGATTTTTTCTTTGTCTTTAGCTTTCAGATGTTTGATTATGATATTTCTTATTGTGGATTTCTTTGGGATTATCCTGTTTGAGTTTCACTCATCTTCTTGAATTTGTAGGTTAATTACTTTCACCAAATTTGGGTAATTCTGAGCCATTATTTCTACAATTTTTCAGGACCACACCCTTTCTCCTCTCCTTCTGGGACTCTGATGACACGAATGCTAACACTTTTGTTGTCCCACAGTTTATTGAGGCTCTGTTTTTTTTTTTTTTCTCAGTCTATTTTCTCTGTTGTTGAGATGGAATAATTTCTATTGATCTATTTTTTGAGAAGGAACTTGTTTCTCGTAGTTTTTGAGGCTGGGAATTTATTTCTCATAGTTTTGAGGCCAAGATCAAGGCACCAAGTTTAATTATTTGTGGAGGGCTGCTCTCTGCTTCTAAGACAGTGCCTGTTGCTGTATTCTCTGGAGGGGTAAAATAGTGGAAGGTGGAAGGATATTGATTCTTTACTCTGTCATCTCCATTCTGCTATTGTGCCTATCTAGTGAGTTTTTATTTTCCAGTTCTAAAATTTAACTATATAATGGGTTATTATATTTTTAGTTCTAAAATTTCCACTTGGCTCTTTTATATCTTCTGTTTATTTGCCAAGGTTTTCTATTTTCTCATTGTTTCAAGTGTGTTTGTAATTTCTTATTGAAGCATTTTTATAATGTCTTCTTTAAAATCCCTAACAGATAAGGCCAGGCGTGGCGGCGATTACGTCTGTAATCCCAGCACTTTGGGAGGCCGAGGCGGGCAGATCACTTCAGGCCAGGAATTCAAGAGCAGCCTGGCCAACATGGCGAAACTCTGTCTCTACTGAAAACAAAGAAACAAACAAACAAACAAAGAAACAACAAAAATTAGCCAGGTGTGGTGGCACACGCCTATAGTCCCAGCTACTCAGGAGGCTGAGGCATAGGAATTGCTTGAACCCTGGAGGCAGAGGTTGCAGTGAGCTGAGATTGGGCCACTGCACTCCAGTCTGGGAGACAGAGTGAGACTGTCTCAAAACAACAACAACAAAATCCCTAACATAATCTCAAAATCTGTGTCATTTCACTGTTGGTTATCTGTTGAATGGTTCTTTATCATTCAAGTTGAGATTTTTTTCTGGTTCTTGGTATGATGAGTGATTTTTATTGTGTGCTGGACACTTTGGGCATTATGTTAAGAGACTTCAGATCTTGTTTAAATTTTCTATTATAGCAGACTTCTGCTAAAACCACACTAGTGAGGTTATGGAGAGTGTAGCACCTTCTGAGTAAGCCCATGTGGTCTCCTTACTATGGTGGAAGTCCAGGATTCTTGTTCATTTTTTTCCCCATGGTGTTTGGTTGAAGTAGGGCAAATATTGTCAGAAAGGTTTCTGTTTTACTAGACTACCCCTTTCCTGGTCTTTTATTTAAAGCAAGAGAATTTTCTTGGTGCAATTTTTTTTGTCTGCACCTGTCAGAATCTTGGTTGCAGATTTTCTAGTGCCCAATCTGGGAAACACAGGAGGCAAAAACAAAACCCAGGAAACTTACCACTGTCAGTCCTTTAGTTCTGAGGACTCTAGCTACTCTGCCTTGTCCTCTCCAGACACACCGGAGAAATAATAAGCATATCAGATGTTTACGGCATAAGCTGGTGCTGTTAATGTGCAGCCACCCAGCTTTCAAAGTCTTCTTATGTTTGTTTTATATATTATGCCCAGAGATTTTAGTTCTACTTCACAAGAGCGATAGTAAGAAATACATGTACTTCATTTTGTCCAGAACTGAAAGTCTGACTTTCATTTGTTAAAAAACATAAAAGTAATGCAGTGGTTGGGCTCCTGGATCTTTAAGACTGCTATTTATTCTGATCTCCATGAATTACCGATGTAAAATGATGCATGGTAGTGATCCTAAATGGAAGAGTTGAGGAGGAAGACTTTTTTTTTCCCCCAGCAGTGATTGAGTAGGAAGGGTACTTTGGCTTTTTGACGTAGCAGGAGTTTTTCTTGAGTAAATCAGTAAATTGGCATTTAACTAGAGCTGGTAAAATCAGGATATGAAACAGAACCTGGAAAGTCCCTGGCCAGGCTGATGTTCTACATCTCTTTTGAGGGCTCTGCAATTAATACATCCCTTGGAGCAACTGTCGCTTCTTCCTTGTTAATTGGAAGCTCTTGTGTTTTCCATGATCTCTTTCTGGTGCTGAGCTTTTACATCTCGTATATGTATGCTGCATCTTCCTAAGTTAGGTAAAGTTCCTTCAAGAGAGCAGGAAACATTCAACCCGAGAAAGCTGATTGAAATTAAAAAAAAAAAAAAAAAAAAAGAGAGAGAGAGAGTGAGAGAGCAGGAAACAGCTCCCCTACTACCTCCTCTCCCTACGGGTACCTATTAAAGTGGTCTTGCTCACCCTAGGGGCCCGTAAACATCTGATATGCTTTTTATTTCTCCGTGAGTCTGAGTAGCATGAGCTGGTGCTCCTAATGTGCAGCCACCCAGCTTTCAGACCTTGCAGAATTGGCTCTGGACTGTGAGAGACAGCGTCTTTCCAGGGCAGCCTGTCTTTAAAAAACAGAGTTCAGTAAGGAGACCCACAGTAGCTACTCAATCCACAGGGAGGTGTTTACTGAAGTCTCTCCTCAGGATCTTTGTGTTTTGGGATCACGTCATGATTTTAAGCCGCACACTAGAATGTTCATATGTTTGACCGTCGTTTGCCAGCCATTCCTCCCTCTCCTGGTGACTCCCATCTATCCACTCACCTTTCCGCCAATAGAGTCCGTGTATTTGCAAAATGAATATAAGTGTGAATGAGCGAATGCAGGAAAGGAGAAGAATGGAATGGAATGGATGAACTTGAACACTACAAATACTCTTGGAGACCTAAAGATTCTCATGAATTTGCAAATTTATTGACTGAGGCACTGGGGTTGGGAGGTAGTTGTACAGAAACCAAAGAGGCTAAACAGCAGAACTAGATGCAGACGGAGAGCTCAATGGCTTCTTCCAGGTAGGTTAAGACATGAAGGATTTGCAAACCTCGGGTAGCATCATGAGAGCTCTAAGCCCATCGGTGCCCCTGGAAAACACCTCCAACTCCTTCGCCTCCGTGGTACCCTGGGGGACCTATTTGGACGGCCAGGTAGGCGCCTGCTTCTGCTGGGTCTGGTGGCAGATCGGGACGCCCTTGCCACTCCCGGAGCCACCCATGGAGGAGCCGCCGCCGCCGCCCCCAGAGGAACCACCTCCGCAGACGGAGCCCCCGCCACTGATGATGCAGCCGCTGCCAATCCCGGAGGAGCCGCCGCCGCAGCCGGAGCTCCCGCCGCCCCCGCCGCTGGAGAAGCAGCCGCTGCCGCCGCCGCCGCCGGACGACCCCCCTCCGTAACTCGGCTGGGGCGCGCACGAGGTCTGAGTGACCTGCTGCGAGGAGACGTAGCCGGAGCCGCCGCCGCCAGAGGAACCTCCGCCGCAGCCAGAGCCGCCGCTGGAGTAGCCGCCGCCGGAGTAGCCGCAGACAGAGCCGCCGCCCCCGCCGCTGGAGAAGCAGCCGGAGCCGCCCCCGGAGGAGCCGCCGCTAGGGACGCAGCTGGAGACGCCTCCGTAGCTCTGGCACTGGACCGCCTGGCCCGAGGAGCCGCCGCCGCCTGAGGAGAAGCAGCCGGAGCCGCCCCCACCGCTGGAGAAGCAGCCGGAGCCGCCCCCACCGCTGGAGAAACAGCCAGAGCCCCCGCCGGAGGAGCCGCCGCCGGAGGAGCCGCCGCCTCCGGAGTACTTGACGCTCCCACCGGAGCCCCCTCCGCAACCTCCAATGCCGCCCCCGCCCCCAGAGGAGCCCCCGCCGCAGCCGCCGCCAGAGTAGCCGCCGCCGCCGGAGTAGCCGCAGCCAGAACCGCTGCTGCCGCCCCCTGAGCCGCCGCCGCCGAAGAAGCCGCAGCCACCACCGCCGCTGCCGCCGCCACCGCCACCGCCGCCAGAGGTCTTCACGCAGTCCACTGGGGGCTGAGGGGTGGGCTGCTTTTTCTGATAAGACATCTTGTCTGAGAAGGAAGGAGAGCCTGGAAGGAGAGAAGAGAGCATCGCTGGACCAGCTGCAAGAGGATACTTACGGAGGCAGCTGCATCCATAGCAACATCGCCATCCTCCCAGGGCTCCTTCAGGTGCCCGGAGAGCCCTCAGCGGGGTTTCTTATGATTGCTGCTTTTGGAAAAGTTGAGTTCCTCATTCCCCTGCAGAAAGCCTTCATTATGCTTTAAACAGCCCTGTTAGTAGTGCCCATTCTTTCTCCCAGCTCTGCTTCTGACCACTGTTGTGTGATTTGAGGGCAGATCACCCACACGCCCGCCTCTTTCTCATTTCCTGTTAAATGAAAGGGTTTGAACACTTCATCTTTCAGGGCTCTTCCAATCTCAACACTGATTCTCTGAGTGCAAATAGAAAACTACCACAAACCTCTACCTAGGATAGGGGATTTTACCCATTCCCAGGACAACAGAGAGAGGTTTGTTGGACTTCATTCTATTGAGGGCTGTTGCACTCCATCCTCTGCAGAAGCTCTTAGTTCAAACTCTTGGTCTGTCCCACTGAGCTAGGCCATGATCCAAGGGCTAGTTACTAGAAAAGACAGGCTCTGCTGTGGCCCTGTCTGGAAACAGGGGAAGGACCCTGGTGGTCCTTTGGACCAATATCCCCGACCAGAAGCTATTAGCCATCTCTTCCATGATTTTCTCAAGTCCAAGTTTGGTAGAAGGGACTTTGACTAGTAGGAAGTTGTATTTCCCTCTCAGAACTTCTAACTCTGTAAAGCAGCGATTGGATTTCTGTGGCACCTCAAATCCCTGCCATCTGCAACTTTTCTGGATCATTCTCCCTACTCTCTTGAGAGTGGCTCAGCCTCTCCTCCTGAAAGGTTCACAAGGTCTGCTCAGCCTGTGCACAGGCTGCCTTGGACAGCCTCTGCAGAGTCCTTCTGTGCCCGGCACCATGCCTGCCCCTATGCGGGTGCCAGAGAGGCAGGAGATAGTCCTGTCTTTGTGGAGTTTACATTCTGGCCAGAAGACCAGAAACCCCATATGCATGGCAGCAGCTCATCCCCTGCTCCTTTACTGACCGCCCTCTAAATGTGAGTGCTTTTGGGAAGGCAGAGGTCCTATAGCTCCCAAAGGGGAAAGAGGCCCTGGTCCATCTAATCTAGTCAGGCCTGGGCAAGACCAGCTGGGAAAATGAGAGAGTCAGTAGAACTCACACTTACCCAAAGCACCAGGAAGGGTGAGTGAGGAGAGAAGATGCTGGCAATGTGAGGAGCACTGATCTCCTGAGGTTATATATAGAGCTCTCCCTGACTCATTGATCCAGGCCAGCTTCTTGTGTTTGGCCTCAGTTACGTGACCCGTGGCTGTCGGCCCCACCTCCCTGTGATTGCAGGCACAGGATGGCCCATTCATGAAGGTTTTGGCATTCTTGAGACGGGCAGCCTGGTGTGTGACTGGCCCCTTCTCTGATGCAACAGTGTGGCAGGCTCATCAGTGGGGTCACCCAGTCAGAGTGGATGGCAGACATTGTTTCCAAAACCTCTGGCACAGGACGCATACCAGGTGACCACAGGGCTGTGCTTGAGGAATAGGTCCCAGAGTCTTGAGGTGCCCTAAGAGAGTCAAACTGAAGATGTCAGTGCTTTATCCAAGGAGTAGGACCTTCCAAATCCTACTGTTTCGCTTCTGGTCCTGCTACTCTAAAAATCCTCAAAACTTTAGAACCTGTTACTCCTTTGCAAAAGTTTATCTCCCAGGATTTCATGTGTGTTTTGCTGGGGTGTTTCTGTCCTGCCCACTGGAGGCATGAGTCCCCAGCACCCAGCTCTGGACTGCACACCATAGACAGTGCTGTAACTAATGTGACGTGGGAAGCTACTTTGATTCGTCCCCAGAGACAGCAGGCATTTGAGACAGTCTGAGAAGGATAATCAATACTGACTTTCCTTGCAGCAGAGCAAACTAAAGAGATGGACCATGTGATCCCACAAAGGCTCTTTGGCTCTGTTGTCCTGTGATGTTGTGTGGCAAAACACTGACCTTAGCCTGAGGGGCAGTTATTGAATGGGATAGACTTGAGATTAGGTGACAGGTTGGGTGCTCCCTTTGCTACTTGCCAGCTGTGTCACCTTGGGCAGAGTCATAGCTCTTAGTGCAGTGCCTGCACATGGGAGGCACTCAGTAAGTACTTATTGACTGTGGAATGGTCAAGCTTTTTGACCCTCAGTTACCTTGTCTATCAAATAAAAATAATAGTACCTATTTCACAGGCATGTGAAGGGAGAATAGTTATGTTAAGTGTAGAAGGTGATGCTGTCTTTTTTGTTGTTTTCTCATATAACAACACACCCTTACTTCCAACCTGGCCTTCCCTTGGACACCAAGGCCAGAAAGGAGTCCATGGAGGGATTGGGCAAGTCCAATTCTTCTCCTAGGAGAATAACTGAAAACTTTCTTGTTGACTCTGGACCAGTAGCATCACCTCTGCGCATGCAGAACAGGATGCTTCTTCTTTCATAACTGGAAGTCAATTGGTATTGTTTAAGATACCACAGTCAAACTTTGTTCTGCCCAGTTATGTTTTGAAATGACAGCTCCAATAATAAATTCTTAATTATAGTGCACTTTTAATGATCCAGATGATCCTGATTAGACTGTGGCCATCAGAAACTTGTGGCGCTAGTTTCAGTTTGGACAGCATAAACCCAGGTGAACCCGAGAGGAACTCAGGTGCTCTCCTCCTTAGAGGAGACCCAGTAGGGAGAAGACAGGATCTGTTGGAGAAGGCAAGTTTCTCTGCTTGAAGTTGAGGCAGTGTGGAGAATTTGGAGGGAAACAGGCCGCGATTAGTGATTGCTGTGGGTATAAGAAAGAACAGTTTTATTTAGTTGGGCCACATTGGAAAGAGGAGCACATGTGGACCATGGTTCCTTGTACTGATATGTGGTCCCTCGTTGGCCCATTGCTATGTGTTCACCAGTCCTTAGCAAAAGTGTAAGTAAAAGGACGTCAGCAGGGTATTCTTGGGAAAGAAAGTCTTCAATTCTGAAATCATGGTCTTCCTACCTCTTCCTTTAAAAGATATGGTGACATGAGGCTGTAGTTGTTTCTTTTATGTCCCGCCATGTCAAAATGAAAATTTGGCTATGATGTAATGATTACCACTTTTTTCTGAGGGAGATACTACTTCTCCATGGAATTCTAAAATTTGGGAACTAGGCCGGGCGTGGTGGCTCATGCCTGTAATTCTAGCACTTTGGGAGGCCAAGGTGAGAGGATTGCTTGAGCCCAGGAGTTTGAGACCAGCCTGCACAACATAGCAAGACCCTGTCTCTACAAAAAATACAAAAATTAACGAGGTGTGGTGCCATGCGCCTGTAGTGCCATCTACTCTGGAGGCTGAGGTGGGAGAATCACTTGGGCCCAAGAGTTTGAGACCAGCCTGGGTAACATAGTGAGACCTCATCTCTACAAAAAAATAAACAAAATTAACTGGGCGTGGTGGCATGTGCCCGTAGTCCCAGCTACTCAGGAGGCTGTGATGGGAGGATCGCTTGTGCCTGGGAGGTCAAGGCTGCAGTGGGCCAAGATTGCACCACTGCCCTCCAGCCTGGGTGACAGAGTGAGACCCTGTCTCAAAAAATAAACAAAACAGGAACCTAAAGTACAGTTGACCCAAAATGACTAATCTTCAAATTGTCCATGTTGGCTTTGGGGGGTTCATTTTCTTCTAAGAAATATAGGGGTTTTTTTTCTATTAAATTTAAGATGCTAATTCTTTATTTGTTAATCCAGCCAAAACAAATGTACTGGGCACCATGTTAAGCATCAAAGAGCCAGAAGGCTTTCCAAAGCTATGCATGGGTCTTTTGGTAGAGTTGCGGGTGGGGATGGTGCCCCATGCCTGCCTCTGCCACCCTATATAGCATTTAATAAGAAAGGATATACAGATTTAACTATATATAGTTTTATATACATATATAACTATATATAGTTTTATATACATATATAACTATATATAGTTTTATATACATATATAACTATATATATAGTTTTATATACATATATAACTATATATAGTTTTATATACATATATAACTATATATAGTTTTATATACATATATAACTATATATAGTTTTATATACATATATAACTATATATATAGTTTTATATACATATATAACTATATATAGTTTTATATACATATATAACTATATATAGTTTTATATACATATATAACTATATATAGTTTTATATACATATATAACTATATATAGTTTTATATACATATATAACTATATAGTTTTATATACATATATAACTATATATAGTTTTATATACATATGTAACTATATATAGTTTTATATACATATGTAACTATATATAGTTTTATATACGTATGTAACTATATATGTAGTTTTATATACGTATGTAACTATATATGTAGTTTTATATACGTATGTAACTATATATGTAGTTTTATATACGTATGTAACTATATATAGTTTTATATACGTATGTAACTATATATAGCTTTATATACGTATATAACTATATATAGCTTTATATACGTATATAACTATATATAGCTTTATATACGTATATAACTATATATAGCTTTATATACGTATATAACTATATATAGCTTTATATACGTATATAACTATATATAGCTTTATATACGTATATAACTATATATAGCTTTATATACGTATATAACTATATATAGCTTTATATACGTATATAACTATATATAGTTTTATATACGTATATAACTATATATAGTTTTATATACGTATATAACTATATATAGTTTTATATACGTATATAACTATATATTTTTATATACGTATATAACTATATATAGTTTTATATACGTATATAACTATATATAGTTTTATATACGTATATAACTATATATAGTTTTATATACGTATATAACTATATATAGTTTTATATACGTATATAACTATATAGTTTTATATACGTATATAACTATATATAGTTTTATATACGTATATAACTATATATAGTTTTATATACGTATATAACTATATATAGTTTTATATACGTATATAACTATATATAGTTTTATATACGTATATAACTATGTCACATCAGCCTCTTCTGCATGTTAACGAAATATGCGTACTAGTTACAAGTTATATATATATAGAGTTACATATATATAGAGTTATATATATATGTGTGTATATATATATGTGTATATATATATATATATAAAACTTGTAACTAGTACACATATTTCGTTAACATGCAGAAGAGGTTGATGTGACATGATACTGAGTACCAGATCTTGTGGCTTTCAGCCCTGAGTTAACCTTGCCTGATATATGAATATATGAACCTGGTTTCTAATTTTATCTTTCTGGACCAGAAGCAGTAGTCCTAATGGGATATCTGTGTGGACAGCAACTGATTATCCCTTTTATCATATCAGTGAGGAAATAATGGGACTTTGTAGAATTGTAGAATGACACATAGGTATTTGGGGTTTTGTAAGACTTGGCAGGTCAGATTTTTAAGGTTTATAGCCTTTAGACACCTAACCCTGCAAGGTGTGCTTGATAGCACATTTGACTTCTGCAGTTTGACAGATTAGGACATGGTTCTTGCCTATACTTGTATCCGTAGAGGAGATGGTCCTTAAAGCAAATGCTACACAGTGCCTTGCATGGTGCTGGGCATTGATAGGTGCTCAGTAAATCCCAGTGGAATTGAAGGAACTCTTGAGACCTATTGACTGACTGCGGTTGAGAGATGATCTTGTCAGATGATAAGGAGTGGAGGGTTTCAGCATGGAACTACAGATTAAACCTAGCCACTGTGCAGAATGAACAAGCCTTGTGCAGGGAATCCAAGGCCAGCTATAGAAGTGACACTGGGCTAACACTGGGCTAGTGGAATTTTAGCCTGCTTCCCCGACCACCCTCACAATATCTATCTGATGGGAAGGCCCCGTATAGGAAGTGTGTGTGTGTGTGTGTGTGTGTGTGTGTGTGTGTGTGTGAAGGGTGGTGATTCTTCAGAAAGATGTGGCAGTCTAGGGTGTTAAGGACACATTGGGGCTTATCCACAATCACAGATGCATCCTTTGGAGAAAACCCAGCTTCTGATTCATAAATCATAAAAAAGTTGGAGATTTGTTCTTTCTGCGTCTCAGCTTAGCTTATCTTTGTGGGAAGCTCACATCTTCCTGCTACAGGCATCTTCAGAGCAAGAGAGAAGCAGGTAGAGGAGACAGTGTGAGGGCCTCCCGCATTGTGATGCACAGCTTGGCCATCTTAACAAGCTATGTTGGGGGGATTTAGGAAAGAGCAGCCGCAAACTGCTCTGAGAAGGCTGCTTCTCTGAGTAGAGGCACCTGGCTCCTGGGCCCCAGTCTGAGATTTCATTTCTTGAGCTTGGTGAGCCCCAGTTGGATGGAAGCATGCTCATCACAACCTTGAAGTATCCAGAGCTACACACATGCGTTCTCATGACTGAGTGCTGACTACTTATCTAACAGGTTAAAGGGGCAGCAGGTGGCTGTAAAGAATAAAATGGACACAGGACAGGGACTTGGGAGCTTTGGCAGGACAGGAGTAGTGCCTGGAAGCCCTTTGCACTGTTGACTTGGAATGGGAACAGTTTTCTCTCACAGTCCTGGCCAGGAAGTGTCACAGAGCTCCAGGTACCTCCTGGGCTGCCATTTTCCTCCTTTCTACTGCCCTTCTGGGCCAACAGTTTGAAGGGGTGGCTGACCCTCGGTGTTACATGGGGAGAACTGCTTAGAGGTGGGTAGGAGAAGGAGAGCTCTGCAGTGGTTCGTGGCTACTGGTGTTCCCTCTCCAGGAAGCTTCCCTGGATTCATCACACCCACTGGTTCCATCTCCCTCACCACTTTCCCTTTCCAAGGCCTTAAGGAACAATTGTACTAGTTACGGTCTGCTAATGACACATCAATTTGACTTGTTTCTTTTTTCAAGTTATAATTGTCCTTGAAGGAAAGCTCCCTATTAGTTCTTAACTCTGCATCTTAGGATTTAAAGAGCATTTATAACCCCCTGGGGTGTTATCAGGCAGTGTTGACTCTTACTTGGTCCTCTTTTGGGTGCTCCTGGAGCCCATCATTTTGCTGAGGGTGGGGACCACAGATGAGTTGTTCAGACCTTTTCAAACAGCTTATAGATGCACACAGGGTTAGCAGTGCATCCAGGGATCATGCTTGCCTGGGCTTGGACACTTCCCCTGTGGACAGACTTCAGTTTATGGACCACTGTCACATAGGTTCAATCCTCCTAACAGTTTTGTGTGCCCAGTAATGTTATCTTCAGTTCAGGATGAGGAAGCAGCTTAGAGTGGTTAATGGATTTGCCCAAATTCTCACAGCCTTTAAGTAGAAAAGCCAGGATTCTCAGTTCATTTGATTCTAAATTGTGTGTTCTTTTCAAGCACCGCGTACCTCTCCTCTTTGGATCAATAGGAACCAAATGAAGGAATGACTCCCCAGCCAGGCTGGTTTGTGCCCTCTGGGAGGCAGGGAGCAGAGGATGCTTTCATGAATGCTCCCAGCTACTCAGGGACAAATTTATGCATTGACAGAGTATGACAGCTGGAAGGACACACAGAGATCTTCCAAACACCTCTCTCTTTTGTAGAGATAGGTAAAGAACCCAAGGCCCTGACAGGCTAAACCATGTTCCAAGGCTACACAGCAGGGCCAAGACTAGAAGCTGGATTTCTGGATGCCCAGCTCAGTACCCCTGCCACAGTAGATTCGAACTGTGGTTTTTTGCTTTCTTTTAACAAGAATACCTCTAGGTGCTGGCAGTGAGAGGAGGGAGTAGTTAAAATGAAAGTAAAAATGTTTTGTAGCTGTGCCTGCTAAGCTCCAGTAGGCTGTTGGGCCAGGGCACACTAGCCTCTGGGCCTGAAAGTAAATTGCTGATATCAGGAGGCACAGTCTTCACTGGTGGGCAGCTGCTAGGTAGCCTGAAGGCTTAGGGCCTGCATCCTAGCTCGTATGTAAACTTTATGAGCAGGGAGGAGCAGTGAGCGCTCCAGTCTTGCTCTGAGAAAGGGAATGTCACCTGAGGCCCCTCAGGACTGTGGTGCGTAATGGTAGTTGGTGGTCTAAGAATGCTGGATCCACTGATACCTGTTGGTTGAATTATCCATGTTGTTTTAACTGATTCCAAGTCAGACAACCTGGAAATCAATATGGCAGAAAGAAAAAAGCATAAGCATTTCAAACCTGTAGCCTTTTAGGTTGCTTGGCCTAAAAGCTTTCACTCATGCTTTTCAGCCGTGTGCTATCTCAGATAACCTGCACCAATGCACTTCTTCGCTGGGCACCATTGAGAAGCAAAGCAAGGCAAATGCTCCTTCCCTTTTGGTTTTAAATCCAATTTTGATTCTTAAGCACTACTTTCAGGAATTCCCTGCAGCTGCAGTGGGCTTTGAGTGTGACCTCTGTCTTACCCAGACTGTTAATAGGATTTACAACTGAAGACCACAATCTGGATTCAGTCTCTGTCTTGACCAGTAATCCTGTTCCTCAGACTTGCTGGTTATCCTTAATTTTTGCTCATTCTTCAAATTATACTCTTTATTTCAATAGCTGAACCTGTTGAAATCAGGTGGATGACTTGGGGCAAACTTTCCTAATGCTTAAAAAAAGTGACATCATGGCTTGGTGGGTGGGTCTCCAGTGACCTCTTTGTCTGGTTCCATCCATGAGCTCAGAGAATCCCAAGAGGTGGGACTGTGGAACCATGATTTACATCTGGCACAGATTCCTTGGGCCTTCTCTTCTGGGCTAGGAGTATCCCTGGCAATATGGATCTCCCTAACTCTCCATATCCCCATGTAACTCAGGGCTGGACCTCAGAGTAAATATTTGTAAATATGTTGATCAGTCAAAGAGATGATGAGAATTTAATCTCATACAGGAGGGAAAATATAATCTGATTTTGTTTTCTATGAAAGTATCTTAAATAAATTTGCTATGGCAAACTGCTGGGAGCTAGGAAGTTTGTTAGCTTCTGGTCTGTTCTGAAGGGTAGGGATCAAGGTCTTTCCTCTGCTGAGGTCTTGGGCTCTTGTCAGTGGGGCAATGCTCTAAACCTGCCTGGCCACCAACACCCTGTGAGCTTGGGCAAGGTCTTGTCCCTCAGATCTCAGTTTCTCCATCTATGAAGTTAATGTAATCCACTCCCATCTTAGTAGATATTTTTTATGCCTCCTTCCATGGCTCTTCTCTGGATAGAGAGGAAGGAGAGATGAGGATGGTCAGAGGCAGTGACAGGGAAGAAGCTAGGTGGGTTGACAAGGATCACAGCCAATGGGAAAAGAGCATAAAAATGTCACACCTCCCTGTATGCCAGCCTTAGGCTCAAATCAATGGGATTTTGGGAATTTTTCTCCCAGAGAGCATTTCTCACCTGAGCTGAGTATGCAGGAAAAGGGAGGGTGCAGCAGGAGGGCAGGGTGAGGAAAGTAATCTTGCCTTAAGAATAACCTCCGCGAGTGTCATCACCCAGGGTGGGTATAATTGCACAGGATTAAGAAAGGCATGTGGGCAGGCTGCGTTGCTTTAGATCCTCCTGCAATTAGCGTATGCCACTTTAGATCCCAGAGGAAGGATTAATTTGTGTGACGTGTGTTCATATGTCTACAGGTGTGCATGTGTGCCTGCAGCAGGGAATCCCCTGGTGGTGGAGCTGGCCCCTTATCCTTAGTAAATCATTCTGCTACAAAAATTAAAACAAAAAAAAAAAAATAAATTTGCTACAAATTTGAAAAGCAAAGCCAAAAAAAAAAAGTCACCTATAATTCCATCATCCAAGTACAACTGGTAAGTTGTAGTATTTCAAATGTTGTTGAGTATTTAAATCTTGTTCTTGTGTTTTTTCTCTTAATTTATACTTCCTCTTTCTACAAACTCTCAATTTTGGCTGCTGACTCTCCATATGGCAGTGTCATCATGCACAGACCTGGACCCCCATGTCACGCCATGGACTCCATGACTACTAGCTTTAATGGCTGGTCTCCGTGGCCCACTCCCATTCTTACCATGTACGCCTTCCAGCTGTCCTGTGTCCTCTGTACCCTTGATAACGCTCTCTTGAATTTCTCCAGATCTTGGTTGTCTCCCTGGTAGGCTGCTGTAAGGGACCTTATCTTTCTTTGTATACACAGTGTTGGCTGCATAGTAGGTGAGGAGAAAGGTTTGTGTGGTGAAATACCCTCTTTTATCTCAAACCTTTACTTCTTGGCCCCCCGACTTCCTTGTGTATAAGCCTTGGTTCCCCCAGACTCTGTCTAGATCCACAGAATCATTGATTTTCCCCAAAATGCGGTTCCCATCTTGTCTTTTTAAAGCTCTCTTCTCTTCACAGGCTTCTGAACCAGGATTCCCCTGGGCATGTGTGGTCTGAAGTGGCACCTTTTGGTATGTGTGTGAGAGGGCATGAGGAAGGGGAAGAGGGAAGCAGACAGCTTAGTGGTGGCATGTGGAAAATAAGTCATTCTGTAATAGAATGCTTGAGAGAAGTGCTAGCCCATTGCCAGGGGGATGAGAGGATGCAGAGAAGAGAAGCAACTGGAAAAGTCTTCTGGAAAGAGTGAGTTTTGAGATAGGATTGGAAAACAGTAAAAATTGTAGACAGAGGTTTTTCCAGATTCGGACTTTGACTTTCATGTTGCTTTCATGTGTATGAGTGTAAATGTGTGCATATGGTGCAGTGTGTGCACATCTCCGTGCATATATGTGTAATGTGTACATATATCTATGGGTATGGGTGTAGACGTTTCTGTGTGTGGTGTGCATACATGTCTGTCATATGTACGATCTCTGTACATGTCAATATGTGTATATGTGATGTACATGTACATGCCTTTGTGATGAGCATACATGTCTGTCTGCATGTGTTATGTGTGTACACATGCCTTTGTATGTGGTATGTACATATATCTGTTATGTGCACACATATGTCTGTCATATGTGTGATCGGTGTACATGTCAATATGTGTATATGTGATGCACATACATGTGCCTGTGTGTGATGAGTGTACACGTCTGTGTGTGCATGTGTTGTGCGTACACATGTCTCTTGGTGTGGCATGCACATATAGCTGTATGTTATGTGTGTACATATGTGTGATATGTGTACAAATGTCTACATACACATGTGTAATATGTGTGCACTGTATGTGTGTGATGTGTGTACATATTCCTATGTGTGTCTGTGTGTCTCAGACCTCCACTGTCTTTAATCTCTGTCCTCACACCCTACTCTTCCTCAAGAACCAGTTTCCTTTCTCCTGGAAATGTGAACAGGATTGCTGGCCCTCTTTCCTGGCCTGAGGATTGCTCTCTGATTCTCACTTGTCAGCCAGCCTTGGTGTCTATGGTAACTGCATTGTTATTGTGTATTTGCAGCAACTGTTACTGGATTTGTCCCAGTTACTTCATTTTTCTACTAAAAATCCTCAGTGTCTACATATCAGGAGCAAGTCCAGATTTCTTAGCCCAAAGGGCCTTTTGTGGTTCAGTTCCTGTTCATCTCTGACTACTCCCTGATAGGAGCATTGTCCTCCAAACTCAACAAAACCCTCTCCCTCCAGTATTTAATTCCCAAATCCCCAGAGCAAATGCCTTATGTCTACTGAATTCATTTTTATTCCATAAAGGTGGGGTGTATATATGTATAAAACACAATATAACACAGGGCGAGAATAGTTTATCATAAAATACAGGATCCATTTTAATGCACATTCTTGTTGGCTTTTATCAGGAAGACAGTGTGAGCCTCCTCAAGATACTGTTTGTCTCACTCTTGGGGGATGACAGTATGATGTATATGATCCATCATGTTCATTTCCTTCATGCGTTCTTCACCCTATTGGGATAGGCATGAGATGATGGTAATCATATGAAAACTCAACATGATTGTTTATTGCTGAAGGTTTACTTAAGTCTGTCACCATGACCTGTATCCATTAGTAATCTTGCAGGTTCTTAAAGGGACACTGCATTGATGGAAACAGCTGCAACGATGGAAAGACTAATCAGGCAAGTTTCATAAAGAGTATTTGCCCCCATTGATTCAGGTTGTTTCCCATGCCTTCATATTTTTCCTGTGCTTTCCCTCCACCTGTGAATGCCCCCTTCCTTAATTTGTCTAATTTCTCTTTCAATACTCTATCAGACATCACCCTTCCAGGAAAGCTTCCCCAGCATCCCAGTTTGATTGAGAGCACTTCACCTTGCAGAAAGCACACTTGGCTTTATGCAGCTCAGTAACCCCATTTCTCCCTAGACTGAGGTCTCCTTGGAGGGGGAGTTACTAGGTTTTCTTCATTGTCTTGCATTTCAAGCAGCTCGTGCAATGCCTAGCCCAGCCCACAATGAATGCTGGTAGAATGAATGGATGAATGAATGCACTCTTTCACATCTTCCCACATCTAGAATTGTTACTGACCTGGGTATTACATGTTTTGGCCTGGGTGGGGACAATATTAAGTCTTTGCCCTATTTTCACCTCCCCAACAAGATTGTTTGCTCCTGGAAGGCAGGGATGGCATTGCAGCTCTTAGTAAACCTGGAGTCCATGGACACACGAGGCAGTGAGTCAGTGTTTGTTTAAAGAAAAAGAAGGAAAGAAAGAATGATGCAGAGAATAGAAAGAGGGAGACAGAAAAAGGAGGTAGGAAGGACAGAGGAATTGTTTCAAGATTTGTAACAGTGCTGGTTTGAGTCTAGTCAGAATAATATCTCTCCCTACCCCACTCTGGGCTCTCTGATCAAATTCTGGCAACTCCAAGAAATTATAAGGCCTCTTTGGCTCCAAAAGGGAGAGATAATAGAGATTATAGCATACTAGAAGTTTTAAAGTGGATGTCAGCACAGGTTTTTGGATTATTGGTATTATTGCATCATCAACATGACTGTGATGTTGATACATGATTAAATTATTCATGGTGTATAATTGCTCTCCATGATTAATTAGGACATTTTACTCCACATAATCCCTGCTGGATCCTATATGGATTGCAGAAGAGTTACGTAAAGTGAAGTGTGCTTTCTGCTAGTGAGTTAAAAATCCTCCTTATTCTGATAGCTATACATTAAAATAGAAAATATATTTCTTTTAACGTGTATAGAGTAAGCACTTCAGATTTATTTTATGGGTATCATTGCTTAGGATGAGGTAAAAGAAGGTAACACCGTGGTAGTATATCTTCAAAAATAAATCTGGTTAAGTAAAAATTGTGAGTTCATCCAGAGAAAAGTGTTGAATAAATAATCATACAAGTGGTTCATGAATATGGGAAAAACTACCAAGGAGGTATGTGAATTACTGAGGTTTAGGAAACACTAGGTTAAAAGCACGGGTCCTGCTTCTTCCCTTTGGAGAGTTCCACATGTCCTCCTGGAAAATGAACACTTGTGGTGCAGGAGTTCTGCCCCCACATTCAGCTAAGAGTAGGGGGATGGTTCGCAAGTGTGAGAGTGGGTCTGTCTCCCTGCTGAAACACAGCGTTGGAACTGTGGGCCACTCTAGACTCAGGAGCTGGCCCAGAACATTGTCTTTGGACGCAGCCAGAGGCACCCTGTGAAGCAGGCAGTGTGTCCTTGGAGCCCCTCATCCTAGGGGTTAATATCCTCCCCACCCAGGCCAAAGCGTCTAATATCTAGGTCAGTAACAATTCCAGAAGTAGGCAGATGTGGAAGAGTTTATTTGTTCATCCATTCATTCTACCAGCATTTGCTGTGAGCTGGGCTAGGCATTGCACTGGCTGCTTGAGATGCAAGCAGCTGAGACATCTCAGCTCTCCCAGGCTGAGATCTCAGAGGAACCCAGGAAATTAAAGGCCCTAAGAAACTGAAATTCAAGCTGATTTATTTAGCTTTCATGATAGAAGGGGGAGGCTGTTGTGACTTCCTTCAGCAGGGGATGCCTGAGCCTCTGTCATTCTGCTACTAGCTCATTATTGAAATTGTTCCTGGGTCATGGTGAGACTTTGGTGACTGAATTGATGTCAGAGGATCTGAGGCGGAATCTTGGTTATATCATTTGCCAGCTGTGACACTGCAAGTGTGCCGCTTAGCCTTTCTGATCCTGTATCTTCATGTGTAAAATATCTTTGATTTGCCTATGTTTTGAGGATGCTGTGCAGATTAAACAAGATCTATTATATGGGAAAGCCATTGGAAAACAGTCAGTATTTGATTAAACACTGCTAGTTGAACTCAAGGAAAGATTGTACAATTCATTTAAATTAGAGTGTGGGCATCTGAGTTAAAGTGGGTCTTCTCTATTCAGGGAGTGATAGGTTAAAAGAGTCAGAATTATAATGGAAAGGATGAAGCTCAGTGATAAAGTGTCAGGTGTCAATGAGGGAGAAAGGGTGGGGAGTGCATAGAGGAACTATTTCAGGGGCAGATTTTCTCTCGTGGGTTTGCCTTCATGGTTGATATTGGATTGGGGGTCTGGCTAGCTTTGCCCCTTTTGTTCAGTTCTCTCCCAAGTTCTTCTCTGAGTCAGTCACTCGGTACTTAATACTATTACTAGCAGTGATAACTACCATTTATTGAGCACATCCTATGTTCCAGGTGCTATGTTGGGTGTTTCTCCATATTTGAACCTCACCACACTCTGTAGCACTGTTATCCACATATCATAGATAACAAAAGTGAGGTGTGAGGAGCACAAATAACTTGCCAAGGTCACACAGTCAAAAGCAACTGAGCCAGGACTACAGTTGGATTTGTCTGACTCCAAAGCCCATGTTTTCCACAATCCTGCTGTCTGGTGTGATACAATTCTGTGTCAACATCAGCATCAGCAAATATTTTCTGAGAGCTGTCTAGTTGTCACACATTGCTCTAGACAGAGACAAAACAGACAAAAAATTCCCTGCCTTTGTGGAACACACATTCTAGCTCAATGGGACGAGGACTGGGTTTCGTGCAATGTTGGGCAGCTCAGTTTCCTCAGCTATACAGTGAATGGACTGGGCTAGCTGATCTCCATGTTTCTTCTAGCTTTGATAGGACTGTAACCTTCATGAGGAAAGGACTGGATGTTTCTAATTGCTCACAGTTCCTTGCACAAAAATACTGGTAGCCTGATTTGCTCCTTGTCTGGTGATGTTCTCCCTTTTATGCCGCTGGCAGTGGGTTGAGGGGACATGTGGAGAGTTCAGCCCCAGAAGATTTTGGGTCAGAAGGTTGTTGGGTTTGGTCCCTTAGTCCTGGACCCCTTCCAGGAAGAGATTGCTGAGGAATCCAGAACCTTAAAGACCCTAAGAAACTGGATTCAAGCTGATTTATTAAGCTTCCATGAGAGAATGGGGGTGGGGGCTATCGTGGCTCCCTTCAGCAGGGGACACTCAGGTTTTGTCTTCCACTCAACCTTAATTTGGGCTGGATGGAAAGGAGGCTCTCGGCCAAGTGAGCTGAGAGCTTTCAAGAAGCCTTGTCCAACACTAGGTTATGTGCTCTCTTATTGTGCTCCTGTAATATTCTGAGCTTACCTTAAAAGAAACCAAATAAAACCACTTTCCATATTGTGTTTACATTATATATTACATGTCCATCTCCCTTGCTGGACTAAGAACTCCTTGAGTTCTATAAATTAAAGTTGTTGATCATTGAAGGTTGTTCATCACTGAAACTCCAGTACTTTGCCAAGTGTCTGCTACACAGTGGTGCCCTGTAAGTGTGAGTTAAACAAAACTAAAGGGGAACATCCTAACCAAGGCAACTGTGCCCAGTAGGGAGCAGGTAATGAGGCTTTTGAGAGAAGAAGATAGAACAGGAAAGAGTGTGATTTGAGGGGATGCTTGGCATTTGTGGCCCTAGGAGGATGTTATTTCATTGGAGGATGAGCTTGCTCTGGTAAGTAGATAATGTAGCCCAATTTGGGAGTCCTTGATGGCGCCACCACCATCACCATCATTATCATCATCACTTAAGAGCTGGCTATACACAGGACATATGGACAGGACATATGGTTGCCACAATTAACTGCCAGCCTTGCTCAGCATAGTGTCATATCTGGGAAACCCAATACAATCTAGGGGAAGGTGCCAGGAAGGGGCAAGAGTGTGACATTAATTGCTGCTCTCATTGTGCCTAATCCCTCAGAGAATCAAATATGAGACAGTGGAGGTGCTTTAGCCAAACCCTTGGCAGACAGAGATGGAATTAGCCTGGTCCAACTCCAAATTGCTTATTGTGTTTGCTGGAATGAGTTTCAGAAATGCCACTGGCTTTCAGGGATGCCATGGTTATTGTGATTACTGTGTCTGGATAGGCTGCTGTAGGCACAGTGATTTGTTTTTCTTTAAAATAGATTGTTTTCTGATTCCTGAGCCTAATTGCTCACCTTGCTGTCCATGGTAGAACAGGCCAAGTGTACTTCAGCAGGCTCAGTGTCTGTGGGAGTGTTGGGCAGGTGTGGCTGGTGGGGCCTCCTACCACCACTGGAATGCAGCCTCACACTCCCACTTGGTGACCTCCCGACATGGGAAGTAGCAATTAGTAGGGCCAGCTCTGACAGGTCTGGCCACAGCTTATCCAGGGTGGGCTAAGAGAGACTCCAGGATACTGCCTTGGTGCACTTGTCTTACTCTCTTTCCACTTTTCTTGCTTTCCGATGCACACAGGAAATTGTCATCATGGCAAACCCCAAATGGAGTAGACATGGAGGGCTGAGATCCAGAAAAAGCTGCTGTGGCTGGGAAGGAGCACATGAGGTCCTATAGGCCCCGTAGCTTGGGTAGTGACATTTTATTTACTGTCCTCATCTTAGTCTACTTTCCATGTACCTTTTCTCCGCTTCTTCTGTCAAATGGCGGCAGCAAAAATGGGGAAGAAGCTTTGGTCTCAGTATCCAGGTATCAGACCTAGATCTAGAGCTGCTTTTGTCTTTTCACCTGCTTGAACTAAACACCTCTGTTTTCATCATCACCAACCTGTTTTCATCATCACCGTGGTCACCATGTCTATCTTGCCATTACTTTCAGTTCTGTGCCAAATGCCTAACACTTTATTGTTATCATCTGCCCCGTAACCATCACCACCATCCCCACCACTAACACTGTTGCCTCTGCTCATTCTTACCACCATCACCACCACCACCTCTACCAGCTGCACCAACTTCATCACCTTCAGCAGTATCACCATCACCATCACAATCACAAGGACTGCCACTTTGATCTTCACTTATTCCCACCGTCGCTGCCACTTTCACCACCTCCCCCATCTCCATTGCCACCACCACTATCACATCCACTACCTTTTGCACCATCACTACCATTGTCATCACTGCCATGTCAACATGCTGTGCTGTGTTGTAGGCACAGTGATTTGTTTTTCTTTAAAATAGATTGTTTTCTTATTCCTTTGTGACCTCCACCACCATCACCACTACCAGTGTCATCGTCACCATCACCACAACTACTGTCTTGGCACTGGCACTCATTCTGATTGTCACTAATACTACCACCTTTACCACCATCACCCACCACCACCTTCACCAACACCACTATCACCCACCATCACCACCACCTCTACCACCTCCACCACCATCACCTTCACTACCACCACCATCACCCACCTCCACCACCACTAGCCTCACCTCTACCACCACCACCATCAGGTACCACCAGCACCACCACTGCCACCATCTCTACCACCACCACCATCACCCGTCACCATGATCATAACTTCCACTATCACCCACAGCTACCCCACCACCTCCACCACCACCACTACCACCACCTCTACCTTCATAACCTGCACCACCATGACCCCCACCTCCACGACCCCCACCTCCACCACCATCACCTCCACTACCACCACCATCACCGACCTCCACCACCATCACCCACCACCACCCACCACCACCACTACCACCACCACTATCCTCACCTCTCACCACCTTCACCATCATGTACTACCAGCACTACCACTGCCATCACCTCCACCGCCTCCATCATCACCACTACCACCTCTATCACCTGCATCACCACTACCTCCACCACCTCCATTTCTACCACCATCACCACCACCACCAACACCTCCACCACCATTATCACCACCACCACCATCATCCACCACCTTCACCACCACCACCAACACCTCCACCACCTCCACCACCATTACCACCACCACCACCATCACCAGCACCACTTCTACCACCATCACCACCACCACCAACACCTCTACCACCTCCACCACCATTATCACCACCACCACCATCACCACCACCATCACCAGCACCACTTCTACCACCATCACCACCACCACCAACACCTCCACCACCTCCACCACCATTATCACCACCACCACCATCACCACCACCACCAACACCTCCACCACCTCCACCACCATTACCACCACCACCACCATCACCACCACCATCACCAGCACCAATCTATCACATTGCTACCTTGATTCATTCTCATCATCACCACCACTGCTACAGCCACTATCATCACCATTACCACTAATTCTTATCAGCACCACCACAACTAGGATGATGCTGGTGGTGGTGGTGATGGTGGTGGTGGAAATGATGGTAGTGGAGGTGGCAGAGGCGGTGGTGGTGGTGGTGATGGTGGTAGAAGTGGAACTAGGAGGAGAGAAGACAGGGATAAATAGCCATCTTCACATTATTAACAGCTTTCAGAAGAATAGTGAAAGTTATTTTATGTGAATAAAGAAGTTAGAGTTAGAAAAACAGACAGAACTTATACAGAATTAGAATGACATTGGGTAAATGTAAGCAATGTCTTATGGAACTAGGAGAGACCAGAGGATTAAGAAGTTTGAGGGTAAAAGATACTGAGTTTAATTGGGAGCATGTTGAGTTTCTCTGGTAACCAACCAGCTGGGGTGGTCTTCCTGTCCAACCCCTCACTGATGCTTGAATCCCTCCCTGAAGAGTTCCTCAAGAGTAGAAATCTAAGCTAATCCTTTTTATATTAAGGAACTCATTTAATCCTGAAGTAGGTGATTCCTTCTGACTATTTTTATTTTATAAATTTTAAGTCATTCTATAATACTGGAACACATTTTGTTTTAAAATTTAAGACGTTATATGTCAGGGTGAAATTATTCCTGGTCATCATTGCCAATCCTTGTTCCTTTAGCACCTTCACATGGGCAATCAATGTTGTAAATTGGTTTGATTGTTAAAATAGATCATTTTCTCACCTTTATGTACATATTTAGAGACAGCATGGTACTGTGTTGTTTGTATATTTTACCTGAATAGTATTATATATTTTGTATGTCTTTCTGCTGCTTGCTTTTTTCCCCACTCAGCAATAAATTAGCATGAAGGGTAAGAGGATGGAGCCTGGGGCCACACTGCCTGGACTCACATCTTAGCTTTGTCACTTGCTAGTTGCATGATACAAATTATTTAAACCCTCCAGCTGCAGTTTCTCTGCTTTATAAATTGGGATTGTGGTATACCTATAGCCACAGGGTCTTGTGAGGATTAGATGAGTAAATTTAGGTCAGAACTTAGAACCCTGCCTTGCACACACTGTTGACAGGCATAAAGCAACATTATTCCTTATCACAATTCTTTAGTAATTTATAGGTTGGATCTGCCACAGTTTATTTAGCCACTCCTAAATCGATGGGCATGTAGGTTGCTCTGATTTTCATTATTACAAACAAAGCTTCAAGCATTTTTTTATATATGCTTCCTTGTACACATGAATGATAGTTTCTTAAGATAGATAGGCCAGGCGAGGTGGCCCACGCCTGTAATCCCAGTACTTTGGGAGGCCGAGGCGGGCGGATCACGAGGTCAGGAGATCGAAACTGTCCTGGCTAACATGGTGAAACCCCGTCTCTACTAAAAAAAATACAAAAAATTAGCCGGGTGTGGTGGCAGGTGCCTGTAGTCCCAGCTACTCGGGAGGCTGAGGCAGGAGAATGGCGTGAACCTGGGAGGCGGAGCTTGCAGTGAGCCGAGATCTTGCCACTGCACTCCAGCCTGGGCGACAGAGCGAGACTCTGTCTCAAGAAAAAAAAAAAAAAGATAGATAAGGAGTAAAATTACTGAATTCTATCACATTAAAGGCTTTAGTGGAAAGATACAATTATAATGAGTAGATAGCTGCCTTCTGTTTCTTCCACCTGTTGGTTTTAGTTCTACTCCCTTGGCAGCCTGAGCCACACAGCAAACTCTGAGGTAGAAGACCCCAGGACCAATTAATTCAGATTCAGATTAACTTTGGGGGTGAGGAGGGATCACATTTTTGGGAGGCTTGCTATGTGCTAGGCCCTCCTCTAAACGTTTATATATAATAACTCATTTAATCATTATGAGGCTTAGGTACGATAACTATACTTATTTTACTCATGAGGAAATGGAGGCAAAAAAAGCAAAGTAATTACTCAAGGTCACACAGCCATAAGCGATAGATCCTTTAGACAGTTGTGAGTGTTGTCAGTAAAGCTCTTAGTATTCTGTTCACCACACAGGAAACAATCAGTGAATGTTAATATCAGTATTATTGTAGGGCTGATTGACAATTATTACAGCTATAGAATTATTATCACTTTACCCTTTTTACTGTCAGACTGTGATAGAGCTCATCTCTGGGACATCCATTTAGTTTGTTTTAACACAGCAACAACAAAACTGGTTTCAAGCCCCAATTGACCAATCTGCTTTATTTACACTACAGGCACAGAATACATTCTTAAACTTTGCGGGATCTGCCGATAAAGTTGCCATAAGTAGCACCCTTGGTGTTTGCAACACACATGAGATAAATGCAAATATAGTTAAATGCAAAATGTAGATACATATAATTACTTATTTGTGATGGAGCAGAAACTGGTGGATGGGGGGTTGAATCATGCTGGATACTCGGGAAAGAGACTGGGAGGGGGCTGAAGATGGGGGAGACCTTGGACCTGAGACTTGAGAAGGAGAGATCAGCTGGCATGAGATGGTGAAGTGGAGAAGCAGACTGGAAAGCAATTTCCTTCTTATCCAGAAAATTGTGCTGGAGCAAGAAAGAAACGACATTCATTCATTCACTGACTATTTACTTTGCGATAGAACTGGAGATACAAAGACAAACAAGACACAGTCCCTACCCCCAAGAAGTTCATACTGTAGTATGGAGGACAGAATGTGAATGAATGATTGCAAGACAGGGGATACATGTGGACACACTCTAGGGGTGCACACAGACTGTGGTGGGGGCGCCAATAGGGTCTTCCTAGAGAAGAATATGCTTGAGCTAGAATCCTTCAGGATATGTAGGGGACAAAAATGGGTGGGGAAGGAATGGAGCCAGATGGAAGAGCATGTCCAGTGGTGTGGAGTGGCACAGTGGGCATGTGCAGGCCATTGCAAGGGTTAGGAAGGACAGAGGGGAGTCGGGAGACAGGCCGCATCACTCAGGAGCCTGAAAGCCACGTCAAGGAGTTTTGACTTTTAGCTTAAAAGATATGGGCAGCTACTAAAGGTTATTTAGATTGGAAAGAAGCATGATTATGACTTAATTTTCCCAAGATAAGTTATTTCTTCAAACACTGGCATCCTGAGGAAAAACTGGGCTGCCTGGGGTTTTTGCAAGCATGTTGGAGTAACAGCATGGCAGGGATCAATCAATTGGAACTGGGCAGGTGTTGGCAGTAGTTTTGGAAAATATTAGAAGGTGGATCTTAAGTCACAGTGATTGAGCTTGATTGGCTACATTGGTCTGTGTGACAATGTCATGTGCAACAAACAAATAAATCATTGCAAACAAATAAATACCATTGCTCTGGCCAGGAGTCACAGAGTTGTTTCATTTAATTCCTAAAATAATTTGTGGATTTGGCATTGTTGTCACTCCCATCTTGCAGTTGAGTAAATGAAGGCTCAGAGGAGCTGAGGAAGTTGCCGCACACCACATAGCGTGTAAGTGCTCAAGTGTCCATGTGGGCTCCTGCACAGTCCAGGACTCTTGCTGCATGCAGCTGTCTTCAGAAGGCAGGGAGAAGTGAGGTGCAGAGTGGGTTATGCTGTGATGGAACCTCACTCTGTGAAGCTACGGAAAGTAAGGACTCCTTTTGTGGCTCTGTGGGGTCCCAATGGGTGCCTGAGGTGATGATCGGATGTTCTTCTGAGCAGGAGGGATGTGGCTGCTTCTCCTTCCCCCAGGGTGAGACTGCAGGGTTTGCAGAGGCATGAGGGCCCTTTGGCTTTCATCACAAGGGAAAGGCCAGATCAGCACAAATCCATCACTCCTTCTGGAAAAACTACTCCTAGGCCATGCCTGACTCAGCCTGCAGAGCTCAGCAGGGCAGTTTGGCAACCTGGCCCCTGAAATGCTGCCTTTCTTCTGCGCAGTTTTGGCGATAAGACAAAAGGGATTTCTTCACTGCTTGTAAGAATAAATGGGTGGAGGGCGCTATGGTGAAATGGGGTACAACCCCACCCCACCCTGCAAGGCTTCCCGCCACATCAAGACCTTGAGTCTCAAGAACTCTTCAGCAGCCACAGCCTGCAAGTTCGGGAAGGTGGGATGCTCTCTAGGTTCCTGAGCGCCACACTTCAGTTCTTTGGTTCTTCAGATACTTTTGTTTACCCCTTACAATGAGTCAGCGGCTTTCCAGGAGTTTTACAACTAGGACTTGATTTTATCTCCACAATATCCCTCAGAAGTAGGTACTAATATCTCCATTTTACAGATAAAAATCTGTGATGTCCACTGCCATTGGTGCCTATTTGATGCCATGGCCATTGCCACTCAGTGCACACAGACAGGCACTGTCCTGCATGCTGGGAAGACAGCAGGGAGTACGGCCACAGGCCCGTTACAGCAGCAGTGAATCTTTCAAATGAGATAATGAGCATGAATGTGTTTGATAGAGCATAAAGTGCCAAGTGCCTCTAGGAACAGACATTCCAGCAGGAATAAAGGCTCAGCACACTGCAAAAGTTGGGTAACACTGCCCCATGTGGACCAGCAAGCTTTGGACACCTGTCACATGTGACTGCTCTGCCACAACACTTCAACTGGGAGACTGGGTATCTTAGCCTTCAAGGTCCTGGGGATCAGATGGACCACAACACTGATGCCCAATTTTAACCAGCCACCACTCACATATTCCAGCTCCCTCCACAGGGCCTGACCTAGGACTGGCACGGTGCTCAGCAGAGAAAGGCCAGGTCCTTGGTAGCCCCCTCATCCTGGGGTGAGCAGAGGAGCCCCTCTCCAACCCCTGTCCTCTTGATCCTGAATGCTTGTTTGCCTGGACTTGTGCTCAAAAGTCTGAGAAGCACAAGAACATGAAGAAAGTTGGAGGGTCTTCATTAAATAGCTCTTAATTCGTTAATTTTTATTTTCAATGAACTGTCATCTCCTGCTCCTTCAAATGCCTAAGTCAAGAATCTTTCATTGTATTATATTATTTGTTTATTAATATACTGTTTGTTTTATATATATTATTTGTTTATTAATATACCCATAGCAAAGGGTACATATGTTACAAGGCTTATGAGATAGAAAGAAAATCAGAACTAAGGAAAGGAAGACAAGTCAGGTATTAGAATCAAAAGGATGAGGTTTTTGCTTTTGTTAATTAGCTTCATTTAGCCATTCCACAATGTATGTATACATATGTCAAAATACCATGTTATATTCTATAAATGTATAGATTTTTATTTGTTAATTAAAAAATAAGAAAGAAATAAATTAATACAGAAAAAAACCCCAAAACCCAAAGGACAATTTTTTTTTTGACAATGAACAAAGTATCTAATTTGCTATTATAAAAGCTATACATGCTTACTTAGAATATTGGTAAAATATAGAAAACATAAATTTATTTAATTTCTTCTCTACTGGTGATAATTTAGATTGTTGCCTTTCCCCCTGCTTTTATAAAATCATTGCAATAAGTGTCTTCGTACACCTAAGTTTGTAAACATTGCCAACTGTTTTCTTTTGCTAAATTCCTAGCATGACAGTACACCTATCATGTTTTATGCACATGTAAGACACAGACTCAGACCACTTAGGATTGGATCCCAAGTCTGCCACCTGCCAGCTGAATGGCCTTGAGGGATTTCTTAGGACAATGGTTTCTTCCGGTGAATGTGGCTAACAGTACCTCCTTTATTGAATTGCTATGAGGTGCGTGTGCCTTAATACATGGTAAGTACTTGGATCATCACCTGGCCCACAGTTAACTCAAAACTCTTAGCTATTATTATTATTATTTCTGTTATTGTTGCCAACTTGTCCTGAAAGAGTGTCCCAATTTAAACTCCCACAAGCATTGTATGTGTTGGTTTCCACACACCTTTGTCAACACTGGGTATTATCATTCCTTTTATTATTTCATTGTTTGCCAACCTGATAAGCAAAATTGTTGCTTTAATTTTACTTCCTTGATTACTAGTGATTATTTTTTTGATGTCTTTATTGGTATTTATTTACTCATTTGTGAATTTCCTGTTCTTGATTTTTCCGTTTCTGGTAGATTGTTCATCTTTTTCTTATGGATTTCTTCGCTAGTATATGAGGAATATAAGTCTTGCTGGTTGTGTATGTTGAAATGTGTTTTTTTTCCAAGTTTTTCTTGTTCTGTGTAATTCTGTTTGTACTTGTAGACATAGAAATTGTATTAATATTTTTTCTTGTTGTTCTTGCCTGTGTTTGAATACTTAGAAGCCTAAAATGAGATCAAGTTATCTATGTATTTCCAATTTTTAATTTTTACAGGTTTTTTTTACATTTAACTTTTGAATTCAAATGAAATCAGTTTAGAGTGTACATAGTTTATTCCCCCACTTTTTATTTAATTATTTATCAATTAATTGTTATGTATGAAATAATATATTCTTGATTTGTTTCTTGGCTGTCTCCTTGTTCCATTAATCTCTCTATTTTTTCCTATGCTCATATTTTTCATTTTTAAAATCTTTATAAAATAGTTTAATATCTGGTGATACAAGTCCACTTTTGCTATTTTTTTTAGAAATATTTTCTTGGCTTGATACTTTATCATCTGATTATGTCTATAAATAAACTCAAGAATAATTTTATCATTTCTAAGAATACTGATTTTGATTAGAATTGCATTCATTTTACAAATTAATTTAGGGCAAATTGATATTTTTACCACCTTTACACTTTCCTATCTAGAAATGTAGAAACATTAATCAAGACATTTAGAAGAGCTGTAGATTTTTAAAAAGTTGAAAAGATGGTATAGTGCTCCTATGTACCCCATATTTTTCCTTATTGTTAATATCTTACACTATTTTTTCCCTATTGTTTTCCCTATTGTTAATATCTTAACAGTTTTCCCTATTGTTAATATCTTATACTATTGTAGTACATTTGTCACAACCAATGAATCTATCAATATACAGTTGACCCTTGAACAACATCGGTTTGAACTGCATGGGTCCACTTTTATGTGGATATTTTTCAATAAATATATTGGAAAATTTTTTTGGAGATTTTTGACAATTTGAAAAACTTCTCAGGCATACTGTGTAACGTAGAAATAGCTAAACAATTAAGAAAATGTCAGGTATGACATGAATGCATAAAATATGGGTAGATACTAGTCTACGTATGTGTTAATCACCTATTTATGTTATGTGTAAGGCTTCTGAACAACAGTAGGCTATTAGTGGTTAAGTTTTTGGGCAGTCAAAGTTGTATGTGAATTTTCAACTGTGAGAAGGGGTATGGGGGCTGGTGCCCCTACTCCTCTGGATGTTGAAGGGCCAACTGTTATTAACTAATGGCCATAATTTATTCATATTCATTAGTTTTCTCCTGATGTCTTTTATTGATCCCAGCGTTCCATTGAGAATACCATGTTTGTTGTCACGTTTCCTGAGGCTCTTCTAGACTGTGGCAGTTTGTCAGACTTTCCTTGTTTTCAATAACCTTGACTGTTTTGAAGAGTGCTGGTCAACTATTTTAAATGTCCCTCAATTTGAGTTTGTCTTATTTTTTTCTTATGAGTGGATGAGACATTGATTTTAGGTCATGGTAGTGTGAACCCTGAATATCTGAGATGGTCTCAGTTAATTTAGAAAATTTGTTTGCCAGGGACGTGTGCCCCTGACACAGCCTCAGAAAGTCCCAACAACATGTGTCCAAAGTAGTTGGGGCACAGCTTGGTTTTATACATTTTAGGGAGACATGTGACATCAATCAACATATGTAAGAAGTACATTGGTTCAGAAAGGCAGGGAGACCTCAAAGCAGGGAGGGGGCTTCCAGGTCACAGTTAGGCGAGCGACAAATGGCTGTATTCTTTTGAGTTTCTGATAAGCCTTTCAAAGGAGGCAATCAGATGTACATCTATCTCAGTGAGCAGAGGGATGATTTTGAATAGAATGGGAGACAGTTTTGCCCTGAGCAGTTCTCAGCTTTACCTCTCCCTTTAGCTTAGTAATTTTGGGGCCCCAGGATTTTCCTTTCACAGTAGCTAGGGAAAATCTTATTTTTTTCTCCCTAAGAAATATCTATCAGTAGGACCTTACAGAGGAGATACTGAGTGCCACGGAATACCAAGTATCCATCAAGAGTGTGGTAACATGTGGAAATAGTTTTTCATGGCCAATTTTCATTAATACTAGCATAAAATCTCAGGTCAACACATGAAGTTTCAGTCCAAGGAAGACCATTTTCTAAGCAACAAGGTTAATGCAGTTGACTATTTAGTCTTACAGTTGTCTAACTTGTCTCATGGATAGAACTTAGAGGAAAGGATTAGTATATAGATAGTGACTTCCTTAGACTACCATTCCCAGTGTTTAGGAGTAAAGGCTTAGAGTCAAACTGCTGGGTTCAAATCCTGTCTACACCTCTTCTCTAATTCTCTGACTCTGACTTCTCTTCAGGGTGGTGTCCTAATCTCATGATGGAGGAGATGATCGTACCTGCTGAAGAGAGCTGTTGTATGAATTAGATGAGATGGCACATCATAAATAATCCACACTGTTAGTTAAAGTAGTCATTATTCTTTCAGTTGAGCCTTCTGATGAGCTCTGGACCCATGAGGATTAAGAGTTACACTCTCAGATACATGCCTGAAGCTCTTGAAGATGCTGTTGAATGTATTTACATATGCTTTGGAAACCAAATGAATAGGTAGCAGGGTTGATAATCTAGTATGAAAATTGAGAAGTCAAACCAGTGCGCTCTTCTAGATGGACAGCTACCTGCCTCTGAATGGAGCCAGGCCTTTGCTCCACCCACAGGGCTTTCTGTAGGAAGCAGCTTAGGGTCAGCTGTGTCCCCTACAGAGGTCCTTGGCTGAATCCCCAATCTCCTACTTCACAGCACAAACAGATTATTTTGCCCTGAAAGCAAATCATTTGCTTGGTTTCAGAAAATTCTGTACAAGGCTCCCCTGATCATGAGCTGAGGGTTTCTCTCAGGACTCCTTTGTTTTGAATTAGCTGCAAATGGTTTCCCATTACAATCTCTATTGCCACTCTTTCCAGGACAATGTACAGGTTTGCTCCATGGAATTATTGAGTCAATTGAATTTTGGAGGAAATTACACAAAGTAGCCATTTTCATGAATTATCAGTTATTGTTGACCCATACTCTCTGACTAATTAGGTTCTAGGACCTAGTCCCTTGAGACTTTGAATCATGATATAGAGCTACATCATCTGTCTTTCAACTACGCATGGCAGGAAGGCACACATCCATTTAATCTAACAGTGTTATTATATTATTAGTATAATTATCAAGGAAATTCTAAGACATTTACTAACACTTAAATGCTTAAAATGTTGCAGTTGTGCTGAGATTGGAATGTTGCCACTCATTAAGGATTGAGCTTACTTAGTGCTTGAGCCCATGGCTGATTTTGACCTGTAGAGATTGAATTATATTTTGTTTTTGAGTCCATGCTTAAGCTTGGAGCTACTATATTAATTTTTTTAGTATTCAGAACTCTGTGCTTTGTGGGCACATACTTCAGTACTTTCATTTTATAAGTCAGGAAACAGAGATTACAAAGGTCATATATGTCATGAATTAGAGTCCAAGTTGATGGTGGGGGTTCCAAGTCCAGTTTCTTTTAAGTGTTAACAGCTCAACTATGTCTTCAGTGAATTTGTTTCCTCGCTCACCTTGGCAATGCCTCTCCTGGCCCCTTTTAAGCTGGACATTTCTCCAACATTGTATTTCTTTCAGCATGTTGCTTTTTTTTTCTTCCTCTTTCTGCCTCTGCCTCTGCCAGTTGACTTTGAGGCCCTTGAGGGGAGTGGCTTTGTCTATTATTTTCTGCATATCTAGTAGCTGGCTCCATAGCAGGCATAGAAAGCTCCCATTAAATGCTTATCGAATGAATGAATAGATGAATGGACACAGCATGCCAGTTTGATGACGATCCTCACATTTGTATTTGACTGCCAACATTCTTTGTGCCAGGGATTTGCCACTAGCCTGTAGTATGGAGCTGGAGACTGGGCCTTCCTTTCTTGGGACCTTGCACTTGGGTGCTCTGGGTGGGTTCCCCTCTTGTGTCACATATGTATGACATACTTCAGGGTCCCTGTTGAGACCTGCTTAGAACTACTGCATGTCATAGGTGGAAGAAGCCATAAAGAGCATCTAGTGCAATCCCATTCTTTCACAGATAAGGGGGCTGAAAAGACCTCATATCCCCAGCTCTTGTACCTAGCCAAGAGCTGCGATCCAGAGGGCAGTCAGATGGACTGATGGTTTGATTTCATGTGAGCTGAAGCAGAGTGACTCTTTAATGCTCTTTGAGGCCGTGGGTGGAAGTGCTGCTTTGCTTTGCAACATCGAGGGCTATGGGCACTGAGGTAGATTTGTCACCTGGAGATTCTAGTAGAAGTAATGACAATTACCAACTGGTCCTTCTTGCTGCCTCACGTCCTGCCCCTCCTCATGGCCTGTCACAAACACCTTGCACAACTGTCCTTGTCCTCCAAATGCACACGGGGCAACTCTTTCCATGAGTCAGCTCCACTAAGCTGTGTCATTACTCAGGCTGTGTGGCCTCAGGAATGTCACCTGGGGTCTGCAGGATTGGAGTGGGGCAGGGAGCTGGAGCATGGTTCCCTGGTGAGGCTTTGCCTGGGCCGTGTGAACAGGGACAGGCCACATTCTGAGGAGCCTGGCTCTACGCCAGTTCTTGACCCCTGCTCTGCCTCTGAATCTAAAATTCTCATATTTGAAACTGGGTCAAGGTAAACGTGGGTGATGTGTTGGTGGTAGATATGATGATATAAAGACTGGAGTGTCAGAGTCGATGTTTTAACTCCAGCCTGGGTTAGACTTCAGGTGAGTACTCAACATATGACTGGAGAAACACACTTGTCATATTTTGATCAGGGCTCTTTAAAGGTGAGTAAGTTGGATGTGATTTTCATTTTGTATTTTGTACTATATCTTTAAAAAATCCAAGTCCGGAGAGGGTGAGGACAGAGATGCGTACGATGGAGACCCTCACACTTTGTGGGGACATTAGCATTGGGGATCTTCTGAGGCCAGGGACGTTTTCTTTCTCCTCAAACTGGGGATAACCTTAAGGCCAGGACTGTGTCTCTCCACTGCATTCCCTCTGCAGGCTCCAGAGGGTGGGGCTGTCTTCTTCCTCATCCCGGGGTCTCCCTGAGGTTTGCTATGTCCTGTCTTCACACTGGGGCTTCCCTGGCATCAAGGGCTTCCTCCAACACCGGATGAAGTCTAGGAACACTTAGGCCTCAAATTGAGGAACCTGTGATGGACAAAAATAGTAGCATGCATTACAAAAGGGCAGAATTGTCATTTTCCTTCTGCCTCTGTGGCCAGCATGACAGGCATTTGGCAAAGGGCAAGGGGAGGCATGGTTCCAGCATCTGGAATCATCACACTGACTTTGTGTATGTATGTGTGTGTGTGCGCGTGTGGTATATGGTGTGAGAGAGTGCAGTGTGTGAACCTCATGCAGGTGAGGCTCTGGGGGGTGACGGGGAAGAGGTGCTCCCTCTTCTAGGAGGACATGGTGAGGGCAGAGAAGCAGGCATGGGCTGAGTAAACCCATGCAAAGTCTGATTAGGGCTTAAAGTGTGTTTGCCATTTGGGCCTGACTCAGCCTCTGGTGTCAAAGGTTCAGGCGAGGTTGCTTTGTGAACAGGGTGGAGTAGTCCGGGTCCACTTGTGGAAACTCTATAAATGGAAGCCTGGGCTTCAGTGTTGGCTTCCCTCCTGGTTTGGGGAAGTGCTGCTCAGTCCTGCCTCCTCCCACTCACCTTCCCACACCTGAACACCTGCAGCCAGGCATCTTTCATGAAGGCCTCTTCTGTCCCAGAGTAGGTCTGAGCTGGGATTTTCTTTGAGCAGCAAACCAATCCAGCTGCATCCAGGAACCCCACAGACCGCCCTGCTTGGTATCTCCCTTTGCTCCTCAGTCCACTCTGTTCTGTTCTGGCCTCTGTGTTCCCACCCAGGCTGTCCTCATCAAGGTCACCAGCCACTCTGCATTTCTTGACCAGTTAGTATTGGTTGACTCCATTGATTTTCCTTCCTTTCTTGGACACCTGTCTTGTCTTTCCAGTCTCCACCCTCCTAGTTTCTCTTCCTTCACTGACCGCTCTTTGTCAGCTGGCTGTACAGGCTCCTTCTGCGCCGTCCAACCTTGAGATCTTGTGGAGTGCCCGGCTCGGTAGGGCCCTCTTTTCTTCTCCTTGGGTGATCTCAGCCACTCACATATCTTTAAATACCTTCTATGTGATGACAGCTCTCAAATATGTACATTTTTGGCCCAGATATCTCTGAGCTTCAGACATGTACCCACATATCTCCTAGTCCTCACCTCTCTGCATCCACCTAGTGGCCTAAGCCATAAACTTGGGAGTATTTCTGCCTTCTTTCTCCTCCTTTACCCCACACATTGAGTCCCCCTGCTACTCCTGTTAGTTATTCCTCCAAAACACTTAGCGTCACCCTCTTGTCTTTGTCTCCACTGCTGCCATCTACCACCTTTAGCCATAACTCTAGTAGCAGGTCCTTCCTCTCCCTATTTCATGCTTCCTCCAACATCCAGCCTTTATACATTTTGCAGATGGAATAATTTTTTGAAGCTTTGAATCAAATAAAAAGCCTCTACTGAGATCCCTTTGGGGTCTTCCCGATGCATTTTGAAAAACATCTGAACACTATATACATGTTGTCTGAGGTTTGATGGGATACATGCTTAGGCAGGTGTGTGTTTATGCCTGTGAACAAACCTAAACAGATGCAGGTGCATATTCACCCTGGCCACGATGTGCCCACCCCAAGATAGCCCTATTGTTTAGGGTCTGGGACCCATCAGTGTCTGGCATCATGCTTGGCATTAGGTGCTCAGCAGGAGCTCAGTGAATGAATAAATGAGCTTTTGGTGTCCTCTAAGTGTAAACTCCACAAAAACAGCACTTTTGGTCTGTTTACTGCTACATCTCCAGCACCTAAAGGAAAGCTTGGCATACAGTAGCTACTCAACAAAGATTTGTTGAATGAAAAAATAAATGAATGAGAACACAATGAGTAATCTACAGATAGGCTTTGTCATTCTGGCTATTTAGGAATCAAAGGTAATGTGTTCAGTGACACTTTTGTCAGTCAATTCACATTCAAGAAAATGTTCCCTCAGATTTCCTCTCATCTCCAGCACCCTGCCATTGCCACCATCATGTAACCCATCATTTCTGTTGCTCTCACCTCAGATCGGCCTTTCCACATTACCCGAGCTAAAGAGAACCTCTCTTCCCTGGTCATTTTGTTTCATTTTCTTCAATTTCTTATTTATGCATTTGCTGAGTTGCTTTTTGTCTGTCTTCCTCCTCATGTGAGCTCTGGGAGGCAGGGATTCTGTGTATCTGGTTCGCTGCTGTAACTCCAGTGCTTGGCTCATAGGAGATTCTGTGTCACTTACTCTCACATAGGAGAAATTTGTTTTAAGGGAACAATAGAAGTGGTGGAGTCTAGATTTGAATTCCAGAAGTCTGATTCCTGAGCCTATATCCTGAACCATTATTTGTGTTGTTCCCACCCTATAAGTAATGTAACTCTGTCTTGCACATATAGCCTTCCTCTGACTCTGTTAGATGCTGCATCTCTGTACTCTTGTCTTCTCCACATGGAGCATTGACTGGGCCCGAGTGTGTGCGGCCATCTCCAACTCAGGCCAGACTGGGTGTGATTAGCAGAAGGCCAAGTGCCTCTATGGCCAGCAGGTGGTGCTGTTGGGAAGAGAAGAGAAAAGGGGTTCCCAGCGGCTTCTAATGGAGGGAGGACAGGTTATGAGGCTGGCTTGGGAACCGGGTGATGAGGGAGGTTGAGTTGAGAAGGCCCTGCCAGCTGACCACCTCCTTTCTTTCAACCATTTTAAGATGTGAGGCAGGTGTCCGTAGGAGAGAAGGAGAGCAGGAGTGGACAAGTCCAGATCTGCTGTCGAATGGGGGTGGTGGCCCCCACGATACCACTTCTCCTGGTCAAGACCTGCCAGTTCATGCTGAAACAGGCCTAAGCTGGGAACCTGCTCATTGATCTAGTATTTGATCACCCCTCACCAGCCCCTGCTGCCCGCACCCCTGCTCATGGAGAATGTGGCTATGGAGGGGGCAGGCAGTGGGAACTAGGCCTCCTGGGTTTACAGTTTTCAAGAAAAATCCCTTGGGCTATAAGTTCCTCCAGCATGGAGGGCCTCATCTGCTTTCCCTCTGTGCTCCCCCACCTGGAACAAAGCATCATGTCTTATACACACAGGTGCTTAGGGCAACAAACCATCCCAGTTTGTCGGGGACTGAGGGAGTTCCCAGGATTCAGAACTTTCAGCGCAAAAATTGGGACAGTTCCAGGCAAATCAAGATGAGCTGGTTACCCTATCAATAAAAGAGATTGTCCAGGTGGTCTAGAAGCCAGCACCCCCCTTTGTCTCTGCTCAGGGGGCATGCTGGTGGCCAGCCGTGCAGGTGTCTCAGACCTCAGTGTGATGGGCCCTGTGAAGTCAGGCAAGAACACAGCCAGCCCCAGGAGCTGTCATCTGGGCTCTCATGCTGACAGGAGACATGTGTCATTCAAATACAGGCAGCTGGTAGAGGGCTGCAGACCCCTGGGGCCACTGCAGCACAGAGCCCAAGCTTCAGTACTTAGGAGCTAGGCTGAAACCATGGAGGGCTTCCTGGAAGTCAGGTTGAAACCCCTGGTTTGTCTGAGACAAACAGGGGAGAGCCCTGGGTGGAAGAGAGGAAGGTGCAGGCAGAAAGGAATCTGCGATGGGTCGTCAGGTGGAAGAACAGGCGGATCACTTTGGTACAGAAGAGAAAGGGTGTCTGGATGGTAAAGAAATGAGATGTAAAAGGGAGCAAGCACACTAAACCCAGCTGGGAAGAACGAGATTAGAAAGCAGTGAGGAATTACTGTAGGGTGCTTCTCAGGGCTGAAGCATTTGTGGGTCCAAAAACATTAAGAAAACCCCAAATCTGGGGGAGCCTCTTCCCATGACTTACCTGTCTTCCTCCTTTCTTTTAGTTTCAAGCCATGGTCACACATTCTGCTGGTCCCCAGAAGTTTGGGCCCCCCGAAGAGCCTCCCAGCAGTGTTCTGGAAGCCAGGGAAACTTCCTGTCTCCTGAGCTTGTGGTCAGGTCTTCTGAATCTCCCTTCGCGGGAGGCTCCCTGCCCCTGGGTCCCATTTCCACGTACAAGTTACAGTTAGAGGAGTCACAGTATTTGATGGATTGGGAGGAGCTGGTTGTCATCTACTGGCTTGCAAACCTCCAGTTCATGGGACACAGTGCATCTAAAGGCAGCTCCTGTCACAGTCCAATAGATCTCATTATAAGAAAGTTCTTAAACTGAGCCCAATTTCATGATTTCTGCCCATGGGTCCTAACTTTGTTCTTTGGCACTTCACAAAAATCTCACTCCTCCCTCATAAAAGCAAGTAAAATATTTGAGTTCAGCTGTCCCACTCCCTTGGGTATTTTCTTTTGTAGACTAAATATTTTTCAACACTTCCTGATGTGAAAGTCTTTCAGGCCACTGCTCTGCTTGCCCACCTCCTGGCACTGTCGCAGGCTTCCAGAGTCTGGCTTGGCATAGTAGTTTCTCCGTAAATATTTTGAGTGATTGAGTGAATCCACAGCTCCTCCTGTGAATTCCTGTCTGTTTGTATTTTTTCCTCTTGGCATGTGGGGCCCACAGATCCACTATTGTCTCATGTTGAGTTAACTGTTAGCTAGAACCCCTAACATCCAGGGCTCTCCTTGGTAAGGCCCCTCCCTACTTCCTGAAAGGCTCGGCACAGAAGCGGCAGCTGGGGAAGTCTGAATGCTGTGTCCTAGCTGTCCCTGTGGCCTCTGTGGCCGTGGACCTGGTCTGTGTCTTAAGAGACCAGGCTGCAGCAGCAGTGGCCCAGGCAGTGGCTGGGGCAGACCTCTGTGAGGATGAGGAGGTGTGGAGGTTCCTATGACAGAGCTAGATGAAGGCCTGCTGGCCGCTTGGCGTTTGCTCTCCTATCTGCAATCTGCAGACTTGTCCCCTTCCTAACCGTAGAGGCCTCCCCTGCAATCAGCAGATTTCCCCTCTCTCTGATAAGTCTGGACTCTCCCTGTTCATTAGCCTTGTGCTTCCTTTAATGCCTGGGTGTCTGATCTTGGACTCCAATCTGTGCATGCCTTTGATGCTGGAGAACAAAGATGTTTCTTGGACTTGAGCCAAGCTGGAGAAGTGTCTGTGAACAGAAGCTTCACTGATAGGAAGGCCTCTCTGGCACATCTCCGCAGGATGGAGCTCCGGGAGCTGCTGGCCCTGGGGAGCAGCTGGTTTATTCCAAGGTTGGAAAATGGATGAGAAAACCTATTTTGACTAGGCAAGGAGGCAAGAGAACTGTGATTCAGGCATCTGAAGATGTTCAGGGACTTGAGATATCCAGGAGGTTTTCAGAAAGGTATCCTTGGTGCATGTGGCCTGCAGAAGAGACAGCTCGTAGCTGTGCACAGGGATACTGACTGCCTGGTTCACCACTGTCTCTCCAGTACCTGGCATGGTGCCTGACACCTGGTAGGTGTCAGAGAGCATGTTTTAGGTGGATAAATGAATGAATGAGTTTCTGGAAATCTCTTCTGTATGCCACAGCACTTTCATTACAAAAGTGAGAGCTCCATTCTGGAGTCAGAGGGACTTGGTTTAGCATCCTGACTTCACCACTTACTGGCTTTAGGACAAGTTCCTAAGCAAATGGGCAGCACAGGAACTCCCCAAGGCTGCTGTTAGAATCCCCATAGAGAACGTGCATGGAGTTCAGGGCCTGGTCCATGTCACCCACAGACTCAGTGACCCTCAGTTTAGCCAAATGACTGAGACAAAGAGCTCTACATGCCCTACAAGGAGGGGCTGTCCCGGCCCTCCACCTCTTCCTCATGAGGATTGAGGAGGGAGGGGGACCTGTAGAATGGGTAAGAAGCTACATCCCCCCTAGGAAGCTGGTCCTTGGCATAGCTTCCTTTGGGCTCAGGTTGGAGCTCAGGGCATTGCCGAGGGAGCAGCCTGTGGCTATTTCATGTCAGTACAGTGCCCTCTCCACCCGTTCACAAACCCCAGTGGCCACTGCCTGTGTTTCCTCCATGGGTGGGGGGCAGCAGGCCAGTTACCCAGGCCCCAGGCCTACCTGAAACCTGGCCAGATGGCAGGGCAGACAGTTTTGGTCCTCGAGTCTGCATTCATCTCAGAGGCATGCTTCGCTCTCTCCTTTGACACAGATGCTATGTTTGTAGGTGTTATGAATTGATTTGGGATCCCTCTTCCACACATCTCCCCTCCTTTCCATTTCAGCCTTTCCCTTTGGAGAGCAAGGATGAGAGAGGAAAGATGCTGTAGTAGAAAGAACCTGGACCTGAGGTTTTGAGTGTGGGCAGGTCCTAGCCCCTTGCTGGATTTTCTCATGTGTGAAGTGCACAAGTGGGTGAACCTAGGATATGTTGTGGGTGGGGTGGTCTCAGTGACCTTCAGGAAGCCTCTCTCAGAACTGCTGTTTTATGCACTGGTGAGGTCTGTGTTTTATTCCTGTTTCAGATTACTCCCCTCCCCCACCAAAGGAGGAGACAGTTGTCACAAGGACAATGAGGGGTTTGATGGTGGAGAAAAGAGAGCACACGTCAAGTCAGATATCAGCCTTAGGATCAGCTTTATTATGTATTTTACCTTCACCAGGGAGAAGAAGGCAAGGAAGCTGGAGAACAGACCAGCCTGCATCACACAGACACAAATCACATCTCTAAAGAGTGTACATGGTGAGAACTAAGGGCCCACATTAGACCAGCTATGAAGCACAGAGATTGACAAGGGCACCAAACATCCATATTATCTTTCCCTTCTGGTTGTTTGGATTCAATCATTTACATACTTTCGGTTCATTTTAAAAAAGCACAACCAACATTTCAATGTTCAATAATTTGCTGTTCTTTTTAGTGTACAGAGACAAAATCACCCAATTTTTGATTTTTGAAACATCGCAAGCCGCTTTGTCTCAACACCTGTGGTGGTGGTGGTGGTAGAGGTGGTTGTGGTGGTGATAAGTGGAAAGTCCATCAGAATTCCATTTGTTTTGAGGCTTATTTGAGAGCCTGAAACTCTGAAAGATGAATGAAGGCATCCTTGGCTGTTACACACCCAGAGCTGGGTGAATTTTTGCACCAAGGAAGCTGTGCTAGGCTTCTGTGGTCTTCCCTGACAACCACACCATTCCTACATTTGAGACCTTCCATCAGACTGCTGAGAACAACGCTTATTCACAGAGGGTGATGAAATACAGAAAGAACTGTCTTCAGAGACACAGACCAAGTCCTGGAATGCTAAGGAAGCCAGGAGGCAAGAAGGTACATTGCACACAGAGGTACCCACAGAAGAAGGTCACCAGAGCATGGGCTGGGGTCAGGGTTTCATCTGCTGGCCATCTTCTTGAACCCAGATGACATATGAGCAGCTACTTTCCCTTGCCAGGGGATGAGCACTTCTCCTGGACTTTCTGTGGGCAAACCTCCACACATTTTGTCTGGAATAGCTCCTGGCATGGCTCTGCACACTGAGGTGGACACTGGTCTTGGCATGGAGGTAGGCATGGATCTTGGCCTTGCTGTGGGCATTTTTCTTGACTTGATTCCTGACACTGAGAAAGACATACCTCCTGGGCCTGCACTAGACACTTATCTTGGCAGGGGTGCTGGCATGTGGGGAGGCACACCTCCTCAGCCTTTGCTTGGCACGGCTCCTGGGTCTTTGGGAGGCATGGAGGGGGCACACAGGGCTGCTTGCACTGCTGCTCACTGAAGGACATCCTAGGGTGATTTGCAGAGCCTGAAAAAAACACAAGATTCGAAATTATCTGCATTAAAAATATCAGCATGGGAACTGGGGAATGAAGGGTTGAGAAAGAGGAATGAGGAGTGGATGGAAGAACTAATGGAGTGGAATGAGGAGTGGAAGTAAGAACTAATTTCTTGGCTGCTTTTTATCTCTTTCTCTTTTCTATCCTGGCTGCAGCTCCCCGTGGCACCTGTCTCCAAAGTGGGAGTGTTCTCATGGCCTCTGTCTAGACATCCATAGCTCCAAACCCCAGTCCTACCACACGTTTTTTTCCCTTCTCTTCTAGTCTATGAATCCTTTTGAAAATCAGGTGCAAGCTACTAGACTAGATAGACAACTTCTAGTCTGGATAGAATATACAGGATAGTTTGTGAGGCCCAAGAAATGGCAAACCACTTAAAAAATCAATAGAAAGTACAGTCCATAAGAGGAACAGAACAGTGGCCGCCTAAAGACAGAGTAACAGGGAGAGAGAGGGCACAGATGCCCCACTTACCTGATCTTCAATAAGACTCAACAAAGGCTGTGGACTGTGAAGCCCAGCAAGGTGGGACTTTTATATGGTGCTTAGTCCAGCCTCCCACGGGACTGACTGGCCACATGGGCTGTGGTACTAATTGTGGAGTCACCATAACAAGCTTCCTCTGAAATTGCTGATGGTTTGAGTCACTGCTTGGGATGCCTGTTAATCAGACTGCATTTTGGCCTGTGGGTCCTCACCAGACCTCAGCAGGGAGGGGCTTCTCTCAGATCTCTCTCATCAGAGGCAGCAGGAGAAGAATGTTCATAAAGTGTTATCTCAGTCTGTTCAACCAGGATTCCTTGTCTGCCCAAACTGGTACAGGATGTGGTGAGAGATAAGATCCACCTTGCTCATCTCATCTTCACCAATGGGAAGATTTTATGCCTAAGGCCTGGGGCCTCTCTGGGTCAAGGGCTTGTATGGCCTGTTGCAGACACTTCTTCATCAAGCCTAGAAAGTCACCCTTCAGATGCAACGACAAAGACTCGTCCTGTGGTTCCAAGCGAACAATAGGCTTTCAGCCTGCTGAAGAGAGTGATTTTCCTGCGTGGTGGTCTTCAGGGAAATTGAGTTCATTTGTTACTCTTGGGTTGTGAAGTGGGGTGAAGGGGAAGACAGAAGAAGGAGAAGGCAGACAATCTTCATCTTCTCAACCTTGATTTATGACACCCTTCTGAAAGTGGAGTTACTCACAGAGTTTTCATAGTGACCAGGAGAACAGGCTGAAACAAAGTTAACTTGTCTCTTTGCCTTCTGGAAAACGTTTTCTTAGAACTCAAGTCAATAAAAGTCAGGGGATGAAAGGAAAAGTTTCAAAGCAAACACACCCAGTTTTCTCTACCTCTACTTTCTAGTTTGGGCTGTTAGTTTTTACCTGGTGTGTTCTCCCTGTGCCTGTGGAAATCCTAAGCATTCTGCAAAGCTTTACTCATGTCTACCACCCTCTGAGAGCCTTTCCTGATTACTCTAAACCAGAAATGAATCCACCTCTTTATGCATTCCCATGGTATCTATTGTTTATATTATTCATATGACATTTACTATTGAAATTAGGACTTTCCAGATATTTATATATATATAGATCTTATTTTTTCCTGGGTTATAAGTTCCTAGAGGATAGGTACTATGCCATAGGTATAGTAAGTGGAAGATGATGGAAGACAAATGATTATTGATGGGGTAAATGTATTAACGAAGGAATAAAGAAGGTGGATGTGGGAGAGCTGGGAGTAGAGGAAAATCTCATTTAATTGAAAATGGGAAAAGATTTACTTTGAAAGAAGCCCCCATTTCCTTAAAGTGGTGGTTCTGTGTTTGTTTACTGAAGTTGACCAAATTCAAGGGTCTTTAAATATGATGATGTTCCCTTCCTTTCTCCTTAATTTAAAGTTATGTTCTCACACACAGGGGCCTGTTGTGGGGTGGGAGGAGGGGGGAGGGATAGCATTTGGAGATATACCTAATGTTAAATGACGATTTACTGGGTGCAGCACACCAACATGGCACATGTATACATATGTAACTAACCTGCACGTTGTGCACATGTACCCTAAAACTTAAAGTATTAAAAAAAAGTTATGTTCAATCTCTTAACTTGAAGGGGTAGGTTTAAGTCATTTCCTAAGAAGAATATTTGGCTAAAGTCAGAAATGTCTCAAATGTTTATATAGGTTTTGGATGCTTGATACCTGAAAAGTTTTTAAAAGGTAAGCTGGGGAGACCAGGAAGCATTTTTGACCTTTGAGACTGGTTCTCAGAAGTTAATGTGACATCACCATGAGCACCATTGAGGTCCTGGCAGTAGACAGAGGCCTGAGAGTGGAAGGACTTGGAATACCCAGCTGTATATCTGAAGAGAAAAAGTCATTTGGGGCATCTGGGAGAGTAGGTGTAGGGTGGGGAGACTCATCCTTCTTTTTCTCCTCCTTTTTCATCTCCTCCTTTCAATTCTCTTCCTCTTTGTATTTTTCATCTTTTCTTAGAATGCTGTTGAAGAGACAAAGCAACTCTCCTGTGTCCTAGAAAACAAGGAATTCATCACAGAGTTTAATAATATGTTCTTTCAGTCACTCATGGCCCCTATGTGATGTCGATGCATTTCCCTTCCAAAATGACTCACAGTTTCATGGAGAATATGGCCAGAGGTAAGCCCCTGTGCTCCAGAAGAAGGCCTCTTCCTTGGTTTTGGGTGGAAGGTCATGGAAGGCTGCTGGGGGAGGGGATGTCTGTGCTTTGTCTTACCAGACAGTATGAATTACCCAGGCAAGGAGGGTGGACAAGGGCATTTCAGGTGGCCTCTAGGAAGGAATCCTTGTTAGGAGGCTGTTGAAGTACAGAGATACAAGTGAAATGAAAGGATAGATGGAGGCCAGCTTAGGAAAGGAATGAGCAAGAGACTCTGGGAAGAGACCTTCTTAGCTGGGATTTCTGGAAGTTTCCTGTGACGGGATGCATGAGATGACCTTGCTCATGTCATGTATGTCTGTGACTTTGGTTAAGCCCCAGGACAAGGAGACTAAATAGAAATGTGCAGAACAAGAGACTAGATCATGTTCTCATGGAGGGGAGGTGAGCCCAGTTAGGTAGAGCCCAGAGTTTGACTCCTCTCACTGGATGCCCTGCCTGCCATCAAGTTGATTCATGACAGTGGAACAATCTTGAAATTGACCCCAAAGTCCTTCTGTGGTAGGCAGAATAATGGCCTCCTAAATATGTTTGCCACCTAATTGCTAGAATTTGTAAACACGTTAGGTTACTTGGCAAGAGAGACTGAAAGTAGTGAATAAAATCAAAGTTGCTAATCAGACGACTTTAAAATAGGGAGATTATCCTTGATTATCCAGGTGGGGCCAACATAAGCATACAGCTCTTAAAAGCAAGAAAAGTCTGTCAGAGTGATGTGATTTGAGAACGACTTAACTGACCATTGCTGATTTTGAATATGGAAGGAGTCCACGAGCCAGAAATGAGGGCGGCTTCTACAGTCTGGAAACAGATTCTCCAGTAGGACCTCCGGAAAGAGGTGCAGCTTTGCAGGCACTCTATTTCAGTCTGGTGAGACTTCTGTCAGCCTCTGAGCTCCAGAACTGTCATAGGATTCACTTTTGTTGTTTTAAGCCACTAAATTTGTGGTAACTTGTCACAGAAGCAGTAGAAACCTAATAACCTTCCCAGTGCTGGAGGCTCTTGGGAGCTCTTGAGGAGGGGAGCCTCAGATGAAGAATAAAATCTCATTTACCATTCCCTCATTTAAATATATTCCTACTTGTCATGTCAGCATCCTCAATCAAAGGCTAGCTTTTAATAAAGAGGCACTGAGCTGGGCGTGGTGGCTCACATGTATAATCCCAGCACTTTGGGAGGCTGAGGCGGGTGGATCACTTGAGGTCAGGAGTTTGAGACCAGCCTGGCCAACATGGTGAAACCCCATCTCTACTAAAAATACAAAATTAGCCAGGCGTGGTGGCGGGCTCCTGTAATCCTAGCTAATGGGGAGGCTGAGGCAGGAGAATCGCTTGAACCCAGCAGGTGGAGGTTGCAGGGAGCTGAGGTTGTGCCATTGCACTCCAGCCTGGGCAAAAAGAGTGAGACTCCATCTCAAAAAACAAAGCAAAACAAAACAAACAACAACAAAAAAGAGCGACTGAGATATATGGAGAAAGAACTCAGGATTCCATTCATCTGGGGTTGACTATCACATAGAGTATATGCAATATTGGATAAGTGATTTAACCTCTCATAAATTCAATTTCCTCTTGTTGAGAAAGGAAAATACTATTTCACAGATTTCTTGTGAGGAATAAATTAGAGAATGTATGCTCCAAAACTTAGGGCCATCAAGCTACTTATGAATATTAGTGCAATCTGAATCAGTTCAGGACTCACCTCCTCCATGAAGCCTTCCTTGATTTCCCTGGTTCTTCTTGTTCTATGTCCTTTGCTCTGTCCCTCCAATACTTGGTCTTTGACTTGAATTTTTTTTTTTTTTTTTTTTTTTTTTGAGATGGAGTCTTGCTCTGTCGGCCAGGCTGGTGTGCAGTGGCACATGATCTTGGGGCAGTGCAACCTCTGCCTCCCAGGTTCAAGCAATTCTCCTGCCTTAGCCTCCCAAGTAGCTGGGACTACAGGCACATGCCACCACACCCAGGTAATTTTTGTGTTTTTAGTAGAGACGGTGTTTCACCATGTTGTTCAGGCTGGTCTCGATTTCTTGATCTCGTGATCCACCCGCTTGGCCTCCCAAAGTGCTGGGATTACAGGCGTGAGACACTGCACATTTTTCTTTAAAACGGGTTCAAATTCTGCCATGTATTTATCTCTCCACGTGTGTGTGTCATAGAACATCTAATACATGCCCAAAGCCAAACTCCTGATCTTGCCTCAAAAACTCCTCCTACCACAGTCTTCCTCAGCTCAGTAAGTGGCCTGGCCTCATCATCTTTAAAACAGGAAAGTTAGACTTTCAGTCAGGTCCATCCCATCTCTGACATTCTGTGATACTGTAAATGTGATCATGAATGGGTAGCCTGGGTAACTATGTAACTTTGTAGTGTGTGGACACATGTGTGTGGGCACTTTTTCCTTGGTCAGGTTGTAATGTACCCATAGGAAGACCCAGTCTTCTGTCTTCTGCATGTGGCAGTGGCTCACCCATGGCTGATTGACCTTAGGTGACCTGTCTTTTCCTAGGTATGGAGTGGGAGTATTTGGGGTCTGAGTCCTCAAAAATCAATCTTGGTGGCCCAGTATCTGGGGTTGTGGATTAGAAAGCTTTGGAAAAATTGTCTCACCCCAAATCTTAAGATAAGGTGACTAAGTTGTTTCTGTGATCATCCCCAGCCCTCCAGCAAGATTGGAGTTAATCTGATTTAATGACATCTGAGATTTAAGATTTTAGACTTCTGGAGCTGTCATTATTGGGAGCCAGGGCATAATTAGACAGGATCAGCAGAAGAGTCTCAGGTGTGTGCAAGACAGTTTTTTTTTCTCCCATTCCCATCAAATAACTATCTCCTCTGTTCAGATCTTAAAAGTCCTCAGACTCCTCTGACCCATTCATCTGCATATTACAGGGCAATGTCTCTGATAGAGCTGAATGGTGCAGAATTTGGTTTCCTGCAGAGCGGGTGCCCCTGGGCAGCTTGCGAATTCCTGGGGGGAAGTCCACCACTCCTCTCCTCCTGTGTCACCCACACAGGGGGTCTGAATCAGAGGTGTGAATTCAGGAAAGAGCTGTAAATCACAAGCCCTCAGGGCCAGACGGGACTTGAGAGGCCACCTGATTCTATCTCCTTGTTTTAGCCCCAGTGCGTGCTTTAAACAGGAGACACAGAACTATTTATTGATTGCGTTTTTTAGATGAGGAAATTGAGGCACAAAAGTGTCAAAGATCTTGTTCAAGATTACACGGTCAGCTCATGTCTGGTCTGGGCAATGGTCCACATAAGAAACACTTAGCTATTGTGAATAATGCCGCAATAAACATACGTGTGCATGTGTCTTTATAGCAGCATGATTTATAGTCCTTTGGGTATATACCCAGTAATGGAACCAACCCAAATGTCCAACAATGATAGACTGGGTTAAGAAAATGTGGCACATATACACCATGGAATACTATGCAGCCATAAAAAGTGATGAGTTCATGTCCTTTGTAGGGACATGGATGAAATTGGAAATCATCATTCTCAGTAAACTATCGCAAGAACAAAAAACCAAACACCGCATATTCTCACTCATAGGTGGGAATTGAACAATGAGATCACATGGACACAGGAAGGGGAATATCACACTCTGGGGACTGTTGTGGGGTTGGGGGAGGGGGGAGGGATAGCATCGGGAGATATACCTAATGCTGGATGACAAGTTAGTGGGTGCAGTGCACCAGCATGGCACATGTATACATATGTAACTAACCTGCACAATGTGCACATGTACCCTAAAACTTAAAGTATAATAATAAAAAAAAACAAAACAAAACACTTAGCAGACCAGTGTATTGGGGATTCCTTATAAGCTTTGGGAAGACAACAAAGACACAGACCAGCCAGTGGCTGTTCACAGTTTGGGATCACAGGAAATACTCACATGTACATGCCGTCATCTATAGGGTGTTCAGGGACTCCAGGTTAAAGATCACCAACACAGATGGTGGGGAGGAAGGATGTTCCCCAGTTACTTAAATTTGTTGTAGATCTTCAACTTTTTCCCTTTTGAGTTTTGATTTCTGGCGCACCTTGGCCTAAATCAGGATTAGAAATCCTGGATGCTTTCTACAACTGACACCCTGTGACTTTGGTTGTTCCCCTCTCTGGACCTTCGCTTCCTCATGTAGACACTGAGGATATTTTAAATGCCACGTTCAGCTCTGATATTCGGCAATATGAGCATCTCCTTCTGGCTCCTACTGTGGGCCCAACCTGGGAATGGGGTGGCGAGGTGGCCCCTAACTCTACTTGCCTTCAGAGATATTTGTCATCCTTTTGTGGAACTCCCTGTTTCTCCCTCAAATGCACTGCTTCTCACAGCAGATAGCAGGAAGCTTTTGCTGCAGTAGGTGATGGGTTGTGACTCCAAGTGTGTACATAGATACTAGAGTACTGTTGGCATCTTGGCTTCCTAAGTTCAGTTGCCCACACTAGGGGCTTGATATAAGTTATCTGACTTCATCACCCCACCTTGCCCCTTGGTGAGACTTTTCTTCTCATTCCTCAGGTGAAGAGCTCCCTTCTCCCACTGAGGTGAAGCATTTTGCCCGGCTCCACAGCTGGCTGGTGCAGTGCTTGCTTGGAGCCCATGTCTGTAGGATGCCAAGCCCTTTCCCTTTCCTTGCTGCTGCCCGAGGTGAGGGACCCACATGGAGGTAGACTGCATCTTCCCGGCAAGGCATTAGGAGGGCTGGCAGGATCTGTATCTTGTGGCTGAAGGGGAAAGTGGCCAAGGACAAGACTGCAACAAGGGCCAGGGCTGCCTTTCAGCCCCAGGCCATTAATGCTGAGTCCCCTTCCCCTCTCCCCGCTGTCGCATTCTGGGGATAACTCCATGCCACGAGGTTAAGGAGCACAGTGGACAGGGGCTCAGTCCAGAGCAATCCCCTCTTGTTTGGGAAAGTGGCTCTGCAGCCTCTGAGCATCCAATCATTGGTTATTACTGCATGTCAGCGATGTGTGCCCGGCTGCCCGTTCTCAAAGGGCAGGCTGGTGGGAGAGTCAGGTTACGAACACGTGGCCAGAATGTGAAGTGATAAGGGGAGGAAGGCATGGAAGCTCTGAGACCACAGAGTGGGGCATCTAACCAGTTTGGGGGTGGGATGTGGGGAAGATTTTTGGAGCAGGTGACCCCTGAGTTGACTTAAAGGGTGAGGATTTGCCCAGGTGGATCATTCAGAGGAAGATTCAGTGGAGGCAGAGCAAAACGATAGAGAAGGGGGTGTAAAGTCACAAAGGCCAGAGACTCTGCATTGTGTGCCAGGAAATGCCAGCAGTTACCTGTTACTGGGCTGTAAAGTTCTAGAAGGAGATGGAGAAATGGCCTTATGGCTAGAGAAGGAGTCAGGGGCTTGATTCTGAAGGCTTTTGCATGACAGAATGTTATTTGAGCTGCCCTCTAGGCAAAGGGGAGACTCAAGGATTTTAAGCAAGGACATCATGTATAAATTTGAATTTTAGCAAGACTGCCTTGGCTGGCTTCCACTGGAGTAAGAACTGGAGGAAGGTGAACTTCGAAAGCCAGTTAGGAGGGTTGAATGGTGTAGGTGAGAGATGATGAGCGCATTTCTGGGAAAAAGCCATGACTCCTTAGTCTGAGAAGACTTTCCTTTGAGCCTGGGAGGGGGCATATAGCTCTGGAGATGAGACATATGAGATTTCCTGCACTTGGAAGACAGGTACAGCTGAAAATATCCTGGTATGCATTTTACGATCAGTTTGTATCTTAAAATCTTTATGTGTTTGGCAAACGGCTTAGTGTTTTTACTGATCTCTTTGCTGAGCATCAACCCCTGTGACATGGAAGCAGTTATGACTTATCACTAATAAAGCCTTCTAGAATTTGCCTGTGCTCGTGTGCTGAGCTGCAATCTTGGTCCTGTGGGAACAGGAGAGGAAAATAGGACGTTTGGTAACTGGTTACTTCCTCCCCTCTCCCCAGTTGCCATTCATGCATGGAGTGGAGGATGCAGGAAAAAGGTCTCTAAGGTTCCTTTCAGCTTCAAAGCCAGACATCCCCGAGGTTCTGTGCCCAGCCCTCACAGCGCCAGCCCACCTCACAGCCAGTTGCCTGATTTGGGAGGGCTTAGAAGCCCTTTTAGAAGGCTAGCTGTACTCTGCCTGATTCTCAAGAAAGCACAAGGCAAAGGGGTCTGTGGTGGAGGCTCCTTTTGTGACCATCTTAATGGATCCTCAGAACTGCTTTGTCATGAAGGGAGAGGCCTTGGTCCTGCCTGTCTTGTTATCTGGGAGCCATCGAGCCTGGTGCTACACAGATTCTTGTGATGCCACTCTTCAGGCATTGCTTATTTATACAGCCCTCTACTGTTTGGGGCAGAACCCTGGTGACTGCCGCTGGGGCTGGGAGTAATTATTACATTCTGTAGGGAGGTGGCACCCTCATCATGTCCCAACCATTTCCCCAGAATTGCCTTTGATCCAGCTTTTTGTTGGGAAAGTAGCCATTAAGAGATGTCTATCTTGGCCGGGCGCGGTGGCTCTTCTGTCCCTCCTCCTTTTTGACTTCCTGTGAGGTAGAAAGGTTTTCCACCTGTTACCCACAGCTGAAGGGATTTCCACCTGGTACCACAGTCCCCAGTGCTCTATACGAGACTTTCCCAGCACTTTGGGAGGCCAAGGCGGGCGGATCACGAGGTCAGGAGATCGAGACCATCCTGGCTAACATGGTGAAACCCCGTCTCTACTAAAAATACAAAAAATTAGCCAGGTGTGGTGGTGGGCACCTGTAGTCCCAGCTACTCTGGAGGCTGAGGCAGGAGAATGGCGTGAACCCGGGAGGCGGAGCGTACAGTGAGCCGAGGTCGCGCCACTGCACTCTAGCCTGGGCGACAGAGCAAGACTCCATCTCAAAAAAAAAAAAAAAAAAAAAAAGAGGTCTATATTTGGTTCCATTTACATGGGAGAAACGAGACCTAAATTGGAAATGAGTGGTTTCATGTTCCCAGAGCTGCCTCCTTTCAGGCTGTGCCCAGAGTTTGCAGAACCACCTGGGAGGGCACAGCCCCCTGACACGTACTGCCTGGCCTGGGACTGAGATCCTGCGCCTGGAGGGAAGGCATCCACGGCGAGGTGCCTTCGATGTGGTGCATACTCCCTAAAACATTCTTCCTTCCCTGTGTTTGTACATTGAGTAAAATAAAGGACTTTCGGGGTCTCTGAAGTAGTCATGATTATTTCATAAATTGTTGATTATTTCATGATTACTTATTTTTTAACCCACCACAAAACAAAAACATGTAAAAATCCAGATTAAAATAGAAATAAACTACTAGTTACCCATATCCCCATTGTCTTAAAATAATGAGAATATCCACAAATTTCCTTTTGTTATTATTATTACCATTATTATCGAGGAAGGTTTTGGTTAAAGATAATGGCTTTACGTTATATTTTCAATTGAGGCCTTACTTTCTTTAATTCATTTTAATGTATTAAATTAATTTAATACATTGAATAGGTTAATACATTAAAATTAAATAAATTAAAATTTATTTTAATGTTTTAAAATTATTAAATTTAATGTAATGAATTTATTAATGTATTATTAAATTTAATGTCTTAAAACAATGTTTCATCATATAATAGGTTCAAGTTTACTTAATCAGACCTTGTTAGATATTTAAATTGTTTCTAAGTTATGCTGTGATAATCACCTTTATTTATATAGCTCCCCTACCCACCATTTTGCAATTTTTTTTTTGAATAGGTTCTATGAAGTGGACCCATTGGGCCAAAGAGTTGAATCATCTAATGCTTTTGATGATACATATTCCCACATTCCTTGAATTGTTTCCTAAAAGGATTTTTGTCTATTTATATTCCCACCAACTGTAGTACACTCTTTAGCACTGGGTTCAGGATTTATTATTTAAAAGTGACCATTTAATAGAGGATGGTCTGTTCACCATGGATGAAGATGCCACGTTATTGTACTATTATCTCTCTCTCTCTCTCTCCCTTTCTTCTGTCCTTCCTCCTTTTTGACTTCCTGTGAGGTAGAAGGGTTTTCCACCTGTTACCCACAGCTGAAGGGGTTTCCACCTGTTACCACAGTCCCCAGTGCTCTAAACTAGACTTTCAGAGGCTCCTGGCATCCAGTGAGTACCTCTCTGCAGGGATCTAGAGTATGGGAACCTCAGTGCCTCAGAAGACCCTGAGACCCCAAGGTCTCCTCATGTCACACCTGGAAAACGAGGGGGTGGTGCCTTAAATGCTCCGCCTACTTCACGTATTCTAAAAGCCTGCTCTGTCACCAGCTGACTGTACAGACTCAGTCTGGTGGGGTCCCAGTTATTTTTTCTTTGACATATTTTGGACTCTCTATACTTGCCATACCCTTCGCTGTCTGAACCATCCTTCAGGCTCAGAAGGATGAGAGCTAGTTTTGTGTAATGGTTCCATAGGGAGCCATCCCAGATTTGGCTCTTCGGTTATCTATTACGATGATAGCAGGGAATCCTTAAATGCTGTTCACCGTATCGCTGCTTATGTGCAGTGCACCGAAACAATTCACAACTGGTTTGTCTGTGCGTCAAAGCTCTGTCATCTGCTTGGCCACGGGGGCATGCTTGTGACCTTCTAGGCAATCAGGTTCCTCTCCTGGTGAAAATAAGAATATCCTTGTGCCCAACCTGTCAACAAGCTGGGTATGCAACTGGCCCAAGACCTTACTGAATGGCGGGGTGGGGGGCACTAGGAGAGGATGGGACATATTCTGAGGCATTGTAGAGGCTGGCGAGATGAGAGTGGCTGAGACGGTGAGTGGGTCCCTGATCCCAGGCCTTGAAGTCTTGATTCTTACAGTTCTCCCTTTAATCCTATGCCCTGTTCCCAAACCCTTCTCAGCATGAGCTGATAAATTCTGTTTTGTGAATTAAGCTAGTTTGACATGGACTTTCTCTAACTACTTGTAAATAATCTCCACTAACACATCAGCTATGAAGGCTTTCCCTATTCATTCCTAATTGAGGTCCCAGATATGTACAATATCTAGTTTTTTGTACTTAAGTTTTTATTTTGAAATTTTATAGATTCACAGAGTGTTGCAAAAATAGAGGTTTCATGTACCCTTCACTGGGATTCTTCCACTAGTGACATGTTATGTAACTATAGTTCAGTATTAGAGCCAGGTAACAGATAGTGGTATAATCTGTAACTCCTTTTTGAATGTTTTTAAAAGAATGTCTAACTGTATGCTTACAGATGTCAAAGCCTGACTCCTGTGGTCAGGAGATTTACAGGCTAAGAAGAATTACACAAAGCAATGAAGTTCAGGTGTGATGAGTGTTACACTGCGGTGGGTGTGGGGTGCTCCTTCACCAACTCACTATGTCCCTGTAAACCTGGCACTTGGCATTTGTTAACTCTTTTTTTTTTTGAGATGGAGTCTCGCTCCTCTCATGCAAGCTGGAGTGCAGTGGTGCGATCTCAGCTCACTGTAACCTCCATCTCCTGGGTTCAAGTGATTCTCCTTCTTCAGCTTCCCGAGTAGCTGGGATTACAGGCGTGCGCCACGCCCAGCTAATTTTTGTATTTTTAGTAGAGACGGGGTTTTGCCATGTTGGCCAGGTTGGTCTCGAACTCCTGACCTCAGGCGATCCACCTGCCTCGGCCTCCCAAAAGTGCTAGGATTACAGGCATGAGCCACCGTGCCTGGCCTGGCATTTGTTAATTCTTTAGCCTCACGACAACTTCGTAACAGCAGTACTGTTAGCATCATCACTCCTTTTGCAAAGAGAGGAAAACTGAGACACAAAGAAGTTAAGCAACTTGCTTAAGGTTACAAGGTGTTAGGGAGCAGAGATAGAGTTTCATTAAACCCATGCAGCCTGTACTGAGAGCCCTTCTGCATAAGCATTATGCAACAGGACTAACAGAAAGGTAGTACAACGCCTTTTCCTGAGCCTTCCTGGACCTTTCACCAAGATTCTACTCCTCTTTCTCCCTCATACCATCTCTTTCCTGCTTCCTGGGGTTAGACACTTTCACAGCTGCAACCATATTTATGGATCTCTCAGGCTTTGCTCTAACACCGCCTGGCATTACCTGGGTACACCCTTCAGAGGTGGGCACCTGCCTCTAAGCAGCAGGTGGGGTCAGAGGGAAAGTCAGTTCTCAAAGGTTGTTGAGAGTGCAGGGTTCTAGCCTCACTTCTCAGGGATTGCTTGTTGGTGGTTTAGTGCTGTAAAACAACAAACAAAACAAATCAAAACCCACCAGAAACACCAGGAGAAGTCTTGCACAGCAGAGGAACACGTTTACTTGTCAGTTCATGGTTTCAGTCTCCAGCCCCACAGCGTTATACATGGTGGAGGTGGCAGTGGTGGTGGGGTTGGGTAGTGCCCACAGTGCCTCACTCTGGGGGAGGGCAGGGAGGTGGGCAAGCATGTGGGCAGGATGAAGGGCATTTAGGAGGACAGGGCTTGGTGCAGGGCTGGGGAGGGCAGGATGAAGGAGACTGCGAGGGGCAGGGCGGGCACTTGGGTGGTGCTGGACTCTTTTCCCGTGGGCACTTTTCAGAGCAGCGTTGCAGCAGCTTCTTTAAACAGCTGGGCTGGCATTTGGACTCACACTTTTGTTCACACTTGGGATCGCAGTTCTTGGGCTCAGTCTTGGGGTCATTTGATTTACTTTTATCATCACTCGACATTGTTTCTTGATTTTCTGAGCCCTGCAAAGAAATGTGAGATGCACTGTAGGTGGGAGAGGATACCTACAGGCTTCTTACAGCTTATCTTTGTACTTAAGAAAGTCTTCCCTGAGATGCAGTCAGGGTCTAGATCGTCTTCTCATTTAGGGCCGCCCTCATCCTTGTATGAGTTTGAGATAGCATTTCTTAATCTCTCCACCCTTAACTCTGCTTTCTTTTCACTTATTCTTGCTTCCATGCCATAGACTCTAGTAGGAGTTCTTAACCTATGGTTTTGGACCCCCCACCTCCCCCACCCCACTGAAACTGTATTTCAGTAGAGTTGGTGTCTCTGTAACTCCATATGTTGTATTTAATTCATTTAGAAACATGATTCCAAGGAGTCCCTAAGTTTGACCAGATTGCTCAAGGCATTCATGGCACAATAGAAGTTTCGCTCCTCTAAGGCCACTTCCTGTTCCTCTGAAGATAGGTGGGAGGTACACTAGCAGACTTGGGGGCCTAGGACACTGCTTTCAATCCTGTGTCCCACCTAAGTTCCCTGAACCTTGAGAATTGCTTTCTTTACTAGAGGCCATGGGAGGGAAAGTAATTTAATCCCTGCCATGAGTGGGTTCCCATGAGCTACTCTAGAACTGCCCACTGCTTTGCCTCCATCCAGGTTCTGATAAATAATAGGGTAAGGGAAGAAATCAGGAGATGAACCACGAAATTCCAATTTCTCTGAAAATCTGAATGATAGAGCCACAAAATGTGATTTTCAGAAGGGGATTCCTTTTCTCTCCTGTTGAGTTTTGCCCTGAGCTAGGCATTTCTGTACGGACAGTTTAACTCCTAGATATGGACAGGGATTTTCAGTCCCTCACAATACTTCAAGTTGGATCTAATTGGTTATACTTCTTTGATTTCTTTTAACAATATAAAAATAACATTTTAAATTTTGTTTTAAAATCAGTATAGCTCTCTGGGGAGGCATATTATTAAGTTGAACTCTAAAATTGTTGAGACTCTATTCCAAGGTGAAGCACACACCAGTTCTTACCACTGAAAATAGCAGGACACTTTCATTCAAACATGACTTTCCCAACCCTGCTCAGTGCGTGGGGTACTTCAGGTCACTCCCAGGACAGAAGAGGCCAAAGAGTGGCCACTTCCACCTGTCCAAATGCAACTTACCCCTCTGTGTTGGTGGTGAACTTGACAAGCAGTTGAGTGAGGTGGATGTTATGGCTGTGCCTGGGAAGGTGGCTTTTCCCTCTGGTTCCTCTGCCCAGATCTGAGGAAGCTGGGGGTGGGGGCAGGGGAAATGACCTCCACTTATGAGGTCATTGCAGCATCATCGAGGGGCAATTGTTGTGTGACTCCATAGCTCCCAGCACAACAAGCCCTGGACACCAGGATAGAGCCATGATGAATCACCCCCCTTGGCTGTCCCACCCCTCCCGAGACCCCTCAACATTCAGGCTGGTAAAATGAGGCTGCAGTGAAGAGTCCTGGGCTCTGAGGATGGGAGGCTCATTGTTGCTAGGAGCAGAAAAGCTGGCCCACTGTTGACACATGGTCTCCAGCTCCTCTTCCACCCTCAAAGTTTAATTCCTCTGAACCTGCCCCTTCCCCACCCTTCTAGGAGAGCAACCCTGAATTGATCACAGCCATTTTGACATTCTTCTTTTCTTTATTTTTCTAATGTGAGATTCTGAAACCTCTTCTTACCACCCCACACAATTGGGTTAGCCCCAGATCCTGCCTTAGGGCACAAAGATTTGCCTCTCAGAATTCCTTCCTTGCCTTTTTTAAAGGCCTGACCAGGGTCTTTGTGGTTGGAATGGGGGTGTGTTAGGAGTGGCGATGGGAGGCTGGAGTGCGAAAGGTGGGTAGGCTTAGACACAGGGTGCCCGAACTCAGGTTTAGGAGGTTCATCATGGCAGTCATCACGAATGAATCTCTACTGACTTTTGATTAAAATTGTGACACGATTGTGCCTAAGGTATTTAAATATTAGGATGGATTGGGAGATGGGGTGGTGAAGTAAAAGTCGAATGAGACTGTTTTAAAGAAATTATGAAAATCTCCACATCTGAAGGAAGGCAGTCATGGGTCTGGGTGCCCATGAGAAAGGCCTCATTAGACAGGCAGATTCATGGGACTTATTTACTGACTGTGCAGAAAACTAAGAATTGAAGATGACTCCAGAGCAAAAGGGCTTCTTCCTAGTGTACTAGGAGGCAATACGATGACACCAGGTTTTTGAGAAAAGAAAAGCTTTTTACTGCAACTCGACCATCAAGGAGACAAGAGTTCAGCTCGAATCTGTCTCCCTGTGCTGGCTTTAAGGCAGTCATTTTATTGGGAAAGGTTAGGGATTAGATTCTGGGATTAGTAGGTGACTGGCGGAAGGAAAAGGGAGGGCTGGAAAAAGTCCTCGGGCATGGGAAGTTATCTCTTCATGCTACCTCATGGGTCACATGTGCAGTTTCGGGGAGGGTCAGTATGAAACATGCAGTGGAAATTTGGCTGTGACATCAGCACGCTTTTTCTGTGCAGACTCCAGTCTGCCAGATTGGCTCCAATGACTTCAGCCAATTTTGTTATCTTACAAATGGAGAGAGTTTCGGCATTTCAGCACGTTGTTCTTTTTTTAAAATCTACCATCATGTAAACTCAAGAATTTGTATTAGTCACTAGTTTGTTTAACTCTTTGGGACAATGTTTCACCAGGTTTTGGGGTGTTAGTATTACTTTTAATGACAGCTGAGGAAACAGGGGAACAGATTTATGCTAAAAGAATATGGGTTTAAGTCTGAGAAGAGTTTAGTTAGAGTGAACCCTCTTGGGTGGTTATTGGAAATATGGCTTTGGCCCTTGGGCCACTGGGGAGACCTGAGGCCTTCAGTTCATTTCAGTTTAACAAGTGTTTATTGAATAGAAGATCATGAGTTGAAGATGGAGAAACTTCATATGGGGTTTATTCGCAAGGATAAATAATGCCATATTCAATTAAACCTCAAATGAACCTAAATAAAAGAGGAGAATGGGTTGGGATTTAACCCCCTATCACTGGAATAATTGACGATAGAGTCATAGTCTTTGTGCAGCTCACTCCTTTCATAAGAATTTCCTCTTTCTTCCATAATTTTTTTCATCAGCTCTCTCTCCTCAAAGCTGTTGAGAAGCAGCTCTCACCCCCATCTCAGGAGACCCAGCCTCACCTGATGTTCAGCTCTGGACCAAAGCTACCAATCTAGATATGGAGATGGCAGTCATTTGTGACAGCAATGTAAAAAATGTAGTGATTTCTACTAGCCATTGTTATCTTTCTCTTTCTCCTTTCTTCCCTCTCCTACTTCTTGCTCAAGAAGTTCTCAGTGAATCAAAGTATATCAGTCACTGGACTTTCAGTAGGACGTTTGCCCATTATCTTTCCAGTCTTTAAAACCTTCCTCTGTAAAGGTCAGCACTCCTGGCAGTGTTACATTTGGTATCCCAGCTACTAGCCTTACCTTTCACTTAGGGTTTGGTGGCTAAGTGACTTCCTTCGCTGGCTGGAAGGAACTACTACTGAGATGAAACACAGAACAGGCTTCTTAGGCTGCTGGGCCTCCACGAGAGGCTGGAAGAAGAGATAAATGTCAAAGCCCGGCTTGCCTAGATTAGGGTTAGAAGAGGACCCTGAAGTCAGATTTCTGGGTTTAAATCCTGCTTTTGCTAGGCGCGGTGGCTCACGCCTGTAATCCCAGCACTTTGGGAGGCTGAGGTGGGCGGATCACGAGGTCAGGAGTTTGAGACCAGCCTGGCCAACATGGTGAAACCCCATCTCTACTAAAAATACAAAAATTAGCAAATTAGCTGGGCGTGGTGGTGCATGCCTGAAATCCCAGCTACTCGGGAGGCTGAGGCAGAAGAATCGCTTGAACCTGGGAGGCAAAGGTTGCAGTGAGCCGAGATCACACCATTGCACTCCAGCCTGGGCAATAGAGTGAGACTCCGTCTCAAAAAAAAAAAAAAAAAATCCTGCTTTCATCCTTTACTTGCTGAACAACTCTTAGTAATTTACTTAACCATCTGGGTCTCGATTCCCTCATCTATAAAATGATATAATGTCACCATCATCTTAAGATAATATATAACTTATGTCGATTGCTCATAACATGCCAGTCATATTTGCAAGTGCAAAACCTACGCCCTCATCCATTACAGTGCCTCACTAGACTCATAGAATTGTAAAGACTGGAGATGCCCTGTATGAAGTACCCCCCAAAAATGTTTGTTATTCATATTAGTTATCGTTTTTGTCAACGCTGGCCAGGTGTCTTCATTGGTTTGCTGAACCTCTCTCTCTGTGTCTTCATTTCTGTCTCATTCTCTCATTTTCTGGTGTTGGCCCTATAATCCCACTTCTCCAACTCAATATTTCCCTCAGACCCCTTCTCCATAGCATTTTTTTTCCCTGCCTTCCAGCCAAAGCTCCTGGTGGCATTCACAGTAAGATTAGATATTTTAATGTTAACTATTAATGGATGATTTCACTTTTGAGTAGGAAGGGTTGATATCAATGTTATTGATAAAAAATAGTAACTTAATTTAGGACAAAAAAGTCATTGGGCCATTCAGTGGTTCCTCTCTGTGTGTGTCTGAAGGCCCTGTATGTCTGCATATTGTATCAGCCCAGGGACATGCTATGTATTAGCAATTTTAACTCCATTAGAATCTCCCTCGCTGCTTTTTTGGCAAAGTATTTCTATTTTTTTCCGTGCCTTTTTCTATCTCTCTGTGTAATTCTTGTTGAACAAGCAGAACCTTCATGATGGTCAGAAAGCAACTCTATTTCTTCTCTTGATGCCTCTTAAAACCCTCTCTGTGGGGCTGGCTCTTCCCTTTCTCTTGGAATGAAATCTCTAGCAGATGCCCTTGACTTTTAGAATCATGCTAAGAAATCGCATGATTTCTTACTTCTATTTACATAAAAATAACTTCTATTTACATAAAAAAATCTTATTTCAGTATTCAGAAGGTCTTTCCTTGAATGTTGGATTTCCTTCTCTTTCCTACTTGGTACTACTGCAGGAAGGAAGGCTGCACAGAAAAGAAGAGTATCTTCTCTATTAGCTACTAGAAGTTTTTAATTTTTTTCCCTTGCTCACCCAGCTGCCTCTTGTCCATTTGGGTAGGGGCTGCAAAGGAATGAGAAAGAAAGACCTGAAAACTTTGTGAACTGGCATAGGAGCTTTCTGGGCTTGGCAGGTGCTTACGGCTGACCTTTCTCCCGTGGAGAACTTGAATGTGTTCTTCACAGACTCTCCTCTCCCTGCTGGCTGGGTGTTGGCCACAGTTCTTTAGTATGACAGGCATGTCTGCTTTGTCTAGCTGCGCATGGCTCCTGTAGCGCCTAGGCATTGGCAAGCTCTCCTACAGCTTCTCTTGGCTGGTATTCCTCATCTTCACCTCTTGGACAGGATTTTAGACCACCTGGACAGCCAGTTTTCCCTGCCTTATGGCTCATATCTGGCCCATGGGAACCAGATATACATCCTCCCCTTTCACTGTTTATCAATCACCATTGCTTAAGTTTTTCTTGATATTTGTGTATTTTTGCTCATTCATTATATAAAGGGGGAAGAATGTTCTATGAAATCCTCATGGACATAGTTCAGGGTTTATCCTATTTGACTTTACTGCAGTAATTGTTACAGTTGTGTCCTATATTTTAACCCTCTTCCCTTTTGGTCCTCTGTCACATGGGTAGACTCCCACTTACAGCCTCATCTACTCTCCTTCCCGAGCCCTTCCTCCTCTGCTGAATCCTTTCAACATCACCTGCACCTTCATTTTTCACCCTTGCTGCTGATATTATTATCCACCATTGCTGAAAGTACCAGCTCTGCATAGAGAATCCCAAAGCCCACCCTCTTCCCTGAGCTCTAGGTCCCAATACTAACATCCATTGGATGTACTTTGGTACCTCAAGCTGATTTTACAAAATCAGAGTTCAACACCTTCCACATTTTTCCTAACATGCCCCTCTTGCTCCTCTTATGCGCTCCGACTCTGTGAATAGCATCCTGTCCACCAAGACTTAACCAGAAACCTGGGATCATCCCAGACTCTTGCTTCCTACTCAACCTCACACCAAATGTGCTATCAGGATCTGCAGATTCTACCTCCTGAGCCACAGGCTTCTAAGCCAGGGTGTGTTTGGGAGCTGCAGGCACATTTCTCTCAAGTTGGTCCCCCATCCTCTCACAGCCATGGTTGCTGCCTTTATTGTGGCATCATCATGACAGGTCTCCCTGTCTCCAAAGAGTCCCACCACTAATTCAACCCCCACAGCATTGCCGAAGTGAATTTTATAAAACAAAAGCTTAATTTTACTATTGAATTTAAGATGAGGCCCAAGGCTCTTGGTTGGGTCAACAAAACTCTTACTAATCTGGTGTCTACTTTCAGCTCAGTCTTCTACTTTTACCGTAGATTCTGGGGTAAAGCTACTTGCAGTTTCCAAAATATGCTAGACTTTTTTATTTTTTTAAACTCCGAGTTTTTGCTCTGCCAGCCGAGTCCTCCCTCTCTCCTCCTCAACCTGGAACTCATAGGAAATTCTCCTTGGGCATGATTTCTCTCACCTTCCCAGGCAGTTAGTTGCCTTAGCCAAGCTCATTCTGAAATTTTTATCCACATATTTTGTAGTTATTTATTTCCTGATCTACTCTCTCATGTGATGTAGTGTAGAGATCAGGAACCAATTACTTTTTAAAATCTCTGTTTCTGCAGTGTCCAGTGTGTGTCTTGGCACATGTTGGCCAGGCAATAGTTAATGCTTCTTGTCAATAAGGAGATGGAATAATATTTCAATGGTTTTGCAATTGCTTTTCTCTCTAACTGGAGTATACCCCTCCTTTTTGCCTTATTGATATTTATTTATTTTTTATCTTCTATATACAATTTGAAAATTCCACCTTCCATGTGGACTGCTCTGGACCCCCACCCTGCTGCAGTTAAGAGATACCATCTCTGAACATGCCTGATGTGCTCCCCATGGATTGACTCCCCACCTGTTCTGCCGGAGGGCAATGCTGTCTTCTGTCTCATACAGTGCCCTAATCCAGGAAAGGGCTTTCTTATTATTATTTGCATCTTTAGTGCTGGGCCAGGGCCTGACATATAATAGATGCTCAGTGAATATTTGTGAAATAAATGAATGGATATACAAGACAAAGTTCAGCAGGGGAGATAAGAATCAAATAAACTGTCTGTCAGAGGAGGCAGATCCAACTTTATGGAGATGGAGATCTGTTTCTCAGGGTCAGCTTCCAACATGAATATATCTGTATGAGGCCCAGAGATTCCAGGAGGCAGGTACCGCTGGGCTGTGTAGGCTGAAAATCCCAGATCATGTTGGATTTGTCCAGGATACAGCCGCCATCTGATCCAGGCTCCCAAGCACAGAAGGACTCAAGCTTCAGCAAGTGTCCATCTCCCCTTCCCTGCAGCTAGGGTTTATCTTGCCCTGCACCTCCTCTTCATCCTCCAACATACACACACACAAACACACACACACACACACACGTTCTCTGCCTGGTGAGACCCGCTTCAGGAGCACTGGGGAGGACACAGGATGGAGTGGACTTGGCAGGGAGGTAGCTGGGCCAGGCACGGTAGGGAAGGATCCTGTGGGTAAATGGGAGTCATTCTCTTGAGTGAAGCTCTACCGGACTCCTCTGTGGAGTCCACATTCTACCTGAGGGCTCCTCCTAAGGTGCCCACCAGGCTTCTGTTTCCTTTTTCCTCCTGTGACACCATCACCTTCCCAGCTACAAGCAAGGGCAATAAACTGGGGGCCCACTGGGGCAGATGTCTTAATGGAGAGAGCAGAGATGAAGAGAAAATCCCTCAGCAGGTTGAGAGTGACTTCTGCAGGCTCAGGGCACAAAGCGAGAACTCTTTGCAGGTAAGGAAGGCAGTGAAAAGCAGAGACCCATTTCCTTCACTGAGTGTGGGATCACAAAGTCAGGAAATTTGGGGGACATTTTCAGATGATTTGAAGTAGTTCTTGTCAATTTCTTAACCAGCTTTACAAGGTCTTCATATTTTTTAATAAAGTGGGAGGCAGCACTGTGTTTCCCTAATGATCTTCTTTTGCCACAGGAGGCAGCATGGGCTGGAACAGTAGCAGTTGGAATAAGCAGCTTTATCTAATCAAACTTTAGCTAAGATGTGAAAATAACCTAAATGTCCATCAACAGATGAATGAAGAAAATGTGGTATATACACATGATAGAATACTATCCAGCCTTAAAAAGGAAAGAAATTCTGCCTTATTCAGCAACATAAATGGCCCTTGAGGACATTATGCAGTGAAATAAGTCAAATACAGAAAGACAAATACTGCATCATTCCACTTACATCAAGTATCTAAAAATAGTCATATTCATTAAATCAAAGGCTGTAACAGTGGTTACCAGGCACAGGGGGAGGATGAAATGAGTTATTAATCAACAGGCATAAAATAATTAAGTAAGATGAATAAGCTCTAGAGATCTGCTGAACAACTTTGTACCCATAGTCAACAATATTGCATTGTATTAATACACTTACAATTTGTTAAGAGGATAGAGCTCATGTTAAATGTTCTTACCACAAAAATATAAATAAATTTAAAAAGAGGATAAGGAAGGGGAAGGATGGTACACCTGGCCCCCAGGAAGGTCCTGAGTGTACTTTTGTCTAATTCCTGCTGTTTTCTGGGAAGGACCTGGGAGGAGTCACTCACCACTTATGGAGGCCCAGTGGCCTGGGAAGGTCTTCTCCTTGTTGCTCATGAGAGTTGGGGTCTTGTGGGCTGTGGGGTGCTCAGGGTCGGAGCACGAGGGAAGGAGGTCTGTGTGATGAGTGAGATAGAGTCCCCATGCCTCTAGAGGAAAGGAAGAGTCATCTCAGCATGTTCAAAACAGGCTTAGGAGCAGACTGAGGGGTCAGCTCTCTTAGGAGAGGAGGTGATAAATAAATGTTGTAATTGTCTTGATTGAAGCTGAAGGATTGGAAAGAGAAAATTCTTAAGACTTTACCATTGTCTAAAGCAGTTTTTCTTTCTTAGAATTTTGATCATCCTTGCTACTTAAGACCCCCAAAATGGTGGAACCCAGGGGTACAGAGAGCTAAGGAAGGAAAACTCCATACTTGAGATGCCTTCTTGAGCCAGCAGGTGGCAGTAGTGGTGGTGGAGGCAACAGTTAGATGAACTGACTGGTCCTGACCACACAGTGTCAAAATAGAGAATGGAGAGCAGGTCTGCTGTTTACCAAAGAAGCCTGAAACATGGCCCACGTGTCCAATCCTTGCTGTTGTCTGGAGGAGGAGCCGGGAGGAGACCGTTGATGAACTGCTCTCAGATTGTTGGTCTATGAAGGTATCTTTCTCTTTCAGTAGATGAAAGGTAATTTCTGGGCTTTGTGATTCTGGAAGAAAGAGATTGGAGAGGGTGCAGGGAGCAACGTACTGCCTAGATGCTGGGGGAAAGGGAGGTTTCAGAAGAGCCTCTTTGGCTTTGGTGGTATTCCTGTTAGCATGGAGAGGATGTCCACTTCTGCCAGCTGTGGGGTACAGAGCAGGGCTTGGGGACCCAGAAGGGGACTGGCAGGGGATCTGGCACTGCTGCAGCTGCTGCTAGGTCATCTTTCTTGTGTTGATGATACACTGCAAAAAACAGGAGATAAACTTTTATGCTTTAGTGACAGCAGTGGAGGAGCTTCCTCCTGAATGTTCACATGTGAGATATTCCCTCTCCTCTCCCTAATTCTCCATCCTTGGGGACTAAGACTTTCACTCCCACTCACTCACTGCCATGATCAAAGCCACGGTTGCCTCCATTGGAGCACAGCACTCAGCCAAGGGGAGTATCTCTGGGGCTGCACCAAGGAGCCGATGCCTGCCCATGTCTACTCCAAACTCAGAGGGCTGAGGCCGGTATGGATGCTGCTGTCTGAGACAATCATTCTCACATTGCAATGATTCAGAAAAAAAGGAAAAAGTTTGGGAAGCACCAAGATAGAGTGCCTGTTAAAAAATGGAAAGTGGAGTAGGGGAGTTTTAGTCTGAGGAAGGAAAAGTTTGGAGGAGGGAGCACAAGCCTGCACATAATTCAAGGCTGTCCCTTATGAAGACATGCTCCCAAATGTTCCAGAGAGTGGGAGCAGCACGTGTGGGTGGAAGTGGCAGGAGGTAAGGAAGAAGTTGCTAACACCCTCTTCTCAGGCCAGTAGCAGCACTTCCTAAGTTTATCAACTGTCTGGCCCAGCAAATGTTTAATGAAGTGCGAACTAATCTTTTGAAGGCCTTTTGGTGGAGAATAATTTGATGGGAGGCAGGACTAAATGACTTTTAGAATGTCATGCAAATTTTCCTGTGTTTTGATATGTTCTATTAATGGTTATGCAGACATTTTGTCTTTTCTCCTATTATTGACTGTTTCTCTTCTTCATCTATGCTATTCCTAGTTACTTTAAAATCTGATCTCTCTTTTTTTTTCAGGAGGTTAATACATGTCAGTTTGACATTGTATCATTGAATCAGAATTGAACATCAGAAAGAGTAAAATTCCCAGGCCTTTGTTACCCTAGCCTGGGTACAAGCTCAAGATGATGCAGAAGGAGGAGCAAAGCATGGGATCCAAGAAAGTTAAGTTCCAGCTCAGGTCGAAGAGAATCATGTCTGTGATCTATGTCTTTGGTTTCTTCATCTACAGCTGTCATCTTGTGGGCTGGAGCATGGTGGCCAGGCAGTGTGCAAGGGACTCTGGTGTCCATGCAGCCCTCATAGACCTGCGGAGGTATTATTGCTCTAAGCCCCCAGTGGGGTTCCAGTTTGATAGCTGCCCTGGATGGAGATGTGGGAGTGAGAGAAAGGGATATGGAGGCAGGTCTAATTTACTCAGCAGCACCTCAGGTCTTTGGGACTTCCTGGTGTCTGAGAGGAGACAAGCAGAATGGACTTGCTGAGCTCCTCATCTCCAGGAAACTAGTTCTTCTACAAGGATTCCTGGGCTGGGTGTTTAGCATCTTTCATATGCCCCCACCCCAATCCCACCATCTCTTTCGGAGACTTGAAATGAAATCGCTTAACATTAACTCACACCACCTCTAGCTCTGCTCTTTAGGATTAAATGAAGTTTAAAGTCATTGAGCCTCTCCCAGAGGCTAGACCCTGTGTGTGCATATGCATGCCTGTGTCCTCATGTGTGCATGTGTGTGTGTGTGAGTGTGTGTGCATGCACATGTTTGAGGGCAGCATAGGGAATGAAGATACAGAGCAACCTGGACAAATACTCTGCAGTCTAGGCAAGAGTGAGTGTGGTCACTGATGTTGAGGCACAGAGCTAAGTGTGGGGAAATATGGCTGAAGTTTGTTCAGCGTGCTGTGGAAATCCATTTGGATGACAGATGGGGGTGAGTGGGTCACAGAAAACCTCCTGGGGAGCTGTCACCTCCAGGAATGATGTAGAGGGGATTCTGTCTCTTTCTAGGTCAATGCATATCGACCATCCTGTGGCAGTTTATCCAGTCTTTTGTTCTCTAGCTGCATTTGTTTATCTTATTGGATGTAAGAAAAGCTACATTCTTTTCTTCTCTTCACCAGCAAGACTTCCTGGGCTGGTCAGCGGACAAGGAGAAGGTTTACCTAATCTGTCAAAATAAAGAAATGGAAACCTAGTCCTAGTGTGTGACTCACAAAGGACGCACCTTGTGCTCCTTGCCAAGGCATAGCCCAGGTAGCTCTGATCTTTTGATACCACCAGTTCCCAGGTGGTGGTGCTAGAAACACGTCAGTGGTTTGGGGCCGGACAGTGGATGATGGATGGGGGTTCTTACCTACACAGGCAGTAGTGTCAGCTTAAAGTTTATTTAAGAAATTCTGCCTGCTAAACTTAAACAAAAAGACTTTAAGCTGTGGAAATTGTAGAGAAAAATATATTCTACATACTTACAATGCAAAGAGCTTGAGAAAAATTTAGGCCCAGGAGAAGAGTTTAATAACAAGATTTAGAAGAAGAACCAGAAGCTCTACTCTTTGTTTCAGTCTGAAATCAACCAGCAGGTACATTCCTGTGCACAGTGAAGGGACCCAGGAACCTATAATCTTGACTAGGCAAAAGGGAAGTGGGTGCAATTTGGGGGGACCTTCCCAATCCTACTATAAAATTAGTCCTTATCCTTTCTCTTCCATCTCCACTCTTGATTGTTCTTGAAATTTTTTATCCTTCAGGTATATTTTTCAATTGACTATGATGTGGTTTTACCTCCATGGAAATAAGGGAGAGGCTATTGTGTGGCTGGTGGGAGGAGAACTGGGAAATAATATGATTAGATTCAAACTTCCATAATCACTGAATATGATTAGCTCCCAAGGAAACTCCTGCCGGTTGCACTTAGGAACCCAAGGAAGAAACCCAGATAGGATCCCAGGAGACATCCTCTGCTCTGCCTTCTTCCTCAGCTTCCACAAGCCTGCACATAATTCAAGGCTGTCCCTTATGAAGACATACATTCAATACATCATCCCACATGCCGTCTGTGCCTAATAGAAGCCCTCATCAGATCAGCCTAATGGTTCATGCAGCACATGTGTGTCCCCACTGCTGCAGGAGACAACTGAGGAGGCTTCTCTAGAGAGCCTCAGTGTCTTATTCTCTTTGTCTTCAGGTTTTATAAACTAGATGCTTTCTAGCCGTTGTTGTCAATGGTTGTTGAATAATGGTACAGAACTCAATTTAGCAGTGCTAAATTGGTTCTGATTAATGATTATTGAATTAAAGGTCAGAACTTAATTTAGCTGGATAGTTAAACAACAGGCATAAATAAAACCCACAAGTAAGCTGAGACCAAGGAGAATGTCCTCACCCCTTTGAGACTTGTGCTACTGTGGTGTGTTGTGCTCTGAGACTCTGGAGACCTGGCCCACAATCATGCCCTAGATCAGTGGTTGTCAAAGTGTGGTGTGGGAACCTTGGGGTCCCTGAGATGCATTCAGTAGGGTCAGTGAGATCAAAACAATTTTAATCATAATGCTGACATTATTTGACTTTTTTACTCATATTTTTTCATTAGTCTATGGTACAATTTTCCGGAGATTAGATGATATGCAATGACATCATCACTCTGCCAGCTAGTGCAATATCTACTTATGTAAAATGTGTTTAAAATTTTCTAGTTTTAATTTTTAATACAAGAAATATCAATAGATGTAAATCACATGAATAAAATCTATTTAGGGTCCTTAATAATCTTAAGTGTGTAAATTATTTTCAAGGCCAAGTAGTGTGAGAACTGCTGCAGTAATAACTCTCTCTGGAGTCCATCCCCAACAGACTGGGCTCTGTGCAGAGCCAGGCTCACAATTCTGGTCCCAGATGCTGAGCACTCACACATCTATGAACCTTGCAGGGCCTGTCACATGCTCATCCCTCCTGCAGCCCTGACACTGATGGCTCCTTTGTGTACTCTCCTCACCTTCCCTGCATGGCGAGTCCCTAATCAGAAATGGATAGGTGCCTCATGTAGAGGTGGGTCTGGAGGCAGCTGAAATCAGAGACTGAGACTGGGCAACCAGAGGGAAAAAGAAGACCTTCTGACTTGAACCAGGTCCCCTTGTCACTCTTGGGTGGCCCCTGATTGCCTCTAGGGTCCTTCCAAGGATTTACCATTCAGTCTCCACTTTCCTCCATTTGTCCTTTGTCTCTCTGTGACTTTGTCTCTCTTGACTTTTTTACATCTCCAGCAAAGAGCAGAGACATGACCAGTCAGGGATGCATATGTTTGATTGGGAAGCAGAGAGAGAGAAAAAAAACATCATAGGTCTTGGAATAGGTTCAAAGTCCAGAGGAAGTGGTGAGCTTTGTTAGGATTTATGGAGATTATTAGGGAGAAAATACAAACAGACAATGTGATTGTCTTCATCAAAGAGTGTGGAGTTGTGCTGTAAAGAATTCTGGCAAATTTTTCATTGATTTAAGCAGTTTTCATGTGTTAATTTTTTTAACAATGTTTGCTCCTAGAAACATTAATGAAGTTTTTGAATTCCATTGAGGCAGAGATGTGAATGTTCTGTGTTCTTGCAGGAATCTCATATAGCCAGCAGAAGGCAGTGTGGTAGAGAAGGTAGCCGGCGGAAATATGGCATATTTGGATCACAGGTGGAAGGTTTGAAAACGTGGCACTCTGTCTAAACCATGTTGTCTCCTGGGTGAAAAGCTGGGAGGGGTTGTCGATTCAGGGAGGAGACCCCAGTAGACTATGACAATATCTTCCATCTTGAATCTGAAGACAGGTAGCATCTTCTAGGTTGTGTGGTGGTCCCTATTATTGCTGGAAGTAAGGGGATGGAAGTGGGCGGGGGGTGCAGTATCCTCTTGTCCAGGTCAGAGAAGGTGGCTTCTGAGGGTCATTTCTGCTTTGCTGTGCAGTCTTGCTGGCATAAGGGGTATTAACAGCTGGACTTCTACTGTATGAATGGTGGGAGACAGGGCTCAGGCACCTGGGGAGGACAAGGCTGTGGGACCTGAGTTGGGAGTGGTGCTGGCAGGGGACTTTGCCTTATTTCTGCTGCTGCTAGGACATTTTCCCTAGTTGAAAGTAAACTGAGAGAAAGAAGAAAGTACTTTAGTATGAGACAACATCAGTGAAGAAGATTATTCCCCAAAATACCACAAGGGAGAAACACCCTCTCTCATTACCCCTTTCTTTAATGTCAGTGACAAGACATCCCCATTGCACTCGCTCCTGAGACTGCCCACTCCACAGGAGCCTTTTGTGGGGCTGCCCCACAGATGGCTGGGAACTGCAGTGTCTGCCCCTCCCAGGAGTTGGTATCGTCCTTTCTTTGACTCTGTGTTCCCTGTTCCTAAGGCATTTTTTCTCCTTACTCATCCCACCTTGGCAACTTCCCTGGACCTTCTGTACTACCCCTATGACTTACAACTTGATCATTACTTCTTCAGGAACATTAGTGTCCCTTGTCATGGCCCATCTTATGTGTTAGAATCTGGGAGCATACTAAATTGTATGTCCTGGCAATCTCCCTCAACTCTGCCAGGAAACCCAACTTGAGTAGCCACATAAACAAGTTTCCTTATTTACTTACATATAAAAAGATGGAAACTATCAACAGATAATATTTTCTATGGTTCTATGAAGTAATTGAAAACAAAAAAGAGACAGCTCTTATAAGTTCATTAAATGTTTCTAATAAAACTTTAAATATAATTATCTATAAAATATAAGTATATTTTATTTGGTAAAATGAACAATAATTATTATTAATCCTAATAAGTATAATGATGTCTGACTTAGAATAATTTGTAAACACAGAGCCTTATAACCATAGGGAATAATAGACAAATATTTCAATTTCAATGTACTTACACATTCTTTCAAAGAGAGTAGTCAATAAATATATTTAAGCATATGTTACACTAAAAATGTCATAAAGAAATAAAATGGAAATTCAAGTTGAAGTAGAAGAAAACAATATAAAAATTTCAAATGTAAAAGAAAAACTTTGGTCAACCTCTTTCATGAACATAGATAAAAAATTTCTTAAAGAGAGCTGGCAAGATGACTGAATACGAACAGGTCTGGTCTGGAGCTCCCAGCAAGACCAACGTGGAAGGCAGGTGATTTCTGCATTTCCAACTGAGGTACCTGGTTCATCTCATTGGGACTGGTTAGACATTGGGTGCAGCCCGTGGAGGGTGAGCAGAAGCAGGGTGGGGCGTCGCCTCACCCGGGAAGTGCAAAGGGGTGGGGAACTACCGTCCCTAGCCAAAGGAAGCCGTGAGGGACTGTGCTACCCGGCCCAGATACTACACTTTCCCCATGGTTTTGGCAACCCACAGACCAGGGTATTCTCTCGTGTGCCTACACCATGAGGGTCCTGGGTTTCAAGCACAAAACTAGGTGGCTGTTTGGGCAGACCTTGAGCTAGCTGCAGGAGTTTTTTTTCATACCCCAGTGGCGCCTGGAGCCCCAGTGAGACAGAGCTGTTCACTCTCCTGGAAAGGGTGTTGAAGACAGGGAGTGAAGTGATCTTGATCAGCGGGTCCCATGGAGCCCAGCAAGCTAAGAACCGCTGGCTTGAAATTCTTGCTGCCAGCACAGCTGTCTGAAGTTGGCCTGGGATGATTGAGCTTGGTGCGGGGAGGTGTGTCTAGCATTACTGAGGCTTGAGTAGGCCGTTTCCCCTTACAGTGTTAAGGAAGCCAAACTCACCACAGCATGGCAAAGCGGCTGTGGCCAGACTGCCTCTCTAAATTCCTCCTCACTGGGTGGGGCATCTCTGAAAGAAAGGCAGCAGCCCCAGTCAGGAGCTTATAAATAAAACTCCCATCTCCCTGGGACAGAGCACCTGGGGGAAGGGGTGGCTGTGGGTGCAGCTTCAGCAGACTTAAAATTTCCTGCCTGCCAGCCCTGAAGACAGCAGCAGATCTCCCAGCACAGTGCTCAAGCTCTACTAAGGGACAGACTGCCTCCTCAAGTGGGTCCCTGACCCCTGTGCCTCCTGACTGGGAGACACCTCCCAGGAGTGGTCGACAGATACCTCACACAGGAGAGCTCTGGCTGGCATCAGGCAGGTACCCCTGTGGGATGAAACTTCCAGAGGAAGGAGTAGGCAGCAATCTTTGCTGTTCTGCAGCTTCCACTGGTAATACCCAGGCAAACAGGGTCTGGAGTGGACCTCCAGCAAACTCTAGCAGACCTGCAGAAGAGGGGCCTGACTGTTGGAAGGAAAACTAACAAACAGAGAGCAATAACATCAACATCAACAAAAAGGACACCCACTCAAAAACCCCATCCAAAGGGCGTCAGCATTAAAGCTCAAAGGCGGATAAATCCATGAAGATGAGGAAAAACCAGCCCCAAAATGCTGAAAATTCCAAAACCAAGAATGCCTCTTCTCCTCCAAATGATCACAACTCCTCTCCAACAAGGGCATAAAACTGGATGGAGAATGAATTTGATGAACTGACAGAAGTAGGCTTCAGAAGGTTGGTAATAACAAACTCCTCTGAGCTAAAGGAGCATGTTCTAACCCAATGCAAGAAAGCTAAGAACCTTGATAAAAGGCTACAGGAATTGCTAACTAGAATAACCAGTTTGGAGAAGAAGATAAATGACCTGATGGAGCTGAAAAACACAGCACGAGAACTTTGTGAAGCATACACAAGTATCAATAGCCGAATTGATCAAGCAGAAGAAAGGATATCAGAGATTGAAGATCAACTTAATGAAATAAAGCATGAAGACAAGATTAGAGAAAAAAGAATGAAAAGGAACAAACAAAGCCTCCAAGAAATATGGGACTATGTGAAAAGAGCAAACATATGATTGATTGGTGTATGTGAAAGTGATGGGGAGAATGGTACCAAGTTGGAAAACACACTTCAGGATGTTATCGAGGAGAACTTTCCCAACCTAGCAAGGCAGGCCAACATTCAAATTCAGGAAATACAGAGAACACCTCTAAGATTCTCCTTGAGAAGAGCAACCCCAAGACACATAATTGTCAGATTCTCCAAGGTTGAAATGAAAAAAAAATATGTGAAGGGCAGACAGAGAGAAAGGTCAGGTTACCTACAAAGGGAAGCCCATCAGACTAATAGTGTATCTCTGCAGAAACCCTACATGCCAGAAGAGGGTGGGGGCCAATATGCAACATTCCTAAAGAAAAGAATTTTCAACCCAGAATTTCATATCCAGCCAAACTAAGTTTCATAAGTGAAGGAGAAATAAAATCCTTTACAGACAAGCAAATGCTGAGTGATTTTGTCACCCCCAGGCCAACCTTACAAGAGCTCCTGAAGGAAGCACTAAATATGGAAAGGAAAAAATGGTACCAGCCACTGCAAAAAGATACCAAAATATAAAGACCAACGACACTATGAAGAATCTGTATTAACTAATGTGTAAAATAACCAGCTAGCATCATGATGACAGGATCAAATTCACACATAACAATATTAACCTTAAATGTAAATAGGCTAAATGCCCCGATTACAAGACACAGACTGGCAAAGTGGATAAAGAGTCAAGACCCATTGGTGTGTTGTATTCAGGAGACCCATCTCACTTGCAAAGACACACATAGGCTCAAAATAAAGGGATGTAGCAAATGGAAAAAAAAAGAGCAGGGATTGCAATTCTAGTCTCTGATAAAACTGATTTTAAACCAACAAAGGTCAAAAAATACAAAGAAAGACATTGCATAATGGTAAAGGGATCAATGCAACAAGAAGAGCTAACTATCCTAAATATATATGCACCCAATACAGGAGCACCCAGATTCATAAAGCAAGTTCTTAGAGACATACAAGGAGACTTAGACTCTCACACAATAATAGTGGGAGACTTTAACACCCCAATGTCAGTATTAGACAGATGAATGAGACAGAAAATTAACAAGGATATTCAGGACTTGAACTCAGGTCTGGACCAAGCAGACCTAATAGACATCTACAGAACTCTTCACCCCAAATCAACAGAATGTACATTCCTGTCAGCACCACATAGCACTTATTCTAAAATTGACCACATAATTGGAAGTAAAACAGTCCTCAGCAAATGCAAAAGAATAGAAATTATAACAAACAGTCTCTCAGACCACAGTGCAAGCAAATTAGAAGTCAGGATTAAGAAACTCACTCAAAACCGAACAACTACATGGAAACTGAACAACCTGCCCCTGAATGATTACTGGGTAAATAATGAAATTAAGGCAGAAATAAATAAGTTCTTTGAAACCAATGAGGACAAAGGCACAATGTACCAGAATCTCTGGGACACAGCTAAAGCAGCATAAAGAGGGAAATTTATAGCACTAAATGCCTACATCAGAAAGCAGGAAAGATCTAAAATCGACACCCTAACATGATAGCTAAAAGAACTAGAGAAGCAAGAGCAAACAAATTCAAAAGCTAGCAGGAGACAAGAAGTAACTAAGATCTGACCAGAACTGAAGGAGATAGAGACATGAAAAACCCTTCAAAAAAATGTATCCAGGAGCTGGTTTTTTGAAAAGATTAACAAAATAGATAGACTGCTAGCCAGACTAACAAAGAAGAAAAGAGAGAAGAATCAAACAGACACAATAAAAAATGATAAAGGGGATATCACCACTGATCCCTCAGAAATACAAACTACCATCAGAGAACACTATAAACACCTCTAAGCAAATAAACTAGAAAATATAGGAGAAATGGATGCATTCCTGGACACATACACACTCCCAAGTCTAAACCAGGAAGAAGTCGAATCCCTGAGTAGACCAATAACAAGTTCTGAAATTGAGGCAATAATTAATAGCCTACCAACCACACACACACACACAAAAGCCCAGGACCAGAAGGATTCACAGCCAAATTCTACCAGAGGTACAAAGAGGAGCTGGTACCATTCCTTCTGACACTATTCCAAACAATAGAAAAAGAGGGAATCCTCCCTAAATCATTTTATGAGGCCAGCATCATCCTGATACCAAAACCTGGCAGAGACACAACAAAAAAAGAAAATTTCAGGCCAATATTCCTGATGAACATCGATGTGAAAATCCTCAATAAAATACTGGCAAACTGAATCCAGCAGCACATCGAAAAGCTTATCCACCACGATTAGGTCAGCTTCATCCCTGGGATGCAAGGGTGGTTCAACATACGCAAATCAATAAATGTAATCCATCACATAAACAGAACCAATGATAAAAACCACATGATTATCTCAATAGATGCAGAAAAGGCCTTCAATAAAATTCAACACCCCTTCATGATAAAAACACTCAATAAACTAGGTATTGATGGAACATATCTCAAAATAATAAGAGTTATTTATGACAAACCCATAGCCAGTATCATACTGAATGTGCAAAAACTGGAAGGATTACCTTTGAAAACCTGCACAAGACAAGTATGCCCTCTCTCACCACTCCTGTTTCAACATAGTATTGGAAGTTCTGGCCAGGGCAATCACGCAAGAGAAAGAAATAAAAGGCATTCAGACAGGAAGAGGGGAAGTCAAGTTGTCTCTATTTGCAGATGACATGATTGTATATTTAGAAAACCCGATTTTCTCAGCCCAAAAACTCCTTAAGCTGATAAGCAAATACAGCTGTCTCAGGATACTAAATCAATATGTAAAAATCACAAGCATTCTTATACACCAATAATAGACAAACAGAGAGCCAAATCATGAGTGAACTCCCATTCAAAATTGCTACAAAGAAAATAAAATACCTAGGAATGCAACTTACAATGGACGTGAAGGACCTCTTCAAGGATAACTACAAACCACTGCTCAAGGAAATGAGAGAGGACACAAACAACTGGAAAAACTTCCACGCTCATGGATAGGAAGAATCAATGGCCATACTGCCTAAAGTAATTTAGAGATTCAATGCTATTCCCATCAAGCTATCATTGATTTTCTTCACTGAATTAGAAAAAAGTACTTTAAGTTTCATGTGGAACCAAAAAAGAGCCCACATAGCCAAGACAATCCTAAGCAAAAAGAATAAAGCTGGAGGCATCGTGCTACCTGACTTCAAACTATACTACAAGGCTACAGTAACCAAAACAGCATGGCACTGGTACCAAAACAGATATATAGACCAATGGAACAGAACAGAGGCCTCAGAAATAATGCCACACATCTACAACCATCTGATCTTTGACAAACCTGATGAAAACAAGCAATGGGGAAGGAATTCCCTATTTAATAAAAGGTGCTGGAAAACGGTCTAACCATATGCAGAAAGCTGAAACTGGATCCCTTCCTTACTACGCCTTATACAAAAATTAACTCAAGATGGATTAAAGACTTAAATGTAAAATCTAAAACCATAAAAACCCTAGAAGAAAACCTAGGCAATACCATTCAGGACATAGGCATGTGCAAAGACTTCATGACTGAAACACCGAAAGCAATTGCAACAAAAGCCAAAATTGGCAAATTGGATCTAATTAAACTAAAGAGCTTGTGCACAGCAAAAGAAAATATCATCAGAGTGAACAGGCAACCTGCAGAATGGGAGAAAATTTTTGCAATCTATCCATCTGACAAAGGTCTAATATCCAGAATCTACAAGGAATTTAAATAAATTTACAAGAAAAAAACAAACAACCCCAACAAAAAGTGGGCAAAGGATATTAACAGACACTTGTCAAAAGAAGACATATATGTGGCCAACAAACACATGAAAAAAAGCTCATCATCACTGGACATTAGAGAAATGCAGATCAAAGCCACAATGAGATACCATCTCACTCCAGGTAGAATGGCGATGATTAAAAAGTCAGGGGCCAGGCGCGGTGGCTCATGCCTATAATCCCAGCACTTTGGGAGGCTGAGGCGGGTGGATCACTTGAGGTTGGGAGTTCGAGACCTGCCTGACCATCACGGAGAAACCCTGTTTCTACTGAAAATACAAAATTAGCTGGGTGTGGTGGTGCATGCCTGTAATCCCAGCTACTTGGGATTACAGGCTTGCACCACCATGCATAATTTAAAGAATCGCTTGAACCCAGGAGGTGGAAGTTGTGGTGAGCCAAGATCATGTCATTGCACTCTAGCCTGGGCAACAAGAGTGAAACTGTCCCCACCCAAAAAAAAAAGAAAAAAAAAGTCAGGAAACAATAGATGCTGGAGAGGATGTGGATATATAGAAACACTTTTACACTGTTGGTGGGAGTGTAAATTAGCTTAACCATTGTGGAAGACAATGCAGGAATTCCTCAGAGATCTCTAACCAGAAATACCATTTGACCCAGCAATCCCGTTACTGGTATACACCCAAAGGATTCTAAATCATTCTACTACAAAGACATGTGCACACATGTTTATTGTAGCACTATTCACAATAGCAAAGACTTGGAACCAACCCAAATGCCCATAAATGATAGACTAAAGAAAATGTGGCACATATACACCATGGAATACTATGCAGCCATAAAAAAGAATGAGTTCATGTCCTTTGCAGGGACATGGATGAAGCTGGAAATCATCATTCTCAGCAAACTAACGCAGGAACTGAAAACCAAACACCACATGTTCTCACTCATAAGTGAGAGTTGAACAATGAGAACACATGGACAGAGGGAGGGGAACATCACACACCAGGGCCTGTCAGGGGTGGTGGAGTACAAGGGGAGGGAGAGCATTAGGACAAATACCTAATGCATGTGGGGCTTAAAATCTAGATGATGGGTTGGTGGGTGCAGCAAACCACCATGGCAAATGTATACCTATGTAACAAACCTGCATGTTCTGCAGATGTATCTCAGAACTTTAAGTATAATAAAAAAAAATAAAGTCATGACAAAAACCATGATAACTTTTGCACCAACCTAATAAAAAAATTCTTAAAACAAAATATAAGTATTATATTTTGGGTATGCAGGAACTCAAACAACAGCAAAAAACCAAACAATCCTGTTAAAAAGTGGGCAAAGGATCTAAACAGACATTTCTAAAAAGAAGATATACAAATGGCCAACAAGTATATGAAAAATTGCTCAATATCAATAATCCTCAGGGCAATGCAAACTAAAACCACAGTGAGATATCCTCTCACTCCAGCAAGAATGGCTATGATCAAAAAGATGAAGAATAACAGATGCTTGAGAGGATGCAGAGAATTCTCATACACCATTGGTGGGTATGCAAATTATTACAGCCATTATGGGTAACAGTACGGAGATTTCTCAAATAACGAAAAATAGAACTACCATGTGATCCTGCAATCCCACTACTAAGTATTTATTTGAAGGAAAGAAAATCAGTATATCAAAAGGATATACGCATCCTAATGTTTACTGCAGCACTATCACAATAGCAAAGATCTGGAATCAACCTAAGAGTCCATCAACAGACGAATGCACAAAGAAAATATTTTATATATATATATATATATATATATATATATATATATATATATATATATATATATATAAAATGGAATACTACTCAGCCATAAAAATAAGGAAATCATATTATTTGCAGCAAAATGGATGAAACTGGATGGAGGTCATTATGTTAAATAGAATATGCCAGACACAGAAAGACAATGATCACATGTTCCATCATATGTGGGAGCTAAAAATGGTGATTTCATGAAGGTAGAGAATAGAATGATAGTTACCAGAGGCCGGGAAAGGCGTGTATGTGCATGGGGTTGTGGGGGATAAAGAGAGGTTGGTTAATGGGTACAAACATATAGTTAAATAGAATAAACAAGTTCTAATGGTTGATATTAGAGTGAGCTGACTATAGTTAATGAGAATGTGTTGTATCTTTCAAAATATCTGGAAGTGAGGAACTGAAACGTCCTCACCACAGATAAACTGTAAATGCTCACGGTGATGGATATTCTAAATATTGTGACTTGATCATTATACGTTCTATGTGTGTAACAAAATGTCATGTGTACCCCATAAATATGTATATTATGTACCCATAGAAAATAAAAATATATTACACAACCAAAAACAAACAAAATTCTAAACTCTGGGAGAATGTCTTCAGATCTTGTCAATAGGAAAGATTCCTTAATCAGGTAATAAAAAGCATACCAATAAGGTGGAAAAATGACAAATTGGATTTCATTAAAATTAAAAATTTCTGATTATAAAAATCACCACCAAGATTGCAAAATGTCAAGCCACGGAGATGGATAAGCTGTATGTAATATCTATATTTAACAAAGGGCTTGTTCCCAGAACATATATACACATGTGTTCCCACTCACAGATCAACCAAAAAACAAGAAATGAGCAAATAGAAAAATATCTGAACAACTTGAACAGGCAATTCATGAAAGGGCATTTCCGTATTTCCAATAAACATATAATAAAGAGTTTAATCTCATCATTCATAAGAGAAATGCAAATTCAAGTCACAACGTGTTATCTCCACATAGCCACCGAAATGGCTAACACGAGAAAAGATAGACAATAGCAAGTTTAGACAGAGTGTGGAGCAATTGCAACTTTCATACACTGCTGATGAGAATAATAGATGGTAGAAAGAATTTGGAAAAGTTAACAGTATTCACTAGAGCTGAGCACATCCTTATCCTCTGACCCAGTCATTATATTTTCCTAGGTATGTACCTAACAGAAGTGTGTACATATAGTCACAAAAGGACAAATACGTAAATATTCACATTAGCACTATTTTTAAAAATTCCAAATTGGAAACTACTAAAATACCTTTTAGCAATAAAATGGATGCATAAATGGTAGTATATTCTCATAGAGAAATACCATACAGCAATGAGAATGAGCAATCTATATCTACAAACCAGAAAATGAATCAGTATCACAAACATGATTTTGAGGAAAAAAAATCCAGGCACCAAAGAGTTCATACTGTATGATTCCCTTTATATACAGTTCAGAACCTGAAGAACAAATGTACAGTGTTAGATGCCAGGAAAAAGGTAATGTTTGGGGGCTGGTAGTGACTCAGACTGCTTCTGAGGACCTGCTTCCCAGGTGGACTGCTTCTGAGATGCTGGTAACATGTTATTTCTTCATTTGTGCATTGGTTGCATGGTTGTTTAGCTTATGAAGTTTATTGAGTTGTATACCTGTACTTGGTGAGCTTTTATGAATTTATACTTCAATTTTAGTCAGTTAAAAGGTTACTTTAAATGGAAGGAAGCCACCAGAATGCCAATATTCCTGCAACTTAGTGAACAAGGAAAGAAAGATATGATGAAGTCAGCATAAGAGTCAGTGCCACAGCATGAAGTGCTTTGTAGGACAGTAAGGTCTTCAGATTTTTCTCTAGCTACAATGGCAAGATATTTGATCATTTCAATTAGGGAGGACATAATCTTCTCTATATTTTATGTGATTGCTGTGGTTGTTCTGATATGGGATTGCTATGGCACAAGATAGGAATAAGGAGACAAGATAGAAATCAGGACACAAGATAGGAAACTTCTGCAGTGGTTCAGGTGAGGATGATGGTGGCTCTAATTAGGGTAAGAATATTGAAGATAATGAGAAGATGAGAAGTGATAATAAGCTTAAGGCAGAACTTGGGATCTAGGAAGAAGTAGTATGTGGGAGGTGAGGAAAAGAGGAATAAGAGATGAATCCTAGGTCTTAAAAATTATTATTATGACTACTATCATTACTTCAAAAATTATTATCCTTATTTAGTTTGTGGCATGAGTACCTTCACACACACGATGATATTGTATATTTAAAAATGAATAGAAACCATTTCACAAATGATAGGCGTGACATTGTTATACTTAAAATGAGTGGATATTATAAACAACTTCATATTGAATTCTACAACTTAGATGAAAAGCACAAATTCCTTGAAAATAAAAAACTAACACATAAAGAAATGAAAACTTGACAGCCCTGTGATGGTCTTTTGATGTGTCAGCTTGGCTGCATGACAGTCCCTAGTTACTCAATCAAATACTAATCTAGGTGTTGCTGTGAAGGTAGATGTGATTAAAGTCCATTATGAATTGACTTTAAGTAAGGGAGAAAATCCTAGTTTATATAGGCTGGTCTGATTCAATCAGTTGAAAGGCTTTAAAAGCCAAGCTAAATCTTCCCTGAAGAAATTTTATGTGTGGATTACAGCTTCAGCCTATGACAGAGTTCCAGCTTATCCTCTTGATGTCCTGACCTCTGGATTTTAGACTTGCCTAGCTGCCTTTGCAATCACGTAAATTGAGTCCTTGTAGTAAATCTCTGAAGTACATTTCCAACTGGTTCTGTTCCTCTCATTGTACCCTGACTGAGACAATCTCTAAAATTATTACAGAAATAAAACCCATAGTTTAAAACCTTCCCATATAGAATGCCCCAGGCCCAAAAGGGTTAACTGGCGAATTATACCACACACTTAAGAAATAAAAATTTCAATCATACATAATTTCTTTCATAAAACAGAGAAAGAGGGAATATTCACCAAGTCTTTTTCAGGTTAATGTAGCCCTGATATTGAAACTTGACAAGGACATTAAATGAAAAGAAAGTTACAGATCATTATTCCTCAGGAGCATAGAAGCAAAAATCCTTAAGAAAATATCAGTAAATTGAGTCTAGCAATATATTAAGAGGATTTGTCACAGAATGCAAGGTTTATTTAATATTATAAATGTAATTCACCAAATTAACTGAATAAAGGAAGAAATTATATCATCTGAATAGATGTAGAGAAAGCATTTGACAAAATTCAACATGCATTGAGGATAAAACTCTTGCAAACTAGGAACAGAAAGAAATTTTCTCTATGCGATGAAGGTCATCTATGAAAAGCCTTGGCTAACATTATATTAACTGTGAAATATTTTTCCCCTAATATCAGAAACAAGGCAAGTATATCCCAATTTACTACTTCTATTCTAACATTTCCTGGAAGTTCCAGCCAGTGCAATAAGGTAAGAAAAATAAGTACAAGCATGGATTGGAAAGAAGAAGCACAAATGTCTTTACTCACAAATGGCATAATTGCCCATGCAGAAATTCCTAAGAAACTTATAGAAATATGTATTGGAACTAATATGTAACTTTATCAAGGCCACAGAATATAAGGTCAATATATAGAAATCAATTATATTTCTATAAACCATCACCACACAATTGGAAATAAAATTTAGAAATAACTTTATGACAGCATAAAAAGATAAAATGTTAGTAATACATTTAACAAAAATTTGTAAGACTGCTACACTGAAAATAATAAAACAATCTGGAGAAAAACTAGACAGGACCCAAATAAATGAAGAGATATAGGTTCACATATTGGATAACACACTATTTTGAATGTATCAGTCCTCTTAAATTGATCTATTTATTCCTTGCAATCCTAATAAAAATCCCAGCTGGCTTTCTTTCTGGAGAACTTAATGGACCAAATTTAAAATTTACGTGGAAATTCAAAGAATCTAGAAAAGTTTAAACAATCTTGGAAAATAACAAAGTTGTAGGTCTCACACTATCTGGTTTCAATACTTACTGTAAATGTTCATCAATCAAGAATGTGTGGTTTTGGTGTATGAATACACATATAGATAAATGAAAAGCATAAAGAACTCAGAAATAGACCCACATTTATGTTCAAGTGAAAATGTATAAATGACCAAAACGCATGTGAAATCCTTAACCATATTATCAGTCAGGGAAATGCAGTTAAAAAGCCCCATAAGATATCATTTCCGACCCATGAAAATGGCTAATATTAAAATTAATGACAAAGCAAGTGTGGCAAGGAGGTGGAGCCCCTGGAACTCTCATACAGTGCTAGTATGAATGTAAGGTGGCACAACCAATGCAGAAAACAATTTGGCGGTTTCTTATAAAGTTAAACATACAACCATGCTATGACCAAGAAGCTCCGCCCCTAAATATTCATTTAAGAGAAATAACATGTCCACGAAAGACTTGTACATAAATATTCGTAACAACTTTGTTCATATAGCCCCAAATTGTAATAACCTAAATGTCCATCTGCAGGTAAATGAATAAATTATGGAAAATTCATACAATGAAATACTGCCTAGCATTAAGAAAACTTAAGAAAGTATTAAAAAAGCAGGAATTTGATGTGTATCAAGACACTACGTTTAGCAAATAAGCCAAACACAGCAGAGTATGTTCTGTATGATTCTGTGTATATAAATCATATTAAAACGTGCTTAACAACACTGTTAGTCAGGGAAATGCAGAATAAGGAAAACTAACCTACGGTGAGGAATCTGAACAGTGCCTTTGGGAGGGGATTAACTAACTGCAAGGGGGCATTGGAAATATTCTAGATCCCCCTTGCGCTCACAGGTTCCAGGGGCTGTTATGACAGGATTATGGTTTCTATTTACTTTTCTCATTGTTCTAAGTTCTTTGTTGAGATGAAATTACACTACCAGAAATCTACATACTCGAATTATCTTACTCACATTAGCCTTAATGAGACAATGCATTATTGCTGGGCTTTTCCACTTTTACTGACATGGACTGCAAGAACTGGCTATATGAAATCTGAGTCTGCTTTCATCTCGCTCCTTGATAAATGCCTTCTCTGTGAGCCCCAGGAATGCTAGAAAAAGTACTTTGTCACACCCATACCGACATGGTGTGTTTTCTCCTCCAAGGCTCTTCTTCCAGGTAAGGGAAAACTGTTGTTAGTACCTGTAGAGCTGCCAAAGTGGAATTTTCTTTGAAAGTCAAAAGTTAGTTTTCAGGAATTGAAGTGAATCAAAATTGTTGGGGAAATACTTTTTATGTGTTCCAGACCAGTTTTATCTAGGATAAAAGTTTCCAAGTCTGTCTTATTCATGCCACTGGGATCTTCTGAGGACAAGAGCACCTTGGACAGGTGGGGGTAGGAGGTAACTAAAACTGACAAGCAGACATGGACAATGGATAAATACATGTGTGAGTAACAAACACGAGTGCATAAAGGAAGTTCCAGGAAGAAGAAAATCCAAAGTCCATGTGTTCCAACTGCTGAACTGAGGTCTAGAAATGTAAAGTAACTTGTCTAGGGTTACACAGCCAATACTAGGACCCAGTTAGTGAGTTGACAGTGCCCTATTCCTTCTCTGGCAGTATCAGGTCTCACCTCCCCTTGCTTGCATGGCCAAGTCTTCATTTCTAGGAGGAAAGAGAAATGAACCGGACTGTAAAAACCATTCAACAATTTTTTTTTTTTTTTGAGATGGAGTTTTGCTCTGTCGCCCAGGCTGGAGTGCAGTGGCATGATCTCAGCTCACTGCAGCCTCTGTCTCCGGGGTTCCAGCAATTCTCCAGTCTCAGCCTCCTGGGTAGCTGGGATTATAGGCATGCACCACCACATCTGGCTAATTTTTGTATTTTTAGTAGAGATGGAGTTTCACCGCCCTCAGGTGATCCACCTGCCTTGGCCTCCCAAAGTGTTGGGATTACAGGCATGAGCCACCACATCTGGCCAAGAAATATTTATTGAGGCCTCATATGTCTTAGGAACTGTGAGGTGCTGGGCATATAGCAGTGGTGAATAACACATGGAATTTAAATTCAGCAAGGATAACAGACATTAAACAAAGCAAATGGTTACCTTGATAATTACTTAAGTATAATGGTTATGTGTGTCATGAAGGAGTTGTTCAGATTTATAAAAGCATAAAACAGAGGGAACTAACCTCATCTGAAAGAATCCATGAGAGTTTGCCTGAACCTTGTATGGAACATGAAAGTCCATCAGGGAGAGTTCCTGGCTGAGAGAGCAGCATGTGTGAAGGCTGGGAGGGAAGAACGAACCTAGCACATATCGGGAATAGAGAGACCAGGGCCTGTTAAGCCAAACCCAGGGAGAGGAGCGTTGCATGGACTGGACTTACGGGAAGAGCCAAACAATTAGAACCTTACGGGTCAATGTTAAGGAGTTCAACTATTTTTTCTAAGTGTAACAGGAAGCCATTGAAGGAAGGACAGCAGGCAGGATAACACACTTGCCTTTGTATTTTTGAAAGATCATTTTGGCAGAGTGGTGTTTAGCTTATAGGGGATTGGGAGTTGAAGACCAGTTAAGAGGTTCTTACGATTAATCCAAGTGAGAGATGATGGTACCTGGATGAAGGTAGCAAGAGTGAAATGGAGAAAAGTAAATGGAAGATATAGAGGAGATATCAGGTGGAATTGTTAAGCTCACAATATTAGCTCTGATCATTCTAACAATTCCCTGGGTCTGGGACCCATGATAACATCTTAGCAGTCAACATCATAGCACAATTAATAAATACAGTTAGGTCTACCTTACTCTAGGGTACAGCCTGCTGCCTGAGGTATTAATTGTTTCTTCTTTCTTTTCTTTTGTTTCTTTCTTTTTTTTAAGCTCAGCATCCATCCAGGTCATTTTCAGCTAGCAAAACTGGATGCCCTGACAGATGCTTCAAATATGTGGCTGACAGTGCAGGTGTTGTCTCAACTTGCCTGGATCTAAAACCAGTGATAATTTGGGCTTGTAGCAAATATATGTAATCTTTTCACTTGCTTTCCAGTACTCTTTGCACACTGTCACTATGTATGGACTATTTTACAGACTTGTATTCCTTCTCCCTAAGGTAGAACCCAGAAAGTAAATCTCACAGTCTGTTTTGCAGTCAGGGTGCGCCCTGTGACGGAGGCTCTACCAATCAGAGCTATGCTCTGGAAAGGAACAATTGGAAGAGGGTCTCCTTGCAGAAGATATTTTGCTGGCAGGGGTGGTGGCTCCCTTTTGCGGCTGGCTGAGGAGGCAAGGACGTGTTCCTGGCATGATGTAGCAATGGTGGAGCAGTCGCTGTGGCAGTAGAACTTCCTCACCAGGCTAGTTTTGTGGTGTGGTTTTTGGACATTTCTCCTATATGCTTAGCCTCAAGCCTGGTTCTGTGGCTTTTCCAAGAGTTCTATAATCTACCCAATAATATTTTAATAAACCCTTTTTCTGTTTAATCAGTCAGAGTGAGCTTTTGTTGTTTGTAATTAATATCCTGAGATGATACAAAACTAAATGCTATTAAGTACACAGTATTAGCCTGCTCTTTAAATTCTACTAAAGCAACATCATGAAATTGGAGTTCTTGGAAGAGTGACCAAAGAGGAAGAAATAGGTCTGATCAAAGCTTTTGTTCATGCTTGGCTTACATATGGGTTATGCCAAACATTGATCAACATATAAGAGAAATGTATGTCCCTATAACATTTCAAATAGACTCTTTCATAGGGCCTTCTCATAGATGAATTTCTGAGCCCATCTGCTAAAAATTAAACTATAACAAAGTAAAAAATGTGAATGCCTCTGAATTACTGAGTGAATCTTTCCTGCCCCATCGTTTATGGTGTGAAAGAATCTGTAAAATTTCCCGAGGAGTCCATGAGCAGGTGGAAGAGTGGCCTAGGTGGGGAAGAAACAAGGCATAAATGATTCTTGAAGCCAGTGAGAGATTTGAGTCTTGCCACCTCCAACCCCATGGAAGGAACTCCCTGGAGCATCACTGACTCAGGACTTCTAGCCTCTGCTCTGACACCTCCAGTGACAAGGAGGGAACTGCTCTGTAGTTCAGAGCAAAATTCTCCTAAAGTAACAGAGGTCACTAGGAAGCACATTTCAGTCCAACCAAGGAAATAGTTTCTAAGTAATTTCATTAATAATAAATCTGGTTGCCTCCCTTGTACAGAGCACTCTATTGTGGGCAGACTTCAAGCAGAGGCTGAAAGACCATAGGGAGGTATTTTAGAGCAGATTTCCATTCAATATGTGCTTCTGTTCCCGTGATTCCTTTTCTTATCTGAGATTTTTTTTTCTGTTTGACTTCCCTTTAGAGCCTCCATCATTTCCCTCTATTTATTTCCCTCTCTCTGTAGGACAACCTCCACATTTATTTCCCTCTGTCTGTAGGACAACTTCACTCTTTCTTATTGTCCAAACCACAGGCTCTGAAAGAGGAGCCAGGGAGTAATCGAATATCACAAGCCTGGGGGTTCCGGAAGTGTTAGCCATGTTCTGTCCCAAGGCCTTCACTCAAATTCTCAGGTCTGTGTCCTCATTTGAAGACTGTTCTTTGTGGTTTCTGAATAGCTGGGATTTGACTTCAATTTAAGTGAAGTAAGGCCTCTTGGGGTTGTAGAAAGAACGTGAGATAGGATGTGAACATGTGGATGCTAGCTTTACTGACATTAACCAGCTGTGCTGAGTGAAGTTCCTCAGTATCTCCATGACTTTATTTCTTCATCTCTAATATTGAAGACTTGTAAGAGTTCCAAAGTTAATTCTAGAATTATATTATGTTTGCCCGCCTGTCTATTTATGCACTTAACTATCCTAATTCTTTAAAAGCCCACCTTGAAAAAAGTGGTCACTGTCAGTCCAACCATACAATCTTCTTCCGGCCCAGATGAAGGCTAGCCCAAGCCTTAAGGGAACTCTTCCCTCCTTTTAGGGATAATCCCAGTCGCTGTCTCTTCTTCAACTTCCTGCTTCAGAGGATTAAGGTGGCATAAAAAGTAATCTTGTACCTTTGATCCCAAGCACAGTCAAACTTTTGGAAAACAAAAGGGTTTGCCCCAGTTTTCCGTTTTTTGGGTGCCTCATTCCAGTTACTAATGTGATGTGTCTAACTCTTTTTTTGTACAGGAAACTCCAGTTTTGCAGGTATTGAGTGACCAGCAAGGTTTCCATCTCCTGAGGAAGGGTAGCCTGGGAGAAAGAGGACACAGAAGCCCTTTCCCACAGTACCTCTGGGTTCTCTGTGGGGGCAGCCAAAGGAAAGGTGCAATAAGGTGCGTTGGGGGCAGGACTCTTGAGTGGGGGAAGGATGTGTGCAAGGACTGGTAGGTGGTAGGTTAGTGGTAGAAGACTTGAACTTATGTTGTAATGCTACAGCAAAAGTCAACCGCATGAGACCAGACCAAGTATTGTGATAGGTGCCACCAGGAAAGAACTCTGTGGAATTGATAGATAAAAAGGTTCATTAGAAAAAACTAAATGGGACAGTCTGGAGAAGTAGACCTGGTCTTCTGAGCATGAGACTTATAATTTAAGAATAGTTTTTTCAGTCAGGGAGTGTTGATAGACCCTGGAAGGTGAGAGGTGAAGTAGAGTGGAAGCCAATTCCTGGTCCTCTCATGGGACATGGCTTGACTGTCACTTGTCTCATGTATTCAGGAGGATGCTGGATACCTGAAGCTGTAGGTCACTCCAATTTCAATGGAGGATTAAAGTTGAGAGTAAGAGGAAATTGGTAAACCAAAGAAGAAGGTCTGAACAAGTCCTTAGTACATGGCCAAAGGACAGACGTAGATACTGATAGCTGGAGTACAGGGCTGGGGATTCAGGGGGCATGGGAGGGGAGGGCAGAAGCATTGGGCAGAGCTCAAGAGGGGAATTGTGGTCCTTGGGTAATGTTAGACATCCACTAATTTCACTGGTTGATGTGTTTGCTTTGTTGTATTATTTGGTAGGGAAAACTGTGCTTATGGAACCATACCTGGGCAAAAAAAGAGACTTCACTATCTGTGCCAGGGAGATGGGACCACCGTCTGTTGGCAGCTATGAAGTTGAGAGGTGGCTGTTCACCAGAGATGAATACACAGGGTTTCCAGTCAACTTTCAGCATTTTGGTGCATGATACCCAAGCCCTAGCCAGTGGAAAAAGTGAGCAATTATCTGCTGAAGAAATGTCCATAGTGGTGAGTGGTGGTAGGCTGGGTGGAGGAAAAGTGGTGGCATGTGCAGTGGAGATTCAGGTACTGAAAGGGTATATGGTGTGATCACACAAGTCCGTATAACCCGAATTCTCAAATGTCAGCCTGATGAATGAATACAGGGAAGCATTCCTGGGGAGGCCGAGTGGGTGTAAAGGCTCCTGTAGTCCAAGAATCTTGAATGTTTATATGCAATCCACTAGCTCAATAGTAGCTGTAATTGTTATTTATTCTCTTTTTGAGTTTTAGTGTTTGTGTGTGGTAAGACACACCTGTGTTTCAAGTAGTCCCAGGACGGCCGGGAAAAGGGTGGAGGAAGGAAGGGTGTTTACCTGCTCATATTCAGAGAAACTAATTGCCTGGGAAAATTTAGTCTAAACCAATGAAGATGAGAGAGTTTCAACATTTCAGTCATACTGGCATTTAAGGCAGGTGTGAACAAATAAACATTAATGACAAGAACAGCCTTGCCAAGCAAAGTACTCTTCCGTGAAAAGAGGGAGGATTGACCCTCCCATCTGATGTCACTGCCAAGGCCAAAGAGGGTGGAATGAGCTGATCGTGGATCCTGGATCTTCTAGGCCTTTGAGAATTTCTGTGTCAGTTGCCCATGATACCCTGTTCTTCCTCACTTGTTGGCCACCTCTCTGAGTCACTGACCAGCCAGTGCTGATTTATTTAGGCAGATTTGTGGGGTCCTGGCCTGAATCACCATATGCAGAGGTGGCTCTCAGAGGGTGGTGGGCAGCCTTGGGGAGGTGCAGGGAGGTAGGACCTTTGAGTGGGAGAAAAGCAAGTGAGGGGCCTGGTATGTGGGTCTGTGGGATCCTGAGCTGATTTACCATATGCTGGTTAATTTTTAAAATCAAAAGTATTTTCTTTTGAAGCCATGGAATACCTCTCTTATCTCTCTATCAAGCCCTTCTTCCACCTTCTCTTCTTCCCTCCTTTCCTCTCTCTTGTCCTCTTGCCCAATAGTCTTCTGGAGTTGATTCCTAAACCCAGGTCTACCTTTTCTACCTGCTCTTTGCAACTCATAAAGCTTTTGTTTTCTGTTCATTTTTCATTGCCATACGCTGTTTTTGTGTCCTTGAAGTTGGCTTTTGTGTACCACAAAGATGATTTAAGGCACACTTTGGTTTACAAAATTTATATTTACTTTATTAAAGTTACCAATTATACTGCTTTTTGTGAGCCATAAGTTAGATAACTAATGTTATTAATTTAATTAAAATTCTAGAAATTTGTGTAATTTTTTCAAGGAGCTTTGGAGTAATAATTGATCCAGTTAACAACTTCAGTTAAACTCTCTTAACAACTTAAACTGAGGTTACAAAGTTGATATCCTCAATTTTAGAGTACTTTAAGTCTCCCACTGACTAATACAATTCCAAATACATACTCGAAGAAAATTTATACATATTTTGATTCTTATGTTTTCTTAAGCATTTCAATGCTGTTTAGAAACCTGACCAAATTCCATTACACTTTGTAACTTAAAATCATGTCTAAATAAATTAATTAGTTACATTAGTTAATATAAACTGTAAGACTGTGAACTGAAGAATGATGAAATTCATATATTTGGAAAGGAGAGCTTTCTTTCCATAAAGCGGTTCAGTCTGCAAGGCAGCCATTCTGACATACTTGGAAACACGGTCTCCAGCCAGAAGCCAGAAATACAGATATTTGGAGGGTGAGAAGAATAAGGCAGGAATTTATGCTGAATGGCATGGCTGAATATACATGTTGAATAAGCTATAGGAGGAGTCATGAATATTTGTGAAAGGAGAAATGTGCACATACACAATTGAGCTTCATGCCCCGGGTCCCATGTTCAAAAAATGGCAGTGTTAACATGATGGAAGGCTGAAGTTTTCAGCCTTCTGACATTAAAAGGTGAAGTGGAGGACATGAAAGTCATCACTGTGCATCCTCTGTTGACTGGCCAGAACCACTTTGTGGTTGGTGGCTTTTTTTTTTTTTTTTTTGAGATGGAGTCTGGCTCTGTTGCCAGACTGGAGTGCAGTGGCATGATCTCAGCACACTGTAACCTCTGCCTCCCGGGTTCAAGCAATTCTCTTGCCTCAGCCTCCCGAGTGGCTGGGACTACAGGTGTGCGCCACCATGCCCAACTAATTTTTTTGTATTTTTAGTAGAGACGGGGTTTCACCATGTTGGCCAAGATGATCTCGATCTCCTGACTTCGTGATCCACCCACCTCAGCCTCTCAAAGTGCTGGGATTACTGGCATGAGCCACCGCGCCCCCGGCTGGTAGGTGGCCCTTTATCAGGAAGGAACGTCGGTCCACGGTTGTGTTCAAAGGCAAAAGGGAGAAGTAGTCACAAGGTTGGTTGAAATCATTGGAAAGCAAGTCTTTCAAAAGGGCTGGTTTCTGTTTAACCCTGAGGGAAGAAAGCCTAAAGGTGGTTAGTGAGGGAGGGAGTATAACAAGGCACTTCCAACCTCTCATTCTGTAATGCTAGGAATACAGTTTTGAGGTTTCTCTGGGGCCCCCTTGGCCAAGAGCGGGTCCACTTAGTCAGTTGGGAGGCTTAGGATTTTATTTTTGTTTCTCAAGGCTGATTTATATGATGATCTAACATGCCAAATTTTACATCTTACACACACACACACACACACACACACACACTCATGAGTACACAGTCAAGATGACAGTTGGGATTGGCATCCAGATAGGGTGCTCTCATAGCCTATGCTCTTCTGATTCAAATTGCACATTGACCAAGAATTCCCTGTTGTCCAAATCTGCATCTTCCTTCTCAGGTTTTATCTGATTTAGTTTGGTACTTATTTGGATTTTTCATTGCTGGAGGTATTTTAGCATACTTTTATGTTCTCTTCAATAGTTCTAAGAATGTATCAATGCCTTTCCATAGGATCATTCATATGCTTATGTAATTCCTTCAAAACTTCTTTGAAATTTAAGAATTTCAGATAATATAAAATAGCATCTAGTAATGTCCCAAGCAGATAATAAGCACTTAATAATTGGCAACTATTATGATTCTGCTATTATGATAAAAATAATAACAGTCAAAACCAGATTGTTATAAATGCCAAAATATAGGTACGGAATTAGTGAGACTGTGAGGGAAATCAATTTCTGTGGCATTCACATCCATGTCTTTCTTGCTGTAAAACTGAAGCTCTGTGCTGAGTTGAGCTCCTGATATACTTCTATGTGTTGTAAGATACAGTGAAAGTTCTATCAAGACACAACTGAAGTGGAGCTTTGAGAGACCAATTCCCAGACTGCTTGTTGAAAATAGATAAAGCTATGGGCATTGCATTAAGCCTTTGGTCTAGGAGGTCCTTCTATGGAACTGAATGTTTCCAGAACTGATGGTGCTTCAACAGTTTGTGGAAGAGTCTATTCTTTTTGGTTGGTGTTGATAATTATGTTATATAAAGCATTCTTCTCTCTTAGTAATATTATTTTTGAGATGTTAAAGTAAAACAGATTCTTCATTGACTGAGACACTACTCAGAGCACCAAGAAGGTGATTTAGAATATGGCATTTCTCCTGCTCATGGGATCATGGAACCATTTATACTCAGGTTCTAATATTTTTATAAGACATGGGGTAGCAAATATTAGGCTAATGTATTAAGATAATTGCCTTATTATTAGCAAGTATTACATGATTAAATAAAATGTATTTTTTGTTGAATCTTCTTAAAAACATTACTATATTATTGTGGTGGAGGGCAAAAATGACTTTTGGTCCAAATGACAATGAAACAGGTAAGATCCAAAAACCTTTATTATCATTTAAAATTATTTACTTGTAAGTTTACATATTTTGGATTATATCTTCTATAAGAAGATAAGGTCAGAGAACTTAAATGTTTTCTGAGTTATCCTCCATTGTACATCCAGCATCTAGCAGAGTAATAGTTAAGTTCCACCTTCCTAATCTCTAATCATTAAACAGATGTAAAACAAATTTATATGGTACCAATACAGTAAACATATCAAAATAACTTACTGTAATTGCCAAATTTACCCTACCTAGTTTAGAGATTTCTTTTTCTTTTTCTTTTTTGTTTTTTTTTGAGACAGAGTTTCAATCTTGTTGCCCAGACTGGAGTGCAATGGAGTGATCTTGGCTCACCACAGCCTCTGCCTCCCAGGTTCAAGCGATTCTCCTGCTTCAGCCTCCCGAGTAGCTGGGATTACAGGCATGCGCCACCACGCCCGGCTAATTTTGTATTTTTAGTAGAGATGGGATTTCTCCGTGATGGTCAGGCTGGTTGCGAACTCCTGACCTCAGGAGATCCGCCCGCCTTGGCCTCCCAAAATGCTGGGATTACAGGCATGAGCCACCACGCCTGGCCAGAGATTTTATTTTCTTTCCAAAACAAAGGGTCTCTTATTTATTTCTTCAGATCATTAACTGCAGTATGGCATGCCAAGGTTATTAGGATCCAAATATCTCATATATATTTTGAGCCCTCTGTGATGGTGGTGGTGGAATCAAAGTAGATTTCATCAGGGTCCATTCTAATTATGCCATGGTTCTGGATCTCGGCCCCTCTTCTCCATTCCAACTTATGTTCCCTTTATAGACCTTTGTCAATTTTCAAGTGGATTTTTTTTTCCTAAACACTTTTATGAAGAGATCAAATGGATATTTACAGTTCTTTAACTGCCCTCAAATTCTGTGATACTCAACTTCCTAAAGTGCCAAGCACATCAAGATATTTTCTGTCTTTGTGTGGATGGTATCAGTTGTCCCAAGAGAGTTTTGAGTAGGACTGTTCTTTTCTTAGATTCAAAATCCATCTTTGGTCTTCCAGATCTTGATAATGTGGGCTAATATGGGAATGAGTGATGAATGAAATGACGTATCTATTCTTGGAGATCTTCATCCCCATGGTCTGGAGACTGTGAAATGTGTTGCTTCTACCTGGTTGTGTGGTCCTCTGCTGTCCAGAGGCCCAATTCTGCTTATTTGAGGGTGCAGCGTCAGAGCTTAGGTATCAAGGAAGAGAGAAGAAGGGGTATTAATTTTTTTGTTGCTGCTGATATTAGGAACACTTCCTTGGGACCAAGAGAACAACAACAACAACAACAAAAAGGCTTGTAGAAACCAGATTTTCACATGGGGTTCTTTCTCAAACAACAAAAGCCCAAGTAACTAAGTTAAATACCCATGTAGGAAAGGCTCATAAACACTCAAATCTTCTTCATCCTCAATGATTAAAAACCTTTCATTCTCCTCTACTATAACCAGAACTAAAACTACAAATACAGAAGCCTCCTTGGTACAAGGCAGGGCAGAAATCTAGTTCTCCCTGAGACTGCCCATGGAAAATCTCTGCCCAGACACACATTAGGAATGATTCTCTGGACCTGCCCTATCAACCCACCCAGTATATAGGTACAAGGAAAGAGACTGGGCAGAGAAGGAGCTAGGAATTGTGTCATGTGAGGCACTAGGGATGGCTTATGGGAAAGAGAAGGCTTGGGTGAGTAAGAGCATTAGCTGCACCATCCAAACAGCTGAGCCTTGAATAGAAAGCAAAATTGGCGCCTGTGGAGTTTATGGTCAGAGGTTCAGCCTGATTCCAACACAGGACAAGAAAGACACTTCTGAGTTGACCGCAAGGCTGTCACTGCTGTTGGTGGGGCCATGAAGCCTGTGCCTCACAGTCACAGAGGCCCCCAAAGTAAGAGTTTAGTTTTTCATCTTCAAAGAAGGTTTTATACACTATCACTGACACACCAGAAGGACTGAAATAAGGTGTTGCTTATCACCTGTGGGACTCTGATTTCCCTCCAAAGCCACACTTCCAGGACTCTATTATATATTATTTTGTCTTAGACTTTTCATTATTTCTGCCACTTCCCCACCAGAATACATGCTGTGTTCTCAAGCCATTTTATATATGTTCTCTTAACCTCTGGACCAAAGGAGTTCTGGGAGAGGAGATAACATAACACTAGATTTGTATCCCAGCCTCATCCTCTTGCAGTTCTGTGTTAGAACAATGGTCCCTGAGTCTCTATTTGATGCCTCTGAGGAGCCAGATTTACATTATAAATTAGGAAAATGAAGTCAGAAAGGGCAGAAAAAGGATTCAAGTTCTGGAACCTGGGAGGTTCTGTCTGTCATAATCTAGTTGTGGGAAAGTTGTTGTGAAGTCTGTTACCTACTCCAGGTTCAGTTTTATGCTCTGTAGTAGGCTTCCTCTGTGCTTGAATCAATGAATTCTCTTTGATTTTTTTAACTTAGAATATCCTATGTATTGTATTAGTTCAATATCTATCAATATTTAGAATCACCTATATTTTGATCAATTAACTGATCCATCCATCCGTCCATCCATCCATCCATTCATCCATCCATCCATCCATCCATCCATCCATCCATCCATCCATCCATCCATGTTTGCTTTCTAAATCCTATCCTGAAAGCTGCCTGGGTGCAAATGTTCTGGATCTGATTTTCAGCTCCTGCCAGGTAGAACCATCTCATTCATCATCCTCTTCTAGTTGCTCCTTTTCTCAGAGGACCTAAGTTACTTTTATCTTTGATCAACTTGATGGATGGAAACAAAAATAATTTCCCAAAAGTTTGCACCAGGGAGAGGTGAGAAGTGTGTAGGGAGAAGAGAGAAGTGTGTAGAAGTTATCCTGTTATCCTGCTAGTTTCCATCTCTAGCCTGAGGAGAGTTTATAGGTTCCTTAAACATACAGCTGATACTCCATGTCTGTGGGTTCCACATTTGTGGATTCAACCAACTGTGGGTCAAATGTATTCAGAAAAAAAATTCCACAAAGTTGCAGAAAGCGAAACTTGAATTTGCAGTGTGTAGAGTTCTATGTTGAACCCACCCCACACAATGAAGTGATGTTTAGGAATCGTATTAGGTATTATAAGTAATCTAAAGATGATTTAAATTATACCAGAGGATGTGTATAGGTTATATACAAACACTATCTGATTTTATATAAGGGACTTGAGCATCTGTGGATTTTGGTATCTATGGGAGGGTCCTGGAACAAATCTCCCATGGATACTGAGGGATGACTGTATTTGGTACTCAAATTATTTTAAAATAACAGAGCCACTTACTTCCTTCTCCCCTCTCCTCTTCAGACTACTCTTTTGAGCTTCTGCCCACCCATCAGCATTGGATTAGAGATTCTGGACTAAATGACTTTCTCTAGGAATAGTTGCTGGTGGACAAAACTTCCAGGTACACCCACTTTTCACCTTTCTTGTACCTCTCTTCCTGGCCTCCTGGTCCTGCCATTCATTGCTGAGCCAGCCTATCAGTCAGTTAGAGACCTGTGCCTCTCCATGCCCAAGGGCACTTAAATAATCTCCATCATTGTTCTTTGGGTTGTGAATGATTTTGTCCATTACGTTTTGTTTACCAAATAACATTTTCTGTTATTTTAAAATCATGTAAAACCTGTTACTTGAAAAACGCAGTTGAGAACGAAAATATTTCATAACTTAGTGTAAGATAAATTACATAAAAGAAAGTTCTCTTTCTAATTGTATTGCTATCATTGATATTACTATATATTAGTATGAAACGGTATTGATACCATTTGGTGAGGATTGAGAAATATGAGGGTATTTTAGATGACTCAAAATCTTAGACTTTGGAAGACAGAATAGGTGATGTTGATATAGAGTTTTGGTCCTCCAGAAGAGCAGCAAGGTTATGAAGAATGGGATGGGTTTTGTTTTGGATACACTGTGCTCAAGAGCTGTGATAATCTAGGTTGAAATGTTAACTGGCTGTTTAGGAATATCATTCCTATGGCCTCCCAACAGGGCTGAGACACAGATGCCGTGCACAGAAGGTACATGGATGGGGTGAAGACTGGGGAAAGGAAGAGAACAGTTAGAGGGACAAAGTGAGTAGGAAAGACTGAGCTGAGAACAGAATGCCAAGGTTAAGAGGATTGAGGGCTGCATTTTAGGCTCCAAAAAGAGGATGGGACACCTCTCTTGCTTTGAAACTTGCTTTGGAATTGGTATACACTGCTCCCCAGCTAACATTTTGAAGACCTCTTACCCTTTTCTTATGTGTCCCCAAATATAGGAGCCTCAAATATAAATACTCAACTATCACCCATAATTCCAATTGCTATAGGTAGGCGTGTGATGTTTGGCAGGGCTAATATAGTGGAAAGATGAGATGTTTAGAAATTCATGTGCCTTTGGCAAGATGGCCTTCTTTTTGGAATGTGTAGACAACCATATTTTTAGCCTCACCCATGAGATAATTTGTCTGCTGATCCCTCAGCTCCATTTTTATCAATCACATGTGCACACAAAATCACACGCAATCCATGCACAGTTCTAAAAATAATGCTTCCTTTCCAGTGCCACTTTTTCCATGTTGTGATCATCTGGAAGCAAGTCTTGTCTGTCACAATACACTGTATATTCTTCAAGATTAGGGTCATGAACAGCTCAAATCTTTATCTTGAGCATTTTTAATGGTGTCTGCTATGTAGTAAAACTATTGATTGAATGGATGGTTAAAAGCCAGTTTTATTTCTACCATTATTATCACTGGACCGGCTAATCATGAGAGAAGATTCTGTATTGTCATTTTAGGCATTAGAACTAATGTTTATTTACTTGTTTGATAATATTTCTTTGACCCAAATTATGTACCATGCCCTGTCATAGGCACTGGGGACCCAAGATTGAGTAAGGCACTATCTCTGCCCTAAGGGGCTCATACTATCTTGTATAAAATATAAAGACACATAGAAAATTAAAATATGTTGGCAAGTGCAATGATAAAGATGTAGTTGGGAGAGGATTCCTGGAAGACATAACATCTGATATGAGCTGGAAGTCTGAGGTGGTCAGGCTATGGAGTTTGAGGTTCCCAGTCCATGATGTGTCCTGCTTTAGGACCCTGCGGCCCCTCACTTTCTCTCTGGTCACCAAGCAATTCTAAGGCCAGGGTCTTGGGCCTGCACCATTTCAGTGGGCTAATTTAACTGTGATTCTGTCTGTTTCTCCAGCCCTGACACACTAACTTGCTGTTTAATGGTGGGACCCATAGCAGTAATGGAGCCTCCAGGATGTCCTGGCTCAGGCACAGCAGAAGGGCAGAGTGTTTGGGTTACTCTGGGTAGCTCCCTGCTCCATTCAACAGAGGACATGCATTCCTGAAAACAATTGGTATTCACCATGGAATATTATGCAGCCATAAAACAGAATGAGGTCATGTGCTTTGCCGGAACATGGATGGAGCTATGGGCCATTATCTTTAGCAGAGTAATGCAGGAACAGAAAACCAAATACCACGTGTTCTCACTTATAAGTGACAGCTAAATGATGAGAACACATGGACACATAGAGGGGAACAACACACACTGGGGCCTATCAGAGGGAGGAGGTGGGGAGGAGAGAGAGGATCAGGAAAAATAACTAATGGGTACTAGGCTTAATATCTGGGTGATGAAATAATCTGTACAACAAACCCCCATGACACAAGTTTACCTATATAACAAACCTGCACATGTACCCTTGAACTTAAAATAAAAGTTAAACAACAACAACAACAACAACAACAACAACAACAACAACCACCACCACCACCAAAAACCCCCTATTGGTATCATGGAGACTGTTGAAATGTAGTTTTCTGTCTTCTAATTTTATGAAGGAGATTTTAGACATTGTCAATTTAGAAAGGTCAATTACCATTATTTGAAACCTATTTTCTTTTTGATGTGAAGATTCTCAAAGTCTGTGTATTACCTGAGGTTATATTTCTAATTCTAGAGTAGTCTTTGTAATTTCTGTCCATCTGATTTCTAAGATTATTCACAGTTTATATATGGTCTTTCTCATTTCTTTGCTCCAGAGTTCCAACAGACCAGCTAATGGCAGGCTGGGTCTCTTAGGTGAGTCCTAGGGTAATGATTTAATGCAAGTTATAGATGAAACTTACATGAAAATCACAGGCAATGAAATAAAAAAGTAGACAAGTGGGGCTGCATCAAATTAAAAACCTCTTGACAGCAAATGAAAGAATCAACAGAGTGAAAAGTCATCATACAGAATGAGAGAAAATATTTGCAAACCATACATGTGATAGGGGGTTGATATCCAAAATATACAAGGAACTCAAACAACTCAAAGGCAAGAAAACAAATAACCTAATTAAAAACTGGGCAAAGTGCCTGAATAGACATTTCTCCAATGAAGAAATACAAATGGCCAACATGTATATGAAAAAATGCTCAATATCATTAATCACCAGGAAAATGAAGAGCAAAAACCACAATGAGATGTGACTTCATATGTGTTAGGATGACTACTATTATTGTTATTATTTTTTATTATACTTTAAGTTTTAGGGTACATGTGCACAACATGCAGGTTCGTTACATATGTATACATGTGCCATGTTGGTGTGTGGCACCCATTAACTCTTCATTTAACATTAGGTATATCTCCTAATGCTATCCCTCCCCCAACCCCACAACAGGCCCTGGTGTGTGATGTTCCCCTTCCTGTGTCCATGTGTTCTCATTGTTCAATTCCCACCTATGAGTGAGAACATGTGGTGTTTGGTTTTTTGTCCTTGTGATAGTTTGCTGAGAATGATGGTTTCCAGCTTCATCCATGTCCCTACAAAGGACATGGACTCATCATTTTTCATGGCTGCATAGTATTCCATGGTGTATATGTGCCACATTTTCTTAATCCAGTCTATCATTGTTGGACATTTGGGTTGGTTCCAAGCCTTTGCTATTGTGAATAGTGCCACAATAAACATATGTGTGCATATGTCTTTATAGCAGCACGTTTTATAATCCTTTGGGTATATACCCAGTAATGGGATGGCTGGGTGAAATGGTATTTTTAGTTTTAGATCCCTGAGGAATCACCACACTGACTTCCACAATGGTTGAGCTAGTTTACGGTCCCAACAACAGTGTAAAAGTGTTCCTATTTCTCCACATCCTCTCCAGCACCTGTTGTTTCCTGACTTCCCAAAAAACAAAGGATAACAAGTGTTGATGAGGATGTGGAGAAATTGGAGCACTTATGCACTGTTGGCATGAATGAAGAATGGTGCAGCTACTATGGAAAACAGTATGCAGTTTCCTCAAAAAATTAAAAATAATTCAGTAATTCCATTTATGGGGATATATCTAAAATAATGGAAATCAAGATCTCTAAGAGATAGCTGCATTCTCATGTTCATTGCAGCATTATTCACAATACCCAAGATATGGAAACAATCTAAATGTCTATGAGCAGATGAATGAATTGAAAAATTGTGGTATATATATACAATGTAATATTATTGAACCTTAGAAAAGAAGGAAACCCTGTCATTTGCAAAAACATGTTTGATCCTTGATGATATTATGCTAAGTGAAATAAGCCAGTCATGTAGAAGGAAAAATACTGCATGATTCTATTATGTGAAGTTTCTAAAATATCCAGACCTATGGAAGCAGAGAAAAGAATGGTGGTTGCCAGGGTCTGGGGTAGAAGGAAATAGAAAATTTGTTTTTCAGTGGGTGTAAAGTTTCAGTTATATAAGATAAATTCTAGAGATCTGCTGTGCAATATAATACCTGTGGTTAACAATATGGTTGATATGGTTTGGCTCTGTGTACCCACCCAAATCTCATTTCAAACTGTAATTGCCACATTTCAAGGGAGGGACCTGCTGGGAGGTGATTGGATCACAGAGGCAATTTCCCCCATGCTGTTCTTGTGATAGTGTGCGAGTTCTTATGAGATCTAATGGCTTAAAAGTGTTTGGCAGTTCCCCCCAACCTCTCTGTCTCTCTTGCCACTATGTAAGACACGCCTTGCTTTCCCTTTGCTTTCTGCCATGATTGTAAGTTTCCTGAGGCCTCCCTAGCCATGCAAAACTGTGAGTCAATTAAACCTGCTTTCTTTTTACCCAGTTTCAGGTAGTATCTTTATAGCAGTGTGAGAACAAACTAATGCAGAGAATTGGTACCAGCAGAATGGGTACTGCTATAAAGATAACTAAAAATGTCAAAATGACTTTAGAAGTGGGTAATGGGCAGATATTGTAACAGTTTGGAGGGCTCAGAAGAAGACAGGAAGATGTGGGAAAATTTGGAACTTCCTAGATACTTGCTGAATGGTTTTAACCAAAATGCTGATAGAGATATGGACAATGAAGTCCAGGCTGAGTTGTTCTCAGATGGAGGTGAAGAATTTATTGGGAACTGGAGTAAAGGTCACTGCTGCTATGCTTTAGCAAAAAGACTGGTGACATTTTGCCTCTGCCCTGGAGATGTGTGGTGCTCTGAACTTGAAAGAGATGATTTAGGGTATTTGGCAGAAGAGATTTCTGAGCAGCAAAGAATTCAAGAGGTGACCTGGTTGTTTCTGAAAGCATACCATCACATACATTCACAAAGATATGATTTGAAATTCAAACTTAGGTTTTGCATAAGTAACCAGGAAAGGAATGTTAATCACCAGGACAATGGGTAAATGTCTCCAGAGTATTTCAGAGATCTTCGTGGCAGCCCCTCCCATCATAGGCACAGAGGCCTAGAAGGGAAAAATTGTTTAGTGGGCCAGGCCCAGGGCCCCACTGCTCAGTGCAGCCTTGGGACTTGGTACCCTGCGTCCCAGCCATCCAGACTGAGCCATGGCTAAAACAGGCCAAAGTACAACCCTGGCCATGGCTTCCTGCAAAGGGTGCAAGTCTGAAACCTTGGCAGCTTCCATATGGTGTTGGGTCTGCGGGCATGCAGAAGACAAGAGTCAAGCTTTGGGAACCTCTGCCTAGATTTCAGAGGATATATGGAAATGCCTGAGTGTCCAGGCAGAAGTCTGCTGCAGGGATGGAGCCCTCATGGAGAACATCTTCTAGGGCAATGCAGAATGGAAAAGTGGGGTTGGAGCCCCCGCACAGTGTCCCAACTGGGGCACTGCCTAGTGGAGCTGTAAGAAGAAGGCCACTGTCCTTCAGACTTCAGAAAGGTAGATCCACTGACAGCTTGCACCGTGCACCTAGAAAAGCTGCAGGCACTCAATGCCAGCTCAAGAAAGCAGCTGCAGGGGCTGTACTGTGCAGAGCCACAGGGGCGGAGCTGCCAAAGACCATGGAAACTTACCCCTTGCTTCAGCATGCCTTGGATATGAGACATGGAGTCAAAAGGGGATTCTGAAGCTTTAAGATTTAATGACTGTCCAGCTAGGTTTCAGACTTGCATGGGACCTGTGGCTCCTTTGTTTTGGCCAATTTCTCCCATTTGGAATGGGAACATTTACCAAATGCCTGTACCCCCATTGTATCTTGGAAGCAACTAACTTGTTTTTGATTTTATGGGCTCATAGGTGGAAGAAATTTGCCTTGTCTCAGATGAGACTTTGGACTTGGACTTTTGAGTTAATGCTGAAATGAGTTAAGACTTTGGGGGACTGTTGGGAAGGTATGACTGTTTTTGAAATGTGAAAAGGACATGAGATTTGGGAGGGTCCAGGAGCAGAATAATATGGTTTATCTCTGTGTACCCACCCAAATCTCATCTCGAATTACAATCCCACATGTTGAGGGAGGGACCCGTTGGGAGGTAATTGGATCATGGGGCCGTCTCATGAGATCTGATTGTTTAAAAGTGTTTGGCAGCCCCCCTCCCACCTCCCTCTCTGTCTCCTGCCACCATGTAAGACATGCTTTGCTTCCTCTTCACCCTCTGCCATGATTGTAAGTGTGGCCCCCTTCCAGCCATGGGGAACTGTGAGTCAGTTAAACCTGTTTTCTTTATTAATTACCCAGTCCCAGGTAGTATCCTTGTAAGCAGTGTGAGAACGGACTAATGGTATTGTGCACTTTAAAATATAAGAGGATAGATTTCACATTAAGCATTCTTACCCAAACCCAAACCAAACCAAACCAAAACAAAACAAACCAACCCATAATAACACAACAAAAAAAAAACCCACAGGGAAATTTTTAGAGGTGATGGATATGCTTAGTGTCTTGATTGTGGTGATGATATCATGGGTATATGCATATGTCTAGATTTATCCAGATGTGTATATTAAATGTGCATGAGTTTTTATATATCAATTATACCTCAATAAAAGCAATAAAAAAGAGTATTATAATCTCCCTTGGACTCATCACCTAGCTTCAAAAATTATCAACAATTTGTTATTCTTGACTTCATCTACTCTCCCACACTTTGTTTGTTCTTTTTGTCACTGAACTATTTTACAGTTCCAAATATCATATCCTTTCACCTATAAATTTGTCAGTATGTGTTTTTAACAGATATCTTAAAATAGCCACAAGATGATCATCACACTTAACAAAATTAATGATTATTCTACATGTAATCCAAAAAAGATATATATGAAACTTATACCTTAAGTTCTAAAAGCTGAGCAATAATTCACAAAATACAGATAATCCCCAACTTATGCTAGTTTTCCTTACTATATTTTTGATTTTATGATGGTGCCAAAGTACTATGCATTCAGTAGAAAGTGGTGTGATATTCTTGGGTGATGCTGGGCAGTGGCAGTAAGCCCTAGCTCCTCAATTTACCATGTGGTTTACCCTGTAAATTGAAGATATCTGTACATTTTGAATAAAGCCGAACAATCTTGTTCTGACCTTATGCACAGGGTGACATTCAGAAGAAATATTAGTCTGAGTTCTAAAAAGGAAACACAATTGGAAATCAATTTAAATACTGATGTTTTCTTAACAAATGGCAAACTGGAATTATATTGCCACAAAATAACTTAAAATCCTCTTTACCTCTCTCCCCAAATTTGTACTAATTTTTGCATGGTAGCTGCCTTTACCTTCTCTTTTGCCTTTTCTGTCCTTTTTAGTATGACTCTGTCTAGGCTTTCTGGTATTATTTTAGTCCTCTTCTTTATCCATTATCTGGTTCAACACAACAAAACAAACTTCTCTACCAATCAGCAGTGGGCAGTGAATGGTGAGGGTAAGGGAGGATAGAGAAAACAGCGCGTATTTAAATGTACTGCTCTTACCAAATGTTATAAAAATAATATTTAATATTCTACTACCTCTGTCACAGGAGACATGAACTAAAGAAACTCTGCAATGTCAGTGTCTTAAAATTCTTTAGACAATTCCTTTTGTAATCCATTGGCAAGATACATGGTGTTTACAAAGTTATTCAGCAATCACATGCATTGGAACAAATTGTCATGGAGTATCCAAATATAGGAGCCCCAGATCTAAATAGTCAAGGCTCTATTATCTGTAATTCCAATTGCTATAGGTAGGTGTGTGGATTTTGGCAGGGCTAATGTAGTGGAAAGATGAGATGTCTGGAAAATCGTGAAATCACAGAGTAATTCAGTAGAATCTTAAATGTTATTTTTTTCTAGTCACAGAGGTAATAGAATATTCTTTCCCTCAGAACTCACAAGATTGTTGTGACACTCATGTAAGGCAACAAAATTTAGAAACTAAAATCATTATTTTTTTAAACAACTATTTATTTAGCACGTACTGTGTTTCAGGTATTGGATCATGTCCTGAGTGTAGAAGGTGAAGTTGCAGTCCGACTACTCAAAGTGCTCGCAAGCTCAAGGGAAAAGGATACGGGTGGGAAATCCACTTAATGCAGATGGGTTGCACTTAACACTTAATGCAAAGCTCAGAGTGTTTTATGGGACTCTTAGGTAGGGGCACCTGCCCTAATAGGAGGGATCCAGGAAGGCTTTTCACTGAAGTGATGGCTTTTAGAGAATTGTGTAGACATTAACCCGGTAAAACAATAACAATATGGCATATTACAGGTTAGTAAATAAATTCACTGAGGATAGAAAAAACTGGTATGTGAGCAAAATTACAGAGTTTAATACATGACAGCACACAGTTCAAAAAGTGGAGTAATAAGGAATGAGGCTAGAGGCGAAGGAAGGGCTATGTAATGGACCTAGAACTTAAAGTATTTTAAACATGCAAGTGATGTAGTCAGATTTTACTTTTTAATGTATCACTCTTATGGCAATGGAAAGATGGATTTAAATCAAACAAGATAGAGGAAGACAGCTATATTAGGAAGCTATGGTAATAATCGAGCAAGAGATGAGGAGGCCCTGAACTAGGGCATGGCAGTCAGGATAGAAGGAGAGAGATGGATTCCAGAGATACTTATGCTGTTGAACTGTCAGGATGAGGAGTTTAGATAAGTAGCATGTAGTAGAGGCGAAAATGTCAAGGTAACTCAAGTAGCTGGGTGATTATTGGTGTACAGGATAGAGAATACTGGAGGTTCAAGTGGTTTGTGGGAAAGATGATCAGTTTGTTGGTACTTGAGGATATTTGGAGAGAGATATCTAGAGGGCAAGGGGATATTTAAGTTTGAAGTGAGTTCTGGAGTGCAAATGTAGATGAGTGAGTTAGTAGATTTGTGATGACTGAAACCATAGGAATCATTGATATTGTAACTAGAGAATGCATAGGATGGTAAGATCCATGGAATGAGCACCAGAGGACTCCATTTGGCATTTAGAAGAGATTCAGATCAAGGAGGAGAAAGATTAAGCACAGGAGTAGGAGAATATTAAGTGGATATTATGAAAACCAGTAAGTAGAGACTCTAGAGAAAGATGGAATGATTGGCACTGTGACATGTAGCAGAGAAGTCTAGGAAGATAAAAACGGAGAATGACTCAGTTTATCTGACAGAAAGCTTGGAATAATTTCAGTAGATGGTGGGCTAAATCCAGACTGCCATGGGTTGAGGGGTTAGTGAGATGTGGGACAGAAGAGACAGCAGTTGTAGATGACTCATTTGACAAACCTCTAGCTAGACTAATAAAGACAAAAGGAGAGAAGATTCAAATTAATAAAATCAAATATGAAAGAGGAGATATGAAAACTGATGCCATGGATATAAAAAAGATCCTAAGAGACTGCTTATGAACAACTATATAGCAATAAATTGGATAACCTAGAAGAAACTGATAAATTACTAGAAACATGCAACCTACTGAGACTGAATCATGAAGAAATAGAAAATGTGGACAGACCAATAACGAGTAAGCAGATTAAATCAGCAATGTAAATACTGTGATCAAAGAAGAATCCAGGACCACATGGCTACAGTAGTAAACTCTACCGAACATTTAAAGAACTAATGTATTAATAAATTATTATTAAACTTTTCCAAAAATTGAGGAGAGACCACTTCCAAATTCATTGTATGAGGATGGCATTACCCTGATACCAAAGCCAGATAAGAACATTATAAAAAAATTACAGGCCAACATCCCTGATGAATATAGAAGCAAAAATATTCAACAAAATACTAGCATACCTAGTAGTCCATTAAAAGAATGATGCAGCATGATCAAGTGGGATTTATCCCTGAGATGCAAGGATGGATGGTTCAATAAATTTCTTTCTTTTCTAAAAAAAAAAAAAAGATGGTTCAATGTAGGCAAATCAATAAATGTGATACACTACATAAACAGAATAAAGGATACAAATTGTATGATAATCTAAATAGAGAAGAGGCAGATAAATCTTTCCACAACATACAACATCTTTTCATGATTAAAACACTCAACGAATTAGGTATAGAAGAAATGTATCTCAACATAATAAAGGCCATATGTGAGAAACCCACAGCTAATATATTTGAGGGTGAAAAATTAAAAGCTTTTCCTCTAAGATCAGGAGCAAAGCAAGGATGCTGACTCTTGCCATCTCTGTTCATTTCTAATTCTATTATTTTTAAATTCTATATTCTCAAAAACGTAAAGGCATATTATGTAGTAGCAGCATATCTTTATTTATTAAAATAGAAATAATTTTATTGGGAGCTTAAAGAACTAGGCTACGAATGTTAAATCAAGTAAAATCAAATGGCCCTTGGGAAATGTCATCATCTCTCTCTTTCCCCTTTCCTCTTCTTTCCACTTGCCTGTCTTCTACCCTCTCTACCTTCCTTCGTTTCTTCATTTCTGGGACTCCCTTAAAATAGCTTTGTCCTTCTTTTCAAAATCTTTAGGCAAATCAGGAACTTTGGGACCAGGTAATTCAGCCTCATAATTCCCAGCTTTACACGGTTGTTTTACTAGGCTTACTATTTAATTTATTTTATTTGCACCTTACAAAAATGTCCGTCAGAGAAGTATTATTATTACCATTTCTCAATGAAGAAACTGAAAATTGCAGAAATGTTAAGAAAATTGCTCAAATTTACACACCTAATTAGGACTTAACTCAATCATTGTGTTTATACAATGCCAGTTTGCTAACATAGTATTTACTCACAGATTTACTTATTTCAATTTTAAAATATCTTTGAACATTTAAATATTTAAACATTTTGAATAAGCAAAAAATATACATGATACCAAAATTCAAAAGAGAAGAAAATGGTCATGCAGTGAAAAGTTAGTCTCTCCCCCACTCCTGTTCCCTAGATACTTAACTATTCTCCTGAGATAACCACGGTTACTAGTTTATAAGTAAACTCCAGCAAACCCTCATGTAGATACTATGTGAGTTCCAGAGGTTTAATTTGCACAGAGTGCTTCAAGTGCCCATTATTTGTGAAAAATGAGGATCATCTGTCCTTTAGCTATTTTCTCTCTCTATAAAAAAATTGTCCTTCTTCGTGAAGCTGGCAAACCTCATTAAGCATTCTTTTCTTAAAAGCCCAATCCTCCTTCAGTTTATCAAGCATAAATGATAAACCAAATAATTTATTGGTAAAAATAACTTTGGAATCTATTAGTAATTCATGAGGCAAAGAAAAGTAGGTCTAAAATTGTGTTGATAGAACTGTTGATAGAACTGTTTTAAGTCACGTAATCCTTAGCTAATTCTTCAGCATGCATCAGCTATGGTTCCTAGGATTTCAACATGAGAAAGAACGCTGTGAAAGTGCCTCACCCATTCCAGGAGCATCCCTGTTCCTTCTGTCATCCCTGAAGTGTGTCAGTTTCCGGAAAGTAACTTAGATGACTAAATTGTTTAGTTTCAGAGTACTAGGGAGGGATAACTAGCCTCATGTTGTTCCTCTGAGATGCTGAGAAAGAATTTAATAGTAGGGCTCAACTCAAAGACGTTCCTACCTCTTCAAATTCCCACGTTAGGTCCTCAGTTTTTTTTGTTTCTCTACTGTACCAACCCAATCAAGTTTGAAACATTGCAGATACAACACAGCATTCTTCTGGGTAAAGAGCACAAGGCAAAAATCTTCCCTCAGATAGTGAGAGGGGCTTTCTCAGGAAAACAAGGTGCCGACCCTGCAGGTGCTGTGGTACCCATGCCGTCTAATTAGTGGTGACTACAGCTAGAAGAACGGGGGATGCAGGGAAAGGATCTTCACTAGATAGGCCTCACTCTAAACAATGCCATTCTTTATTATCTGTTTTTGACATGTTTGAAATTATTGGTTAGTTATGATTAGTTATTATTCTTATTTCTTCTACATTTTAGAGTTTATATTTCTTAGAAGACCCACTATGTAATGTGCATAATTTTAGGCCACTCTTTGAGTTTTTGTAGGAGACTTCTGTGGTAGGTGTATTTTTTATTTCTGTTTTACAGCTGTGTAAACTGTGTTTCAAGGAGGTTAGGAAATATTTAGTGCCACACAGTAGTGGTGGCTGTAGATGTATGCATAACCAAGGTACTCAAGTTTTTTCCAAGTTGGGACAGTGAGTAATACTAGCTGAAGTGTTAATATGGTTAAATAAGCTATACTAAGAAATTATCCGTGGGATCTGTGCCAGCTATACTTTACTTATTTAGGTAAAAATATCCATGAAGTAAACAGCAGGATAAATAGCTTTACAGAACTTCACTCCTTGAATGTGCAAAGAAAGCCTGAAATCCTACTAAATGTCGTTTCAAAAGAGAGAAATTGTGAAGGAGTAAATTGAATTAGCATGTAGGAGAAAAGCTTCAAAATGGATGCAGCACATACATTAAGGCAGTTTGGAAGAAAATGGGAGAAGATGAGTTTGGGTTTCTAGTAGACCACAAGTCACTCATAGTTACAAGGGCCACAGAGATGAGGTTAGTGTGTAAATCTGCAAATGTGAAGCTTTAAGAAGGGGCCCCAACGTGACTCTAATGGCCTAAAAAACTGAGAGATGATGTTGCCTTGTTCAAGCCCATTAATACCATGTCAGAATACACCCAGGTTGGGGCTGTCAGCATCTAGGAAGCTGATATACGATTTTGTCGCCCTGTTCAAGTCAATTAATTGTCAAGAAAAGCCTAAGGATCAATAGGCCGTGATAAAAGGGGAAGTTAGTTGTAAAGAAAAACTGCAGTTGAGGGTTAGGATATAGCCAGGCCGCAGGATCAGCACATACTGGTCTCTACTAAAGAGAACACAGCTAGATACTGGGCATGTGCAACTGAATGGAAGTAGTTTTACATACAGGATACTTTGGAAGCTGGGAAGTAGGAGAAGCACCATCTCTAATTATAGGGAAGCACCACAATTGTCAATTTGTCACGTTCTACAATTGCCACTGGCATGAGGAACCTGAGATAATGTCCCAAGTGAATCACTGTGCACTTATCCTGCTGGGGAGGATCATAGACTAGGAATTTTGTGATACCAGCATGGATTACATGCAAGCGGTATTTTGGTTGGGAAATAAGCACATCATGCTAGTCCTGGGCTGTTCCCTGTGTAGGGCTGCCTGCCCCTTATAAAAGGACTCTCCACCACACTGATGCTATCTTCTTGTCATTCAGTTGTAGATCTTTGGAGACTCGGGTGAGTACAAATATTAGAAGCTTTTCTTGCACTTGGATGGTGTTAGGGTCTAACCTGGGGACAGAAATGCCTATTTATTTTAACCAATTTATCCTCATGGATAGGAAAAAGAAGATAATGAGGACTTGAAGGTAAATTTTAGCTGGTATTTGGTAGATAAACATGAAGGTGATGAGGAACCTGGAGTCAAATATACAAAATCTTAAACTGAAGGAGAGTGAGAGACACAAGATGCTGTTCTGTCTCCTGCTTCACATCTGTTCCAAATACATCTCTCTTGGAGTGCAATCTCTTTGGGTGATGGGTGCAAGTTTTTGCAATTCTCTTCAAAAACTCATGGCTCAGCACCACAGCCAGCTCATTAAAACTGGTAACTAGGGCCTCATGGAAGATAAGAGCACAGATTTGTTTGGTATTGGCTAGACTTTTAATATCTGAGTTTTTCTTCTTCAGATAGTGTTTGTATTCAGACAACATTTGTTGCTGTCTCATAGGCAATTTTATTTTCAGAAAATGGTAGAATGAGAGAACAGCCAGAAAGACGGAAGAACTGAGGGTAAGAAGTCCTAAAAGTGAAGTGTGAAGAAGCTACACAAAGTCATAAAGACTGTATTAGGGATCAAAGTTGGTCCCTAGATACTGGAGATTTGATGTCCTAGCTAATTGCTCCACCAACAGGACTGTCTCTCTTATGAGCACTGTTTCTTGTGTATCTTTCAGATTCTCTGAGACTGAGGAGAGATGTCTTACCAGCAGCAGCAGTGCAAGCAGCCCTGCCAGCCACCTCCTGTGTGCCCCACGCCAAAGTGCCCAGAGCCATGTCCACCCCCGAAGTGCCCTGAGCCTTACCTGCCTCCTCCTTGTCCACCTGAGCATTGCCCACCTCCACCATGCCAGGATAAATGCCCTCCTGTGCAACCATACCCACCCTGCCAGCAGAAGTATCCACCCAACAGCAAGTAACATCACTGGAATTCATCAGGACCATGAAACAACAAGATCCAGTGGCTCTTCTTACTCCCAGGACTCCATCATCTTCCCTTCAGCTGTAGTGGGAGGCTGCATCTTCCCTAACCTCTGTCTGGCTTGAGCGTTGACAGAGAAAAGGCTTAGTTCTGAAAACCGATATGTTGTTGGAAGATGAGCAGCCGGATCATCGCCTAATCTCGCTTTGCTGTCTGTGATGTAGATGGTGGTTCCTATCCTGAGAGCAAGTGTGTTTATTTTTTTGCTTCTCCCCAATAAAGCACATGTTTCATGGTCAAGCCCACATTGCTTTTGTTTGCGTTTCATGTCTTTAACCTCTTCTGTTAACTACACCAAGTGAGTGTTCCTTTTCATTCCTATTGAATTATTAGAATTATTAGGCTTTTCCATCACTGAATTCAGTGTTGCTTGCAATGTGTGTTTTGGATTCGGTACAACAAATAATCCTCTTTTATTGGTTTTAAACTCATTTTTACCCCTTCTAGCTTGTATGACTGCAAAAATTACCTAAACTCTCTTAGCTTCAGTTTCATCATCTGTAAAAGGTAAGAGAGCATGTATTCAGCTGAGTGTACTCATAGCAATTAATTTATTCAAAAATGTTTCCTAATTGTCTATCATGTGCCAGCCAGTCTTCTATGCACTGCTGATAGGGATAATGATGACCAAACAAAGTCCTTGCTCTTATAGAGTCTACAGTCTTAAGAGAGTTACATATCACCCCCACCCCCCGACCCCCACACACCTCCCACACACAGGACAAATTATAGTAATACATGGGCTATATTTAAAGAAAATTATTTAGAAAGACCCTTTGAAGTGACTTTTGGCTCAAAGACATGAACGAATAGAAGAGGGAGCCATGGGTATATCAGGGGTAGATTGTTCCTGTTGGAAGAAATGGCCAGTGCTAAAGAAATACAAAATAACATTAGCCGGGCGTGGTGGTGGGCGCCTGTAGTCCCAGCTACTCGGGAGGCTGAGGCAGGAGAATGGCGTGAATCCGGGAGGCGGAGCTTGCAGTGAGCCGAGATCACGCCACTGGACTCCAGCATGGGCGACAGAGCGAGACTCTGTCTCAAAAAAAAAAAAAAGAAAGAAATACAAAATAACAAAAAGGAAAATGGTGGTCAAGGAGAAATGTCTGCAAATGAGGTCAGAGAGGTTGGATCTCTAGGATACAGTCATGATTTCGATATATATTTGAAGTTTGACAGCCATCTTAGGATGGTCAAAGTCTTGAAATTTTATTGTACATAACTCAACAATTGTATATAATTACTTTTGCACAGCATTTCAACCAGAAGTACATAGGGTATTTCAAACATATTTTTTTTAAAAGTTGAAAAGAACTGAGGAATAAATTAAAACTCTTTTGCTAAGAGGGACTGCCCAAATGAAAAGTAGGTCTACCTGTTTTCACATCTTAAAGGGAAATATATTTGATTAGTTTCATCAAATTGCAGCTAGCAGAATGCTTACGGAATTTTGTTCTTGCTGTGCTCCAAGCCCCAACAGGAATGTTAGAAGGTAAAGTTTACACAAGGCAATACAGAATAACTCCAAGTTATTGTCTTAACAGTAAGCTGTTGAATAAAGCTCTGGCTTAATGTTGTTGACAGTTCCTCCTAACCCCCAGGCCACATTTTGTCTTTAAGAAAAACAAAAATAAAAAATCCTTCATTTTAGGCGAAATATAATCAGCCCATTCAGAAAGTTCATAAACTTTAGCTGTACAGGATGAATAATTACAAGCCGAGCACTCATGCAACCAATGCCAAATTCAAGAAAAATGACATTACCAAACTTTCTAAAGACCCCACATTGCCTTATTCAATAACACTCTATACTTTCATCACTGGAAGTAAACACTCTGCTGACATTTAACATAATTACTTTCTTGCTTTTTATTTTATTTTTTAACCATTAATATAGAGGGATCTATATTAATCGATACAGTTAAGTTTTCCAGTTTTTGAATTGCATATAAATGGAACCATACAGTATGTCATTTTTTTGCCTGTCTCCTTTCAACCATCATTGTGTAATTTTTGCTTATTCATGATTGCATTTTAGTATATCATTGTATAAATACACAACACTTTTGTTTCCTTATTTATTCTACTCTTGGTTGACATCGGGTTGTTCCCTATTTGGTATTGTTAAGAATAGTGCCATCATGATGTTTTCTTCCTGCCTGTGGGTGCACATGCTCACACATTTCTCCAGGGTATACACCCAGAAGTATGTGCATCTTCAACTTTGGCAGGTGATGCCAAACTGTTTTCTAAAATGCTGTCCCAATTTAAATGCCTAGAGCTGTGTAGTAGATTTTATGCTTCCTTTCCCTCCTTCAGCTAATCAATCATTGTCACCCTTCATAGTTTTACCTATCTGGTATGGGCATAATTATCTTTTATTGTACTTTGAATATGCATTTTATTAAATATTAATGTCTTTTAGAAGTTTTTAAAAATATGTTTATTAATCATTTTGACATACATTCTTGTGAAGTGCCTGCTAAAGGCTTTTACCCATTTCTATTGAGCTGTTTTTTTCTGACTAATTTTTATGAATTTTTAGTATATTTTGGATACTTAGCTTTAATGGTAATTTGCCTAACCCACTGTAACTAAGATTTTCTCCTGTTTTCCTCCAGAATTGCAGAATGTTTTATTTTTTATCTTAGTGATACATTTTGAATTAATTTTTGTATATGTGAAGTAAGAATCAAGATTCACTATTTCCCATATCAATATCCAATTGCTTGAGTACCATTTGCTGACAAGTTTCTTTTTTTTTGCCCATTAAATTACCCTGACACCTTCATTGAAAACCAACTAACTATACAGATATAGATACATATCCATGTGGGTCTATTTTTGAACTTTATTCTATTCTATTGATCTCTGTATCTATTTTTATGCTAATACTACATCTGATTAGTTTGGTTCTAGAATAAATATTCATTTGTCCTGCTCCAAGTACTATATATTTCCACATACGTTTTATAATTAGCTTGTTAATTCTTTAAAAGACACTGAGGGGGTTTGACTGAAATGATACTAAATCTATGGCTCAATTTGAGAAGAACTGACAGTATTGACAAAACTTAGCAGTACTGAATTTTTGATTCATGAACAAGCAATATCTGTCCATTTATTTACTTTCTCTCAGCAGAGAAGCATACAGTGTTCAGTGAAAGGTCTTGCACATCTTTTCTTAAAGTTTTTTGGTATTTATTTCAAATGTTATTATAAGTGGATTTTAACATTTTATTTTTGAATTGTCTGTTGCTACAGATATTGCTATGACCCTGCTTCAAGCCACCTGAATATCTGCATTATTTCTATAGCCTCCTTACTCTCTCCCCGCTTTCATCCTTGCTCTATATAACAAATGCTCAACACAGTAGTCAGAATTAACCTCTTAAAGATAATGTCACTTCTCTAGCCAGATACTTCCCTTCTAAATCAGAATATGAGACACAGTCTCTACAGTGATCTACAAAGCCCAACATGAACTGAAACTCACCTCTGAAATCTACCTCATCTGTATTTATTCTTCCTTCCTTCTCTCAGAAAAGCTTAAGTAGGATAGGAAATTGCATGGTCAAATGATGAGGTGAGAGGCAGCATTTTTTTTCTCTGTAAAATTTTGTGTACCATTTTATTATTATATAATACATATGTCATAACTACAACTAAAAATACAATTAAAATGTTCAAGCTAGTCCACTGAAATAGTAAGGTACTGAATGAAATGATTTGTTTTGTCAAGTGTTTTCTTTGATATGTGTTTACCATATGTTTATCCTGTATTTCTTTATCTTTTGTTAGTATTTATGTGGTTGGGGCAGAAAAACTTGGGAAAGTTACTAAGACTAATACTTAAAATACACATGCAAGCATATTCTTTTTTTCAAAAAGGCGGAAAGCCTGTAGTTGTTTGAGTTGAGACATATTATTTTAGCTCTTCTTTTGTTTTCATCTTACTCTCTTTCATTTCTTCCTTCTTCCCTCTGACATGCCCACCCTATTTATCTGATTTTTCCTTCCTTCTTGCCTTCATAAGTTTTGAGTATATATTTGCCAGCCACTAAGCTCAAGGGATAAATGATAAGCCATTTTGCTTGCCCTCAAAAACCTTAGAATCATATGTAAAATAAAATAATTGCAATTCTGGTATGCATACTGTGTTAAAATTATGTTCTATAAGAAACAGTTGGGGTCATTTGATTCTACTTGAGAAGATAGGGGTGGAGCAAGGAAAACCTCCAGATGACTGAGCAGATTGTAGAAGTATATGCAGGTGATCATCAGGGAGAGCTGAAAGGTAAAGTATTCCAGACGCAGGGGGCAACATCAGAGAACACACACAGACACCTGCAATATTTCAGAGACTACTTTGTCGTTCAGTAGGTCTGGAGTAAATGGTGCAATGGTAGGTGTTGTGTAAAGTTGTGTTAGAGTACATACAGTCCAGTTGTGAACCTTCTTGTGGTTATCTACCAAAATAGCTACCATTTCTGTCTTATTTACAATGATACTGCTATAAAGTTAAAAAACTTCAACAGCACAGAAAAGCTATGATCCTCTCTGAGTCTATGCTCTTTCTTTTTGCCCAAAGATAATCACAGTTTATTTCCAAAGTAACCATCATTAACATGAACAGCCATCATTATAGATACCTTTCCATGCATAGTAAGTAGAAAAAGAAAGAATAGAGAAGTGCCGTAGCTGGAATTTTTAATGCATTAATTTAATTTAACATAAGAAAAGGAAAGCAAGATATAATTAAGAATTGTCAAACTTCAGGCAAAATTTTCTCCCGTGCTCAGATTTCTGCAACAGTCTGAATAAGCAGGTCTTAAAATGCAAAGCATTTGGAGTCATTATTTTCTTATCTCCACATTTCAATATCAAATATTAATTATAGAATTACCAATATAAATGTTGAGTAAATTTGTATCTTCCCAACCCGTTTTTACTTCAACATTTTTGCTAGTTATATAGAAATTTTCACATTGTTAGGGTTTATAAATACCGACGCTCTGTTTTATGACCTCAGTGCCTACAGATGACTATGCTTATTTCATTATTTAAAATGATACATTGCTAACTACTATTTCTCTTACCATAGCTTTCCATCTATGAGATGTTTAGTAGATTATATCTCTTGGATGGTTGTATTTGACAAAGCAGTTTTATAAGAATTTACTGCAGGGGCTGCATTTATTAGCTTCTTCCATATCTATATTTAAAAGCTTCAATAGCCTTTATTTTCTTATTGGATTGTTTGAAAATTTAAAGGATGATATAGAGTCTGTTCTTCTTCTTCTTTTTCAGATTTTCATTTCTGGAGGCCTCTGTTTGTTTGTTTTTTCCAGTCTGTGCTGACAGCTCTCCAGGTCTCCTGTACACCCCTTGTCCTCTCCCCTTCTTAAATAATTTCCTGGATTAAACCCACCATTTCTCTACCTTTCTGTTTCTTGAGCTTATGCCACTACTCATTGAAGAATATCCTTATGTAATTCCCTAATAAAGAATGTGTGGGAGAAATAAGTGTCTCAAAGCAGATACAGGATTCAGCTACCTTCCACAATTTGTGCAGCTAAGAGAAAAAAAACACATTGAGGTTTCCCTCATCATTCTACTCTGTTTCTCTTTCTTTCCTCATCAACTCTCATACCCAATCAGGAGGACTTTTGGCTCCTTTGTCCCCTGAAGTTAAAAGATCCTCTTTAGTTGGATCTTCAAGTCCACCTCCAGATTTATAAAGAAATTCCTTTTCCAAGTAATCCTTAGCATCACTTTATCAGCAATACAGGCTGCTAGGAGTCAACGGATAAAGGCCTTAAAATTCTGAGTGAAGTTTGTTTTTATTTTTCCAAGACAGTGGATTGGAGACATTGTTAGCATGCCTCTCTCACTTGGAAAGACAAAATAGTGTGTAGAGATCCACACTGTGAACTTTTTCCCAGGAAGTAATGCAGGAACTTAACAGGAAAACTGAAAAAAAAAAAAAAAAACCCCACACAAAAAAAACAAAACCCCATACATCCTTTGAAAGAAGCTGCAGGCTGCACGCGGCGGCGGCGGCGGCGAGGGCGCGGGGCGCGCCGCCATGGGCCTGGCCGGGCTGCAGGAGAACCTATTTACCGGGCAGTCAAAGATCTATTCCTACATGAGCCCGAACAAATGCTCTGGAATGCGTTTCCCCCTTCAGGAAGAGAACTCAGTTACACATCACGAAGTCAAACGCCAGGGGAAACCATTAGCCGGAATCTACAGGAATCGAGAAGAGAAAAGAAATGCTGGGAACGCAGTACGGAGCGCCATGAAGTCCGAGGAACAGAAGATGAAAGACGCCAGGAGAGGTCACCTGGTACCTTTTCCAAACCAAAAATATGAAGCAGCAGAACCTCCAAAAACTCCACCCTCATCTTGTGATTCCACCAATGCAGCCATCGCCAAGCAAGCCCTGAAAAAGCCCATCAAGGGCAAACAGGCCCCCCGAAAAAAAGCTCAAGGAAAAACGCAACAGAATCGCAAACTTACGGATTTCTACCCTGTCCAAAGGAGCTCCAGGAAGAGCAAAGCCGAGCTGCAGTCTGAAGAAAGGAAAAGAATAGATGAATTGATTGAAAGTGGGAAGGAAGAAGGAATGAAGATTGACCTCATCGATGGCAAAGGCAGGGGTGTGATTGCCACCAAGCAGTTCTCCCGGGGTGACTTTGTGGTGGAATACCACGGGGACCTCATCGAGATCACCGACGCCAAGAAACGGGAGGCTCTGTACGCACAGGACCCTTCCACGGGCTGCTACATGTACTATTTTCAGTATCTGAGCAAAACCTACTGCGTGGATGCAACTAGAGAGACAAATCGCCTAGGAAGGCTGATCAATCACAGCAAATGTGGGAACTGCCAAACCAAACTGCACGACATCGACGGCGTACCTCACCTCATCCTCATCGCCTCCCGAGACATCGCGGCTGGGGAGGAGCTCTTGTATGACTATGGGGACCACAGCAAGGCTTCCATTGAAGCCCACCCGTGGCTGAAGCATTAACCGGTGGGCCCCGTGCCCTCCCCGCCCCACTTTCCCTTCTTCAAAGGACAAAGTGCCCTCAAAAGGAATTGAATTTTTTTTTACACACTTAATCTTAGCGGATTACTTCAGATGTTTTTAAAAAGTATATTAAGATGCCTTTTCACTGTATTATTTAAATATCTGTTACAGGTTTCCAAGGTGGACTTGAACAGATGGCCTTATATTACCAAAACTTTTATATTCTAGTTGTTTTTGTACTTTTTTTGCATACAAGCCGAACGTTTGTGCTTCTCGTGCATGCAGTCAAAGACTCAGCACAGGTTTTAGAGGAAATAGTCAAACATGAACTAGGAAGCCAGGTGAGTCTACTTTCTCCAGTGGAAGAGCCGGGACCTTCCCCCTGCACCCCTGACATCCAGGGACGGGGTGTGAGGAAGACGCTGTCTCCCAATGGCCTGGACGGGATGTTTCCAAGCTCTTGTTCTCCTAACGTCTCAACAGGCGCTCACTGAAGTGTATGAATATTTTTTAAAAAGGTTTTTGCAGTAAGCTATCTTCCCCTCTGCTTTCTCGAAAGCTTACTGAGCCCTGGGCCCCAAGCACGGGCCGGGCATAGATTTCCTCTTCCACAAGCTGCCGCTTTTCTGGGCACCTTGAAGCATCAGGGCGCGAAATCAAACTAGATGTGGGCAGGGAGAGTGTTGCTTACCTGCCCTGCTGGGGCAGGGTTTCCTGAAACTGGGTTAATTCTTTATAGAAATGTGAACACTGAATTTATTTTAAAAAATAATAAAAATTAAAAAAAATTATAAAAAAAAAAAAGAAAGAAAGAAGCTGCAGGCTGCAACCTACACTGTGAGCCAGGCAGAAAACAGAGTTTTTCAGAGTATGAGGGGGGATGGACTGCCTCCAGGATATACACTACCAGGTAACCTGGCAATCCAGGCCATGGGGGGAAGGCCTTAACCCTCCCCAGCACTGGAACTGATTTATGGAGCAGTGAGGAATATAAAAGTAGAAGCAGCAGTGGGAAGAGCCTTGTGTGTATCTCCAGTCTCCAGAATTTACATATGATGGTGTGAGTCTATGCATCTTGTTCTCTGCTGTGGGGAACCACATAGGCATGGTTCAAAGCAGAACTGAAGGAAATAGAGACACAAAAAACCCTTGAAAAAATTAATGAATCCAGGAGCTGGTTTTTTGAAAGGATCAACAAAATTGATAGATGGCTAGCAAGACTAATAAAGAAGAAAAGAGAGAAGAATCAAATAGATGCAATAAAAAATGATAAAGGGGATATCACCACCGATCCCACAGAAATACAAACTACCATCAGAGAATACTATAAACACCTCTATGCAAATAAACTAGAAAATCTAGAAGAAATGGATAAATTCCTCGACACATACACCCTCCCAAGACTAAACCAGGAAGAAGTTGAATCTCTGAAAAGACCAATAACAGGAGCTGAAATTGTGGCAATAATCAATAGCTTACCAACCAAAAAGAGTCCAGGACCAGATGGATTCACAGCCGAATTCTACCAGAGGTACAAGGAGGAACTGGTACCATTCCTTCTGAAACTATTCCAATCAATAGAAAAAGAGGGAATCCTCCCTAACTCATTTTATGAGGCCAGCATCATCCTGATACCAAAGCCAGGCAGAGACACAACCAAAAAAGAGAATTTTAGACCAATATCCTTGATGAACATTGATGCAAAAATCCTCAATAAAATACTGGCAAACTGAATCCAGCAGCACATCAAAAAGCTTATCTACCATGATCAAGTGGGCTTCATCCCTGGGATGCAAGGCTGGTTCAATATACACAAATCAATAAATGTAATCCAGCATATAAACAGAACCAAAGACAAAAACCACGTGATTATCTCAATAGATGCAGAAAAGGCCTTTGACAAAATTCAACAACCTTCATGCTAAAAACTCTCAATAAATTAGGTATTGATGGGACGTATCTCAAAATAATAAGAGCTATCTCTGACAAACCCACAGCCAATATCATACTGAATGGGCAAAAACTGGAAGCATTCCCTTTGAAAACTGGCACAAAACAGGGATGCCCTCTCTCACCACTCCTATTCAACATAGTGTTGGAAGTTCTGGCTAGGGCAATTAGGCAGGAGAAGGAAATAAACAGTATTCAATTAGGAAAAGAGGAAGTCAAATTGTCCCTGTTTGCAGATGACATGATTGTATATCTAGAAAACCCCATTGTCTCAGGCATGGTTCAATAAATAGGTTTTAGGTGACTCCTTGTGGTTTTTGTTCACTTCTCTCCATTTCTTTAATGTGGCGATTAAGAGTACATTTTTTAATTCCTTAAAAGGTCTGTAGTACACATCTTTGAGGGCAGCAAGGAGGAAAAGCACTGAGGGGACTTGATTCCACTGTGGAATCTGTCCTAGCAGAGAAATGCCTCTATGGATTGGGTGGAAAAGACAGCTCTAAAAACGCAAAGAATATAGGTCAAACCGAGGATTATATAGGAAAACAAAAAAAGAGATAGATGAAAAAATTTCAGTCTTGAAGAAGAGTCTACAAATAGCACAATATGGACAGTCTCCAACCCAGAGCCAGGTATTATTCTCTCCTGTGAACAGAGAAAGACTCAAACCCAGGGAGGAGAAGTGACCTACCTGTGATCACAGGACTTGCCAATGATAGAACTATGTTCAGTTTCTCATTACTTCTAGCAAATTGGCAAATTATACTAAGGGAGCAGAGGTAGAGTTGAGTTCATGTACAACAATATAGAAATCAGCTAAAGTGGATCAGAGCAGGAAGTTTTACAATTCAGGGAAAGGTTAAGATAGAAAGGGATCCTTTCCCCCAATCAAGAAAGACAGCCTTGGACCACCAGTTAGAGAATCCCCCAATTTTCTCTCTGCCATAAGTCACTGAAACTGAGAGCTAAGGCAGGGCCTCTGTGAGTCATGAGCACTTAATCCAGTGGGAGACCTCAGAACATATTTCCTTTTTTGAGATTCCCTGTCATACCAGTTATAGATAAATTTGCATTTTGGATGGGACATTACTGGACCAGCCCATTTTAGGCAGTTCCGTTTTCCCCTGGGTGGCGCAGCAGGCCCTGTGAAGAGGTTCTCAGCCGCATGACTCCTAAACTCCTGGTACTTGAGCACCGATCTGCTTCGGAGAACCTGGTGAGTCTGCTTACTTGAATTTATCTGTTCTTTGGGCCCTCAAAAGTTGAATTTAATCTGAAGACAGAAAGTATGGTTGATCCAAACCTCTGATGACAGTTTTGACACTACTTAGTGGATGGAACCTTAGGATTAGATAATAATGACACATTGTTTTAGCTTTTTTTTGTAAGTAGCTTGGTGTTCATATGAACAGCGAAGTTAATAGGAAGGCTTTGATTTGAGGAAGAGGTAAAAGCAAAGTGTTTTTCCTTTTTTCTATAGCTTTCTTGTGTCCTTTCCAAACATTTATGTTTTAGCAGGTGTGAGAGCCTGCAATTCTTCCCAAACAGCCCTTTGCTCTTTGCCCATCAGCCCACTGGGGCTTTACAACAGATAATGATGATAGGAATAGCTTCTGAGATTGCCCAGAGTATCTGAACGTGTGACTGCCTTTCATGAAGTGGTTATTTTCATGCTTGATTCTTTATAACAGGGATATTTTCTTTAGAAAAATTGCATGAGAAAACACAGGATTTCCCAGGGCTGATAAAGCAATTTGCTAAAGTGGAAAGGAGAAACCAGAGAGTCATGAAAAGGGAATTAGGAGTTTAAATAATTTTTTGGAGACTGGAGAAATAGCCCATGGTATTACATAAACGTTGGCTTTTCTTTGTAGGAATCCCTTCCTGTGAACCCTGTTATATAATTTCTTTCAGATTCTGAGACTCCAGCAAGATGTCTTATCAACAGCAGCAATGTAAGCAGCCCTGCCAGCCACCTCCTGTGTGCCCCCTGCCAAAGCGTCCAGAGCCATGTCCACCCATGAAGTGCCCTCAGCCCTGCCCACCACCAAAGTGTCCACAGCCCTGCCCACCTCAGCAGTGCCAGCAGAAATATCCTCTGGTGACACCTTCCCCACCCTGCCAGCCAAAGTGTCCACCCAAGAGCAAGTAACAGCTTCGGAATTCATCAGGACCAAGAAAGGATAAGGATAATTGGCTCACCTTGTTCCACAGCTCCACCTGCATCTTCTCATCAAAGCCATCCAGGGATACACAGGGAGCTTCTTTCCCCTTAGCCTGTGATCTGCCCATGATGATCCCCGACAGCAAAAGGTTTCCTTTCTGAGGCTGCCATACTGCCACTGTCCAGGTGGAGACTGAGCAAAGGAAGTCCTCAGCTGTACCGGCCTTTCAGAGCTTCTCTTTGCGTGCCATCAAAGAATTATTTTGATGTCTTCTGTGTCTGTCTGTCACCTGGCATGAGCTTCTACTATCTGTGCAATTGTCACTTTTCTTTCACTCCCTGAATAAAGTAGCTATGCCTATATTTTTGTGAATGGATATTTCATTTCTTTTTAAACCTACTTTATTAACAATATCATATGATCATTTGGATTTATTTCTATCTTTCGTTGGTCCCCAGGACCAGGCTCTCATGATTATTGTAGGAATTTTGGGTCATACTAAAGATTATTTCTGTGTGATTTTAAACCCGTTTTATTTTCCTTAGTTAGTGTTTTGATTGATTCAAGGAACATATTATTCAACTTCCCCAAATGTCAGTCTCTTTACTGCAAAGTGAGCAAAATAACATTTACATAACAAACTAGTCTAAGGCATAAAATTGAATTACTGTCTGAAATTTGGTTGGCAGAATGCTTGACACATAATTAGCAGTCATTTAATTGAGGTTTATTAGCAGGAATATATCATCATTGTCTTCATCATCATCATCATCATTATCATCATCACCAGCATCACTACACCACTACAACCACCACCATAGTTGCTCCAGCAAGAGAGTAGCTTGGATATAACTAATACAGGAAATAAGAAGAGTCTCTATTGCTATTTTTTAAGAATTCATAATACTTGTATACAATTACGGGGTACATATGATATCTTGTTACATGAATAGAATGTATAATGTATAATGATCAAGTCAGGATATCAGGAAATTTAGATTATCCATTGCCTGGGGTATTTATCATTTTTCTTTGTTAGGAACATTTTAATTTTTCTCTCCTAGCTATTGTGAAATATAGAATACATTGTTGTAAACTAGTCACCCTACTCTACTGTCGAATATTAAAACTTATTCCTTGTATCTTTTTGTTTGTACCCATTAACCAACGTCCTCCCCATCCCCCACAAATACCTTTCCCTGCCTCAGGTATCTTATCATTCTATTCTCCATGATCTCTATCTCCATGATATTGACTTTTCTAGCTTTATATGAGTGAGAACATGTGATGTTTTCCTTCCTGTGCTTGACTTATTTCACTTAAGATAATGACCTCCAGTTTCATCTATGTTGTTGCAAACGACATGATTTCATTCTTTTTTGCAACCAAGTAGTATTTCATTGTATATATATACTATATTTTCTTTTTCCATTCATTCGTTGATGGACACTTAGGTTGATGGACACTTAGATTGATTACACATCTTTGCTATTGTGAATAGTGCTGAAATAACCATGGAAGTTCAGGCATCCCTTTGATACACTGATTTATTTTCCTTTGTATACACACACAGTAGTTAGATTGCTGAATTGAATGGTAGTTCTATTTTTAGTATTTTTTGTGAAATTGCTATTATTACCTGCGCTTTTGAAGTCTTACCTGAAAACCCCTTGCATACTCTAACATCATAGAGTATGTTTTCTGTGTGTTCTTCTAGTAGTTCTATAGTTTCAGGTCTTACATTTAAGTCTTTAATCCATATCGAGTTGGCTCTTGTATATGATGAGAGATATAAGCCTATGTTTCATTCTTCTGCATATGAATTCCATTTTTTTCTGAACAATTTATTGAGAAATTTGTCCTTTCCCCAATGTATATTCTTGGCATCTTTGTCAAATTCAGTTAGTTGTAAATATGGAGCTTTATTTTTGGGTTCTTTATTATTTTTCTTTGATTTATGTATCTGCTTTTATATAATAGCATGTTATTTTGTTGACTATAGCCTTGTAACATATTTTGAAGTCAGGTAGTGTGATGCCTCCAGCTTTGCTCTTTTTGCTCAGGATTGCTCTGGCTATTCAGGGTGTTTTTTGGTTCCAAATGAATTTTAGAATTTTTTTTTCTATTTCTGCGAAGAATGACACTGGTATTTTGATATGGACTCATTTAATCTGTAGATTGCTTTGGGCAGTATGGTCATTTTAACAGTAGTAATTCTTCTGCTTCATGAGTATGGAATATCTTTCAATTTGTTTTAGTGTTCTTTAATTTTTTTCATCAGTGTTTTGTAGTTTTCCTTCTAAAACTTCATCTCCTTAGTTAAATTTATTCTTGGGTATTCTATTTTTTTTGTAGGTGTTGTAAATGGGATTGCCTTTATAATTTCTTCCTTAGCTAATGCATTATTGGTGTATAGAAGTGCTATTGATGTTTATTTTGTCATTGTATCTTGTAACTACTTAATTTAGTTATAAAATCTAAGAGTTTTTTGGTGGTGTCTTTCTGCTTTTCTAGATACAAGATCATGTCATCTGCAAAGAGTAAAAATCTGACCTCTTCTTTTCCAATTTGGATGGTTTTCTCTTGTCTGATTGTTCTGACTAGAACTTCTAGTACCTTATTGAACAGGAGTGATGAACGTGGGCATCCTTGTCTTGTTTCAGTTCTTAGAGGAAAGGTTTTCAGGTTTTCCTCATTTAGAATGATGTTGACTGTGTGTTTCCCATACATGGACTTTATCACATTGAAGTATATTTCTTCTGTGCTTAGTTTGTTGAGTGTTTGTATCATGAAGAGATGTTGAATTTTATCAAATGCTTTTTCTTCATCTATCAAAATAATTGTATGTTTTTTCCTTTATGGTATTGATGTGGTGATTTATGTTTATAGGTTTCTGTGTATTAAACCATCCTTGTGTCCCTGGGATAAATCCCCCTTAATCATGGTATATAATCTTTGGATGTTTTGTTGATTTCAGTTTGATAGTAATTTTCTGAAGATTTTTGTATGTATGTTCATCAGGGAAATTGGTCTATAGTTTTCTTTTTGTGTGTGTGTGTCCTTGTCTGATGTTGGTGTCAGAGTAATGCTTACCTCATTGAATGATTTAGGAAGAATTCCCTTCTCTTCAATTTTTTTGAATACTTTGAGGAGGAATTTATGTTAGTTTTTCTTTGAAAGTTCGGCAGAATTGAGCAATGAAGCCATCTGTTCCTGGACTTTTCTTTGTTGGGAGACTTTTCATTACTGGCCGATCTCATTACACTGTACAAGTGTTCTATTTCTTCCTGATTCAACTGTGGTAGGTTGTATGTATTCAGGAATTTATCTATTTCCTCTACATTTTCCAGTTTTTTAGTATATCATTGTTTATTATAGTAAGATCTTTTCTATTTCTGTGGTTTCAATTGTGATTTTTTCTTTTTTCTTTGTTTTTGTTCATTTGTGTCTTTTCTTCCCCCTGCCTTGGTCATTTTAGCTAGAGTTTTATTTATCTCCTAACAAAACCAACTTTTTGTTCATTATTTCTTTGTGTGTGTGGTTTTTTTTTTTTTTTTTTTTTTTTTAGTATCTAATTTGTTTAGTTTTGCTCTGGTCTTCATTATTTCTTTTCTTCTCTAATTTTGGGTTTGGTTTGCTCTTGCTTTCCTAGTTTCTTGGGTGACATTGTTTATTTAAAATCTTTCTGCTTTTTTGATGTAAGCATTTAATGCTGTAAAATTCTCACTTAGCACTAGTTTTATGTAATCCATAGCTTCAATAGCCATTTGTTTTAAGAAATTTTTTTATTTTCTTCTCTTATTTTTTTCATGACCTAACGGTCATTCATGAGCATGTTATTCTATTTCCATGTATTTGTACGGTTTCCAAAATTCCTCATTATTGATTTATAGTTTTATCCCATTGTGATCAATTTCTGGTTTTATTCCAAGAAGATACTTGATATGATTTCAATATTTAAAACTTTTTTTAGACTTGTTTGGCATCCTAACTTATGTTCTGTCCTGGAGAAGTTTTCAGGTGCTGATGAGAAGAATGTACATTCTGTGGTTGTTGGATGAAATATTCTGCAAATATCTGTTAGGTTCATTTTGTTAAATGTGCAGTTTAACGTTTCTTTCTTAATTTTCTGTCTAGATGATCTCTCTAATACTGAGAGTGGATCATTCAAGTTTCTAATTATTATTATATTGGATTCTTTCTCTCCCTTAGATCTAATAATAATTGTCTTGAATATCTAGGTGCTGTAGTATTGGGTGTGCGTAGATTTATAATTGTTATATCTTTTTCTATGCTTTTATAATTTCAGTCTATACATGTCTTTACAGATTAGTTAAGTTTCTTTTTGGATGCATATAGTTGTGTCATGCTTTTTATCCATTCAGCCAGTCTATGTATTTAAAGTGGAAAGTTTAATCCATTTACATTCAAGGCCATTATTGAGATGTGAGGGCTCATTAGTGTCATTTTATTAATTGGTTTTTGGTTATTTTGTGTATCTTTGGTCCTATCTTTGTCTCTTATTGTTTATCATTGTAATTTGGTGATTTTTTATAGTGGTAACATTTCAGTTCTTTCTGTTCTGTGTTTGCTCTACCAGTGGGTTTTATACTCCCGTGTGTTGTCATCATCATGGATACCATTTTTTTTTTCTTCCAGGCATAAGACTCCCTTTAATATTTCTTGTAGGACTGGGCTAGTGATGATGAAGTCCCTCAGTTTTTGATTGTCTGAGAAAGACTTTATTTCTCCTTCATTTATAAAGGATAACTTTGGGGGGTATAGTATCCTTGTTTCTTTTCCCCAGCACTTTGAATATATCATCCTCTCTCTTCTTGCCTGTAAGGTTTCTGCTGAGCAATCCACTGTTACTTTCATGGGGATTGCCTTATAAGTGACTAGATGCTTTTCTCTTGCTGTTTTTAGAATTCTCTCTTTATCTTTGACCTTTGATAATTTAATGATAATTCGTTGTGAAGGAGATCTTTTGAAATTGTATCTATTTAACTATTTCTGAGTTTCCTATATCTGGACGTCTGCATCTTTTGCTACATTCCAGACATTTTTGGTTATTGTTCTGTTAAATAGGTTTTCTACCACTTTTGTTTCCTCTTCACCTTCTGAGACATTGACAACTTGAATATTTGGTTGCTTTATGTTTCCTATATGCCACATAGGTTTTGTTCTCGTTTTAAAAAAATTTCTTAAAAAAATGTTTATCTGACTGGGTTATTTCAAAAGACCTACATTAAATTCCTGAAATTCTTTATTCTACTTGACCTAGTCTATTGTCGAAACTTTCAACAATATTTATTTTCTTTCATTCAATGAATTCTTTAGTTGTAGAATTGCTTTTTTGTTCTATAGTATTATACCAATTTCTTTGGTAAATTTCACATTTATATTCTGAATTTCTTTTTTGATTTCTTTGTGTTGTTTATCTGTGTTCTCTCGTATCTCACTGAACTTTTATTATTATTATTATTTTAGATACCGTGTCTCACTATGTTGCCCAAGGTAGACTTGACCTTTTGGGCTCAAGTAATCCCTGCTTCTCAACCTCTGGCATAGCTGGGACTACAGGAATGTGCAACCACACTGGCTTCACTGACCTTCTTTAATGTCATTATTTTGTTTTATTTTATGATATTTCATAATTTTTCCCCAATGGAATCTGCTGCTGGAGAATTATCATTTTTTTGGAGGTGTAATATATATCATTGCTATTTCTTATTTCTTATGTCCTTACATTGATATCTGTTCATCTGATCTAAAGTTGCTTCTCCTAAATTTTTGAATTTGCTTTGGTAGGAAACAACTTTTTTTCTGAAGATGTATGATATTGGTTGGGTAGAGATTTTGGCTTTGATTCTGGGTACATACAGAAATCTTGTCTCCTTGTGATTCTTAAGCTGTGAACAGTGTCATTGGTGTCTGTGATTTCCTCAGTGGCTAAGGGCATTAGTGTAATCTGTGGAGAAGTTTTGCAGGTAAAGGGATGCCAGGTGAGCCAGTTCTTGGTTTCTAGTGGTGGCAGTGGGAGGCTCAGCATACCTGTCCTTAGGCCCCAGGGTAGCATATGATGGCACCCATGGTAGTAGGTACAGGGGGGCCAATTTTTGGGTCTCCAGGCAACTTTCTCCAGTGCTAATAGTGGCAGCAGTAGGCCAGGAGGTTGGGCAGATCGTTGGGGCCCTAGTAACCAGTGTGGCATGGGCAATGGCAGTAGCAGTGGCAGAACGACCCTCTGGTTCCCAACTGGTCTGCTCTTGGTGGTGGCTATGATGGCCCTGGTCTCCCAGTTCCAATGCCTGTAGTTGGTGTGTGCAGGTAGGTGTCAGCTGTGGTGGTAATGGCAGGTTTGGCTGCCCCATTCTCAGGCCCCTGGGAGGAGTGTTCAGGAGACAACAGTGGTACACAGGGCTGGATGACCTCCAGGTTCCTGGAAGGCATGCTTAGGCACACGGGGGACAGGGTAGAGCTAGGTGAGAAGGACATGTCCTCAGTCTCCCTGGTAGTCCATGTACGTGCTAGCTGTGGTGCACAGGGGCGAGGTGATTCTCAGGTCCCTGGTGGAATGTGCTATGGCCCTGCTACTGGGGAGGGCTGGGCTGCTTTCTGTGGCAACAACTGTAGGTAGGTGGCTCAAAAGTGTGCACTTTTGCCCCAGATGGTAGTTGTGGGTGAGAGATTCTTTCCTCAAGACACTTTTGAATGCATGGCAATTCCAGTACTGGAGGCAGTGGAGTCACGGCCAGTGGCCCATGCTTCAGTGGAGGCAGCCAGCAGTGGTGGTCACTGCAGGCAGGGGAGTCTGACTTTGGGGCATGTAAAAATGCATGGCAGTGCTGCTGCTGGGGCAGTGCGTCATTGCCAATGGCTTGTGTTTCAGCTATGGTGGCTGCAGGCAACTGCAGTCATGGCTCTAGATGAAGCACGTCAATGGGACTCCAGGGAGGTGGAGATGCAGGGGTGGTTGGGCTTGAGGGTAGGAGGCAGTCTAGGGGGGACTAGACTCTCACTATGGTGCCTTGCTTAGCTGCTTATGACTTGGGGGTGTGTGGGATACAGTGTGAGATTCATCTCTGGAGTGGTGCTGTTTCATGGTCTCCAGGCAGCTCCCTACGTTAGTCTCAGGGCCTGAGGGCATTGAGGGGTTCTCCCATGGCTAGGATTGCAGGAGTCTGCAGAAGGGATGTGAATCCCTGGGGATCTCTCCATTACCCTTTTTTTTTGGGTTGAGAATTCTCTTCAGGTTCCCAGCCATCCTGACTGAGCAGGTTACCGCACTTCTCTCTCTTTCCTGCTTTAAAGGTTTCTTGTCACTTCTCTATTTAAATTCCAATGTTCTGTCTTAGATGATCTATTTGAAGTGTGATTATATACTAGCTATTTTGGTTCTTCTTCGTGGAAGAGGTGAGTACCAGCTGCCACTAGTCAGCCAAATCGCTTGAAGCCCTCCAAATCTCTGAATTTTTAAAAGGTATTAGATGGTTATATTAACAAAATTATTCACTATTCTCAAATTTTTTTTCAGTGTGATGCTGGAATCTCTCCACTGGACTCCTGGATTCTCAAAGAAATATTTATGTCTATGGATGGTGATCAAAATTGGTGTTTCTGTGGAGTTATGAAGGCCAGAATAATCTAATCCACCACGTAAATGATGTCACTCCATTTGTCTTGGGTTTTAATTGTAAAGTTGTTATACAAATTAAAGATATTTTGAAAAACAGTCTAAAATAAATAAAAGTCTAGACCTTGAAAAGTCAGAAAAAAAATTATTCAGACATGCCCACAGAGAAAAACAGCAATAGTTTTTCTCATATTCAGTTCTGCTTCCCAGTAGGAAATACTCCTAATTTTTTCGTTTTTGTTTTACACTTAGTTATTTTGATTATTAGTTCCATACAGCTAAATAACATATCTATTTCTGGTTTTGATTTATTAATTTTAGAATATCTTTAATTCTTGCTATCACAAGTATCAGATATCTATCACCATATTAATACCGCATTACAAATAACCAACAAACCACAGCAGCATTTATCAATAAGCATTTATTTTTGCTCACAGGTCTTAGTGTTAGCTGGAAGGTCTGCTGTACCAGTCTGGCCTCAGTAGCTGATCTCAGCCCAACCCCCTCATGCACTTGTGATCAGCTGGTCCTGGATGGCCTCCAGGTGTTAAAGCTCTTCTCCATGTGGCTTCTCCTAATTCCACACTTCAGTCTCCACATGTTTCCATGGTGGTGAGATTTGGAGAGAGGGCAGAAGTTTGCAAGGGCTTGGGCTTCCTACTGGCACACATCATATCCACCACCTTCTCTTGGCCACGGAAAGTCACAGGCCAGCTCTGATTCAAGGGGTTGGGAAAGTGCTCTCTGTCTCCTCTACCATGAGAATAGCATGTGTCAGATAGACCCAGCTCCTTTGATTAGATTCTGAACAGACACAATCTGTAAAAGAATTGCAATGAATTCACAAAAGACATATGTGAATGAGAAATCAGTCTTTGTTACTGTAAGCCACTGAGAAGTTTTTTCTTTTTGGTATTTCAGTATTGTTCAGCTACAGTAGTCTAGCTTAAAATACAAATATTGCATTCTATTATCATGCTTAGTCTACAGGTTCATTCTAAAGTTGAGGATCAATACAGTTTTTTAATTATTATGGCTTCTAAATATTATTCACTGACAGGCCAGTTAGTGACTGTATTTCCTTTTCTCTATCACTTTCTGTTTCTCCTTTTCTCTTGCCTTATCTTATAGTTCTTCCTTAAATTGCTCTGAATTGTTAAAAATGTATTTAAAATGATATTAAGTATTTTGATTGACTTATTTTTCCTGGACTCTTCCCTACTGAAGGACACCTTCCCCCTAGATAAATCCAGACTGGTTGCTCCTTGACCTCCTGCATAACTGTCAACCTGGAATATTTGTTTTTTCTTTAATATGGGTTGAAGCCACTTTTTGTTGGTTCTTGTATTTTCTTCCTTCTTGGTTTATCTCCTGATTTTCCTGTATTACTTAAGAAAGGACAGCTGAAACATGTTTTTGAGTCCTTTCATATCAGAGAGTGGCTCTATTCTACTGTAACATTTGAATTTTGGATTGAAATCCTTTTTGTGTCTAATCTTTGAAGATTTCTGTTCCATTATACTTAGGTATTGAACACTGCCAGTTTTTATTTTTAAAGAAGCTTCCTCAGAAGATTTGGAATTGTTTCTTTACATGTTGCTTCAAAATTTCACATTTAATGAGTCATTTTTAAAACATGCACTGGCAGTCAATTGGGCTTCTCATCTGGAATCCTTGTGTCTTTTAGATCCAGGTAATTACCTAGGATTTTTTTAAATTGATTTCATAGCATCTATTTTTTTTCTTTCTCTATTTCTGAAATTTCTATTGACTGGAAGTTAGATCTTCTGCATTGAGTCTCTATTATCTTGATGTTTTCTCTTATGTTTTTCTTTTCTTTCTTTTGCTGCACCTTTTGGAAGTTTCTTTGAACTTCACTACGTGATTCCTGTTTGGGGGTCTTGGCCACAGAATCTGGAATGATGACACAGTCTGTGCTACCATGGCCAGAAGTTTGCTTCTAGGTGGCTGTCCACACGGATTATAGTCTCCTAGATGAGACCACAACTGGCTTGATTATTTCAGCAATCAAATTATTTCAGCTATTCAGTCGAAATTTGAGTGAATAGCTGCCACTCAAATTTTAGACTACAAAACTAAATTTTAAAAAATAGCCTAAAAAACAAAAGGAGTAAGCTTTAGGTATCATATAAAACTGTTGCTTTTGTTCTCTGAAGCCACTTGGATTATATAGCAGTAAATGGCATGGCATTTGAGGACCAGGTAGTAATAAAATTATTAATAGATACCTATTTTCAAGCTGTTGAGTGTGGTGACTTTGTCTCTCAGTAACCATGGTCAATAATTTCATATAAAATCTCCTCTAAGGCAACACTATGAGCCCTGGAGAATCCTGGGACCTGCTGTCCTGATGGAGGAGGTAGCCCTGCCTGAAGCTGTGCCTGGAGCTCAGGTGGAATCCAAGAGTCACATTCCCAGCAATACCTCCTCCAAGTCCCTTTATCCTCCTATTCTTCCTTCTCCTCTTAGAAAACTGCATTCCAGGGGTGAGCCCTGATAATCTGGGTGGGCCAAGGATGCTCTAGCAGGATCAATTGGATTTTTTATTTTTAACAAATGAAGGCACCACTGAATAAGAGGAGAGTTGGTCATAATTAGGGAAAATAGATTATATAAATGCTTAATTAATTTGTATTAATTGGGTGTTGTATTAGTCCATTCTCATGCTTCCATGAAGAAAGAGCTGAGACTGGGTAATTTATAAAGGAAAGAGAAATTATAAAAGACTTAACCGACTCACAGTTCTGCAGGACTGGGGAGGCCTCAGAAAACTTACAATCATGGTGGAAGGAAAAAGCAAACATGTCCTTCTTCATATGGTGGCAGGAAGGAGAAGACTGAGAGGCAAGTTAAGGGGGAAGCCCCTTATATTCAGAGTTCACAAAGCTCATTTAAGACAAAACCCACATTCCTTTACAGAACTTGAATCTACAGAGTTCAAGTCTTGGTTCAGCTCTCTAAACCCTCTGTTAGTCATTAGTTTGTTTTGCTCACGACTAAAATACTACTTTGTATTTTGAAAATTTCTCACTTTCTTTATTACTGTGTGTGGAGAAATAGGCTTTCTCTTCTTGGGAATGCAATTTTAAAACAGACTAGAAATCATAAGAGTTATGATGACAGACAGGTACCGAAAATACTGGGGTATTTTAATGAAAATGGCATCTTAAGTTATTTATCAAACTTGTGGAAAGTAGCTAAAGTTATTTCTAGAAAAATTGAATACCATTAAATACTTATGTCAGAAAAGTAAAAGGTACAATATTAAGTAAAGTTCTCATCTTATAATTTTAGAGAAAGCAAAGGAAAGTAAATTCTAGGGTAAAAAATAATAAAGATGAAAATAGGAAAGAAGTACAAAGCACACTTTGGAGAAAATAAATAAATCAAAGTGTCATATATCTGATTAGATTGAAGGTCACCATCAGGAATGAAAAAGGAACATATAAAGGGAGCAGAAATTATAAAGATAACAGGAAGATATTAAGAACAATTTTATGATAATAGATTGGAAAATTTATATAAAATAGACAATTTACTTAAACAGCTAACTTAGAAAAATGAACTCAGAAAGAAACAAAATACTGAACTACCCAGTAACTAAATATAATTGAAGTAGTACTAAAACATACTTTTGTATGGAAAATTCTGGACCAGAAGGTTTTACCATTGATCCACCACATATATTAAAAGAAGAAATAATTTCAAACTTTCAATTAATTATAAATTGTTAAGTAAAAGTAAAAAAAGCATATTCAACAATTCCTGATATGGGGCTAACAAAACTGCGATTCCATACCTGACCAGGATGTTTTTCAGAACATAAAAGATGAAAGAAAAAAAATCAGATGATCCTTTCATGCAGTAGAATAAAATGATTGGCTAGGTGCAGTGACTCATGCCTGTAATCTCAGCGCTTTGGGAGGCTGAGGCGGGCAGATAACTTGAGGCCAGGAGTTCTAGACCAGCCTGGCCAACATGGTGAAACCCTGTCTCTACTAAAAATGCAAAAAATACAAAAATCAGCTGGCCCTGGTGGCGGGTGCCTGTAGTCCCAGCTACTCAGGAGGCTGAGGTAGGAGAATCATTTGAACCCAGGAGGCGGAGGTTGCAGTGAGCTGAGATTGCACCACAACAGCGTGAGACTCCGTCTCAAAAAAAAAAAAAAAGAATGAAATGATTGATAAAAATCAACCTCTATTCATGGTTTAGCCAAAAAAAAAGAAAAAAAAAGAAAAAAGTGCTTAGTAAACTAGCACTGGAAAAGATTTTATTTAATCTAAACAAGAGACACCTACAAAAAGCCTATCACAAATATTATTCTTATTGGTCAACTAGTGAAAGCTTTATCCACATGGGTGTTCTCCCTGTGTCTACTCAAAATTGTGCTGAAGGTGCTCAACAATGCAGTTAAGGTAAGAGAAAAGAAATGCAAAGAATAGGGATTAGAAAAGCAAACAATAATATCAACCAAAAACAACAAAATAAAAATAATTATTACTATTTGTAAAAGATAATTTGTAGATTAAAATGTAAAAGAATTACAAATAAACTATTATAATTAATATGAGGGTTTAAAAAAGTGCTGGATTCAAAATCAGGAACCAAAACAACTCTGTTCCTGCATGTTAGAAGCAAACACTTAGAAAATAAAATTGTATAATATGAATCAGTGTGTAAAAATATGTGAAGGACATAGAAATAAATCTAACACAATTTGTGCAACATTTTCTTGTGTAGAAATAGAGTGACAACCATGTGTGCGAATTCATGACTCAAAATTGTAGAAGCATCAACTTTCTCCCACGTTGATGTCTGGATTTAAACCAAATCCTAATTAAAAACCCAACTAAATAAACTGATTTAAAAATATATGTGAAAATGGAAAAAGGTCAAGATTGAGTCAAAATGTTTCCTTATAGTTAATGTATTTTATTCTGTGCTCTATTTCTAGCTGACACAGATCTACCCTTAGATTAGCTTCCCCTGGATGGTCAGGTGATTTGCCCATTCCAAAAGCATTTTCATACTATTCTAAATCAGTTCCATTAAGTGTCTCGTTAAGTGTTGGAAACTATAAGAAAATAAAAAAGCTGAGAAATACAAGTTATAATAGGTGCCTGAGGGGAAATTAGTTGGAATCTATTGTTTTGGAATAGTTGCAACCGCAGTGTTAGGTGTTGGGAGAAAGCCCATGACAAAAGAAGGATTGATCAGGAGTTATTAGCTGAAAGCAGGAAGATCACATTCTCCAGAATGGAAGCAGAGAGCAGAGGTCCCGAGCAGCCATCTCAGGAAATACTTGTTATAACCTGTGCTGTTGTGGTCTGTCTCTCTCACTAGCCTGCAGGTATGTGAAAAGGCAGGGATATATAGTCATGATCTTTGTTGTGGAGCACATGTGGCTTATCAATTTGTCAATGAAGGAATGCTTGGGATTTTGGTTTACATTTTACTTTTCTATACAAGAATGAAAAATAGTTAAATCTTGAAAAAAAAAAGAACTCTAGTCTTCATTCTGAGGGCAGCAAAGTAGAAGAGTGCTGAAAAGCCAGAATCCCATTCTGTAATGAATCCTAATGAGAGATGCTCTCAAGGTTTAGGCAAGAAATGAGCATTTAAAGAAAAGGGATCATAGACTATAGAGAAGGCTCTGTGAGAGGAAGAAAATGTGTAGAGTCATTGAGACTGGAGCAGGGTCAGTGAAAACTCCTGTGTCATCCTCACCTACACCTCATCTCCATTGCTCAGAAAAAGATCCTGGGCAAGACTGGCCAAGGAGACTCTCCTTCTCAATGATTGACCTGGGGCCAGAACTAAGGTCTCTTGAGGACCTGCCTGATATTTTCTCTGTTCTGTCTGCTGCTCTATTTTATGGAGAAAATAAAAATTACACAGATGACACTTAATCCCTTCAAATTGTGTGCTAACTGGGAACAATGTTAACAAATATGAACATCAATAACATTTTGAAGCAATGATAATTCATAGTGAAGTTCTCAAATGAATGGTAGTTAATAATAATGCAAAGTTAATCACAACCTAATGAAGAACATCTCACCATTATTAATAACCAAAATATATTTAACCAAAATATATTTAACCAAAATAACCAAAATATATTCAAAAAATAGTTAATAAAAATACATAAATATAATTGCTCATTGGCATACTAAATGGTGAGGTTAATGAATAGAACTTTTTGAAGATAGCATGAGAAAAGATGAGAAGTAATAAGCCAAACTCTATTTGCCCTTTAATGTTTGGAGCAATCAAGATAAGTCAGCTTGTGGAAGACCTGTAAGACTTAATACTGCACCATACTTCAGCAGATATGAACAGAAAACCTCCTACATCTTACCAGCCAAAGACCAAGCCCCTTGCAGACCTAATTAGATGGAGAATTTCTTGAGTTTCTGGTAGATTCTTGGTGGTATAAGACAGTGCAGTTTTTATCAAAGCTCCAAGGGTCTTGATTATGACTGTAAGGCAGGGTGCTCTTATGTTTACTAATGTGAAGAAGGCTAAGGGAAGGCATTTCATCCCCAGCTAAAACCATTTGTGACCTTTAAAGAAGCCAAATCTATGTAGGTTACAAATGGGAGCAATTTTATCAGCAGCCTGTCTACCTGACTGCTGATAAAACTGCTCCCATTTGTAACCTACATAGATTTGGTCTAAAATCTGTCATTCTGTATCTTTTAAGTGGAGCATTTAGGCCATTTACATTCTATGTTAGTATCGAGATGTGAGATACTATTCTATTCATCATGCTATTTGCTGCCTGAATACCTTCTTTTTTCATTGTGTTGTTTTATGCTATTTGCTGCCTGAATACCTTTTTTTTTTCATTGTGTTGTTTTATATGTCCTGTGAGATTTGTGCTTTAAGGAGATTAGATTCTATTTTGGTATATTTTGAGGATTTGTTTCAAGATTGAGAGCTCCTTTTAGCAGTTCTTGTAGTGCTGGCTTGGTAGTGGTGAATTTTCTCAGCATTTGTTTGTCTGCAAAAGACTTCACTTATGAAGATTAGTTTTGCTGGATACAAAATTCTTGGCTGATAATTATTTTGTTTAAGGAGGCTAAAGATAGAACCCCAATCCCTTCTAGCTTGTAGTGTTTCTACTGAGAAATCTGCTGTTAACCTGATAGGTTTTCCTTGTAGGTTACCTGATGCTCTTGCCTCACAGCTCTTAAGATTCTTTCTTGTTTTGACTTTAGATAACCTGATGGCTATGTGTCTAGGTGATGATCTTTTGGCAATCAACTTCTCAGGTGTTCTTTGAGCTTCTTGTATTTGCATGTCTAGATCTCTAGCAAGGCCAGGGGGGTTTTCCTGGATTATTCCCTCAAACATGTTTTCCAAATTTTTAGATTGCTCTTTTTCCTTGGGAGCACCAAGTATTCTTAGGTTTGGTAATTTAACATAATCCCAAACTTCTTGAAGGCTGTGCTCATTTTTTAAAATTCTTTTTTCTGTGTGTTTGTTGGATTGGGTTAATTCAAAAGCCCTGTCTTTGAGCTCTGAAGTTCTTGCTTCTACTTGTTCAATTCTGTTGCTGGGAATTTCCATTGTATTTTACATTTCTCTTAATGTGTCCTTCATTTCCAGAAGTTGTGATTGTTTTTTAATTATGCTATATGTTTCTCTGGAGATTTTTTTAATCCATATCCTGTAACGCTTTACAAATTTCTTTAAGTTGGTATTCACCTGTCTCTGGTGCCTCTTTGAGTAGCTTAATAATCAAGCTTCTGAATTCTTTTTCTGGCAATTCAGAGATTTTTTTCTTGGTTTGTATCCATTGTTGGTGAGCTAGTGTGATATTTTGGGGGTGTTAAAGAACCTTGTTTTGTTATGTTACCAGAATTGTTTTGATTACTTCTCACTTGGGTAGATCATGTCAGAGGGAAGATCTGGAGCTCAAGGGCTGCTGTTCAGATTCTTTTGTCCCATGGGGTGCTGCCTTGATTTGGTGCTCTCCTACTTCCACTAGAGATGTGGCTTCCTGAGAGCCAAACTGCAGTGATTGTTATTTCTCTTCTAGATCTAGCCACCCAGCAGACCTACCAGGCTCCAGCCTGGTACTGGGGAGTGTCTGTCGGGTCCCATAATGTGATCTGCCTTCAGGTCTCTCAGCCATGGATACCAGCACTTGCTCTAATGGAGGTAGCAGAGGAGTGAAGTGGACTCTGTGAGGGTCCTTACTTGTAGTTTTGTTTAGCATGCTGGTTTTGTGTTTTGTTGGCCTCCAAACAGGAGGTGGCACTTTCCAGACAGCATCAGCTGCAGTAGTATAGGGCAGATACAAGCTTGCCCCAGGGTTGCCTGGATTGTTACAGGAAGTCAGGGACCCCGAATGGAGGGACTGACTGAAGCCATGGCAGAAGAACATAAATTGTGAAGATTTCATGGACATTTATTAGTTCCCCAAATTAATACTTTTATAATTTCTTATGCCTGTCTTTACTGCAATCTCTGAACATAAATTGTGAAGATTTTGTGGACACTTATCACTTCCCCAATCAATACCCTTGTGATTTCCTATGCCTGTCTTTACTTTAATCTCTTAATCCTGTCATCTTTGTAAACTGAGGAGGATGTATGTTGCCTCAGGACCCTGTGATGATTGCGTTAACTGCACAAATGTTTTGTAGAGCATGTGTGTTTGAACAATATGAAATCTGGGCACCTTGAAAAAAGAACAGGATAACAGCAATGTTCAGGGAACAAGGGAGATAACCTTAAAACTCTAGCTGCCTGTGAGCCAGGCGGAACAGAGCCGTATTTCTCTTCTTTCAAACACAAATAGGAGAAATATCGCTGAATTCTTTTTCTCAGCAAGGAACATCCCTGAGAAAGAGAATGCGTCCCTAAAGGGAGGCCTCTGAAATGGACGCTTTGGGACGGCTGTCTTTTATGGTTGTAGTTAAGGGGTGAAATAAGCCCCGGTCTCCCATAGTGCTCCCAGGCTTATCAGGACGAGGCAATTCCTGCCTAATAAATTTTGGTCAGACTGGTTGTCTGCTCTCAAACCCTGTCTCCTGATAAGATGTTATCAATGACAATGCATGCCCAAAACTTCATTAGCAATTTTAATTTTGCCCTGGTCCTGGGGGTCCTGTGATCTCGCCCTGCCTCCATTTGCCTTGTGATATTTTATTACCATGTGAAGCATGTGATCTCTGTGACCCACACCCTATTCTTATACTTCCTCCCCTTTTGAAAATCCCTAATAAAAACTTGCTGGTTTTACAGCTCAGGGGGCATCATGGAACCTGCTGACATGTGATGTCTCCCCCAGATACCCAGCTTTAAAATTTCCCTCTTTTGTACTCTGTCCCTTTATTTCTCAGACTGGCTGACACTTAGGGAAAATAGAAAAGAACCTATGTGAAATATCTGGGGTGAATTTCCCCTGGTACTAGATAAGTATTTCGTTTTCTCAGGCAGTGGGCAGGGCCAGAGAACTTCTAAGAGATTATGTCCTTTGTCTTCGGCTACCAGTGTGGGTAGAGAAAGACCATCAGGTTAGGGTAGGATTAGTCATTTCTGAGCTCACACTCTTCTTGGGTGAGGCTTGCTGCAGCTGCTGTGTGGGGATGGGGGTGTGGTTCTCAGGCCAATGGAGTTATGTTCCCAGGGGTATTATGTCTGCCTCTGCTGTGTTGTACAGGTCACCAGGGAAGTGGGGGAAAGCCAGCAGTTACAGGTCTCATTCAGTTCCCATGCAGCCTGAAAAGCTGGTCTCACTCACTCCCACTGTGCCTCCCTAATAGCATTGAGTTTACTTCCAGGCAGCAGGTGAGCAGGGCTGAGAATTTGCCCCTGGCTACAAGCCTTCCTGCTGAGAAAGTAAGCAGGGCTTTCAGGTTTCACACCTCCCTGTCTGCTGCAGCGGCTGTGCTCACATTCACCCCCTCCCCTTGGTTCTGTCCAGGAAACTTCATGTTCAGTTGAAATTATTACAAAGTTCAGCTGGAAGTTTCCTTCTCTCTGCAGTCTTTCCCCAGTTCCACTGGCAGCCCTCCTCAAGGACTCCTGTGAGACAAAGTCAGAAATGTCTTCCTTGGGGACTGAGAGTGTCCACAGGGCTCTTTCTGCTGCTTCCTCTCCCCTGTATTTCACTTGACTGTTTCTTTATTTGCAGAAAATTTCCCATGCCTTTTACATAATTTTTATTAGGATTTTTTTTTCTTATTTATGTGTAGGAGTTGGTAGTGTAGAAGAAAACTTTATTGAAGCAAATCTTCATTTTTCTTAATATGTTTATTAGCTCTAATAGGGATTTTGGGATAATATTTTAGAGTTTTTTTACATGCAAGATTATATTATCTGTCAACAGAAATATTTTATTTCTTCTTTTCCAAATTGGATGCCTTTTATTTTTTCTTACTTAATTGCACTGACTAGAACTTTCAATAGTATGTTGATTAGAAGTTGAGAAAGTGGGCATCCCCATCTTGTTTTTGATCTTAAAGGAAAAGCTTTTGATCTTTCACCAATAAGTTTGATGTTAGCAGTGCTTTTTCATATATGGCCTTTATCAGTTTGAAGAAGTTTCTTTCTATCTCTAGTTTATTGACTGTGTTTTTGTTTGTTTTAAGACAGGGTCTTGTTCTATTGCCCAGGCTGGAGTGCAGTGGCACTATCTCAACTCGCTGAAGTCTTGACCTCCTGGGCTCAAGCAATCCTCCCACCTCAGCCTCCTGAGTAGCAGAGACTACAGGTGTATGTCACCACCCCCTGGCTAATTTTTGTATTTTTGGTAAAGATAGGGTTTCACTATGTTGTCCAGGATGGTCTCAAAATCCTGGCCTCAAGCAATCCACCCACCTCAGTCTCCCAAAGGGCTGGGATTAAGGCATGAGCCATTGTACCTGGCAGTTTTTTTTAAAAATTATGAAACAAGGTTGAATTTTATGAAAATGCTCTTTCTGCACTGATTGGAAGGATCATCTTTTTTTTTTTTTCTTCTGCTGCTAATTTGGTATATCACCTTAATTGATTTTCTTATGCTGAGCAATTCTTAGATTGGGGAGTGAATCACAGTTGGTCATGTTGTATAATCCTTTTTAATTATGTTGCTAAATTTGGTGCACTAAATTTATTTGAGGATTTTTTGCATTAATGTTATGAGAAATATTGATCTGTAGTTTTCATTTCTTATAGTGTCTTTTTGTATCCAGGGAATGCTGGTCTCAGAACAAGTCAGGAAATATTCCCTGCTTTGAGTTACAATTGATACATAATTCACCAGTAAATCTTTCTGCTTCAGATCTTTTTTCCTGTGAAGTTTTTGATTAGTGATTCAGTCTTCTTACATGTTATAAGTCTATTCAGATTTTCTATTTCTTCATGATTTGGTTTGATAAATAGTGTATTTCTAAGAATTTGTTCATTTCAATTGGGTTATCCAATATGCTGACATAGAATTTTTCAGTCTTCTCTTAAAATCCTTTTCATTTCTGTAAAATTAGTCATAAATTTCACACTTTCAAAATTTTTATTTATTTGAGTCTTACATCTGTTTTTCTCTTAATTTACCTAAAGATTTGTCAGTTTTGTTGACATTTTCAAATAAATAGGATTTAGTTTTGTTGATTTTCCCTACTGATTGCTTGTCCTTTGTTTTATGTATCTTCACTCTCTTCCCTCTTATTTACTTGCTTTGGGTTTATTATGCTTTACTTTTTAAAGTTCCTAAGATATAATATGAGGTTAATGATTTGAGGTATTTGTTTTCATTAAAATATGCATGTGGTTATGGCTACAAATTTCCCTGTTAGCACTGCTTTTGCTGCAACCCATAAGTTTTGGTATGACATGCTTTTGTTTTTAGTAGTCTCAAAGTATTTAATTTTCCCTGTGAATTCTTCTCTGACCCACTGGTTGTTAAAGAGTGTGTTGTTTAATTTCTACAAATTTGTGAATTTTCCAGTTTTTCTTTGATTATAGATTTCTAGTTTCATTCCATCATGACTGGAAAAGTACTTTGTATGATTTTAGTCTTTTAAAATATATTAACTTGTTTTGCAGCATAATATAATATATGATCTATCCTGGAGAGTGTTCCACGTTCTCTTGAGAAAACTGTAATGTGTATTCTGCTGTTGGTGGGTGGAGTATTCTCTATTTGCCTCTTAGGTCTAATTGGTCTATACTTTTTTTCAAATCATCTTTTTTTTTTCAAACTTCTGTCATTCTAGTCATTATTGAAAGTGAAATATTGAAGTTTTCAACTTTTACTATAGATCTGTCAATTATTTAAAAAATTTATTTCAATGTAGCTTCATATATTAATTGGAGTTCTGATATTTAGTGAATGTATGATTATAATAGCTATGTCTTCTTGGTAAATTGATCCTTTTATCAATATATGATGTCTTTTTTTGTCTCTGATAATGGTATTTAACTTGAAGTATGGCTTTACAAAATATTAGTTTAGCCACCTCAGCTCTCTTTTGGCTTCTATTTGCATAGAATTTACTTTTCCATCCTATTACTTTCACCCTGTTTGTGTGGTGGGAAATTAAGGGAAGAAAGAAAAATAAAATTAAAAAGAAAAATAAATAAGCTTTCCTGTATTAGGGTGACTTATCTCAGAGGCAGCAACAGGCACAGCCCAGACCCAGGAAAAGCCTTGATAAACATTATCTAAGAAGCTAGTACACAAAGAAATGTACTCTGGAGACCCTCCCAGCACTCCTTCAACATAGGGAGGAGAAAAACAAATTTTCCTTTCTTGTATGGTATAAGTTTATAGATTCCTGTTCTCTGTATCTGGTAACTTCAAGTATTCTGTTTTGTCTAAGTGGAACAGTGAAGGACATGAGCTGTCTGAGCAGGCCTGAATTATGGCCACCTGGGCGCTGTAGTGAAGGTCATGGAATAAGCTGTGCTAGGCACTAGGGCAAGCCTAGATAACGGCCATCTTGGTTACATAGCAACAGTCATGTGTAATGAACCTGTTAAAATTTGATTAACTGTCTTTGTTCTGCCTCTGTATCCTCACTTTCACACCACTGTAAGCCTGCTTCAAGCTAGCCCACCCCCTTTTAAAAGTGTGTATAGGGGGAGGAGCCAAGATGGCCGAATAGGAACAGCTCCGGTCTACAGCTCCCAGCGTGAGTGACGCAGAAGATGGGTGATTTCTGCATTTCCATCTGAGGTACCGGGTTCATCTCACTAGGGAGTGCCAGACAGTGGGTGCAGGCCAGTGGGTGCATGCACCGTGCGTGAGCCGAAGCAGGGCGAGGCATTGCCTCACCTGGGAAGCCCAAGGGGTCAGGGAGTTCCCTTTCCGAGTCAAAGAAAGGGGTGACGGACGCACCTGGAAAATTGGGTCACTCCCACCCGAATATTACGCTTTTCAGACCGGCTTAAAAAACGGCGCACCACGAGACTATATCCCACACCTGGCTCGGAGGGTCCTACGCCCATGGAATCTCGCTGATTGCTAGCACAGCAGTCTGAGATCAAACTGCAAGGCGGCAGCGAGGCTGGGGGAGGGGCGCCCACCATTGCCCAGGCTTGCTTAGGTAAACAAAGCAGCCGGGAAGCTCGAACTGGTTGGAGCCCACCACAGCTCAAGGAGGCTTGCCTGCCTCTGTAGGCTCCACCTCTGGGGGCAGGGCACAGACAAACAAAAAGACAGCAGTAACCTCTGCAGACTTAAATGTCCCTGTCTGACAGCTTTGAAGAGAGCAGTGGTTCTCCCAGCACGCAGCTGGAGATCTGAGAACGGGCAGACTGCCTCCTCAAGTGGGTCCCTGACCCCTGACCCCCGAGCAGCCTAACTGGGAGGCACCCCCCAGCAGGGGCACACTGACACCTCACACGGCAGGGTATTCCAACAGACCTGCAGCTGAGGGTCTTGTCTGTTAGAAGGAAATCTAACAAACAGAAAGGACATCCACACCGAAAACCCATCTGTACATCACCATCATCAAAGACCAAAAGTAGATAAAACCACAAAGATGGGGAAAAAACAGAACAGAAAAACTGGAAACTCTAAAACGCAGAGCACCTCTCCTCCTCCAAAGGAACGCAGTTCCTCACCAGCAACGGAACAAAGCTGGATGGAGAATGATTTTGACGAGCTGAGAGAAGAAGGCTTCAGACGATCAAATTACTCTGAGCTACGGGAGGACATTCAAACCAAAGGCAAAGAAGTTGAAAACTTTGAAAAAAATTTAGAAGAATGTATAACTAGAATAACCAATACAGAGAAGTGCTTAAAGGAGCTGATGGAGCTGAAAACCAAGGCTCGAGAACTACGTGAAGAATGCAGAAGCCTCAGGAGCTGATGCGATCAACTGGAAGAAAGGGTATCAGCAATGGAAGATGAAATGAATGAAATGAAGCAAGAAGGGAAGTTTAGAGAAAAAAGAATAAAAAGAAATGAGCAAAGCCTCCAAGAAATATGGGACTATGTGAAAAGACCAAATCTACGTCTGATTGGTGTACCTGAAAGTGATGCGGAGAATGGAACCAAGTTGGAAAACACTCTGCAGGATATTATCCAGGAGAACTTCCCCAATCTAGAAAGGCAGGCCAACGTTCAGATTCAGGAAATACAGAGAACGCCACAGAGATACTCCTCGAGAAGAGCAACTCCAAGACACCTAATTGTCAGATTCACCAAAGTTGAAATGAAGGAAAAAATGTTAAGGGCAGCCAGAGAGAAAGGTCGGGTTACCCTCAAAGGGAAGCCCATCAGACTAACAGCGGATTTCTCGGCAGAAACCCTACAAGCCAGAAGAGAGTGGGGGCCAATATTCAACATTCTTAAAGACAAGAATTTTCAACCCAGAATTTCATATCCAGCCAAACTAAGCTTCATAAGTGAAGGAGAAATAAAATACTTTACAGACAAGCAAATGCTGAGAGATTTTGTCACCACCAGGCCTGCCCTAAAAGAGCTCCTGAAGGAAGCGCTAAACATGGAAAGGAACAACTGGTACCAGCCGCTGCAAAATCATGCCAAAATGTAAAGACCATCGAGACTAGGAAGAAACTGCATCAACTAATGAGCAAAATCACCAGCTAACATCATAATGACAGGATCAAATTCACACATAACAATATTAACTTTAAATGTAAATGGACTAAATTCTCCAATTAAAAGACACAGACTGGCAAGTTAGATAAAGAGTCAAGACCCATCAGTGTGCTGTATTCAGGAAACCCATCTCACGTGCAGAGACACACATAGGCTCAAAATAAAAGGATGGAGGAAGATCTACCAAGCAAATGGAAAACAAAAAAAGGCAGGGGTTGCAATCCTAGTCTCTGATAAAACAGACTTTAAACCAACAAAGATCAAAAGAGACAAAGAAGGCCATTACATAATGGTAAAGGGATCAATTCAACAAGAGGAGCTAACTATCCTAAATATATATGCACCCAATACAGGAGCACCCAGATTCATAAAGCAAGTCCTGAGTGACCTACAAAGAGACTTAGACTCCCACACATTAATAATGGGAGACTTTAACACCCCACTGTCAACATTAGACAGATCAACGAGACAGAAAGTCAACAAGGATACCCAGGAATTGAACTCAGCTCTGTGCCAAGCGGACCTAATAGACATCTACAGAACTCTCCACCCCAAATCAACAGAATATACATTTTTTTCAGCACCACACCACACCTATTCCAAAATTGACCACATAGTTGGAAGTAAAGCTCTCCTCAGCAAAAGTAAAAGAACAGAAATTATAACAAACTATCTCTCAGACCACAGTGCAATCAAACTAGAACTCAGGATTAAAAATCTCACTCAAAGCCACTCAACTACATGGAAACTGAACAACCTGCTCCTGAATGACTACTGGGTACATAATGAAATGAAGGCAGAAATAAAGATGTTCTTTGAAACCAACGAGAACAAAGACAAAACATACCAGAATCTCTGGGATGCATTCAAAGCAGTGTGTAGAGGGAAATTTATAGCACTAAATGCCCACAAGAGAAAGCAGGAAAGATCCAAAATTGACACCTTAACATCACAATTAAAAGAACTAGAAAAGCAAGAGCAAACACATTCAAAAGCTAGCAGAAGGCAAGAAATAACTAAAATCAGAGCAGAACTGAAGGAAATAGAGACACAAAAAACCCTTCAAAAAATCAATGAATCCAGGAGCTGGTTTTTTGAAAGGATCAACAAAATTGATAGACCGCTAGCAAGACTAATAAAGAAAAAAAGAGAGAAGAATCAAATAGACACAATAAAAAATGATAAAGGGGATATCACCACCGATCCCACAGAAATACAAACTACCATCAGAGAATACTACAAACACCTCTACACAAATAAACTAGAAAATCTAGAAGAAATGGATAAATTCCTGGACACATACACTCTCCCAAGACTAAACCAGGAAGAAGTTGAATCTCTGAATAGACCAATAACAGGAGCTGAAGTAGTGGCAATAATCAATAGTTTACCACGAAAAAGAGTCCAGGACCAGATGGATTCACAGCCGAATTCTACCAGAGGTACAAGGAGGAACTGGTACCATTCCTTCTGAAACTATTCCAATCAATAGAAAAAGAGGGAATCCTCCCTAACTCATTTTATGAGGCCAGCATCGTTCTGATACCAAAGCCTGGCAGAGACACAACAAAAAAAGAGAATTTTAGACCAATATCCTTGATGAACATCGATGCAAAAATCCTCAATAAAATACTGGCAAACTGAATCCAGCAGCACATCAAAAAGCTTATCCACCATGATCAAGTGGGCTTCATCCCTGGGATGCAAGGCTGGTTCAATATACACAAATCAATAAATGTAATCCAGCGTATAAACAGAGCCAAAGACAAAAACCACATGATTATCTCAATAGATGCAGAAAAAGCCTTTGACAAAATTCAACAACCCTTCATGCTAAAAACTCTCAATAAATTAGGTATTGATGGGACGTATCTCAAAATAATAAGAGCTATCTATGACAAACCCACAGCCAATATCATACTGAATGGGCAAAAACTGGAAGCATTCCCTTTGAAAACTGGCACAAGACAGGGATGCCCTCTCTCACCACTCCTATTCAACATAGTGTTGGAAGTTCTGGCCAGGGCAATTAGGCAGGAGAAGGAAATAAACAGTATTCAATTAGGAAAAGAGGAAGTCAAATTGTCCCTGTTTGCAGATGACATGATTGTTTATCTAGAAAACCCCATTGTCTCAGCCCAAAATCTCCTTAAGCTGATAAGCAACTTCAGCAAAGTCTCAGGATACAAAATCAATGTACAAAAATCACAAGCATTCTTATACACCAACAACAGACAAACAGAGAGCCAAATCATGAGTGAACTCCCATTCACAATTGCTTCAAAGAGAATAAAATACCTAGGAATCCAACTTACAAGGGATATGAAGGACCTCTTCAAGGAGAACTACAAACCACTGCTCAAGGAAATAAAAGAGGATACAAACAAATGGAAGAACATTCCATGCTCATGGGTAGGAAGAATCAATATCATGAAAATGGCCATACTGCCCAAGGTAATTTACAGATTCAATGCCATCCCCATCAAGCTACCAATGACTTTCTTCACAGAATTGGAAAAAACTACTTTAAAGTTCATATGGAACCAAAAAAGAGCCCGCATCGCCAAGTCAATCCTAAGCCAAAAGAACAAAGCTGGAGGCATCACACTACCTGACTTCAAACTCTACTACAAGGCTACAGTAACCAAAACAGCATGGTACTGGTACCAAAACAGAGATATAGATCAATGGAACAGAACAGAGCCCTCAGAAATAATGCCGCATACCTACAACTATCTGATCTTTGACAAACCTGAGAAAAACAAGCAACGGGGAAAGGATTCCCTATTTAATAAATGGTGCTGGGAAAACTGGCTAGCCATATGTAGAAAGCTGAACCTGGATCCCTTCCTTACACCTTATACAAAAATCAATTCAAGATGGATTAAAGATTTAAACGTTAGACCTAAAACCATAAAAACCCTAGAAGAAAACCTAGGCATTACCATTCAGGACATAGGCGTGGGTAAAGACTTCATGTCCAAAACACCAAAAGCAATGGCAACAAAAGACAAAATTGACAAATGTGATCTAATTAAACTAAAGAGCTTCTGCACAGCAAAAGAAACTACCATCAGAGTGAACAGGCAACCTACAAAATGGGAGAAAATTTTCGCAACCTACTCATCTGACAAAGGGCTAATATCCAGAATCTACAATGAACTCAAACAAATTTACAAGAAAAAAACAAACAACCCCATCAAAAAGTGGGCTAAGGACATGAACAGACACTTCTCAAAAGAAGACATTTATGCAGCCAAAAAACACATGAAAAAATGCTCATCATCACTGGCCATCAGAGAAATGCAAATCAAAACCACTATGAGATATCATCTCACACCAGTTAGAATGGCAATCATTAAAAAGTCAGGAAACAACAGGTGCTGGAGAGGATGTGGAGAAATAGGAACACTTTTACACTGTTGGTGGGACTGTAAACTAGTTCAACCATTGTGGAAGTCAGTGTGGCGATTCCTCAGGGATCTAGAACTAGAAATACCATTTGACCCAGCCATCCCATTACTGGGTATATACCCAAAGGACTATAAATCATGCTGCTATAAAGACACATGCACACGTATGTTTATTGCGGCATTATTCACAATAGCAAAGACTTGGAACCAACCCAAATGTCCAACAATGATAGACTGGATTAAGAAAATGTGGCACACATACACCATGGAATACTATGCAGCCATAAAAAATGATGAGTTCATGTCCTTTGTAGGGACATGGATGAAATTGGAAACCATCATTCTCAGTAAACTATCGCAAGAACAAAAAACCAAACACTGCATATTCTCACTCATAGGTGGGAATTGAACAATGAGATCACATGGACACAGGAAGGGGAATATCACACTCTGGGGACTGTTGTGGGGTGGGGGGAGGGGGGAGGGATAGCATTGGGAGATATACCTAATGCTAGATGACGAGTTAGTGGGTGCAGCGCACCAGCATGGCACATGTATACATATGTAACTAACCTGCACAATGTGCACATGTACCCTAAAACTTAAAGTATAATAAAAAAATAAAATAAAATAAAAGTGTGTATAAAAGTCAAGTGCTGTCTTTGTTCTGGCACAGCTTCTGACGTTAATCTTCTGGGTCTGAGTGCACTCAATAAATCCTCCTCCTTTTACCCCGTGGTCTCTCTGGTCCTCCTGATTCTGCAACTGTTGTGTCTTCCATGTAAAGTGAGTCTCTCTTAAATAGCATAGAGTTGGATGTTTTTTCTTTTTTATCCATTCCACCAATCTCTGTTTGTTGATTAGAAAGTTTAATTCTCCATTCAAGGAATTCCATTTAAAGTAATCACTGATGACGAAGGTCTTCCTTCCGCATTTACTGTACATTGTTTGTCCTTCATTTCTTCCATGATTGCTTGATTTTGTGTTCAGTTGATCCTTGTAGAAAAACTTTTTGATTGTGTTTATTTTTCCTTTTGTAATAGATATTTATTTTGGGGTTACAATGGGGATTATATATAACATCCTAAAGTTATAGTTATCTAGTTTGAATTAATACCAACTTAACTGTAAATGCATAAAAAATTCAACTCTGACAAAAGTATATCCCCTTTTTATGTTATTGATTTCACCAATTACATCTTTCTACATGGCATGTCCACTAACTTTGGCTTATAATTATATTTTATGCATTTGCATTTTAAATCCTGTAGAAAATAAAAAGAGGAGTTACAAACTAAAATTACAATAATGCTGGCTTTTATGTTTGCCCATGTACTTTTACCAGAGACCTTTATGTCTACATACAGTTTCAAATTTCTCTCTAGCATCCTTTTATTTCAAATCAAAAGGCTCTCTTTATCATTTCTCACACAGGAAATCTAGGAGCAATGAACCGCCTCAGGTTTTGATTATTAGAGAATGTTATAATTTCGCCTCATTTTTTAAGTACAATTTTGCCAGAAGCAAAATTCTAGGTTGCCATTTTTTCCTTTCAGCACTCTCATTATATCATCCCACTGCCTCCTGATCTCCAAGACATCTGATGATAAATTGGCCAACAGTCTTACTAAGGATCGCTTATATATGAAGATTCACTTATCTCTTGCTGCTTTAAATATTCTCTCTTTGATAGTTTGATTATAATGTGCCTCCGTGTGGCTGTCTTTGAATTTATTTTACTAGGAGTTTGTTGAACTCTTTGGATGTGTAAATTTACCTTTTACAGAAGTCACATATATGGAACCTTAAAGTATGTAGTCTTTAAGACTGACTTCTGTTACTTATCAATTTGCATTTAAAATTCAACCATGTCTTTGTGAGTCTTGATAGGTCATTCCATTTTGTCACTGTACAGTATTCCACTCTATGGGTGTGATATACTACAATTTATTTATCTGTTCATCTACTGAAGGACATCTTGGTGGATCATAATTGTTGCAAATTATGAATAAAGCTACTATAAACATTTGAATCCAGGTTATTTTTTGTGGGCATATTTTGAAATCTGTTACATGAATTTCTAGGAGTTATGATGGTGGATGCTATAGTAAAATTATGTTAAGTTCTGTGAGATTGTGAGTCAGTTTTGATTTTTCTGTTTATATTTTATTTAACTTCTCTTTAACTTAAGGTACAATGCTGTCAGCCCTCTTCTATGTTAGAGTTTAAACTGCTTTTCCACTCCAGAGTTTTTCACAATTTTGTCTGGTTTACTTGCTTTCCTTTATTTATTTATTTTTGTGTGTGTGAAGGGAGGCGACTTTAAATCCATGCACATTCACTGTCTTAAAAAGATTCTTAAGAGGAGAAGTGTCAGATTTATTCTATTTCTTAACCCATGTTTTTAATCTCCCTAACACAAAGCATACAAAATCATCTTGTATTTCTGATAGCTCTTGAAATTATTCTTTTAACTAGTCTGATCTAACATTTAGAGCAAATAAAACTAGAATTCACAGGCCCTATTTGCTTTGAGAAGGTTAATGCTAATGAATGATTCAGTTCCTTGTAAGGACTTAGACTGAAATTTAAGTAATCTGCCACCAGAAGAAATATGATATTTAAGTGAGAGAATTTTTTATTGTCCTGAACAGCTAATCATAGTAATAGTAAACTAGATTAGAGATTATATTATATGTTTTATACAGAATGCTAAATATTTACAATGTCAATTTTCTGCAAACTAACGCAGTTAACATATTGCATTTATTGTATTTAGTTTTTTATTTTTGTACTTAACAGTAGTCAGAAGACAATCTTAGTCCAAATAACTAAGAACAATTAAATTATCTTGTTTCTGTACTTTATTCTACATTTCTTCTTTGATTAACTCCCATTTTCACCACATAAGAGTAAGTGTCAAAGTTAGCCCATCTTATTATTTCACCACACCTCATTCAAATAAAATATTTTCATTTGCTTCCCCCTAAAATCTTCTGGCTCTGACCTAAAAGAAATATGATATAAAATATCTTAAAGATAAAGCAAATAACTTACTCACCACCAAACACATCTCAAACTTGAAGTTTTGGCTCTATTTCTTTGATTAACAATGTATTACCTTACTATTATGAGTACTATCTGTAGTCATAAGTCTAAGTACATAATGTACTAAGTACTTTATGTGCAATTTGTGATTTAATTTTTTTCTTTTGACAATTTAATGGTAGGTACTATTATTATCACTTGGTCATTTATCCTTACCACCTGTCTTAATAACTATCAATTTCTTCCAATTTCATCATAATCGGACGAATTTTATGATTACTATCTTTCTGGCTCTCAGATAGTAGACAAACTCACTCCTGATGTTTTTACCCTGGTATGATCTCTCAATTTTGGTGAACTGTTTCATAGACATGTACGGCTATTGGGTGCCTGTGGCTTCTCTGTGTTTATGTCACTGGTAGGAGGAATGGTGATTATTATTAGGAATTTTCTTCAAGAAAGATTATAATAGGGAGGTAATTAAATGTTGCGGTATAATAATAAAACAATTCCTACTCACGTCCAGCCCCACCTTTGGTGTTTGGCCAGAGATGCTTAAAAGGAAAAAGATAATTTTCTCACTAATTGAGCTATGGACAGACTTGTCTCTTGTTAGCTTTTCAAAGCAGAATTTTAAGTCTTTACAAAATAATAGGTAACATTTAGAGAATATTTTGAAAAGGAAAATAAGAAAATAAAAATCATCTGTAATTACACCAATCAAACAGAATCACATTTAATAAAATGTTTTAGGTATTTCTTATCTTTTCATAAATAAATGTTAAAATGTTGTCATGCTTTATATATGCTTTTACTATAATTTGAATGTTTTAAATAATATTAAATAGTCTTCTAAAACATCCTCCCTAATGATCTTAAGAATTCTGCAACATTTATGTCCTATAATTTATCTGATTAAGCAAAATTATGGAATAATGATGGAATGTAAGCCTTATATTCAGGAATAAAACAGAAGCAGAAATTCACAGAGACTTAGAGCGATTTATTTAAGACTAGGAAAATCTTCCCACAATTCCTGTTTCTTCTTCCATGTTTGATGGCAGAATATTAATTTGCCAGGACTATTTTGTTTAATGGTGTAAAATGCATAGTAGTAAAATGTGAGATAGAAGTTGAATCAAGAATAACACAAAAGTTCAAAAGTTTTTGTTCTTTCTTGTCATTTTTATGTAGTAACGATTCAAACTTAATAATCCCTTCAAAAATTATGGAGTAAAAGTAGGAGAAATGGACCTAAGGCTATCAGACTGTTAAAGAACATAAAGCTAACCTCTTTATATATGTGGAGAGATAATAGAAAGATAGATGGATAGATAGATGACACATTAGATAGATAGATAGAAGACAGATAGATAGATAGACACCCATGGTGGGTATGTGTGTGTAAAGTATGCCTTGCTCCATGTCTCAGGGCCTGGATGTCCTAACTTGGGGAAACTGTGACTGTTAGCTGCCCCTCTTCATGTTGTGGCCATTCCTCATGTAGCTGGTCTGTGAGGAACTCTGAGTTTCAAGTTCACCACCTCAACTTGTAAAGTGAGCTTGTCTGAGATGCTGGGGGCACTAGGGCTGCTGCCGCTCTGGTGCCTGCACTGCTGTGATAAACAGCTGTTTTGAGTGGGGTGTTCTCAGAAGGGGAGTCTCAGGGCATGACCCAAACTGTATTATCTTACACAGTGATCTCATTTGGCAGCCAATTCTCCAATTTTGCATGTTAGAAATCAGACATTTCTCTAAGGATTTGTGTTTTAGATGTGATGTGAGGCTGTTGGGGAGTAGTAGGTGACCTATTGAATAAAGGCCCTTTACTTTGTCCCCTGATGTGCTTAGCATGCCCAATAGTCTGTAGGGATAATTTGGTGAGAACACCATTTGTAAATACCTGGCCTCAAGGTGCTGACGTGATGTCTTTATTTCCATACTGTCCTGGCCAGTAGTCATCTTGCCCCAAAGCCCTTCCTTATTGACGGGAGCAATGGCAGCTCTGGGAGCCTAACCTGCTTAACTGAGGGATGTGATGCTGGGTTGATTCAGCACTCCTACCCTTCCTGGAGCATAGCTGGTGACTGCTCCAATGATTTTGAGTCTTTCCTCTTCCTCTTCCTCATTTTCCTTTCTTCTTCTCCAACTATAAACCACATTCTTGGAAAGCTTCCTGACTACTGGTCTAAGGAAGCTCTAGCAACATCAACTTAAATATTTAATATACCAGGTTTAGTAAGCCTCACTAATTGCAGGAAGAGTTTACAAAAGATATGAAATAGGAGTCACTATATGCATTGACAATATGTATGCTGAGTGAACAATATGTACCAAAATGAATAGATGAGAGGTGTACATTGGGGTGTGACTTGATAATCTAGCAGGTCATGGGACTAGGGGGCTTATGGAAAAGACAGAGAAAGAACACGCAAACAAATTAAAAAACACTGAGAAACACCTAAAACCTGTTTAGAAACAGAGGGGAAGAATACATATTAGATTATACTTAATTTGTATTTTCCCCCAGATTTCAGACTTTAGGTGCACTGACCATCTCCACTCTGCAAACCTACTTCTAATTATTCACATATGATAATGTGAGTCTATGCAGATTGTTCTCTATAGGGTGGTTTCAGGGAATCATATAGGCATGGTTCAATACATAGATTTTGAATGAATGCTTGTAAATCTTTTCATGTCTCTCCGTTTCCTTAATGTGGTAGCAAAGAATACATTTTTATAAATAAAAAGGCGCTAGTACACATCCTTAATGGCAGCAAGTAGCAAATGTGCTGGGGAGACTGGCTGTCACTCTGGAATCTGTCCCAGGTGACAATTGCCTGTACAAATTGGGTGGAGAAGACAGCTTCAAAGAGGAAAGGAAAATCGTAAAATCCAGGGTTCTATGAGAGAGAAAGATAGAAGTGGAGGAGAAAGTTTCTGGCTTGAACAGGGTCAGCAGATGGCACAATGCGGTCAGCTCCCAACTCCAGAGGTAAGTATGATTCTCCCCTGCTTATAATCCCAGTGAGGAGAGGTGACCTTCCTGTGGTCACACAACTTAGCAAAAAAAAAAAAAAAAAAATCTGGGACCAGAACCCAGGCCTTTGTTAGGTCTCTCCTTCCTTTTAGCGCATTGGCAAATTGTACAAGGAAAGTAGAGGTGGAGATGGGTTCATGTACAACAATATGGCATTCAGTAAAGTGGATCAGGACAGGAAGTTTTATGATTTAGGGAAGGTGTAAGACAGGAAAGGATCATTGCCCCCAGTCAAAAAAGAGAGCCCTTGACCACCAGTTAGAGAATCCCCCAAGTCCCTCTTTGCCGTAAGTCACTGAAACTGAGATCTAGGGCAGGGCCTCTGTGAGTCAGGAGCACTTAACCCAGTGGGGAGATCCCAGAACAGGATATTTCCTAGTTTGATAATCACTGTCAGGCCAGTTGTGGATAAATTTGCATTTGGCTTAAGAAATTACTGGATAAGTGTAGCTTTTGGCAGTTACACTTTCTGCTGGGAGGGGTAGCAGGCCCTATAAAGAGGTTTTCTGCTGCACGACTCCTAAACTCCTGGTACCTAAGCACCGATCTGCCTTGGAGAACGTGGTGAGTCGGCCTCCTGGAGTTCCTCTGTTCTTTGTGCCCTGAAATGTTGAATTTAATCTGAATACAGCAAGTTTGGTTGATCCAATCCTATGAATGTTGATTTGATGCTACTTAGTGGATGGAAATTTAAGATTAGAGCACAATGATATGCTATTTTAGCTTTCTTTTAGTACAGAGTTAGGTGTTCATATGGACAGATAAGTTAGTTAAGGGGAAAGCTTTGATTTGAAGAAGAAAAAATAACAAAGTATTTTTCTTTTTTTCTCTGCTTTTCTGGTGTCCTTTTCAAAGGTTTATGTCGTAGCAGGTGTGAGAGCATGCAATTCTTCCCAAACAGTCGTTTTCTGTGTGCCTATGTCAACCCACTGGGATTTTACAACAGATAATGATAACAGGAATAGCTTGTGAGATAGCCCTGGGTATCTGAACTTGTGACTGCCTTTCTTGAAGATGTTATTTTCATAGAAATAACATGCTTGGTTGTTTACTACAGAGATATTTTCTTTGGAAAAATTATATGAGAAAACACAAGAGTTCCCAGGGACAATGAAGTAATTCGCTGAAGTGGAAGTGAGAAGCCAGGGAGTCTTGAAAAGGGAATTAAGAGTTTAAATAATTTCTTGGAGATTGGAGAAATAATATGCCATGGTATTACATAAGCTTTGGCTTCTCTCTCTGGAGGATTCCCTTCCCGTGAAAACTGTCATATAATTTCTTTCAGATTCTGAGACTCCAGCAGGATGTCTTATCAACAGCAGCAGTGCAAGCAGCCCTGCCCGCCACCTCCTGTGTGCCCCACGCCAAAGTGCCCAGAGCCATGTCCACCCCCGAAGTGCCCTGAGCCCTGCCCACCATCAAAGTGTCCACAGTCCTGCCCACCTCAGCAGTGCCAGCAGAAATGTCCTCCTGTGACACCTTCCCCACCCTGCCAGCCAAAGTGTCCACCCAAGCGCAAGTAACAGCTTCAGGATTCATCAGGAGCATGAAAGGATAAGGATAATTGGCTCACCTCTTTCCACAGCTCCACCTGCATCTTCTCATCAAAGCCTACCATGGATACACAGGGAGCTTCTTTCCTCTTAGCCTGTGATCTGCCTGTGGTGATCTCTGATAGCAAAAGGTTTTCTTTTTGAGGCTGCCATACTGCCACTGTCCAGGTGGAGACTGAGCAAAGGAAGTCCTCGGCTGTGCCAGCTCCCAGAGCTTCAGAAGAAAGAGCAGCTCTCTCCCTGGGAACCATTAGAGAATTCTGTTGATGTTTTCTGTGTCTGTCTGTCCCCCGGGCATGAGCTTCTACCACCTGTGCAATTGTCACTTTTCTTTCACTCCCTGAATAAAGAATCTATGCATATATATTTGTGAATGGATCTTTTGTTTCTTTTCAAATATGCTTTATTAGCAATATTTTATAATCACTTGGGTATATTTCCACTTTTCTTTCATCCACAGACAGGATCTCACAATTTGGGACATATCAAAGATTATTTCTGTATTTTTTAATTTTTATTTTCCTTAATTAGTGTTTGATTGATTTGAGGAACATATTATTCAACTTCTCTGAATGTCAATCTCTTTACTGCAAAGTGAGCAAAATAACATTTACTTAACAAACTTGTCTAAGGCATAAAATTGAATTACTATCTGAAATTTTATTGGCGCAATGCCTAACACATAATTAGCTGTCATTTGATAGAGGTTTATTCGCAGCAACATATCATCATTGTTTCCACCATTATGATCATCATCATCATCAACATCATCATGATCATCATCATCACTCCCCACGACAACCACTACCATATTTGTTCCAGCAACAGAGTGGCTTGGTTGTAACTAATATAGAAAATAAGAAGACTCTCTTTGCTATTTTTTATTGATTCCTAATACCTATACACATTTTGGGGTACATGTGATATTTTGTTACATGGATCAAATGTATAATGATAAAGTCATGATATTAGGAAATTTAGGGCCTTCATCACCTTGAGCATTTATCATTTCTCTCTTTGTTGGAAAAATTTTAATTCCTCTCTTCTAGCTATTTTGAAAAATACAATATGTTGCTGTAAACTGTAGTCACCCTACTCTGCTGTCAAATATTAAAACTTACTCCTTTTTTAAAATTTTTTATTATACTTTAAGTTCTGGTGCATGTTCAGAACGTGTAGGTTTGTTACATAGGTATACATGTGCCATGGTTGTTTGCTGAACCCATCAACCCATTATCTATATTAGGTATTTCTCTTAGTGCTATCCCTCCCATAGCCCCTCACTCCCCAACAGGCCCCAGTGTGTGATATTCCCCTCCCTGTGTCCATGTGTTCTCATTGTTCAACTCCCACTTATGAGTAAGAACATGCGGTGTTTGGTTTTCTGTTCTTGTGTTAGTTTGCTGAGAATGATGGTTTCCACCTTCATCCATCTCCCTGCAAAGGACATGAACTCATCCTCTTTTATGGCTGCAGAGTATTCCACGGTGTATATGTGCCACATTTTCTTTATCCAATCTATCATTGATGGGCATTTGGGTTGGTTCCAAGTCTTTGCTATTGTGAATAGTGCCACAATAAACATACGTGTGCATGTGTCTTTACAGTAGAGTGATTTATAATCCTTTGGGTATATACCCAGTAATGGTATTGCTGGATCAAATGGTATTTCTGTTTCTAGATCCTTGAGAAATTGCCACACTGTCTGCCACAATGGTTGAACTAATTTACACTCCCACCAACAGTGTAAAAGCATTCCTATTTCTCCACATCCTCTCCAGCATCTGTTGTTTTCCTGACTTTTTAATAATCGCCGTTCTAACTGGCCTGAGATGGTATCTCACTGTGGTTTTGATTTGCATTCCTCTAATGACCAGTGATGATGAGCTTTTTTTCATATGTTTGTTGGCTGCATAAATGTCTTCTTTTGAGAAGTGTCTGTTCATATCCTTCTCCCACTTTTTGATGGGGTTTTTTTTTTCTTGTAAATTTGTTTAAGTTCTTTGTAGATTCTCGATATTAGCCCTTTGTCAGATGGGTAGACTGCAAAAATTTTCTCCCATTCTGTAGGTTGCCTGTTCACTCTGACGATAGTTTCTTTTGCTGTGCAGAAGCTCTTTAGTTTAATTAGATCCCATTTGTCAATTTTGGCTTTTGTTGCCATTGCTTTTGGTGTTTTAGTCATGAAGTCTTTGCCCATGCCTATGTCCTGAATGGTATTGCCTACAAAATCAATGTGCAAAAATCACAAGCATTCCTATACACCAATAATAGACAGAGAGCAAAATCATGAGTGAACTCTCATTCACAATTGCTACAAAAAGAATAAAATACCTAGAAATACAACTTACAAGGGATGTGAAGGACCTCTTCAAGTAGAACTACAAACCACTGCTCAAGGAAATAAGAGAGGACACAAACAAATGGTAAAACATTCCATGTTCATGGATAGGAAGAGTTAGTATCGTGAAAATGGTCATACTGCCCAAAGTAATTAAAAGATTAAATGCTATTCCCATCAAGTGGAAAAAACTACTTTAAATTTCATATGGAACTAAAAAAAGAGCCTGCATAGCCAAGACAATCCTAAGCAAAAAGAACAAAGCTGGGGGCATCACACTACCTGACTTCAAACTATACTACAAGGCTACAGTAAACAAAACAGCACAGTACTGGTATCAAAACAGATATATAGACCAATGGAACAGAACAGAGGCCTCAGAAATAACACATCTATAATCATCTGATCTTTGACAAACAAAACTTACTCCTTTTATGTATCTCTATGTTTGTACTCATTAACCAGTGTTCTTTCACTCTCCATCCCCTGAACACCCTTCCCTGCTTCTGGTATCTATCATGCTACTCTCTACCTTTATAGATCAGCTTTTATAGCTCCCACATATAAGTGAAAACATACAATATTTGTCTTTCTTTGCTTGATTTATTTTACTTATCATAATGACCTCCAGTTGAATCCATGTTGCTTTCAATGACAGGATTCCATTCTTTTTATTACAATGGAATACTATTTCTTTGCATGTATACACAATATTTTCTTTACCCATTTATTTGTTAATGGATGCTTAGGTTACACATCTTTGCTATTCTGAATAGTGCTGCAATAACCATGGGAGTTTAGGCATCCTTTTCATAATCTGATTTCTTTTTCCTTTGGATAGATACACAGCAGTTGGATTGTTGGATTGAATGATAGTTCTATTTTTAGTTTTTTTGGAGAAATCTTCTTACTGTTTTCCATGGTGGCTGTACTAACTTATATTCCCCCCAAGAGCATGTAAGACTTTTTCTTTACATCCTCTTCAGCACCTGCTATTTTGTTTTAAACTTTTATTTTAAGTTCAGGGGTACATGTGCAGGTTTGTTATATAGTTAAACTTGTGTCATAGGGGTTTAGCATACAGCAATTTCATCACCTAGGTATTGATTCTGGTACTCATTAGTTATTTTTTGTGATCCTTTCCTTCCCCATAACCACCACCCTGTGGTAGGCTCCATTGTCTGCAGTTCCCCTCTATGTGTCCATGTGTTCTCATCATTTAACTTGCTGTTATAAGTGAAAACATGTTGTATTTGGTTTTCTCTTTCTGCATTAGTTTGCTAAGCATAATGGCCTCCAGCTCCATCCATGAACCTGTAAAGGACACAGTCTCATTTCTTCTTATGGCTGCATAGTATTTCATGGTATATATGTACCACTTTTTCTTTATCTAGTCTATCATCAATGGGCACTTAGTTTGATTCTATGTTTTTGCTATTATGAATAGTGCTGCAATGAACATAACACATTCATGTGTCTTTATGATAGAATGGTTTATATTCCTCTAGGTATATACCAAGTAATGGGATTGCTGGTTTTAATGGCAGTTCTTCAATTTTAGTTCCTTGAGTAATTGCTACCCTGTATTCCACAATGTTTGAACTAATTTACACTTCCACCAACAGTATATAAGCATTTATTTTCTCTACAACCTCTCTAGCACCTTTTATATTTTTTTTTGACTTTTTAAAAGCCATCTGACTGGTGTGAGACTGTATCTCATTGTGGTTTTGATTTGCATTTCTCCAGTGATCCGTGACATTGAACTTTTTTTCACATGCTTCTTGGCCACATGTATGTCTCCTTTTGAAAGTGTCTGTTCCTGTCTTTTGTTCACTTTTCAAAGGGGCTGTTTATTTTTCATGTAAATTTGTTCAAATTCCTTATAGATGCTGGATATTAGACGTTTATAAGATGTGTAGCTTGCAGTATTTTCAGTAGAGATGGGGTTTCACTGTATTATAGTGCTATAAATTTCCCTCTTAACACTGCTTTAGCTGTGTCCCAGAGATTTTGATATTTTGTAGCTTAAGAACTTATTGATTTTTTTCCTTAATTTGATTATTTACCCAAAAGACATTCAGAAGCATGTTGTTGAATTTCTAATTGTATGTTTTTGAGTGAATTTCTCAGTCTTGACTGGTAATTTCATTGCACTGTGGTTTGAGAAATTGGTTGTTACTATTTCGGTCCTTTTGTATTTGCTGAGGAGAGTTTTATATCCTATCATGTGATGGATTTTAGACTATGTGCCACGTGGCAATAAGAACAATATATATTCTGTTGTTTTTAGGTGGACAGTTGTGGATTATTAGCAGGTAAATTTGATCCAGTGCTGTTTTGGTAGTGAGTGGCATTGTTAATTTTCTGTCTCTTTGATGTGTCTAATACTGTCTCTGTGATGTTTCAGTCTCCCACTATTATTATGTGGGAGTCTAAGTATCTTTGAAGGTCTCTAAGAACTTGATTTATAAATCTGAGTTCTCCTGTGCTGGGTGCACAAATATTTAAGATAGTTAGGTCTTCTTGTTGATTTGATTCCTTTACCATTATGAAATGTTTTAGTCCTTTTCTGATGTTTGTTGGTTTAAAGTCTCCTTTGACTGAAATTAGGATGGCAACCCCTGCTTTTTTCTGTTTTTTTGTTTGTTTGCTTGGTAGATTTTTCTCCATCCCCTTACTTTGAGACTATGTGGGTCATTGTATGTGAGTTTGGTCTCTTGAAGACAGCATACCAATGGATCTTGGTTCTTTTATTAGCTTGCCACTCTGGGTTTTAATTGGGGCATTTAGCCCATTTACATTCAAGGTTAGTATTGATACATGTGGATTTGATTGTGTCATGATGTTAGCTGGTTATTCTGAAAACTTGTTTATGTGGTTGCTTTATAGTGTCACTGGTTGTGTACTACAGTGTCTTTCTGTAGTTGCCGGTAATTGTCTTTCTATATTTACTGCCCCCTCTATTAAGGTAGGTCTGGTGGTAACAAATTCCCTTAGCCTTTGCTTGTCTGAAAAGGATCTTTTTTCTCTTTAAGTTATGAAACTGAGTTTGACTAGTTATGAAATTCTGGGTTGGTATTTCTTTTCTCTAAGAATGTTGTCTATTGGCTCCCAGTCTCTTCTGGACTATATAGTTTCTGCTGAGAGGTCTGCTGTTAGTCTGATGGGCTTCCCTATGTAGGTGACTTGACCTTTCTCTCTAGCTGCATTTAGCATTTATTCTTTCATTTGACCTTGAAGAATCTGATGATTATTTGTCTTGCAGATGATGTTCTTCTGTAGTATCTTACTAGGGTTCTCTGCATTTTCTGAATTTGAATGTCTGCCTCTCTAGCTGGGTTGGGTAAGTTCTCATGGATGATATCTTGAAACACATTTTCAAGTTGGTTACACTCTTCCCATCTCTTTCAGCAACACCAATGAATCACTAATTTGATTTATTTACAAAATACCATATTTATCTGAGGCTTTGTTCATTCCTTTTCATTCGTTTCTGTCTCTTCTTGTCTGACTGTCTTATTTCAGAAAGTCAGTGTTTGAGCTCTGGGATTCTTTTCTCTGCTTGGTCTATTCAGATATTAATGCTCATGATTGCATTAGAACATAACAAATAATAAATTTTGTAGTGTTTTTCAGCTCTATCTGGTAGGTTATGTTCTTTTTTATTCTGGCTATTTTGTCTGTCAGCTCCTGTGTTGTTTTATTGTGATTCTTAGCTTCCTTGGATTGGGTTTCAACATAGTCTTCCACATCAATGATCTTCCTTCCTATCCATATCAAAATTCCATTTCTGCCACTTCAGCCATCCTGGCTCAGTTCAAAACACTTGCTAGAGATATTGTGTGGTTGTTTGGAGGAACAAAGACACCCTGGCTTCTTGAGTTGTCAGAGTTCTTGTGCTGATTCTTTCTTATCTTCATGTGCTTATATTCCTTCAATCTTTGAAGCTGCTGACATTTGGATGGGTTTTAATTTCTTTTATCTCATTTGATAACCTTGAGGTTTTGATTGTGGTATAATGTCAGTTCAGATGACTGGCTTCATCTCTGAAAGATTTTAGGGTCCCAACATTCAGCTCCCAATTCCTGGACTGCATGCCATAACTCTGAGGGAAGTGTGTCAGGGTTGACTTTGTTCTTTGGCTCCTCCAGGTTAGGAATCCACTGTGCTATGGAGGCTGAGGTGCTCCCTGATCCCTGTTCACTACACTCTGATGGGTGGTGTCAGCCAAAGTGTTTTGCAGTGTGGTGGCAGTGGGGTCCATTCTTGTTTGTATGTGTCAAGAGCAGTGGCAGCATGGCAGGGTGCATACTATTGGGCTGGGGGCAGGGTTCTTGCAGGTGCTAGGGTACCTGCCTCTGTGGGGACGTT